>NW_027437196.1:26622500-27222500 GCF_033239565.1 Halichoeres trimaculatus | reverse complement strand
TCATGGGAAATGTGTTATACCCCTTGGTTTTAAGTGAGGTCCCTGTTTGTCTTTGTTTAAAGGGCTGTGTGGCCCGTCCCCTTGGCCTTTCCTTTAACCACTTCAGTAGGCGTGCACAAGCAAAACCAAGGGCTAAGTGGTAGAATTGGGAGTGGCCCTTACAGTGACCCTGATCTGTCCTTCACTATCCCTACACAGGGCCAGCCATTGGCATAGGTGACCTAGGCGGCCGCCTAGGGCGCCATCTGCTGGTAGGGGCGCGAATAAACATCGGTTCGGTGTTCATTTGCTGGCGTGAAATTAAAGACGAGGAGGGATGTCTGACCAATGCCGACTTGGCCCTTTTATTGCTGGACTTGTAAATACTTGTTGATTGTTTACCATCTGTTTACAGTATTCTTGAGAACGTACCAGTATGTAGTTTTGTTTAGACCTATTTCATCTGTGTGATATCCCCAGCTCGTGGTTGTCTTTACTTTTATTCACTTCATCGGTTCAACAGGACGAGCGCAGGAGTGGCTTCACGGTAATAAAACCAGTTGAACTTAGCGATTTTAAACATCGTCCTTTAGTCAAAATTAAATAAATTACCTTGTCGCTATCCATCCTGTAAACAGCAGCTGGAGGCAGAAGAATACTTTTGAGTGAAGTCCTGGCTTTTGTGATTCGCCTACAAAACAAATGCATGCGACCGGCAGATCTGTACCTTTACGGCAGTATGCAGGCGCTAGCGCTCATGGGTAGTTGAGTTCTCTTTCCGGTCCAGTTTGCCTTGGTTGTATTGTTTTGTTTATTATTTTAATGACAAGAAGTGGGATGTTACCATGTTGTAATAGAGAGAGAGGTTTTTGGAATTGCACTTTTTCCCCCTAGGGACTTTTGCACTTAACTTGGAAGTGTTCTTTATTTTTATTTAATTTTATTATGGTTCTAAATATTCCAATGATGTGCTTTTTTTGCTAACTGCACTGTTTTGAAAAGTTTTAAGATTTGCTGTATTGTTTTTATTTTCACAAAAGTTCTGTTTGTAAAGTTTTAGTGCGCACTGAAGTAATAAAAAATGATATATGTTTAACTTCACAATTTATTTTATTGTATGTATGTTTGTGTGTTTGCCACGGAGGGCAGAGGGTGGCACGTTTTTGTCTTTCGCCTTGGGTGCCTGCTGAGCTAGGGCCAGCCCTGTCCCTACAGAAGACATCAAACATGGCCGGTAAAAAAAGAGGATAAATGTTACATTAGTTAGACCGACTGACATGATTACAGCGCGCATAGAGCTCGGCGTTTGAGTGCTACAGATAAAGGTGCGTTTGTGGTGAACACAGATTTTAGGATTTTGGTGCTTAGAGTCAAAATTGGAATCAGAATGCCTCTAAAGCCGGATCTCTAACTCAGAAAGTCAGATGAATCCCACCAGCCTGACTTAGAATTTATGTTGTGTTCTCTTCACGTATGCAGTTGATACATGTTTTGTTTTACATCAGAAATGTTGAGTAGTACATTTGTACATTTGTTTTGGCTGCTCTATTGAGAATTCCACAGTGCTACTCCTGTGGTTTAAAATGTGAATCTCATGTTGAGTATGCAAACTTATCTTAGTTATGTAAAACATGTTGTTAACTCTACACGTCATATATAAATGTTTAAATAAAACATATTTTCATTCATGCATGGAGTGGAAAAATATCTAATTGAGTTGCTGTGTAAAGCTTAGTCCCCCCAGTTCAAAAATCTCTTCTGTGCCTCAGATAACATCACCAAAGTAAAGGTCCCCAAGATGAAAAAGCAGAAATAAGAGACCAACGTTCAGACAAACCAGAGTTACCCTTCAATAAAACAATGTACTTTTAGTCCTGAGACTGTGAGCAGCAGTTACACTTCAACAGTCACTGAAGGTAAAGTATCATTTTAATGGAGGTCAACAGTGTTTTGGTGACATTACAGCCTTTTGAACTCACAGAGTACACGGTAAAAACAAAGAGCAGAGTAACTCACAGCCAGGTAGAGAGCAGCATAGACGCTGAGAGCAGCCTCCTTGGATGGGAAGGTCTTCCTGGCACGCATGATGTCATCCTGGTTCCCTGTGCAGGCCTCCTGGTGGCTGATGTAGCGCAGGGCCTGCTGACAGCCCAGTGCTGTGTAGTTTGGCTTACAGACCGTGAGGAAGTAAGGTGCAAGATTCCCCGTCACTACCTGACCCGCATTGACAAAGATGTCGACGGTGAAGAGGCCAAAGGTGTAGACTCCTGAGAAGAGAAGGAAATGTTTTAATAGAGCGGACACATTGGCTTTACAGAGATACCAGCAGGAGCAGTGATGTTAAAGGTGCAGAGACTACACCATACCAGCTTAACTGGCTGAAAAAAATTTGATTTTTAACATCTTTTTCCCAGAATAACACTGACGGGGAATAGTGCTGTGGTGGATCCAGTCTCTGAGTGTGTTTTCCTGTGCACAGAGCAGCAGAGCGATCAGGTGATGGTGCTGGCTGAGCGCAGACAGAGGAGCAGCTCTGTTAGAACAGATAGAGCTCATAATGACGAGTGGTTTTACTCAGAGATTCAGTGTGTTGTCCTGCTGCGGGGCATAGTTACATGGACCAGTGAGTTGGTAAACAAGTAAACACTGTTTCCCCTGATCTTGTGATACATCACTGTGATGCCAAGCATGATGAAAGTACATCATAAGGTTAACATCAGCAGCATAAAAGAAACAGAAATTAAGAGGAACAGATCCTCATGAGATGTAAGTGAGACAACTCGACTCAAAGGTCTTTGGTTTCTCTGGAGCAGATTGGACAAAAATGATCTTCAACTGAAACTAAACAGATTTCAAAAACCTGAAATTAATTCAAACTTTGTTTCAAACAAAAGATGTTAACGTTACAATATGGAAACCAGTCTAAATGCAGGGCCTGGTTACAGTGACCAGTAGGAGTCAGCCAATTTGCAAAAGCAACAACATGAATGCAAACACCACAACGTAAGTTAAGAGGTCAGTTATCCTAACTGACACAGAAAAACAGTGAAAGTAAGTCAATGATTGTTTTCTTTTATAGATTTAGTTAAGATAAATAAAGCTGACGTTATAACTGATTCATAAAGCTAAATATAAGACGGCATCTTTTTCCAGTAAATAAAGAAATATTAGTACCATGAAGGAAATCAAAACACCCCTACAAAGAAATATTTATCAGAGATTAAGTTAAAAATAGCATTTACTAACTTTAGCAACTTTTCCCTGTTGGTATAACAAACCTTTTTAACTTTTGTTATTGCTGTGCTTCTGTTGTGTTGTGGCTTTTGCATTCATGTTTTTGCTCTTGCATTCGTGTTGTGGCTTTTGCAAATCATCAGACACCCACCTGCCACTGTATCTGATCGACTATGATCCCACATAACAAGCGCTAAATTGCGTGAGCTAATGTTGAGGATTCATTCAAAGTGGATTCATTTAGAGTGATTTGTAGAGCAGCCTGCAGAGGTCCAGGGGCCTGCAGGAGCTAACCTTTGACCCTTGGACAAGTTTAGCCTAGCCGTGTACTTGAGATGACTCTTCATTTTGCCAGGATTGAAAGATTTAGTGCCCACAGCTGTCTTGACCAAGGTCTGCTCAGTGACTACATGTTACAGAAAAACAACCTACACACACAAAGTCTGTTTGCCATACATGGGTAACTTGCATGCATTCAGGGACGCCCCAGTAGTATAAAGGGGGCTAGGACATCAGGTTTAGGAGAGGAGAGGAGGGTTTTGTCTGTGTGCCATAATTGTTTAAACTTTAAATAAAGAGGTTGGACTGAAGCTGCCATTGGATCTCCTCTTCTTCATTGAACTCCGTCTGTTCTTCATGCCAGTATTAGGAAAGTGGCCCACAAATTTATTACACAGTCAGATAAAGAGGACCAGGAGTGAACCTCACTCTAGGAAAGACACGTCACTAACCAAAAAAAAATGCATGTGCTAAGAGCAGGCGTGTGATCTACTCTGGCTGTATGTGAAATGACAACAGGTGAAAAAGTGGTGCAGACTGTCCTATTGTTTTAATTTGCTTTATTAATACATTTCATTTATTGTAGTGCTCATGCCACCTGCCCCAGAGACTACAGTTGAAAAATAGCCAAATTGGCTAAACCAGCGTATTCACAGAAATGTTTATGAATATGCATTGTCTGCATATTAAACTAAAAAACCAAACCAAACCAAACTAAACTCAACCATTTAAATGAGGATTTTGCATGTGCTACCGGCTGTCACCAGAGTCAAAAATGGAATTGCTGGACAGATGATATGTCTCTACTTTTTTTTATTTCTGAGAGTCCAAATATATCGACACATGCATGGAAGATTCAATCCATCGTCCATCATTGTACCTCTGCCTCAACTTCAAACAAGCTTCACCAACAGGGATGGTACCAAATTAGGTAGTTTTTTAGGTACCAACCAAATTCCATCTGTAGCACTGAGTACAGATTCACATAAAATCAAACGGTACCATGTTTAGGTACCTAGACGCATTCTTGCTACTGTGAGAGAGTGGAAGAGTGGAAGGTGATTTTCCATGCTGGGCATGAACACAACAGTGCACGTTTATATAAGGACAAATAGATATGTAAAATCGACAAACTTTTAGATTCTATTATTAAATACATCAGTATTTATTACCACATGAACACACATAAAAGTACCAAAAATTAGTACCGTTGAGTACAGATACAGATTGCCAGGTACCAGGCATGGTACAGTATTGTTTCAAATGTGAAGGTACCCATCCCTATGCACCACAGCCACCAAGTTTACTGGTAGTTAATGAGTTTTATTCATTCAAATCAGTTATTACTGAAACAAGCTGAGACATCAGGAACTAAATGAGAGGAGCCAAATGGCTGCACATTTTCTGAGCTGTGCTTCCTCCATTTCAGCACTGGCCATCTGAGGAGATGCCAACACCTGAAACAGCAAAGTCAGATCCAGCAACTTCTCCCACATCTGACTCACAGAGACTGTGGCTCCCAGAGCCTTTAGCACACGACCAATAAGTTTTATTCAGAGATGTATTTTCCTCATTAACCATAATGCAGTGATACTGTCGTGTCCATCCCTCATGTGGAGTGATTCATTCTGGACAGAAAGCTCTGACTCAGAGTTTCCCTGGTCTGTTGCTCTGCTTGGTTTCCTCTTCCTAATCTACTGAAAAAGGCATCTCATGTTGAGACACCAGCTGAGTGCTTCATGAAACAACAAGGAGGAGACATTAAGCCTGTATTTTTAATGTTCATAGTTCCCTCCAACACCAGATGAGGACTCCTCATCCAACAGCAAAGACCTGCTGCTCCTTACATGTTGTGACAGAGCAGAAAACAAGAGCCTGTGCTCTGAGGAGGTCATGGAGGAAACCCTGACCCTGAAGTTCTTTCAGGGACATGGAGGTGGTTCAAATCTTACCCGGAAACACTTCTCAGTTGCTGCAGTTTTTTTTTTCTTCCTCTTAATATTTGACTCTCTGTTTTTTGACTAAACTAATGGGATAGCGCAGATTTTAACTTTGAACTCTCTGCTGTTGATGTTGTTGATGCTTTGTTTACACCCTGCCCAGCTGGTAGCTCTGAAGCTGGCCGGCTCATCGACCAAGCTGCTGGAGATTCCTGCAGAACTCTGGATATTTAAGACACACAGAGTGTGGAAAAACAAGGAGGAGAGGTGGTGTCTCCCCTCTCTCATGATGGGCAACGTGGGATCTCTGCTCAATGACATGAAAGAGCTAAAAGGACTAGCGAGGAGTCAGACAGGGTTCTGTGGTATGGAGTGCCTTATGGAGACCTCAGACCCAACCACATTGCCACCATCAACGTCTTCAGACGGTCTTGGAAAAATCTTTGAATTTAAGGAAATCTAATATTTTTCAAAGGACGTCACTATGAGCTACTTTTAGCCTCAGGATGCTGGGTGAATACAGGCCCTGGAGGTTAGCTTCATTAACTCACATGTAATAGCTGAGATAACAAAGGTTGGCAAACATTATGCTGAATGATTTAATGTAAATACTGAATCACCAAACTAACAGAAACACTTTTGAACATGTCACACTGAGCGTGCTCGGCTCCTTTTGGAGCACCAGCCACACTACAGGATTTCCACTTGCACGTTCATAATCTACCATCTCTCCTTCTGAGGTCTTCTGAGCAGCTTTGACTGGAAAAATCACTCTAACAACACCCCACACCACAGGAAAATCAGACAGGATGTTGTAGCAAACATCAGACGATCGCCCATTTGCTGACTTTGATTGTAGAGGGAAGATCGGGACAAAAATCAGACTCATTATCCTGCAGTGTGTTACAAAGTGAGGAATAAAAGAGTGCTTGTCCTGGAGAAATACAGTAGTTCCCCATAAGTCTCTTTTTCTGGAACCTAATAGCGTCCAATTAAGAAATTTATGTTGCTAAGGCAGTCCAAGGGGGCTACTTTTCATTTATGACTTCTGCTCTGGATAAAACACAATGAACAACCAGTTTTACACAGATCCCACTGTTAGTCAGAGGCGTGTGGATGGGTATGAATGTGTTAGCTAATACTGAAGGTCCCCTGACTGTAGCAGTCTCTGTCATCAGTGTGTGAATGTGGTGGCGATGGGTGAAAGACACAAGTGGGGTTGACAGCTCTGAGTGCTCAGGAAGATAAGAAAGTCTCTATATATAGACCCTGAGCTAGACCCCAGAATTCTGTGTCAGTACTACATTTGGTGATTGATTGTTTAAAAATGTTAAACATTTCACAAACATCTTTTATTTTGACTATTGCAATGACAAAGATTTTCTGGTCATATAGCAGCTGCAGGTTAAGCAGGTTCTGAATCTGCCACGTGTGCCCAGCACACAATAAAGCCAGTCACTGTGGTTATCCTCAGATTGCGCCAATTCTACTTCTGGCTCTCTGTCACCTGAATCAGGTGCTTGGTTGTTGCATGCTTGTAGCTTGCACGTCTGTGCGCCTCAAACCATTGCTGAGGCCGCTGCATGCTGGTAGTTTGCAGGTCATCACATTATATGTTACTAAATTATCAAACTTAATCTTACAGTTAATCTGTCAGAGCGTCATTGGTTTAAATAAAAAACTTACATATGCAGTTCAATCAGGGACTACATTTCGTTGGCTGAAATAAATCTTATGTATACAGCTAAATGCAGAAATAGCTGGAAGGGTAAAAACAACATGGCAGGTGGAAGAGAACTAGGGCTAAACAGTTAATCAAATTTAAACTGACATTGCTATGTAACAGAATGCAATTTTTAAATCGCAAAGGCTGCAATCAAAAAAAAAAAAAGGATTTTAAAGTGCATTTAAAAAGAGCAATCCAAAAGTTTACATATTTATACATAGTAGTTGAGCCAAAACTTTTTTCTTTACATTCCTGCACTTCGGTTTGTTTTGTTACTGATAAGAGATCAGTATGATTTTGATACATTTGATATTTATGTTTACACACTATTTATTTTTTATTTTTAAAAATAGTGCATGCCACATGTTGACATATTTCAATGGTTAAGCCAGAGATGAGGTCTTATTCACATTACTGAAGTTTATTTAGTGTGGAATTCACATTTACTTTTTAGATTATTGTTCATACTAGGCCTCTTGTTCTGCTTGAAGTTCAATCAATCAGTCAATATTCTACTGTGATTGTAATAATTAAAGATACGTTGTTCATATCAATTCATGCATCAATTCATCTCATTTCTTCACAACATGTAGGCCTGGTCTACAGGAAAGACTTGTTTATATGTTGACAGTACCCTTTGTTGTGTTGGTCATACTACAGAATGATTTATTGCTTGTGTTGAATAAATAATGTAGAGGATAAAAACCCCCCTCCAAAAAAAAATGGCATGCTAAATCGCAATCGCAATATTGGTAAAAAAAAAAAAAAAATCGTAATTGGATTATTTTCCAAAATCGTTCAGCTCTAAAGAGAACATGACATTCACAATAATTGTGGCATAGGTTTGTTTCTATTTTCATATCATAACTTGAGGAAACCATGGCATGTGTGAACCATGTCATAAGTGTTTTGGTCACTTTGATATTAGGTTAGCACAGCTAACATCCCAAAATGCCCCAAGGCCTCAGTGTCTTGTTCATATAATGAAAACTACTGAAATGAACTGCCAGAAGTGTGTTTAATTGATTTGTCCAATTTTGGTGTGCTATGGCGAGTGATATCTACAGGAGACATGGTAATAGGAAATTACACAAATACACAAATTCATGTTTTTAGACTTGAACACTTAAGCCGCGTTTCCACCAAGCAGACCGGTTCAGTTTGTCACGGTATGGCGCGCATTTTGAGGCATTTGTGGCGATCCCTAAATAACCAAGATGAGCCGTCCCACTTTTTGGGACTCTTTGGTATGAGTGCCAGACTAAACCCATCCACTCACGGTGGAGGTGGAGCTACAACACTGCAGACCGTTGATTGGTTAAAAGAATCGTCACTTATCCCGCGACAGCGACTGCATTTCTCCTGGCGGCAGACCGTCTTCACTGAGGCCCCGTTTACATGACGCCAAAAACGGTCAATTCCGCAAACATTTCGTTGCATTTTGGCCTTCCGTTTAGATGAGACCACGTTGCGTTTTCAGTGAAAACGCAAACTTTTGAAAACGCTCCCCAGAGTGGAAAGATTTGAATCTGCTCCTCCATCCAGCCTCGTGTAAACACAGAGTGGAGCATTTCAGGGTGAAACGCTGACGTCACCACATGAGCACTCGCAGTTTTAGGTGAAGGCTCTGCGCGCAGCCACATTTCCAGTTGAGCCATTCCGGTCCAGTAGGTGGCGGTAATGCGCGTCATGGTTGGATTGCCGACCATCTCACACAACAAAACGACAGAAAAAGAAAGAGAAAAAAAGAAGAGACTTGTCCTCGTAGAGTCGTATGAATGCGGATCGTTTTCACGCCGTCCTCGTGTAAACGCGGGTGGCTTTTGGAAACGCAAAGGAAGAATCTTTGCGGGAGTCTCCGTGTAAACGGGGCCTGAAACAAAGCTTGATTGCACTGTGTATCAAAGAGCTACAATCACAGAGAGGACGAAATGCTGCATGACTTCCATCTATGCTCTCTGTTCACTGTGTTGTGTTTTTCTTCTTCGTAGATTTATAAGTGGGGTACACTGTGTCAGGCTGCTACGGCGTCACGCTATTGTTTAGCAGCTGCGGCTTCCAGCATCCGGTTTACACGCCGCCTACCACGAAAGGGCACAGTTTGCTGTGGAAACACAAACAGGATCAGGCTTAACTGTACCGAACCGAGCCAAACCGTACTGAACCGAATTGGACTGCTTGGTGGAAACGCGGCCCTAATACCTCTTTGGTAAATTCACCTCCGATGGTACTGCTAACTGACATGGCTCATGAACTAACAATTACAAATCTATTTACCATTTACAAAGCGTCCCTGCATCATTTGGCGGTTGTAACTGTCTGTTAGCAAATAGATGCTGTTTAACTTCTTTATATTAGTCTGATATTATAACAGACTTAGCTCTTTATGCCCCATCTTATTTGTAGTGGGCCTCATGCTGCCTCATAAGCACTGCTCCTTTTCTCTGAATGTGCTCTCAGCTAAATCTGGAATCTCAATCCCCTGCTGCTTACTCATACCAATCACACACACATACACCCACACACCCACACACAGGGTTTAAGAGTCACACAGGTGCCACCTCTCATTCATGCCTCTCCTGACCAGCCCAGCCAGACTCACGTCTCCATGATTGAAGTGCATTAACAGAAATAATTGCTTCCCTCCTCCAGGAGCTGCCCTCTGTCACACTAAATTAACAAACAGGTGCTTAGTCAGACAACTTTGTCTCGCACACAAAGAGAGGTGTTCGCCTTGCCACAACAAACACACACACACATTCACACAAACACACTGGAGATGCATTGCTAGCTGTGGAACAAGAGCAGCTTTTCCAATCAAGTGTTCTTGCAACTGAAAACCAATCCAGCCCAGGTTTAAAAGTGCACATCGCTCCAAGACTTCAGGGGGAACATCATTTCAAAGCAAGAGCAATCTTTTGTTTCAGGCTCGTGCTTCTTTTAACTCCAACCCATTTCCTTTCTTCTTTAATTTACTGTCATCCGCGCAGAGAAGTTTGGTGAGTCTCCAAATGCTGACAGGTCCATTTCTTAACAAGCATCTAATAGGTTTTGTCAAGCATCGTGTGACTCACTCACTGAGTGCTCGCCATGCAGCAGCACATCCTTCAGTGGCTGTCCCACTTTCTCCGACACTAACACGGAAATGTGTGCGTTGTGTGTTTTACGGACGACTGACGCTAACTAGTTAACGCCCCCTCTCACATCCTGTCTGGCTTTTGGAGCACAGAGAAGTATGAAGAAAATTGCTTATTAGGGCATAAATCTGATGCAGCGTGACTGCTTTATACAACGGCATGATCTGCAGGAGGGAAACTGTGCTGCCTTGCAGGTGTGTGTGCTCTGGAGTACACACTCTTCTTGGGTCATTGTGATACACCTGATGTTGTGTGTGTGTGTGTGTGTGTGTGTGTGTGTGTGTGTGTGTGTGCATGTGAGTGTGTGTGTCAGGGTAAGCAATGAACCTCCTCTTTGATCTAGTGCCAGTGCCTCCACGATGCTGCAGTGTGAGGCACAGCCCAGTCAGTCCTGAAGTTATCACTGTTTCACAGATTCACTGGGCTCACAAACACACACCAGACAAAGGAAAGAGACCTGTGAACACTTGGCAGAGTCACAGCTATCAAGGTGTGACCAAGCTTCAATTTCTCATATTTCATTTTGTCATTATCTCAGAAAAATATGGACTTAGCCTCTGTGAGCACTCAATAAAAACTAATAATGATAAAAGCGTCAGTGACGTCTTTGTTTCTTCCCATGCAGCAGATCTGTTTGTATATCTTGGGAGTTTTTGCTGTTACATTGCTCTTTCTGTCGGGAGGGGGAAGTAAACAGAGGGGCATGATATGCAGCAAAAGGTGAGGGCTGGAAGTCGAACCAGTGACCACTGCACACGCCTGCAGCCAGGGGGGTAGGAGCTTCAATGGAGAGGCCAAACGGTTAGCAGCACTAAATATGTCTCTCTGTGTGTTTGGTCATCCTGTCTTATAGACCTTAGGGTCAGTGTTTGGTGTGTCTGTTTCCATGACGACCATCATTGCAGTTTTGGTGACTTTACTTTGCTTTTTTTTGCTTTGTATGAAAAAGGGTTTTAAAAAACACCAGTAAGCCTCTTCACTTAAAGGAGCGACAAGATAAAGAGGAAGTGGAAATATCAAAGCTTGAGCAATCTGCTGGGGGTCTTATTTATGCATACAACATGCATAGCTCCTGCCAGCTTCAAGTTCTATTTCAGGAAGGTACCTCCCTCTTGAAATATCATGTTTTGTCAAATTCCGGTTTAAGTTTTTTTTTTCCTTCCTTTCTTATTTAAAAGTGAGTGATTTATTTCTTTTATTTATTTATTTATTTATTTATTTATTTATTTATTTATTTATTTATTTATGTATTTATTTATATGTTATGGTATCATTATTATCAAATATATTTTCATTTAGCTTTAAATGCTGTTATTGTATCTAGAAAAATACATAAAAAAATTGATTCAAACAAACAACTAAACTAACCAAAAAAAAAGATAACCTGAAACCTCTCTCTTAGATATTTTTGTAAGTTTCTATTAATGACAGTGAAGCTAGTTTTCCTTCAGCTAACAAAGTTAAGCAGGGGTCAACTAAAACAATTATCCATCAGTGGATGAATCTGGCTGTGATGATGCTCCATGAGAAACTTTTTAAAATAAAAGTAATTTCTTTCAGTTTATCACCTGAGTCTGAATCCTCTGCGCTGAGATATAATTTTTTTTTTTTTTTTCAAACTAAATTATTTTGTATTATGCTGATGTATACAACAACACTCTCCCTCAGCCAACTGACCTATGGCTAAGCCCCGCCCTCAAACACAATGAGCCAATCACAGTGCTTATAGCCATTTCGTACACTCACACATTCTCTGTCTGTATGCCCATTGAAATGCAATGCCAGAAGCTATCCTGAGAGGCTGGGTGATGGGGTGTATTTTTAACCACATCTGAACAGAGAAAAGTGTTTTCTTCTGATAAAGTTGTGCAGTAGACCACAACATGAACTCAGTGTGAATCAGATGAAGAAAGATGTCTCCATCTGCTCTAAGGTAAACTGACTATTTGAGGCAGCAGATTGTGACTTTGCTGTAAAGAAATATAAAGTTATCTTTAACACTAGAACCACCACTGCAGTCTGACAGACCCTTTGGGATTTTCTCTAACATTAGCTAAAGTTAGCCTAATGTTAGCTCCTAGCTGTGTTGTTCATCATGTCTCTTTGTTTGTTGGGAGTTCATTGGCCTGTTTTGTTCTTGTTTTTGTTCTTTGGTGATCTTACATCATTGTTAGCTGTTGTCCAAAGGGCTCTAGTTAAGCTAACATTAGCTTCTGGAGCTTAGCTTCATTAGCTTATCTGTAATAGCTGAGATAACAAAGGTTGTCAATAAATACTGTAAATACTGTAGCTTTAAACTAACAGAGACACACTTTATTATATTTTTGTCCTGACCAATGCTAATCCTCTGACTTGTTGTCTGAGATGCTGATGTTAACCAGATGCTGTTTATCAGGTTTGCTCTGGGAGCTGTAAATTTAGTCTGTAACTGAAGCTTTTTATCGACCTCAACAATAAAATGATTCATATCTCCCTCCAATGTGGACGTTAGAGACTTTTGGTGACTGAAAGATGATCTGTGATCATCAACAGCATCCTGTAAAATGTCTCCTACTGTGACACCTGCCAAAGCGCCTTTCACTGAATGTTTACTGTTCATCAAAGTGAATGGAGGGGGTGTGGCTTAGTCATGGCTCAATTGTTCTCATTAACATTACGGCAGATGGAGTAAGCCTGGATTTGCTGAGCTGGCCTGAATCATACGACACACAATGTTTGGATACTTCAACAAATCCTATAACTACTGGGCCTTTGATTTGGAAGGACAGCTTCAGAGGAGTTAAATCAGAGATCAAACCCTGAACCAGTGAGCCCATAGCACCAGCTGAGCTTAACTGGAACCCCACTATAAACCGTTTTTGTTTGTTTATGACTTACTGAATTACAAATCCAATCACAGCTACAGCCCATCCTGTGACTCTGGCTCCGTTAATTCTCATTCTCACTCTCGTTTTCATTGTTCCAGCAAATGTTTCTACAGCTGCACCATCGTGCAAACAGCCTTCCCCCCTCTACAATGCAGACTGGATAAGCTTTGCCAATGGGCATCATTACAGCAATTAGCCCGCCAATATTGATACAAGCATGAATCAGCACAGAATCCTTTAGCGGTGGCAACAGGAAGAACATGCAGAGGAGCGGCCCACCCACTGAACCTCTGAAGTATCAGTCTGCTCAGCGGGCCTCAGTCTTCATAGACAAAAGAAAAGACAAATATCAGTTTGCTGTGCCAGTGCATGATGGATTAACACCTTCTAGCATTTCTTTCTGGCTTCTATTTTAAACCAGCTGGGACAGTGAGCTGCTTTCAGATTGGGCCCATGAAGGGGCTCCAAAGTTTAGCCTCCTTGGTCTTAGCGACCTGCCAGTCCCAGGATAAAAAAAACTCATAACCTGGAGCAACTGAGGTAAGAAATACAGAGTGGTAGAGGAATAAGTACAGGAAATAAGGTTTTGTGAAAGTCTTCCATGAGTCATGTGACAAGGTTTTAAAAATGTAACTCCCCTTATGTCTAAAGCACATTTCTGATTCAACAGATCTTTAAATCAAGGCCTAAAAGGTGAAGAACTTCTACTTCATCAAATCTTTCACTTGTCTTTCCACATTAATCACACTTCTTAAACGTTTGGTTCAACATCTCGTTGTGTGCCTTTTAAAAGTTAGCAGTTATATTTATCTCAGTCAGTATCTGACAAATCAAGTTTTGTGTTAGTCTTAGCAGGACTCAAAAGTCATCCTCCACAGCTGTAATCAGCTGACAGCCTGCTGATTGAATAATCATCTCTAATCAGGAACACACTGATCACAGCACCACAGTTCCTACAGACGGTGCTTCCTCCTCATCCCTCACAGCTACGACCAAGCTGCTGAGGCCGGGAAACTTTCAACTCACCTATCTGAAGCCTTCGTCACTCTGTGACGGTGGAGCAAGGTTGTTTGGCCATAAGAGGTTAAAGCAACGTCCACATGTAACCAAATACCTGAGAAACTGCACATATTTTTATTCCTTTATGTCAATAAAAACAAAGTTTTCTCAAAACTCCGGCGACAGTGAACATTTTGAAAAACACAAGTGAATGACATGACGTTCATTCTGATTGGCTGCCACGTATGGGTTGGGCATGCTTTGAGCCACACTTATCAGCGGATTGGCCTGGCTATATTGGGACGTTTTATTAAAAAAAGAATGAAGGAGGATATTTGTTTTTTTAAAATACCTGGCTACATGTGTAGAACAGTGTTACCCAACCCTGGTCCTGGAGGACCCCCTGTCCTGCATGTTTTAGATGTTAGCCCACTCCAGCACACCTGATTCAAATGAATGGCTCGTTATCAGGCTGGAGCAGAGCTTGATGATGAGCTGATCATTTGAATCAGGTGTGTTGGAGTCGGGAACATAAAAAATCATGCAGAGCAGGGGTCCTCCAGGACCAGTATTGGGAAACACCGATATAACAAAAGGTAGCTGAAGGTTGAGGAAAGGTTGTAAAAAAAGGTTATAGCATTAGGGGAACATTGGAGGAACCAGACATCTAACCAACACATGATGTTTAGAAAACATTACACAAACTTTCCATGGGCACCAAGGGGCAACCTGAAATCAAACCCATAGACACCCTTCCAGGAACTTCAGAGCTTTTGCTCCCAGAACGTTCTGGGAATACCCTTCGAACTAAATCATTATTTAGCCCTTGTGTAGAGTTCAGATTTATCGTCCCCCACCAGTGGCGATTGCTCTAAGACTGCAAGGGATGCGCAGCTCCCCCTAAAATGTCCCCAAAAAGTGGTGATATGTACTGCTGTGTTTCCATTTCATTGACAAAATATGCGCTAGAATTCCTTCATCTTTTGTTCAGAATCAGCTCCTATCACAGGTAACTGGCTCCACCTCCTTCTCATTCATCCTGCAGCGTCTCAGCGCTTTAACACAGTTGAACACTGGGCGTCTTCTGACTTCAGCGGGGAAGCGTAGAGTGGGTTTTTCCACTGTGGAAACTGGACGGTCATTGGATAAATGCTGGGCTTTGTCCCCCCCCTCAGACGCTGAGCGTCTCTGGGGGTCTATGAGACAGTGGGCTGGCCTGGACGCTGGGCTTCTGCATGATGATTGGATGATCTGTCTGAGGCCGAATTCGTTTTTGATTGACAGTGAAATGAGCCAGTCAGTCATCTTGAAGTATAACTCTCCACTGGAGCATCTTCTGAGTTCTACATTTACTTGTTCTGGACTGATCCGGAGGCTTTGATGATCCCCAGAGAGTTTACCTTTCTTAAAAACGATGAGTGTTGTGTTAAAAAAAAAATTCCCTCTCTTTTCACCAATAAGCAGCTACAGCTACAGCTGTGGAGCTTCTCCCCCTGTCACTCTCACTTTCAGCCTGTTATAGTTCCACATAGCAGCTCCAGCTGCTAGCAAGCTGAATCCAGCTTTTGGGGGGCTGGATTGGACCAACACCCAATACAGCATCCGGCTCGGTGCAACCCCAATTTTGCAGATGGCAAAGTGTAAAATAAAATAAATGCAGGAAAAGAATGGTGTTCTGTTGGAGATGCTGCTGTTTCACAAAGACATGACAACTTTGGTTCATAAGATATGAACATTTGTAGAATAATAGATTGCAAAAAGAATTCCCTCTGTGACTCATACTCTTACAGCAGCAGATCAGAACTCAATCATTTTAATTTAGGCTTCTCAAATGAATCAGAAAACTGAAGTATTAGTTAAATATCAAATTAAACTTATCTCATTCATTTTTAAGAGATGGTTTTGTGAATTATTTTTTCATAAACATTTGATTTTTTAGTTCATGTCCCAGCTCAATTAACTACAGTTTTAGATCTTGTTTTAGTCTTGATGTCTCAAACAAATGTCATTCTGGTTCGATGTGTAAAACAAAATTGTCTAAAAACATTTTCCCAATGAGAAAATTATTCATTTGCTGTTCCAAATTAAAATCTGAAAGAACATCTGGAGGAATTTGTGCTGAGTTTTTCAGAATAAATGAGTTCATACGTCAACACATGAGGAGAAAACACTCAGCAAACTTTAAGTCTATCACCAACAACAACACAGCAGCAGCAGAGACAGAAAACACAGAGCAGGCAGAGGATTACCACTCTGAGAGCTCATTTCACGACATGTTCAAAGAGCGCTCATGGTGCAGAGCAACCTTGGAGCGAGGTCGAACCCAACCAGAGGAATAAAAGAGGGATGTTTCTGTGTGGAGTGGACTCAGACTGTCAGCGCAGAGCAGTGCTGCATTCAGCAGCCACCAAACACTTCAGCATCAGCACTACTGCAGTCTCTGGGGAAGCTGCTCTGACTGACAGAGGACTGACATAGATTATGAAGCGTTAGCGCTGAGAGACGGAGAGGGGGGATAAGGCTGCAGTGTTTAACTGTGCTGTGTCTGTTAAAGAGTACGACTGTTGAATTGATGAGTCTTCCCAAGGTTTTTAATGCAAGTGTTGCATTGCAGTAAAAACAATTAGCCACAATCAGTATTAAAAGCCTTTTGAAGTCTTATACTACAAATACACCTTCAAAACTTAGATTTGTTTCCACTGAGGTACATGAGCAAATTCAACAAACCCAAACCTTTATTAAGGAGCCTGAAGTTTGAGACACTGTCATATTAGAGGTCCTGTGAGGACTCCTCCCTGAGGACTCTGTGATCTTGAAATCTTCTTACTTTTATTAATTTGCCCGTTCATAATCCATAATTTAAAAGATTATCATTCCCCAAATCTGTTATTTCTAAATGATATTTCTCAGCATCTGTGGGACCTTTTTGGGGGACTCTAACTGTCAGACTTTCTGCTCCAGGCCCTGTGTGGGGCTGTTTCTCAAGTTATTTGACGCTTTCCTCACACAAAGATGGATGATAACCAGCTGACTGTGACAGTCAGACTGTGGAGTGATGATAAACAGATGAAGTATTCAATGCTTTGAAACCTACACAGTGATGCACAGGATTTCAGATGGGTGCTGCAGAACCTTCAAACGAAAACTGATTTGAAAAGATTTCAAGTCCACTCATGAAGCTGTAAGCGTGAGTCCTTAGATGCTGTGTCTTCATCAATCTTTCACTGTGAACATAATCCAGACTTAAAAGAGAAAGAGAAGAAGAAAACAGAGCAAGCAAAGCAGAGTCCTCTGTGATGGGCTGCAGATGAATATCACTGTACAATCTTCAAATAGTGCTATACCAACAACAACTCAGCTTATAGGATCTTTATTTTGTCTGGCATGGAACAATGTCTAAAATATTTAATACAAAGGCCAGAGCCTCAGGACTGAATCTGTTCCTTTTTCCCAAAAGAGATGACCTAAACATCAACAAGACTGGGCAGTCTAAATCAAAAATTCAATGTTTTCCTCTGATATGTGGAGTATATGTCAGTCTAGATAGTTCTGGTATGAGTTTTCTAATTTTGGAGACATCAGTCAAAGATTTGTCCCTTCTCTTGAATGTAATGGGTCTAAATGGAATACATTAGAACAAAAACAGCAAGTTGGTTTCTGTGATGATTCTGTCTTTAGTTTGTTTTTTGTTGGTTTCAGGGTTTAAGTTTCCTCATGTTTCAGTCTTCTGATGTTTCTATGTGGTTATTCTTGTGTTTTCCCTTGTGTTTCATGTTCACTTTCTTCTTCTTCTTCTTTGAGGTTTACTGGCGGTTGGCAAACCAACTATAGGTGCATTACCACCATCAACTGGACTGGAGTGTGAACGAGAGATCAAGCAGGAACAAAACGATCAAAATAAAAACAAAAGAGATCAAAACAAAATAAATAAATAAAACAGAACACCTAACTAAATTTGCCTATCAAACTCAGTTTCTTTAATATATTTAACAATGTCATTCTGTGTTCTGTCTGCAGTTTTACCCAGAAGCCCTACTAATGTGAAATCATGATGTTTGGCCTTTTTTAAAGATTGGATGAGATTCTTTCTTACAGTATATCAAATCATGTTCCACTGTCTTTAATTGATTGCAGTGAGTGCAGTTTCCATTTGGGTGCTTGCCTATTCTGTGCAGACTATAATTGAGACCTGTGTGCCCTATTCTCAGACGTGTTAAAATGTTTTCTTCCCTGCGCTTGAATCGTACTTTCCTCCCATCACCCACATATCTTTGAATCTGATGCAAATGTTTTCCTGTATCACTAATATCCCAATATTCCTGCCATGTGTCCTGTGCATACTTTTTAACGAATGATTTAATTTCAGCCTTACGTAGTGAAACCATCATGTCTACTGGTGTTTTTCGAAGTGATTGTTTTGCCAAAATATCTGCCTGCTCATTCCCCTCCACGCCCACATGAGCAGGTATCCAGATAAACTGTGTAATTATGCCCTTGCTATATATTCTATACATAATAGTGTATAATTCATGAATTATGTTCATTCTGTCTGCTGACTTTCCTGATTTTCATGTTCACTTTGTTGCTCCCTGTTTGGTTGTGTTCTCCTTCTGTTTCCCTCCTGTTGATTGCCCCTTATGTGTTTCACCTGTGTCTTGTTCCACACCTGTGTTTGATTGTCCCACTGCCTTTAAAGTCTCTGGCTCAATCCCAAACCATCTCCTACACACCACTCCTTTACTACTGAGTGTTACTCCAAATGAAGCCACACTCATGGCAGTGGAGGGCACTTTAATTGAAGGAGGAGGGTATAAATATGGCAGACAGGAGTGGGAGGCCCTCTTCACTTCACCGGAGGACGGAAGACCTCGTTACCATGACAACAGAAAGACGCCCCTTATGTATTGACTGTTAAACTGTGGTACAGATTGTGACTTGCTAGGATCACTGCAGAGTACTGATAACAGCTGCATGCTTCCAAAACGACACTTAGATTGGCACGGAGTTATTAATGACACACATGAATTTGGATTCAGATTGGGCAGATACCTGCTGCTTTGCCTCTTTCAGGAGGGAGAGGAGAGTGTATAGATCAGTGTTACCCAATCCTGATCCTGGGGTACCCCTGCCCTGCATGTTTTAGATGTTACCCCACTCCAGCACACCTGATTCAAATGATAATAGTGATAGAGGATCTGTGTTTGGATTTGTTGAACTCCATCACTGTTCACACTTTCCAAAAAGCAGCACTGTTAAATTGCATGCAGCATTCTTTTTTTTTTTTACTTTACATTCTAATATTTGTTTGACTTCACGCGGGCCAGACAGGACCGCCCAAAGGACCGGATGCCCATGGGCCTTATTTTGCCCATGTCTGGTCTAACGGTTTTACTCAGTGCAAATATGGAAATGATTTTTAGTCTTACTCCAAAAACATAGTTTCATGAGTTAATACTGCTGACCTCCATAGAGGGAAGGTTGTGAAGAATAAATCTCTCTGTGATGGAGGTAACTGAGGGATTCTGGGAGAAGACATCACTCTCTGCAAACCTACGTCTATCAATGATGGCAAAACAGAAACATTCCTCTCTTGTACAGTGGTTCTGAAATCAAAAGCTACTCAAAATGTTATATTTCATGCATTATTGTAAAAAAAAGAAAAAACAGAAGACAAATTTGATACTCAACCAGGCAAACAGAGAGTGTTTGATCTGTTTTCCACGTTTCTTGAAGACCCCAGGCTAACGAGTAAACCAGGATCAGGACAGTATCAGTGGAGGTAGATTAATTGAGGAAACAGCAGTCTGTGCACAAAGGTAGTCTAATTCACAACACATCAGTTCAATTAAACATCTGAGGCTTTTTCCTGTTTATTTTACCTGTTAGTGCATTCTCACAGCAGGGGGGTTGTCAGTCTCAGGTAACGCTGATTTTCAGGTCATGGACTGAACAGTCTGAGAAGCCCTTCTCTTCTACACTACCTGGACAAAAAGAAGGTCAGACTGGAGCTAGTGGACCGCCTTTGGCTTTGATTACAGCATGCATTATCTGGAGCATCGTTTCAATAAGCTTCTGCAATGTCACAAGATTTATTTCCATCCAGTGTTGCACTAATTTTTCACCAAGATCTTCATTGATGATGGTAGAGTCTGACTGCTGCACAAAGCCTTCTCCAGCACATCCCAAAGATTCTCAATGGGGTTAAGGTCTGGACTCTGTGGAAGCCAATCCATGAGAGAAAATGATGTCTTAATGGTCCCTGAACCACTCTTTCACAATCTGAGTCCGATGAATCCTGGTATTGTCATCTTGGAACATGGCCGTGCCATCTGGGAAGAAAAACTCCAGTGATGGACTAACCTGGTCATTCAGTATATTCAGGTAGTCAGCTGACGTCATTCTCTGAGCAAAAACTGTTGCTGAACCTGGACCTGACCAACTGCAGCAACCCCAGATCATAGACTGCCCCCACAGGCTTGGACAGTGGCATGATGGGTGATCACTTTATCTGCCTTTCTTCTTACCCTGATGGTCCATCACTCTGGAACAGGGTCAATCTGGACTCATCGGACCACATGACCTTCTTCCATTGCAGTCCAATCTTTATGTTCCCTAGCAAATTGAAGCCTTTTTTTCCTGTTCCCTTCACAGCTGTTCAGCCCCAGTCCCTTGAGTTCCCTTCACATTTGGTTTCACCAAACATTTAAGTGATCGTCGATCACCATCATTCAGGATTTTTTCCATCCAAATTTCTTCCTGGAAGACGATGGGTCCCCATTATCCTTCCAAATTTAAATAATGCGCTGGACAGATCTTTAGTATTTTCTGCAATCTTCTTGGATGTTTTCTCTGCTTGATGCATGCCAATGGTTTGACCCTTCTCAAACAGACTAGCATCTTTTCCATGACCATGGGATGTATCTTTCTACATGATTGTTGAAGAAATGAGAAGTAACTAATTTCACCAGTTGGGGTTAAATAACTTGTTGCCAGCTGAAAGATAATCGCCCATGCAGTAATTATCCAACAGAAGGTCGTACTCATTTGTTTAGTTAAATCCAGGTGGCGACTTTTTTGTCCAGACAGTGTATTTATGATGCTAACATAAGGCAGTGAAATGACAATGCAGATCAAAAGAATGGTAACTCCATGATCACCAAAGACCAACTTTTAAAGTGACGCCACAACGTGACTGTCTCTTCTTCTGTTTTGTACAAAGCACACGTGCAGAGTCTGACAGCTTCAGGTGAACTTTTGGGAGGATGAGTGCAAAGGACCAGCTCCCTGACAGAGAAAATCTGTTGGAAAATAATGGTGCACTTTAAACGTGTGTCACAGAGCAGTGCTTGTCGTCTCACAGGGCTGGCCTTCCATCCTTTTAAACATTCATATTATGTGGACTCTTGAAAACTACCCTGAAACAGGGGCGCAGAGCATTAACTACGCAAATATCAAGTTCTCTCAGCAAAGCGTTCCAGCCCATGAAGGTAAAAACACGCTGTTGAAGTCAAGTGTGAGAGTGCACCACGACCCTGGGCTGTGTTCTAAATTTAATCTTTCCCAAACAGCACGGCTCTCTGAGTCATTATGCACAGCAATGCCAGGCCTGAGCGAGGAGGGGGGGGCGTGGAGCGGCGAGATGGCCAGGCTCACATGATGTTGTGCTGCTCACCAGCAGATGTAGATTCTGGCAACAAACATGTGCAAGCATACATACTGATGTGCATGAGGACACACACTTCAGCGCACACGGAAACAAATACACAAACCCCAAGCACGCACATGAAATATGTCACGTGCAAATGCTGGAACACTCTGACTTTTGCAAAGAGAGGAAAGAAAAACACAAAGAGAGGATCTGTGAGCAGCTAGGCTGAAGAAATTCATCTTCTGCATGAGAGCTGCGAGGAGCAGCAACGCATTAAGAGTAAGAGCTCAGGATCCTCGTGACACTTTGTTCTTCAACTCATTAAATTTAAGAAGGACATCTGGAACAACCCACTGCCAGGCCTTCTTTTCATCCACGCACTTATTTTTAGATCAGAGGTTAAGAAATAAACATCAAAAATGACAAAACCAGCCGATAAAAAGTTAGATTACCGTGTTTTGTTCTCACACTCATTAGTTCAACCAAGAGTCTGAAATGATTGATTTATGAGTCTGCATGAGCCGAAGAGTCAAGTCAGCATCAGGACTAGTTCGGGGTGGGCGTCACACTGGTTTCATTATCGTTGCCGGTATAATATGTAAAATTAATTATATTATATATGAAATTAATTTAGCAGTTCCATAATTACCGTGGTAAAATTAAGTCCAAGTAGTGGTGGTGAGGCTGTGTGGAAGATTTATTCTCTCATGGTGAGAGGTGACTTTTCAGCCACAGCCATTCTGAAAATAAACATGCATAAGGCCAGTAGCACCGAGCCAGCGACGTGGCTAACCAGAGGAAGTAAACATTTACTGGCGAGCAGAAAGCGAAACAGCGCTGAGAGAGGCCTGTGATAACAGCAACCCAATGAGCAAAGTTACTGAACTAGATAGGTAAGTGTCTCTGATCAAACCTCCAAACCTAAAATGTGATACAACAATTTTTTTAACAAAAGTAGTGGCATCAAAACAAGCATCTAGAACCAAACTAATACTGTAGTTTACAGACTGTGAGACACTACATTTTTTAACCCTGCAGCTTAAACAATGGCACAGGTAAACTATGGATTTTTACAGTCTAATGAGCTTTGTCACATCAAAACCAATAAATTTCTTTATCATTTTCATTCTCAATAAAATACGTGCCACCACGACATGACAGAGTTCAGGCATAAACAGCCAGCCTGCTCTTATTTGTGGACAGTGCATCCGGATGGAGTGGCCGTTGTCATGTCAGCAGGTGTTTTTACTGATGGGAAAGGGACAACAAGTGTTGCGCTAGTTTGCCATGACTTTGTTTTTACCCTTCTTTTTGACCAATAAACATGTAGATACAAAATGTCTTTGATAGACTCTTGTTCTAAGGATGAAGCCTGAGCGCTGTCCAACGCCACATCATGTTGTTCTGTCGGGACAGGTTGTTGTTTTACTCCTTGTGAGTGATGATGATAAATATATCTAAAAAAAAGCATTAAATGTAACAGGAATCCCACCTTGGATTGATAAAGCTGTAGACCGAGCAACTGCCTTAAAAGTTGTTTTGTTTTGTTTCTTTTGGCCATGGTTCAGACTCTGAGTATAAACTCTTGCCTCTGTTCTTCAGTCAAAATCATCGATCTGTCAGTATCTCTGTGTTTGTCTGTTGTTGAAAAAAAAAAAAAAGACCTGTCTCATGCCACAGCAGTCTGTATTACAGCAGCAGTGTTAAGAGGAATAAAAGCTCAGAAATCTTTAAAACAACCTTACAGGCTTGAGAAAACATACAGAACATAAATTTAGGGAAACTCATGAAACGACAAGCTGGTAATGGTAATTTTAACAAATTTATTGGCATTCAAAATGTTATTAGTTAGATGCTCACCCTTTTAAAATAAAATGCAAAAAGTCATTTTTTGTCTGTAAGTATTCTTCATTCCTCAGACCCAGTTTGCTCACCAGTGTAATGCACTTCAAGCTTGAAATGGGACAAGTTGCTCTTCCAAAAGCACACTGTGGGCAAAGGTCTTTTTCTATCACAGTATTAGACATTTTTTACCTGCAAGGTAGGACGTGTACACTCATAACACAGAACAGTGTCAGAATCGTGTTTTGAAAAGACTTCCCTTATTTCATGTTGGAAAGCCATAATATAATACCATTTTGGAATATGAAGAAAAGTACTGGGATATAAATTTTGGGTCATATTGCCCACCCCTACCTTAACTCCCCAAAGATAGACTGGACTCCCCCTCTGAAGCTGAAGGCGTCAAAACACAGAGTCCAAAGAACAGGAAGACAGCATCAAATACGAGCCTCAGGGGGATGTGTTTAGAGGAGCAGGACAAATTCACAGCTAAATATGAACGACTTTATGACAATATAATCAGCCCCAGATAAATATTTACGCTTTCTATTTTTTTTTTACCAGTGGCCTGTGGTGACGATGGGTGAAACAAAACATTTGTAACTCCAAAACTTATTGGTGACTTTCAACAACTCTATAACCAGTACGATACAGCGTGTTCTTGAAAATCACCCATGAAGCAGATTTCATGACAAAAACAAGACATTAAATAATAGAAGTTAAATTTAACCAAGTTTTCAAAGCCAATAAAAGACCACACCCACTTAGTGTGACATCATAAGTTGACAGACTGAAGAAATTGATAAGTCTGTCATGTATGGACGTTTTGGCCTTATTGGCTATAGGAGCCAGACTAAAGAAGATGATGAAGGAACATCAGTTTTTGCACTTTCACATTATCCATCATGTCATCTATGCAAAGCAGAGAGTAGATAAATATGAGAGGAGTCAGAAACCAACAGATACAGAGACTGTGACCTCCTGTGTGTTTCATCTGTGCTGTCTGTGAGGGCACAGCGGGCTACAATATGTTTGAGGGTGATAAGGTCAAAACAAGCAGCAGAGTTCAGCGCCCAGGATGTAATGTTTGTAATGTTTGACCCTGATGGTTACACATTCCCGTAACTTTCTCACATTACCGGAGAGTTTACTATACATACTGCCTGACTTCAAAACAAAGTTAGCTATAAATAAATATCATCCCTTAGAACAGGGGTCTCAAACTCAGCATCCAGCCCTGCCCCAAATGGTCAGGGAAAAACGTTCAACTTTTTGCTCACTAAATACATTTTGTTGTGTTGACAGCTCTTTCTTAAGCCGTGCAGCTCGTTGTGTCCGCTCATCTCCCTGGTCCTCCACATGTTAAGTTGAAAAATGCTGTGTGAGGTTAACAACCACAGCTTCCTCTTTGTATATGAGACAGCTGTTATTCCCCTTTAACTCCACAGAAATAATCATTCTCCCACTTTTCCTGACACTCTGTGCCTGGCATCAACCTTTCTTTTGGTCTTTGAAAAACACATCCTGGCTAAACGTTTTGAGGACGCTGGCAGGGTGTCAAATGGTGATTATGCTGCTTTCAGGGTCAACCTGGCAATTGGATATTTGTTCCTCGATACTGACAGCTGACTGGGTCATGATTGAGGCCAGATTTCAGTACAGATTGATATCAAGTGTTGGGTTGTATGAAATAGTGCTGCGGGCTGCGACTTTGAGACCCCTGCCCTAGAATTTTATAGCAAGAAAGAAATTGAGATGTCATCAAGATTTTAAGACCAGGTACCCCGTCCAAAGGTCAAGGCTCAGCTTGTGAAAGAAATGACTGTTCACCCAGGGAAGAAAAAAGACAGAGGCTCCTTTAAGAAGAAACACAGCTGTTTAATCTGCCTTCACATCTGTTTGGAAGTGGCTTGTGTCTTTTACTTAGTTTGTCACTCAGCTCATGGCTGAATGTATCTATGACAAGTAGAGAGCCTTAAAACATGAGGTCTTTAGATTTCATGTTGAGGCTGTTAGGAAAGAAACGGTCAGCTGTTTTTGCTGTGTGCTGCGCTTTTTCAGGTGGGGAGACTAGTTGGTTAGCAGCAACAGCATTCCACAACACGTCCCACACTTCAGAGACTATTTTGAAGCCACTAAAGTCCCTCTTCAAGAGAACACTGAAAACTATGGACAAAAAGCCTCAACATTATCATTACTGTAACATCCTAAGTAAGTATAACATTTTGGATTTTGAAAGTTATCAAATATTTATGAATGCTTGCCTTATTTTTAAAGTTTTAAATGGACTTGCTCCTCCTCCCTTAAGGGATTTTATAGGTTAAAAAAAAATTAGTGATGGAGTAAATACCAGAGCATTGACCAGAGAAGACTGTAACATACAACAGCGTAGGACTAAATTTGGCCAATTGGTGGGGTCAATCAGAAGCTCACAAACTTGTAACACACTGCCAGCCCATGCCAGGAACTGTGGCACCTACTCAGCCTTTAAAACAGCTCTGAAGTATTGGTTAAAAACCAAGCAAAAATGCTCACACTAAATCATCTTTATTCAGTTTTTTAAAACATTTTTGGGACTCTCAAACTTTGTGAGAAGGATTTAATGTGTTTTTGTAACTACATGTTGTTGGTGTAATGTCTGTGTGAATGTTCCGTTTCTCTTGTGTGTGACAATGTTAACTGTCCTTACCTGCCTTAGGACTGCAAATGTAAATTAGCGATTGTGCTAACTCTGGCATATTAACATTGAAGCTTTTGCTGATATGTTGATTAATATGCATTGTCCTAATTAAGATAAATAAAAAAAATAAATACACAAATAGATGTAAAACAACTGTGCCTCAAAAAATAAAATAATTAAAATAAGTAAATAAATCAATCAATAAATAAATAAATAAATAATAATACTAATACTACTACTACTACTACTACTACTACTACTACTACTACTACTAATAATAATAATAATAATTATTATTATTATTATTATTATTATTATTATTATTATTATTATTATTATTATTATTATTATTATATTTTTCATTATTTTTAAATACTACTTTATTATTACTTTACAACTTGTATTATTATTATTATTATTATTATTATTATTATTATTATTATTATTATTATTATTATTATATCAGCATTTTTTCTTTTTTTTTAAACATACAAGTTATATTTGAAACAAACCCCAGAAGGAGAACAGATAACAAATCACATTAAGTCCACATCAATGAAATCTTACTAGAAAAGCAATAGAAAACATTTAATGGGCTCAACATCCCCAACTGTTTCTGGTACAGTCAAAATATAACTGCTAATTCCGTCATGCTTTTAACTAGGGCTTAGCAATTTAAGAAAAATTCATATCATGATCATTTTTTCTAATCATTCAATAGCAATAGTTATCGTGATATAAATCACACACAGAGCAGTGTTTAGGGAAACGAACATGGGGGCAGCTTGTAGTATCATTTACAGTCTTATTCCAAAAACAGTGTATGGTGTTTGCTGGCCAATTTGTGAGCAGGATACATTGAAAAGGAGGAAGAGGAGAAAGCAATTTAATTTTCTTGTGAGGTGTCGCTCCAGAATGATGTCACAGTCACTTTTAATACGACCTGGCTTTTAAGACAGCGGAAGCTTTAAAAAAAATCTGTTCTATACTTGATTCAGTACCACATATAAAAGTGGCCTGAATCTGACTTAAGATTCATTATGAATTGTGTTACTCACGCTGTCAGATACACAGCACCTATAGGTCGCATTCGAGCTTAAGAGTAAGTTTCTAACATGTAACTGTCTCCAAAGGTTTGCAGAAATTGCAGCTGATGAGGGTAAAACATGCACCAAAGCCGCTCGTCATCGCTGAATATTTTCTTACACTTTGGGGATATAACCTGTGACAGGAGCTGCTTCATGTCAGAAGCCTCCAGCTGCTGGTACGCAGACTGTGTGAGCAGTGATCACTTTGCTCTGAGCTTTATACACAGGGAGAATCATGCAGCCCTGATGTTGCTGTGTAAGCAGGTGCAGACTGAGCCCTACAGGGTAGTCCACTCACAGTGCCATTCTCCAGCTCTAAAACCCTAATGCCCTCTGATCTCTCACACACAAATCCCTCCACATATAAGTCAAATCAACTAAGGAGGCCTTTGGCCCCGAGGCTCAGAGAGAGGCAGGCGAGCAGCAGCCGCACAAAGGCAGCCCAGCAGTTCACAGCGACCGCATCACTCAACTCAGCACAGCAGTCTCAGCTGGATTCCTTCTTTTGTAATCTCTCACTGTGCCAACAAGCCTGCCCTAAGTACTTATCAATAGCAATGGATCAAAAGCACCACATAAAGCACAGGCAGACGCAGTCTGTGTAATAGGATTTCCAGATTGTGCATGTTGAACAGAGCTTTGTAATTTGGGGATAACTGCTGTAGCTGATGCTGCTGTTAAGTGTTACTGACAGCTCACCATGGACTCATTAGCTGATGATGCTAAAGAGAGGCTAATTCTGGGGCTGATATGCAGTTTGCTTCAATGAGCTGAAAGTGTCAGTAAAGGGCAGAGGCACTTGTCTTCACCCCTTCAGACGAAAAAAAAAATTTACTGCATCCTTTTATGAAATTCAAGCTCTCGCTAAGGAGCAAAACTAGAAAAGTGCTGTGAGACATCAGCAAGCTAAACGATGTTTTCACCTTTGTTTTATTCTATTTACTGCTTCAAACCCCTCACCATCCCTTCTTCAGTGAATTAAGGCTGAGCATACTGCTGGCCCCAGGCTCTGAGACAGATATCTCAGGTTCAGGTTACTTTATTTGTACTTCACTATACTGAGCAAAGGGTGGAAATTGGGGCTGCACAATATGGCCTAAAACCAATACCTCCATATTTTTCAGATATACTGGGATACACTAGGTACATCTTTAAAGGTCCCATATTCTGCTTCTTTTCTGCAGTTTAACATGGATCATTGATGTCTTCATGAAATGGTAGTAACATGTTTTGGTCCAAAAAGCCAATAAATCAAGCACAGCAGCATTGCTTCCAGGCTCTCATAGCCCCTCTGTTCAGAACACTCTGATTTAGTGGGCGTGACCTTCATATGTAAATGAGCCACCGCTGATACCGTCCCGCTCTTCCGCGTCACTGAGAGCGCCGCCACGAGCTCCGAGTGCACAATGTTTAGAAGCTTGTTTACTGTTACATTGCAGGCTAAAACAACAGGCTAACCGCAGCCAAAGTTAGCATCCTGAAGCTAACACAGAGACACAGGGGACACTGAGGAAAAGCTCTTCCATCTGCTTCACAGCAAACAGCATTCAGGTTTGTTGGCAGATACAGGACCAGTGTATTTGCTAGCCCTCTGTTGTACTGTCGAAAGTTGGAAAAGCAGTCGGCCTTGAAGTGACTAGCACCCACATGCACAGTTTTACAGAGTGTAGCTGGCACATTTCCTCGATATATGAACTTTAGCTACTTAGTCTTGTCTTCTTCCGAGATGGGAAGCTTGTGCATGGAACTATGTGGCTGTTTACAGCCAAAAACAAAGCGGTGATGGCTCTTCAACTTTGGCATTCCCCACCCAGCTGCTGGAGAGATTTCAGCAGCGGGGAGGAGAGTGGGCGGGGAGGGGGTTTGGGGGTATCTGCTCCAGTGGACCAACCGGGTCAGACTTGCCCCTGATTGGTCAAAAAAAGGGAATCGCTGACGTCGGCAAATCCCCCAAATCCAAACAATTTGTTTTAGGTCAGGATTTTATATTCACAAGCACTACTAAATACAGGTTTTGTCATTAAATATCACATTTTGTGGGCTGGGAGGAAAGCCAAAGACCCACAAATTTCACTAAAAGACGTAATAACATGATTTTAGCGTAACATAAAGTACAGGGTATTTTTGTTCAATGCTTTCAAATCATAAATTTCTTGTATTTTTTTTTTTTTTTTCAATTTTAAGTCCTTCATTTTAGTCTTTGTTTTTAAGTTGGGTTGAAAAAAGTTGAAATGTCAGATCCCTTAAATAAATCCTAAAAAAGTACTCGTGTGTTGTGCATTTTTTGGATAATACGGTTCCCGACAGAATCTGATTTAAGTTTAGCAATTTTTAAAACACTATTCCCAAAATCAATAAACATTTATTTTGTTTTTGATTTTTTTTTTTTTACTGCTAAAGCTCTATTTTTTTTCTTTTCTTTTTTGTAATATTTAGGTTTTATTCACAATAACTGTACAGAGAGAGTGCGGTTCAAACTGGAGTCAAATTCTTTGTATTCTTGAAGATAATTCTGATTCTGATTCTGTTTGGCTGAATGTATGATTCCTCACTCCAAGAAACAAAATCATCCACATTTGGGCCGAGGCTGGACTTTCTCACTGAGTAAACCAACAATCACTGAGTCATCAGAGTACTTTTTGAAAGCTCTGTGGTCATATCTGCTCTGACATGCATTTGTGTACAGAATGAACAACAGGAGTGACCCTGTGTATGTGTGTTTTTGGTCTGAGAGCATATTGTTAACCCTGACTCTGAAGTTAAGGATCCAGCCCGTTAGACTGTTACTAAACTTACATTTCTGTAACAGCCTCTCAGTCAGGATGTGGGCTGGATGGAGTTAAAAAGGAAAGTTCACAAGTAAACGCTTGACACCCTGAGTTGTATTTCATCCAAGTGTTTTAAAAGCATGTTTAGCAGCATTGCAGCTGCCTACTCTACCTCTGCGGTCTGACATGAAATAAACAAGGTGGCCAGGAGGTATATTCCAGGTCTCCCTTCCGGAAAATCCTGGCACATCCTCATGTAGTCCGTCTCTGAGGATTCCTTTGGATTTGTAGATATTTTGATGTCGCCCTCTAGTCAACAACCACATTAGTTCCCTACCAAGTAAGGTAATTAGCTTCAGATATCTTAGCCTGAAACAACCTGGGATTTCACTTTCCTGACGGCGGGGACAGAAACAGCCTGTGGCAGTGATAGGGGGATATTGGAAGTGGATTTTTGCCTCAGTGCTGAACAAATTTTGATCATCTGACAAAGCTGTGTTCTTATATAACTCTTCAAAACCACTTTTATTTTGTTGTTTATTTTCACTGCAATGTGCCCAACCTCAAGAGCCAGAACTAGAAATAAAAACAAGCCCCTTTACACCATCCCAAAAACTCCCCTGCCCACATTTACTGCATCATTCTGCTGAACCGTTACAGAACGAGAGGTCATGGAGACGAGAGTGGTTTTACTTTCCCTTGACTGACTCCAAAGTGGTGGAAGGTGAGTCCAAGTACGATCTCACTCCACTCAATGAGAAGTACACATGAGGTAAGCAAGTGCCCACTAACACTGAATAACAACCTGCCCTTCTTTTTGAGTCAAACAGGAATTAATCATATAAACATTTTATTTCTTTGTTGATTAAATTACACCAACCCAAAGGTGCCTGCCTGGGAAACCACTAAAATGTCAGGTTACAAATCCATCATGGCTGATCTCCCACTGGAACCAGATCTTACAGGCGAGACTTAGATCGATTGAAAGCTTTTTCTGAAAAATAAAAGTTGCATCTTTCCCCAAAACTTGGAACTATTGAAAGCTAGAGCAGGAATATTGAGTCTCATTGAAGTTGGTGGAAGGAGGTTGCACAAAATCTGTTGAATTTTTTTTCTCTGTTTGATCCAAGATCGATCATCTTTGAGGAGCCACTTTGTTCACAAGAATGTGATGAACAAACACAAGAGGAAGAGTAGATAATACTTGTTTCTGTTGACTCATCTTTGCAAATTGGAAAGGTAACCTTTTGTTTGCTTTGATAAAGATTCTGACTTTGAGTTGTTGTTTAAGTGCCTCTGAAGAAGCTGGAGATAAAGGTGGCACCACTGCACCGGCAGCAGCTCAATGAGTTCATCTTTCTCCCTCGGCTTTTTACAGAAGAGACCTCTTTAAAGATAAGCCATCACACAATGCTCCTTACAACTGACATCAATTAACACTAAGACTCAAGCCTCACTCTGATACAACACTGTATCAGTGTATAATACATGATAACCAATTCAAAGGAGTCTCTGTGGGATGAAAGGAGCTTTAGCCTGGAATGAGAGGCCCGTTAACATTAACAAGAAGCGTGAATGGCATACGGGATGTGTAAATGTGAGGGTAAAGCTGGGGCACCAAGTGGATTACCCCCTCAGGGATCTAGGTAATAATCCTCTTCAGCTGCTTTATCTCCTGCTCTCACTTAAGCATGGGAAAGGACGGGGCGAGGCCAACGCTAACTGCAATGTTTATGTTCTGCAGACTGGAGACTGTGTGAGGTTGTCTGTAAGTGCATTTCATCAGAGAGGAGTCTGGGAAATTTATGGCTTGTCAAAGAATGTATTTCTCATGTTCAACATTAGTCTTATAAACGAGGCACATGTCAAAAAAATGAAATCTTATGAAGTGATTTTGTCTTCTTTCCAGAAGAAAATGTCTTTTTGGACTTAGTATGAGCCACATTCACCTGACCAGTCCAGAAAAATGATTTGTTTCAAGTTATTTAAAAATAAAAAATGAGGTCTGAATGGGTTGTAACACGTTAAATCTGCTGATCTAGTTTCAAGCAAACTTTTGAGCAAAATTTTCTTTTTCCATTGGCAGATTGTTTTTTAAATAGTTAAAAGCAATTCAATATTTCTGGACTGATCAAGTGAATGTGGCTCATATCAAGTATAACAAGACACTGACTTTAAATGTTCTTATCTTGAGCCAGCAATTTATCCATTACTTGAACTTGTAATGATTGACCTATGTCTAAGCCCCACCCCCTCCACTCACTCAGACAAACAGTCAACATTCAGTGACAGGAGCTATGGCAGATGTCACAGCAGGAGACATTTCACAGGATGCTGTTGATGATTTTTTGGAGACAGAAAGATCAGATATCATCCAGAAGTCACCAAAAGTCTCTAAAGTCCACATTGGAGGGAAATATGAATCATTTTATTGTTGAGAAGGTCGATAAAAAGCTTCAGTTACAGACTAAATTTACAGCTCCAAGAGCAAACCTGATAAACAGCATCTGGTTAGCATCAGCATCTCAGACAAGATAGAGGACCAGCGTTGGTCAGGACAAAAATATAACCTCCTTTTTACCATCTTTACCAAGAGTGTGTCTCTGTTAGTTTGGAGCTACAGTATTTACACTGAATCATTCAGCACAATGTTTGACAACCTTTGTTATCTCAGCTATTACAGATAAGCTAATGAAGCTAAGCTCCAGAAGCTAACGTTAGCTTAACAAGAGTCCTTTAGACAACAGCTAACAATGATGTACCATCACCAAAGAATAAAAACTAGAACAAAACAGGCCAATGAACTCCCAACAACACAGCTAAGAGCTAACATTAGGCTAACTGTAGCAAATGTTAGAGAAAATCCCAAAGCATCTGTCAAACTGCAGTGGTGGTTCTAGTGTTAAAAATAACTTAATATTTCTTCACAGCAAAGTCACAATCTGCTGCCTCAGCTTACCTTAGAGCAGATCTTCATTTGATTCACATTGAGTTCATGTTGAGGTCTACTGCACTACTTTATCCAAAGAAGACACTTTTTTTTGTTCAGATGTGATTTAAGAAAGTTTGTCGGACTTCCATGTGTCCCATGAACACCTTTTGACCATTTTTTTAGACTTAAAATCACAGAAAAACCTCATAAAACCAAGTGAAAACAGACTTTCTGCATTTCAATAGACGTTCAAGCAGAGAATTTCAAAGTGTATGGGAGTGGCTTTACACACTGATTGGCTCATTGCATTTGAGGGCGGGACTTAGCCATCGGTCAAGTCACCTGTTAAAGTTAACAAGTACCACCTTATTTGCATCATTTACAAGGTTAAATTACAAATAAAAAGTGGCACTGTACATACAGTCATAATTTATTAACAGCGGACAGGTAAAGACTAATAAACCCACAAACCTTGATGCACTTCACTGGATTATGACTCATTTACACCCATCTACAATGTAAGAGCAATGGAATAGCTTTGAACAGATTACATCAAATCAATGATACACATTCTCATTTCAGGGTGGACAGAGAGTTAAAAGAAACAGAGTGGTCATTAAAAGAGGTTCCTCTGTTATGCTGTCTTAGAGCAGCTGTCTGGGTTAGCACAGCTTTATCTGAACACACACACACAGACAGTAATAAAAATGCTGTATTGGGTCTGCAGTGATCAGAGACTCAGACTTACCCAGGAAGCGGAAAGTCCTGCGCACTAACGGGTTCAGGTAGCAGCAGTCCCCAGTGGCCACCGTCTTCTCTGAGCGGTCAAACTCCTTGGACGTGTACTGGACCAGGAACAGCACAGTCTCTGTTATTGTGATCTGGCAGACAGAGAGAGAGAGGGGGAGAGACAGAGGGATTTCAGATGAGCTGAGTAACAGTTTATCTGTTAGTCAAAGTTGCTGTTGTTGGCAGTGTCGGAGTATTTGTGACAGTTTCTCACTGGGCTCCATCTGCACAGACAAAGCTGTGGAATACACCAGAACATATGTGAGAGAGGAAATGGGCTCATTGTGCTGAGAGAGAAGGAGCGGAGGTGTCTTTGTCTGGAAGTGGGGGTGCTTGTGTTTATGTTTGTTTTTTTCTAACACTGGAATCTTACCCACTGTAGACTCACCTTAATGTTTTCATTGGGACAAAAGTTGATTTATCCTGCAACAACACACAGATTATGAAGGCATTTCAGGCTGGTTATTGTGTTGGGTGTGTTTTGTTGTGCTTGAAACCTGCTGGAGCTTCAGAGGCCATCAGCTCCAAGTGACTAATAGGCAGTCATTCAACAACTCCCCAGCTCTGATTAATGGATTTACACTGATATCTGCAGCAAGTCCAGCAGAAAGTCTATTCTTCTTGGACATGTTTGTGGATATCTTTAAGATTTGAGGGGACAGTAAACAAAGGAGATCTGCCCAGAGATCCTTTTCCCCCACACTGTGAACCCAGACTTAGTATCTAATTAAAAGATTTAATTACCACATACTTCAATTATTTAAGTTTGATTGCTTAAAATCTGAAGTATATACGACAAAGCCGAACGTGTGAACGAATTAAAGTTAAATGCCCTTATAATACTATGTTTTAGCCATAACCACTCCTCTTCATCTCCTTTGCCTTGAAAAGGGACGCCATTTCAAATTTTAGGTTGCAGGTAAAGTTATCTTCTCTTCAACTTTATCCTTTAAATCGTTGAGTCAGGTCACATGGTTTTCTCATCATCATAAGTGTGTCATTCATAAACAGAAAGGTTGAAAATCTAAAAACTTGCAGGGATTTGCAAAGCAAGACATTATTTTCTTTGACTTCTCATTTTATTGTTTTAAGTTAAAAACTTCTGAAATTAAACAGAATAAGAACGTCATTTTGTTATTTTCTTTTTTTTTTCTTGTTAATTAGAATTTTCTACTGCAACAATAACTGTACACATTTTTGGAAATTTTAAGTTGAGTTAATATAATTTTTCTAGTTAAATCAATTTGTAATTTGGTGCAATGGACTCAAAATTTCAAGTTAAAGAGTTATGCAAAGTAATTGCCTTTACAAAAGATTTTAAGTTCATAAACTTGGCAGTTAGTTTGTTGTCATTAAAAACTTCCACTAAATTCACTCAAGTTTTCATTATACATTAGAGCAGTGTTTCTCAACCCTGGTCCTGGAGGACCCCTGCCCTGCATGTATTTTATGTTCCCGACTCCAACACACCTGATTCAAATGATCAGCTCGTCATCAAGCTCTACTGGAGCCTGATAACGAGCCATTCATTTGAATCAGGTGTGCTGGAGTGGGGTAACATCTAAAACATGCAGGGCAGGGGTCCTCCAGGGCGAGGGTTGGGAAACACTGCATTAGAGAGGGTCAGAGGGTCCTGTAACTGTCTGGAATTTTTTAAGACATAATGTCACTGGCATCTTTTGGTGGTAAGAGATGTTACAAATCCTGAACAAATCCATCCAAAGAAAAAATACTTCAATGAATCAAATTAGTTTTTAATTTGCTACAAAAATCAAGCTCTATAAAAACAGACCATATGACTTGTGGTGTTGCATGGGCATGCCATGGTTTTCTAATAAAAGCCTGGTTTCTCTTTAGTTGAAGTTGAAATTTGATGGTATTCAACATTTCTTCAACAGTCACTCTCTCCTATACAACCCCTCTGTCTGTGGCTCTCAGCTTCAGTGACATCATCTTCAAAACGAAGATAATATCTGTAGTAAAATGAAGATAACATCTGTAGTAAAATGAAGTGTCAATGCTGTAACAAGATTTACAAACTGAGTTTAACTGAATTTGTCAAACCTCACTGAAGAATGAGTAAACATATGTTCTGTGCTGTCTTTTTTTACTCTTGCTTGGTTTATTCTTATTATTGTTTTAATATATTCCTGAATGACAGATTTGGAACCAAGTGTTTTAAAAGTGCTCAATAAATAAGGCTTTCATAGTCAGGGTAGATTAATCAGCATTTGGTGCTTTAGTGATGTTAGTGTGTGTGAATGTGAGTGTGTGTGGCACCCACTGCTACAGCTCATAAAATCACTGGAATCAGCTGATACTAGAAACTGAGTCTAGATTTTCTTCTACTTTGTCTATGAAGCCTTTAGTCACTCTGATCAGGTCACAATGCTCCAAATGAAATGGTGTTACACTGTCTTATCATGCTAACTAAAAGATTTGGTGGCTTTATATTTATTCTTTCAATGTCTCCTGAACTCTGTTTGCTGCTTAAACCGTAAAATCTCAGAATTGGTCTCTTGGTCTCTCAGACAGCCCAGTCTTGAAGGATTAATATCCAAACAAGCTTCCAGAAAGTCATCTGCTACGTGTTCCTGTTTGTCAGTGTTTCCAAAATCAGTGCAGTGTCAATATGGAGCAGCTGCTGTGTTTTACTGCCAATGGTTTCACAGCTTGCCCGCCACATTACACCTGCTCGTATTCTCTGTCAGACGGTAGCAGCCAGCCCCCTCAGACATATTGACAACCACCAGGATGGTATTGACTGAGATGCTGTATGGATTTAGGTTTTCAGCTCCAGACTGCAGACACCCACCAACCCTCAGCTCTCAGTCCTCACTGTTTATGGCGTACTTACATCATCAGAGACAGAGGGTTCAATGACAGAGAGTTAAGTCCTGAATGATATTTAATTTCTTAATAACAAACAGTCTAGAGAAGTGTGTCAGTAGACTAACCTGTGATTCAGGGATTTGTACTGCAGGTGCATTTTTAAGTTATCTGCAACAGAGTGAACATATTTTCATTTTAGAAAGAATCATGTTTTTAAGCCTTCCCTCTTTCCTGTTGCATTTTATTCTACCCAGAACTTAAAATGACTGTTGTTCTGTGAACAGCAGTCACAAGTGGATTTCCCACAGCAGGGCTTCAGTAAACTATGAATCATCTTGTGATATGTGTGTACAGTGGGGTTTGACTACAGCAGTAGACCGTTTTCCAAAGATCCTCAGGTCCTCTGTTTGGAGGATGACCTCCAACCTCTGGTTCACAAGCATGAGAGCAGCAGGCAGGGTCAAAAACCATCAGACAATACAATATTCAAATGTATGTTACACGTCCAACAAAACAACTTTATCTAATTTCTAATGATGAAAATAGAAGTGTCCAGCTGACCAGCACAAGGATTTGCATAAAGATGCTGTAGGCAGGATTACCCAGGTAAGATGGCGATTTGAAAACCAGCACAGCCGCTCCCGTCCTGTGTTCTCTGACATCACACCCTTACGCAAGTTTAGCCCCTCCCACAAGAAGTTTACACACGAGTTTATGGTTCTTCTTTTTGCTCTTCTTCTTCATCTTCTTCTCCCTCTTCTTCTTCTCGTGCCGTCCTTGTTTAACTCCTTGGTGTTTTGGGGGTTGGAAGTCCGACAAGGCCAGTAAATATGCGAGCCAGGACTTCCTCGTCTGTGTTCATGAGAACGAAGAGCGTTACAACCAATCGCGATGAAGGACAAAGTGCCACCCCTCGACCAATCAGGATAGAGCTTCAGGGGCTCTTCTGATTGGTCAAAGATACCTGGAGTGGTGGAGTCAGCTCATAACAGAGACAGATGGAAATGCTGTGACCTCGCGGTAGTGCAATTATACTACTCTCATAAAGGGTTATCAATGGACCCTGTAACATTTAATCCAAAGAAAACACAAAAAAAAATAGCATTGACATAGCTAAATCCTGCCTATGGCACCTTTAACACCAACTAGACAAACTGATCTCTATATTTCCTTTTGTCTTTAAATTTATTATTTGCCAGTAACTTAAAAAAACAATTAAAAAAAAACTTATTCCTCCAAGAAAAGGCAGAAAAACACCCAAGTTATTAGTAACCGTTTCATCTTAAAAACAATAAAGGTCCAAATGTGGCCTCCATAAGACTAACAAACATAGAAGTCCAGGTGGACTTACCACTAACTCATCAGGTCAAACTTCACCCAGGTCAAACTCAGGCGAACTCACAGGTTAGTGTCACATCCTGCTTCATGTATTCTTGCTTTTAGAAGAAGAAAGCTACCATACTCAGAGCCTGTTTCCATCAGCTCTGACTGACTTCTATATATATATTCTTTTATCACTGCTGTTTTTTGCCTCTGTCTCCCTGTCTGCAAAAAATGTAGGGTTTCAGTTTCTTCCATAGGTCTTCACAGGATCACACATTATCAAACCACTTATCTTCAATATGATGCAATGAAGACTGTCACCCTCAATCTACTTAATTTACATTTTATGTAAGAGAAGCAAGGTATGAGACCCTGATGGATACAGATGGCACAATAATGAATTTAAGGTCTCAAAAACAGCCTGAATTTTTTGGGGGGTTAAGAAGGAAGGAAAATGATGAGGAGGAAGGTAGGCAGGCAGAAATACCAAACTATAGTTCACTTCAGAATCTGATCATCCAAACTAAATGAATAATTTAAAATAAAAAACAAGGAAGGGAAACGGGGAGGCTGCAGCTCAGGAAGCAGAGGCGCTTATTTTCTGTGAGAAACCAGAAACTTTCTTCAGTTTGTGCCATGGATGTTTGGATGTGTCTGGAACTGAAGGGTGTCTATCAAAGCAAACATTACCATCTTAAACTTCTTCAATGAGATGCAAACCATTTATTTCTTTTCCAGGAATAAATAAAAAAAAATTAGTATAGCTTCATGGCTGATCATTTTTGAAAATAACTGATTCGTCCTTCAAAGGATGTCTAACTCTGGTCTCCTGAAGGTGCCGACTGTTCCTCCGGACGGCTTTTTCCAGTGTCTATTAAATGTCTATTGATGATGTCCACAGTCCCTACCCACTGCGCAGACACTCAAAACTTTTGTCTAGGCCAGGCCTTGAATCAACGTCCCTCCAGTTCCAAAGGCAAGTCTCTATGAACAGAGCTACTGACACTGCTGCCAATTTAATCTTTCTTATTGTTTTCGTACTACTTTTAGTTTCTGTGTTTAACTGTAGTCCAGTTTCTGAAAGTGCCAGACTGCTCCTGTTCATTTCCTGTAGCTTCATCTGATTTTCTCAGCAGCAGATGGTAACTGTAAACACAGACAAAAGTGTTATACATTTCCACTTCAAACCTGCTGCTGAGCCAAATGAAGCTACAGGAAAATTAACCTCTACAGAAAAACACATCACTAGTTTAAAATGGAAAACAGGGACAAACAAAATCTTTGAACAAACAAATAATGTATTTCTTTAATTTAAACTAATGTTTGAAACTAGATGTCCAAAGCAGATGTTGAACATCTGTTTGTGCAATGGGGAGGTACTGTGGACTTCATAAATGGACGTTCAGTAGACGTCGGAAAAAGACGCTGTCTGGAGGAAAAGGCTGCACCTTCAGGATGTAAAAGTTAGACGCCCAAAAATAGGGTAACGAGACGTCTTTTAAACATCTCTTTGCTCAGTGGGCTCAGTTACTCCTGCTTAGACGTCCAAAAGGGGGACATTCAAATGTTAAACTGCTTACTGACGTACAAGTGGGGTCATGGTGAAACATTCAAAGTGGACCTAAATTTAACGTTGTGTAGATGTCCAGAAACAATCTTGGACCAACAGATGCGATATAGACTTGATCTGCTACGTACTCACAGACGCTTGAAATAAAGTGCAAGATGAGCTAAGATGAGACTTAAAGTCCTGTGTTGTGAGCTTCCTTAAAAAAAGAGTTGGTTTTTTTTTGTATGCCTTTCATTTCAAATCCCCTTTTCAAGCCCTCTATGATAGACCAATCTTTCCAGAAATGGTTCGTAAAGGGAATACGCTGTGTAGGGGATCTTTTTACAGATGGGGTGTTCAGTTCCTTTGATCATTGTGTTAGGCAACACGGGCTTCCTAAGTCACAGTTCTTTAGGTACTTACAAATCTGTGACTTCTCACGCAAGCATTTCCCATCATTCCCACTAAAACCACCAGTTAGTCCACTTGAGGAGTGTCTGAAGATTAAGCCCTACCTATCTGGTTATGTGACTCGCCTATATCGTGCCATTCAGGGAATGGAAGGTTATTCCCACCAGCACCTGAAAACATAGTGGGAAGGGGACTTAGATCTGGAGATTTCTGATGAAATTTGGCAAGGAGCCATCAGGAGAGTACATACATCATCAATCTGTGTGAGACATGGATTATTACAGTTTAAGCTCCTTAATCGCCTTCACTTATGTAAAGCTAAAATGGCTAGAATATTCCCTGGCACTGACCCGACCTGTCACAGGTGCCATCAGGCCCCTGCGACATTAGACCATATGTTCTGGTCGTGTTCAAAATTAAACACATTCTGGTCAAACATTTTCAACACATTCACTTATAAATGTAAAAAGAAGGTTGACCCAGGCCCTATTGGATTTCCTTTCCATTGCTAGTTGCTGCCCAAGTAGCTGCCTGTTGCAGCAGCTCTCTCTTCTTTGTCCGTTTTTTGTAATTTTTTTCGTCTCTTTTTCGTGATCTTTGTATTTGGACCATGGCTGCATTGTTTACATGTGAAATTAGCTCTTAGCAGCCTGTAGCATGTCAATGCTAACTAGTGTAGGGCTTGATGATTTCCCTCGAGCTGAGGAGGAGGAGGTGAGGACGACGTGCTGGTTCTCGGATGTGAGCTGGGAGGAGATGATGTGGACCTGTCCTTCCATCCATCGTTGTTGGGAACGTGGGATCTAGCCCCGGGGGATGGACGAGCTAGCCGTGCTAACCCAGCGGCATCGTGCTGTTCACGGACGTGGCTGACGGAGCTGACATCGGACGCCCCACATTGGAGGAGCTTCGCCTGCTGTGAGCAGACAGGATCCAGGAGACAGAGACTGAACAGACTGCTGGGGAGGCTCAGTCCTGGACCCTGTGGAGGTGGAGACTGGCTGGGCTGGAGAGTGGTGGACGAGTGGTGGACGGGATGTCGTCATCTAATTTCTTTTGGACTTTTTTGCACTTTCTATGCTCTTTCTTACTTTTGTTTCCTTAAATGCTGCGGTGACTCCTGAATTTCCCCTCGGGGATAAATAAAGTATTTTCTATTCTATTCTATTCTATTACTGCAACTTTTGGCGTTGCCCCTAACAACTTTGGGATATCCAAACACCAATCAGATTTAATAGCATTCTCAACACTCTTAGCACGCAGACTCATTCTGCTTGGCTGGAAATCACCAACTTCTCCATCTTACTCGCCCTGGGTTTGTGAGGTAATGTCTTTCCTCAAACTAGAAAAAATTAGGTGTACAGTCCAGGGTTCAGTACAAAGAGTCCAAAAAATTTGGAACCCCTTCCTAGTTTTTTTTGCAAACAAATTTGATGCAAACGCGCTTCCCATCTCTACCCTTACCCCCTGTTTCACTCTCTCTTACCTTTATTATTCTTCTTTAGTTAAATATACAATTTCATTTGCCTTAGTAAACCTACATTGTTGGCATTAGAAATAGAAGTAATTTATAGACAGTATGTATGTACGTAACACCTGTCTAACATCATATTGAAGTCTGAACCAACACGGTCTTTTTGTTTATTTATCTTTTTCCTTCTTTTTTTTCTCTGCTTTTCTTTGTTGATATTATTTAATTCACTGTCGCTGTAGCGTACTGTGACCTTTTTTCTGTTATGTGATGAAAAATCAATAAAAACACTTGGAAATAAAACGTTTTTTGAGTTGAATGTTGAATGAGTGAAGAGAAGTTTGTGGACAATTTGAAGGAGAGAGTTTCAGAGAAGTGGGTACCTCAAGGTGCTGAACCTGGTCAGGGTGAAAGGGTTGAGGGGGTTGGTTTCTGATGATCAAAGGTGAAGTGAGGGGAGTGGTGTCTGAGAGGGTCAGTCAGGTATATGGGGTTGAGGTTACTGAGGTGAAGAAGAGGATTCACATTCTGACAACCTGTCACACTGATCCACCGGTCTGCAGATTAAAATGTCTAACTCTCTGAACCAGTCTCAGAGAAACACTGGGATAAGATCTGACAACCACTACAAAGCAGCAGAACTTGGGCGTGCTTCAAGGCTGAAACATACTGCAGAAAGGAACAGTTATATAACAGCAGCGATTACTCCAACCACCTCGGTTTGTTCAGTAATGCATGACATGCTAAGTTGCACTATCTTTACAAAGAAAGGTGTTTTGGGCTGTCTCAATTTGAGTTGTCTGTATTGTGTGTGTGTAAGTGTGTGTGTGCAGGAGTGTGTTGAGCTCAGTGAGCAGTGAAAGCTGTGCTTTACTCATCAAAGGGGGATTTAGTGGATTTACCAAACCTTGAAAATAAAAGGCGAGACACTATCTGTGCAGCACATGGAGGGAGTTGATAACCTGTGCAGCTGTTTCCTGACCTCTGCAGGAACACAGGCCTTGACTCTTTGATGAAGGTGCTCTGCTTTGACTGTAGGCCTGGTTTGCAGTGCTGGCTCCTGCTCACTGGGCTCTCAGTGAGCCGCCATGACCAGAGGCCCACAACTAGACATGATAAACACAATAGCTGCTGCTTGTCTCCAGGATTTGCCCCATGCCCTCGTGTCTCCTGAGCCCTGTGTTGTGCTTCCAGCGCTTGGCTGATTTCACACTCACTGCACTGAGGGATTAATCTTTCATTTGCAGGTACGGCCCACCGGGAATTGTACCGACAACCTCCCAGCACCGACCTTGGCCAGTCTGAAGGTTTCCACCTGGATAGAGCTTCAGATGAATAAAAGGCCTGTCAGTGGATCCAGCACAGTGCACTGGAGCATGCCTGCTCCTCTGCACATGTGCTGGCTGCTGTGAGGTGGGTAGGTGCTGAGGCCCTGAGCTCAGACCCACAGAGCTGCCAGGCACTCAGGCATTCTGGGCTGATTTATTGAGGTTGACTGGTAAGGAGGGCAGATAAGGTAGGAGAAGAACAACAACATGGACTTCACCTGCAAACAAACAAAGTTTTCTTTTTCAAATCTTTTTTGTTTTGTATAATTGATTTGTATTCTACACTAGATTTAAATATATCATATTTATTGTATAGTTATCCCATTTATAATATATTGTCCCAACACTGAAAGGTGCCAAGGTGTGCGAAGTTCCTTTAAATAATCAGTGTCATGCTGAAACTGTTCACTTTAGTAAGGGGCAGATAAATAAAGAAGGAGTGACGAGATGCTGCAGTGGGGTGCCAACGTCCACATAAGTGTACCATCGATGTTTGGATGATGTGCAGAACAAAGTGTGTGCCAATATTGTGTTTTGGTTTTATAGATTTTTTATCATTTGTCACTTTCTTGTTGGTAATCTATCTCGATTCTCGTAAAGCCTGGTCCTGTTTGCGTTTCCACAGCCAACTGTGCCCTTGTCAGCTGCGCAATAGTGTGACGCCATAGCAGCGTGACACAGTGTATACCGCTAATAAATCCAAAGAAGAAGAAAAGCGACGATGGAAGACATCCAGCAATTGTCATTCTTCTTTGAGACTGGCATATGGCTCTTTTTCAAAAGCACAGTCAAGCTTTGTTTCAGAGAAGGCTATGTGCCATCAGAACAGCAATCACGGTCACACAGGAAGTCACAATTCTTTTGACCAATCAACAGTCTACAGTGTTTCCAGCTCTATCTTCTGGGGTTGGTTCGGTATGTTTGACACCACAACAGAAGGGTCCCAAAAAGTGGGATGGTACAGGTTGGTGATTTTGGGAACCTACCCCGGTTTTAGTCCAAAGAAACGCTACAAAATGCAGGCTGTACCATAGACTGTATAAAACATGGACGTAGTCTCGCCGACGTCACTCGTCTGTTTCTGAAACGGAAAATGAAGCACATCAGCTATAGCGGCCATATTGGTAGTGACAAGGGCTTCGTCTACAGCCATAGGGCGCCAGCCATCACGAGACCCTCAGCTGTGCCTCTTATTGGGGGAGCTCGCGATCTTAATATCCTCTGCTGCGTTAGAAAAAAAATTCACCCCTGTACAGTGGGTGTCAGTAGTAAAATTAACGACTCAGACAGGAGACGTTTTTTGAACCAGGCTGTAAATAGGTTCATTTCTGCTGAGAAAATGGCTTTTTTTGGCTTGGTGTATGTGACTTCCGCTACTTCCGGAGCCAGCCTCAAGCAAACACTCCAGACACAGCAGATTTTAGCACTTCCGCATTGTCTCATATTCTCAGACCGGAGGTTGCCGCTTGGGCCGTACCAAGACAAACTGACCTGAACCGCTTGGTGGAACTGATAAGTAGTGCTGACACACGATTTAAACTTGGTTAAATCAAACAGCCTACCCAACCCTACCCTGGGCAGTTGTGAAATGCTGGCAGCAGGGTCATGAAATGTTTTCCTTAATCAGAAGTGATTGACTTGTGCAAATTTCATCTATAACTGTAAAATCCCCCTAAAATCTGGTGAAATTGTATTGAAAGACTATAAAATCAGGAAATGTCTGACCTGTTCTCAATATTTCTTTGTTGCAGATCCCACCAGGTGACTAAACCAGGACAATGATTGAGGAAACACAGCAACATGTGACCATGGATAGACTTATTTTACACACTTCAGATAAATCATGCATCCAGCCTTTCATGTTCATTCATTTTTCTCTGGGTTTGGATGGGCCCTCTGGTGTGTTTTCATAGCAGGTAGGGATGGGTGTCAAATTAGGTACTTTTATTGGTATCTACCGAATTCTATCTAAAGTACCAGGTACCGATTCGTGTAAAATCAAAAGGTACCATGTTTAGGTACCTAAATGCATCCTTGTGACTGTGAGGGAGTAGAAGAGTAAATGATTTTCTGTACTGGACATGAACACAGCATTCCAAGGTTATATATTGAAGAATAAATATGTTAAATAGAAAAGAATTAACATTTATCATTAAACATACTGACATTCTTTACCACATCAACACACAAAGGTACCAAAAATTGGTACCGTTGAGTACCAATACCGATTGCCAGGTACCGGAAATTGGTAGCGTATCGTTTCAAATGTGAAAGGTACCCATTGCTAATAGTAGGTGGTCAAAGAGTTTAAGCTGTGCTATTCTGGGGTCACGGGCTGAAAAGCTCAGGAACCCCTGCCCTTCTGGGAAACAATTACCTGCTTCTGACTTTAAGCAGATGAGCAACTGGTGAGAGAAAGCTTTACCTCATGATATCTAACTAACCCCAACCTCACTCTGCAAAAAGAATTAACCAGGCAGATATTTTCTACTTCGGCTATTTCTTATGGGGGTTTCAGTGAGACTCTTGGGTCCTGAAAGAACTACTCAGCACTCTTCACCGCTATCATGGCACTGCTCCATCACTCAAGGGTAAGGATGTCTCAGAGAGGCCAGCAAAGGAGGAGGCTGGAGTGATGTGCACAAACACTGTTGCTGTTTGACCAGCTATAAGCTGAGATGCTGAGCTGCAATTTCACAGAGCCGATGCTGCATAGGTCCCCGTCAGCAGACAGCAGAAGGCAGCATATAGAGGTACTGCACAGAGTAATCAGGGCCTCTGTTCACACAGTTACACCACCGGTGACTCAGGCTTTAAAGTCATGATGACTGCAGCTATCAGCCTCGTCCATGCAGCAAAAGTCTACGGATAAATGAGCCTCTCATTGGGTCAGAACAACCTGTTCCATACCGATTTTTTATCCTTTTTTTCCTCTTCTCTTTTTTGGTTCTCTTTGTATTTGGAGCTGGTCATTACTTTTTATGTCTCATTTTCTGTCTATTGACACCAAACTGGTTGTGTCAATGTGCAAGAAGCATGTAGTAAAACTATTCAGTGATTGAGAATGAGGCTTTGTCGTTGATCTTGGCACTGCAGCATTTTGATGTGTATGTCGGAGCTGGGGGGCTGACTGTGGCTTTCACAGACCACAATCCATTGACCTTTTTGTCCTCCATTAGAGGCCCAATCAGAGGTTGATAAGGTGGTTGCTATTCCTACAGTCATATAATCTCATCATAAGACACATCAAGGGTGAAAAGAATGTCATGGCCAGGCGTTGTTATGGGGGTCATTTTGGTAGTCCATTGAACTTTGACTTTAGATAACCTAGCTGTTGTTAGACATCTGTCTTTGCTAAAGCCTTCTACCATGTAGAAGCTGTTAGTCTTGGTGTTTTCTTTGTATAGTACACTGTCTTTGGGGGGTGCTCACTACTGGGTCTCAATACTGGGTCATATCTAATAAAGGTTGTTGTTGAAGCTGATCCAATTGTCCTTTTCCTTGCCTTGTCGCAGCAGTGGAGCTGGCCATGACAGTCTGAAGTGGTGTTTTTACTTTTGCGCCTGTGTGTGTCTGGAGATTCTACACACAAGATTTCACTTGTTAGCAGCCTGTAGCATGTCGATGCTAACCAGTGCTGGGACTGGTGTTCTCTGCAAGCTGAGGGGACGGAGGTGAGGACGATGTGAGATAAGAAGAGATTTGTCGACCTGTCCTTCCACCCATGGTTATGGGCACTGCAGTAAGAGCTACCTCCAATAAGATGGACAAGCTAACCGTGCTAACCCAGCAACAGAGGGGATACCAGAGAGCAGAGTAGCATCATGCTATTCTCAGACATGGCTTATGGAGCTAACATCAGACACCAGCGCCACATTGGAGGAGCTTCACCTGCTGTGAGCAGACAGGATCCAGGAGACAGAGACTGAACAGACTGCTGAAGAAGCTCAGTCCTGGACCCTGTGGAGGTGGAGGCTGGCTGAACTGGAGAATGATGGACAAGCTGTTGGCTGTTGGACTTATTTTTTTTTCTAGTTGACACTTTTTACATTATTCTATTGATATATTCTGGAATATTTTGCACTATATACTTTCTGGTATTGCTGCTGTGATTTTGAATTTTCCTTCAGGGACTAAGAAAGTACATTCTATTCTATTCTATTCTATTCTATTCTATTCTATTCTATTCTATTCTATTCTATTCTATTCTACCACATCACTGCAACACTCACAACAAGATGTTGTCTTATTTTTTAAGTAGATTATCATCAAACATAACTTTATCCCTTATTCAGCCATGAACAAAATCAAAACTCTGAGTTTATCACAAGATGCTAATCATCATGCACTCTGAGTTGAGAGGTGGGGGGATTCCTAACACAAAACTCTTCTGTTTCTCAATAAACTCACAAGATCTCGGTTTGAAATGAGACTTTCTTGCAATGCACCTTCGTGACAAAACTCAGACAGCACATGAAAGTTTAAATGTGCAGAGCAGTATGAGAGCAGACAATGAGTTTGTCCATAATGAGAACTCAGAGTCTCTGAGGACAAAGACCAGATGTTCCTTCAGTGCTTAAGGGAGATCTAATTTAAGGAATGCAACAACATGGATGAAAACCTGAGAATATCTGCAGTTCACCTTTGAGATTATGAGACAGAGGTTTCTCCCTGTCTGAAGAGGCAGACCTGTGTTTGAGGGAGATTCATTCTGGTGTTTTGCATTTCCATGTTTGGCTGTCTGTGGGCAGTAGATGACATTCTGCCATGATATAAGCAAAATGTCAAAAGACACTTTTGAGAAAAGTCAAACAGGGCTTTCCTGTTCTCTCCCCTGTCAGTGATTCGAGGATGTTGACAAAAAGAGGACATAAACATCATTTTCTGGTGTCCTGCTCTTATACTATCAGGGATCCTTCGCTGTATCAGCCCACTTTCTCTGACATATTGAAAAAAGAGTGTCTCAATGCTGAAAGATGGCTCTCTATTAAAAAAAATGTCTCTTGAGAGCCTATCCACAAAAAAACTGTGAAATGGGTTACAAAGGAGGCAACTTTCTGGATAAACATGTTAGGCTTTTCATCCTTTCTTAGATCTTATCATCTGGTATTTGATGCAAATATGAACAATCTTTAATGATGCCTGTGGCAAGCTTGTGGCAGGCATGGTTATAAATAACCCCATCACCAACAGTCAACCTCAAGTCTTTCATAAACTTCCATCTGGGTGCAAATATTGAGCCAAAACAAACACTAACCAAACAGAGTCTGTCATGGGCAAAGCAACAGACCGTACCTACGCCTGTGTTTTGCTTCACACCTCCTCTAACGGAGCTATTTATAACAGTTCCACTATTACAAGAGTTAATGAGAAATGACTTAGAGGAGGATTAGACTGGTAAAAAGACACGACTTCCATTAGTGTGATCAAGATGAGACGAGAAAGTGTCAGAGTGTGATGTTTCATGGTGCTAAAGGTAATGTGTGGGGAAAAAAATAGTCCATGGTTTCTACGGAATTGGTGTCATTTGTATCCCCAAGAAGCTTGTAAATGCATGATACATTAACTGTAAAATAAATCATTGTATTGAGTCAAGTGTCCTACACATTGATCTGATTATATATTTGATTAAAAAAGAATTTAAAGTTTAATTTAAACTACTTGTACAGGAAAATACCATTTGTTTCCTGTCCCCACTTCCTAAATTTAGTTCTTACCATTAAAAATAAACATTTTAATCTCTCAGTAATGTAACATTTTTACAAATTTTAGCTACTTCTTATCCCAACTACACTTTAAGTTTATTTTCTTTCAAATACAAAAACAATTCATTTTAGACTTACACTTCAGTGATCTCCCTGGGTTTTTACTCAGTCCTGTTACCCTCACATATTCCCCTCTCTGAAAATCAATTATATTCCACAAGTCACATACTCCACAGGAAGTAGCATTATTCAGATCCTCTGCCGGCCAACAAGCAGTCCTGTTACCTACATTTTTGATGACATTTGTTTATTTTTAAAACATCTGTTTAAAAAACTGTAATGTGCCAAGTGTTAACATGCTATTAGCATAAATACCATGTGGCTAAATCTCATGTTTTTAATGATTCTTTGCTAATATCTCAGTCCTGTAACTCATAAGTAACAGGTCTGAGTAGAGTCCTCTGGTCCTCTGTCAGGTGAATTTTAGTGTGATTAGGATTTTTACATTTTAGAGTTTTAATTTCTAAATAGTTGATTGAGGATCAGTTCCAAAATGTGAATTAAATACTTAGAGGGAACCAAGCTCTCACAAAGTGCAACAGAAAATCAGAAAAATGATAAGCAAAACTTTCAAACATGCTTTTGAGAGCTCACATGCATTGGTAACAGGACTGAGAAAAATGAAACCATGAAACCATGTTCATGTTAGGAACCTCGTGAAAAATCAAATAAAGCTGCCTGAGATGGGACAATACACACTTTGAGTAGATATGTGTATTATCAGATTTAAAGTTGGAAAAAGAGAAATTGAACTTTATTTTTCGAGAGTTACTGCGAGAAAATGGCATCAATAGGGTGGAATGGCCCTTGTATCATATTTTCTCAAAAAATAAAATAAAATAAAATAAAATAAAATAAAATAAAATAAAATAAAATAAAATAAGATAAAATAAAATAAGATAAAATAAAATAAAAAATCCCAGAGATGTTTCAAACTGCTTTTTTCATTTAAGCCTAACGTCAGTTTGAGCATGCTCAGGAAACACCTCCATGCCTGTCTGCATTCTCCCAGCGTTAAGTGGTCTACCTGATTTATGTCACCATTTACTAGGGGTGTAACCATACACAAAAATCACAGTTTGGTACGTACCGTGGTTTTAGGGTCACGGTTCGGTACATTTTCGGTACAGTATGGAACAACGCAAAACCATTTGCTTGTTTAGCATGTTTATTAAACCAAAAACTTGCCATTATACAGCGAGGGGGGGGGCTCTTCAAGCTCCGGTTGGTCGTTAGCAGCAGCCATGATGCACAATTCAGACACAAGCTCCTGTGGCTACGGAAGCTCTTTGATATTCATCTTCTGATTGGCTCACCATGAGACGTCACGTCCACATGATATTCACATGATCGCAAAGCACGAATCACAGACCACTTTCCTCATGAATATTAAAACACCTTCCCTGCTCAGCCAATCACAGACGAGTACTCACATGAATATTAAAGAGCCATGTGCAGCAGCTAACGTAAACTTACTGAACTCGTTCGAATACAGCACTGTACCGAACCGAACAGCCTTATGGAGCGGTTTGGCACGGATACATGTACCGTAACACCCCTACCATTTAGACAACGTGACAGGCCCGTGATCAGCAAGCTCTCTGTTTTTAAAGTTTACACAACCATAGCACAGTGGGTTAACTCATACATGCATGTTTTTGTAGACCACATTAAGACAATCTCTTTGTATCTCTTCTGTGTGGCAGAGCTCTGGCTTGTATTCCCACACAGAGGTACTGATAAACAGGCTAACCCCTAAGTAGACAACCACATCACACACTTAGTGACTTACGACTGCAATCTGTCTAAATGGATTAACCTCGGATCATGGGAGTCATGGTGCTGCTTTAAAAAGGTCACGTGTAGGTCCCACTCTGTAGGAAAACATGGGCAGAAAACCTGTTCTCAGTGTGTCAACAACGACACGTACCATGTATGATAATGTTACATGATCTTCTCCGCTGTATGTGCATCCACTTGTACATAACGAATGATTTTCAGGTCACCTGGAATCTTTTTGGCTGTACTTCATATTTGGAATGAATTTGACATGTATTAGTTGAAGGGAAAAAAGAAATCACACTGTAAAATCACATGTGACACCTCATAGCTGGATCTTTGATTTCACAGGCTTACAGTGTCAGCATTAGACGCTGGTGGATACCAGGTGTTATCACGGCTAATCCCCCGTTCCATACCACAATTATCTCTTTGGGTCTCTTTCACATCTTATCAGTGATACTGCTATAACAAGGTGCTTTACCACCTATCGCTAAGCAACAGCATCAGCATCAGCCTGTGAGCAGCTGCTGAGCCCTGCAGCCTGTCATCTCTTGGCAGTTTGTCTGAACGTGCAGCTTTCAGTCACACTCACAATACACCACACGCTGTGGAAAGTAGAAGTCAGAAATAGACTCTGGATTCCTCTGACTGTTTAACTGTCTGCCTCCAGTAGTCAACATAGGACTACCCTCTGTGGGAAGACCACACTGCCCTGTACGAGCACCAACACTTTGAGCTCCAGATTCCCCTCCTCCATCTCTTCCACACATGTGCATGCTCATCACAGCAGCTGCATCCCCCCTGCCCTGCCCTTCACAGCATACGAGGTCAGGACAGAGCTCTGTAGCCTGGAAAGACTTACAGTCCACAGAAGATCTGACTGCTCGAGGACATTACAGTCACAGCTCAGCATCCTCTGGGGGGGGGTTTGGGATTTAAACTGTGGGTCCTGATTCTGCACTACTGTTTTTAACACTGGTACCCAAAGTAGGGTTTACCAACATATAGGCCTGGGATGATAGTAAATAAATCAAATACGATAAATGAAATGAACAAGATAATTTTGCTGGCCTCGATGTTTTGCCATGTGAATGTGTGTTTGTTTTCCTCGTCTCTCTCCTCTGAACAGGCTGGATGATAAGAGGGTTCACTCTGTGCATCGTTCTCAGCACCTGGGCGTGTTTGTTCTGTTGTGGAATGAACAGAGTGAACTATCTTGTCAATTATCCAAAATCTTTGTCTGCAGGGGAGGCGGGGCAGTTAGCATCAGGCTAGCATAAACACAAAGGGCTCTGATTTTGTAGACCAGGCGCAAGCGAAGGCGCACCTGCCCAGCGCCGGCCTTCGCAGAGGAGCGCGTCCACGCCTCCCTCCGCGCAAATGGCAGAGAGGGAGGAGAAAGCCGTGAGTGAGTTTAACACAGCCGAGTGCTGTTTTCACCAATCAAATGAGCGCCTCTCCTCGCCTTTAAATGCCCTGCAGCCAAGGTGCAGCGTCTGATTGGTCTGAGTGATCCCCAGCACTGCGGAAAGTGTGCCAGAAAGACTCGGTAGCGGAGATAGTCAGAACCGCTGTACCTGCAGCAGAAGAATGGACAGCGGGGTGCATCGGAGGACACGAAGCGCGTCACTGTGTGGGCCAGCTCCCGGGACAGATGTAATCTGTTCCTTTGTCATTAATAGGAGAACAAAATGAAGAGACAGTTACACAGCTGGCTTATCCATTCAGAATACTTTTGATCCACCTGCACTCCTGGTTTGTCATCGACAAATAGCAGAACCTTTGGTGATATACTGTATACTCTCCCGGTGTCTCAGCCTCATCCTCCTTACAATAATGTACTCCATCTTTTTAGATCAGGTTAAAAATAAAGACTAAAACAGAGAAATATGGGAAATCACGTGTAAATCCTGAGTGACAAACATTTATTTTGTCTCTTTTTTCTTTGTCTTTTCTCTCCCTCTTTTCTTTGAATTAAATGAAATGAGAGAACCAGATATATACTCAGTATCAGATGTTAAGGCTGTTTATTGTTTAATTGTAAGATGTGCATCAAACTTCCAGCTGCCGTCAGGTTAACTTTCCATTATGACAAACGGCTTTAATCTGACAACAGATGTGATGGGACAGTTAATATAGATATAAATGTATATGCTGGTTCAGACGGTTACATTAAATAGCGATTGCTGTGATTGTTTATTGCATTAAAATGAGCCTGACACTCTGGAAACCTGCCTCTGAGGCTTTGTTGACGTGAGCGCATATGTGCGCCTGTCACCAAATTACAGCTGCGGAGGGTGCACTCCGCTTTGCGCCGGGAATAGACCAGGTTGGAGCTGGTGAGCTTTCAGTGCACTTTCTGCACTGCTTTTGGCACGAAATTGTCACTGCGCCAACATGAATCTGCTGACACCTCCCCCTGGTGTGCCATTCACTCCCCCTGGCGCGCCGTCACACCCATCTCGCAGTCTACCAAATTGTCAAATTGGCAGCACATGGCGGTGCACCGCACAAAATTTAAACTGCGCAGGGTGCGCCAGGCTTGCACCCCCCTGCGCTGCGCCACGAAATTAGAGCCCCAAGAGTGCAGCAAGTGAGCCCTGTGAGCTCACAAGGAGCAACACAGGTGGTACAAAGATGATTGTAAAAGGACACGCCACAGCTCCAGTGTAGAAATATTTCAGTTTTAAACTGAATGAGCAAGGTGAGCCTCTCAACACTGATGAGCCAGTGTGCAGCAACAAAAAAAGGCAACACGGTTTTTCTGGCTGGGGAAGAAACTGCAGCTGCAGATGCAGAGCCTTTGTCCTGACAGTCAACATTCACCGCCTTGTTTTGAACACTGAGAATATCTGAGCTGAATTAGTGAGAATTTACATGGACACAGAAAGTGTGGTTTGCTTAATCGCAAAAGAAATGCTGCATTTCAATACAGTTTTTTTTATCTTAGTGCAATTTTCGACTGAGTCCAATTACTTCTTATATTTAAATGTTTTATTTATCTACTTGTTTATTTATGTACATGTTTAAAAGTTATTTATATACCAAGTATTATAGTAAAAATTACTCATGAGAAATAAACGTTTATTGCATTTAAAAGGGTGTATTTAATTATTATGATATATCATCGTTATATTCATGGTCAATTTGGTCTTAAAAAATCATCAATAATTGTGGGAGAATACATCATCAAGCAAAATTTGTTATCAGTCCAGGCCTACACCACACACCTGGTCTGCTCTCATTTGGATGAGCCTTGTTCTCTGGTCTTTAAGTGCATTTAAACCATCCAAACTGAGCATACTCAGGGATTCCCTCAGAGCGATGAGTCCAGCTCTCTCTTTCTTGAGCACCTGGCAGGATTAGCCCAGTTTCTGAGGCTGTCCTCGACAAACATAAAGAAATAAACTGCTTTTACTGAGCCTGAGTCTTTCCCATGCCAAGCAGGTAGCATTATCATTTGCATAAACATGTAAACAGCAAGCTGTAAAGGTCCCTCAGTCAGGATGCCCCCTGCCAAAGGTGGAACAAACTCGTGTTTGTTTTTTTCTAAAAGGGCTTGGGCCGTTTGACCTTTGCAGTGAAACATCTCCTATAGTTTTCCGGTCAGAGCTATTTTTTTTTTCTGCAGCAGTCAGCTGGGGATAGAGTATGGCAGACAAAGACTCTAAGCTGTTGGATAAGCTGGTGAAAAGGACTGGCTGAGTTCTTGGCAGAGGTTTGATTCAACAAGGAATGGAAAGGTGCAGGCCATACTGGACATCTGTTGGTCATCTCCTCCATGACATCCTGGCAGGAGAGAGAAGCAGCTGCCAGTGATATAACGGCTCAGAGCTGCACGACTGGGATGAATGAAAAGGTCCCCCTGCCACCACAGTCATCATGTTTACTCGATTCATCTAAATGGGACTTCTTGATAAAGGTTAATTTAACTGAGCCTGCATCTGGACAGCTGACACAGCCGGTCTAACCTCTGCCTGTAACTCTATAACTGTGTGGTGCCTGTAAAAATCAGCTTTAATGGCTTTATTTGTGACTAATGTATGATTTTATCTGGTTCATAGATCCATCATTGGTATATTTTACAATCTAATGGGATTTTTCGTTATTGAAGCTTTTAATTTGACCTTGTATCCAAAAAGTGGTGGTTGGAAAAAGGCAAAAAGACTTCTTTCACTCCTCTATTATGCAGAAACTTACTGTGTGGTTGCCATGGTTTCACCTCCTTTTTAATGAGAAACTGAAAACACACATAGGAGACACAAGCTTAACACGTCTCTGTTTTTACCATGTTCAGTCTCAGTGTATCTTGCAGAGATTGAGATACCTGTTAACATGGCTACCAACCTGTCCTGTTATTGGACTCTGGTGTGCTCCTTGTACTCAAGAAGCCAACACTTAGCGCTTGTGATTTCATCGATAATGGCACGTAGTGGCTGAAGGGCCGCCCAAGTTCCAAAAAGCCGGAGCAGTACCGTGAGAGCCACAGGCCATTTGTCCCACTCTCTCGTCAGCTCTAACACAAGCTGACAGGGCCACAGTGACAATGTGCTGCTTGTTTAGTCCTTTAACTACCTCCCTGCCCTCTCCCTGGCTCTCCTCATCTTCCACTCTGCAGAGCTGTTTCCAGCTAGCTAAGTCATCCTGACAGGACTGAGGTGACCCTGCTACTTATTTACCAAACTGCTCCCCTGGTCAGGGCCACGCTTATTCACTCCCCTCCTCTTTCTACATCTCTCTTCCTTAAACTCTGGGTGATTCAACTTCACACCAGTGTTCATCAAGACACTAATTCATCTCTATCAGCATCCCAAGACAGAGTGTAGCCAACAGGAAACAACAGTGACATTGAACCAATATTTGGGCAAGGCTTCATTGTTCGGCGTTCTTGCCTCCAGGAAGGAGTTTCACAGTAAAGCTCAATGCCTCAATATGTCTTCATTAACAACTTAATTGTGCCTGCACTGGCAACAAGTCAGAACAATGGAGGGAGACAGGGTCTGACATCTGAACAATGGGCGAGGTCTTTGGACACATGGGCATAAGACTCCGGGGACAGAGGGGGAGCAAAGTTTCTCATTTTAGCCTCTGTGGTTTAGAGTTATAAATAGCAGCCATTATGGAAAAAGCTTTGAGCAGCTCCACAAATCTACTGTCAACTAAATCAGCTGAGGAAGGCCCTGAGACACAGTCGTTAAGATAGTGACAAAAAAAACAACAGTCTCTGCCCCTGCTTGGAAAAGATGAGGTATTTTCAACTTGTGTATTATTCCTATATTGGTATTCAATTAGTAATTAGAAATTCATTAATACATAACTATTGGAAAAGGTTTTTTCCTATTATTTCCTTTCTTAAATGAAAATAAATGAATAAAATCTCTTCGTTTTTAACATACCCTTTGTTAAACTAGATCTAATAAAGGGAAGTTGAATTAAGGGCCACAGGATGATTTTGATTTTATTATCAAATTTGTTCAATCATCCTGACCAAGAAGTCATGACAGCGTGGACATGTGGCTAGGGATGGGTTCCGAATTAGGGACTTTTTTAGGTACCGACCAAATTCTGTTAAAAGCACAGAGTACCGATTCATGTAGAATCAAAAGGTACCATGTTTAGGTACCTAAATGCATCCTTGTGACTGTGAGGAAGTGGAAGAATAGGTAATTTTCCATGCTGGACATGAACACAGTATTACACATTTATATACTGAAGGATAAATTGAAAAAAATGTGTACTTTACTATTAAACAAATTGATATTTTTTACCACATAAACACAAAAAAGTACTGAAAATTGGTACCGTTATACCGGTACTGATTGCCAGGTACCGGGCATCGCTACCGTATCATTTCAAATGTGAAAGGTACCCATCCCTACATTCGGCTCTAATGTGACCATGAAGTTGAAGTGAAGTGCCTACAGTAAGAGTTGCTTCTCTCATTTGAAACTTTGGCGTGCCAAAACCACAGACAATAGAGCATCTGGGTCACAATGATCGGACAATCTGAATAATTAAATCAAAACCAGTCCGCGACCTGTATTTCAAGTTTCCTGTATTTGACTTAAAATAACAAACCGGATGTTGATGAATGAACAAATTTAATTTATTGGTTTTTATTTCAAAAAAGAACAAAGCAGTTAACAAACTGTTTTTCAATTTCACTGTTTTTTGATTCACAATTAATCACCAATTGAACAAATGATACAGGTATTATTATCATTCTCCTGTTTCAAACCTGAATTTTATGTAAGAATGTAGAAAGTTCAGGCTAAAAATGTGCAGGTTTGCTTATTTTGAAATAAGTCTGTAAACTGTCAAAAATGGTGCATTCTAAAAAAAAAAAAGCCCAAGAGACATTCACGAGAGATCACCAGAGAAAGAAAAACAGGACACTTTAAATCATGGAGAGCTACAACAGAGGGCCCAGAGAGATAAAATGAAAAGAAGCCAAAAAAAAAGAAAAAGAAAACACAGTTAACTTTATCACTGCTTTTATCCCCTTTCAGACATATTGTCTACAGTAAATCCATCAAAGACTCCAGACCCCTTTCCATATTTTTTCTGGTCACTTGTTTCCCTCTTAAAGAAATCTAAATCAAGAAAAAAATGTATTCCAGAAAGTGAAGTTTTTCATACAGCCGTCTGAGAAATCTCACTAAAGCCGTCAAAGGTAAGTATGTTGGACACATCTCCTCTGCTGTACTGAGATCAGGGGTTAACGTCTCCCGAGAGGTTGACTTGGCTGCTACAAATGAGGATAATCCATACTGCTTTATTATAATTCTGGGGTTACAGTGGAGTGCATCTCTCTTGGCTCTTAGCTAAACCTCTCATTCTCTCCTCCTCTCCACTTTTCTCCTGTTACATTCTGAACACAGGGCCATGCAGCAAAAACCCTGCAAGACTTACAGTCAACCAGCCAATGAGAGAACAGGATGATATTTAGAAAGGTGACCAAACAGGGTCATTCTCATTTGTTGGGTCAGTTTGTGAAAACAGGAGAGGTCTGAAAATTTGACCGTGCACTTATAGGCTCAGTGGGGGTTTCAACAGGAAAACCCATCACTACTGTTTTTAAATCAGTGTGTTGGAGACGTGCCTTGTAGGATCAATCTGCATCATGGATGTAAATAATGAATTATCAGGAAGTAAATAATGTATGATCAGGATATTCTTTTTGAAATAAGTCAGAGCAATCTCTGGAATAATCAACTATAACCGCCAGGACAAAGAAACAAGAATGGGTTTAACCAACGAAGAGATAACACTGATTATTATGTGATTGGCATGTAAAGACTACTCCCAATTTAAAAAGGTCTTTTACGTGAAAAAATGTAAAACGTTAATATCTTGAAATTTAAGAAAGTGAGAGAACACTTCCCCATTTTGTCTTTCTTTTCCAGCCAAATACAAACCAAAAACGTAATTTCATCTAACAATCATAAGTTTTATGGCACCAGTTTACAACAGATGTTATGTCAAGACACGATTAAAAAGGAAAGTTTTAAGTCAACTCCTGAAGGTAGAGAGTGTCAACCTCCTGGTCTATGACTAGTAGGTGATTCCAAAGAAGAGGAGCCTGATAACTTAAGGCTCCACCTCCCATACTACTTTTAAGCCTCGTTTACGTGACGTTTCACCTCAGAACACAAAAATGCAGTGAAAAAATCTGCATTTACATAGAAATACTGTGGGACTGAAAACTCTGTAGTAAGCATACCAGGCCTATAGTTGGCGCTATAACTGTCTTGTCCAGGAGCTGCTTTAGGGACATCTCCACCAAAGTAGAGTTGAGCCCATCTTCTGGTGTATTGGTGAATACTAAGAGCAGAAGTGGAGCAACTGATACACGTTTTGTTTAAAGACAGTCAGCAGATTCAGCAGATTGAGCAACACAAGCACAACATGGTAGTCCACCACCATTGTAACAACGGTTCTTTTGTATGCGCAAAGTGGAGCGTAACATCAGCATTTCCACTGAAAACACTGGCTTACTGTTTACAGGGCAACTGTGGCTGCAGTGTTTCAAAAAATTTCACTCTTGAGGTCATTTTTCAAAATTTTCCGTTTTAGGTTCCGTTTTCGTCAAAAATGACATTTCCATGTAAACAAGCTGCCAAAATGCTATAATACTTCTGCGTTTCATCCTAACACCCTCGTCACGTAAATGCCCCCTTAGCTGTGCTGAGAACACAGTGATCTAGAGAGAACAGGTTAATGACATCAGCTCATCAACAGATTACTGATGTTCATGTTCAACAGTCTGGTCTCAGGTTCATCCTATCATCAGTTATAATCCTTGCTTCAACAAGAATCCAACCTCTTTGAAGGTTGAAATAAGGCCCCATCTGTCTGAATTTAAACCTCACTCCACCAAATCACAAACAACAAACTGAAATTGAACTCAAGAGCCATCACTTTCTCTATAACCTTTGTTTATTATCATCTAAAGTCAATTTCTAAGGCCTCTCACAACTCTGATTCTAAAAGTTAAGGTTGTCCAAATCAAAATATAACAGCTTGTATATCAATAGCCTAAAACAGAAAAACACATTAAACTGAAAAATGCTTTTAATTTTTCCCATCCTTCACAAAAACAGCCTGATGAGGTGCCCTGTTTTCAGACAGGTGATGGAGCATTCAGCTCTTTAGGCAACACTCTTTAAGGAAAGGGAATTATCTGTGTGTGAATTGCTTGTTTATTAAGGATGTTCTCTTTATAAACCCCTTTGAATCTCTTCAGCAAACTCATTACACAGAGTATGGTCCCAATTCAATTAAACCTGTTTCCTTAACAGCACTGTAAAGAGTAGCATCAGTCAATTAGCAGACAGCTCTTATACCTCCAGTGTGGACAGATCCACTCAAAGACGTCTCTTTTAAAGTGCAAGTCAGTCCAGTTTTTACTCTGCTCTACAGATGATTTCAAACTGACTGTTAACTCCGCTGCTGGACAACTCCAATTCTCAGTGATTGGACACTTTGTAACAATATAACCTGTCTCATAGATCCATTCATTAGTTGCTTTTGCTCAGTCAGTGGGTGAAGAAGAGCTCTGTGTTTTTTTCTAAATTATGTTGTTGTTGTTGTTGTTGGTCTTACCCTTTATACTTATTTTACCACCATAGCATGTGCTTTTTGTGTCAGTGAATAAAATGTCTGTTGATGAAATGCAAAAGTGTATTGATGCAACACACCATTGCACAATTTTGCCATCTATTTCAAGTTAAAATATAATAATGTAGCAAAAAGGGCTTCAAGTACAAATTGCGTATAATCTTTACATGGTTTCAAGTAAAAGAAACACAAGTCCATGTTTGAGATGTTACAATGAATGGAATTGGTGGTCTCGTCTACAACAGCAGCTGACTTTTTCCCACCCATCTTCTGTAGCAGAGAGGAGATGTGTTGCTCGAACACTCTGGGGAGGTGGATTGGACGAAGGCCGCTCACATTTTTAGGTAGCACTCCTCCCTGTTTGCAGCGTTTTAAACTGAGTTAGCTTTGTCAGCCTCTGCATACATTTCTACAAAATCCTCAACAATCTTTCTTCTTGAATCCGTTGACTTGTCTGAAGCAGCAATGCTCATCTGTCTGTGGGTTGGCCTGGCTCGCATTAGGGGCAGCACAGTGTTGGTTTTTTGTTTTTCACATGGCTTCTGGACGACAGGGGGTCATTACACGAATGTTTACCTTTCCAGTAAACAATATGTTTACATGATTGATTGATTGATTGATTTGATTTTTTTATTGTGTCATACATATACAATATGCCCAGCCCAGAAGGCTTACAAGACACCATTACTCAGTCATCAAGTTCAGGGATCATCGTAGAAATTTACAAAGAAGAAACAATCTCACAAAAATAAAAACTATCCTGATGTTTTTTCCAGGCTCTGGATACAAAGGAGGCCAACTTGTGAATATTATAACCAAAGAACCATTTCAGTCTGTCATCATCAGTATCCCAAAACATATCAGGACTTTTAACGTACTTTTCATTCATCAGAGGAGCTCTCAACTCATTGATAAAAGGACAGTACAGAAGAAAATGTGCTTCGTTCTTGACTTCACCTAATTCACATAATTCACAAAGTCTGTGTTCCTCCTGGATGGTTTTAAATCTGCCAACTTCAAGAGCAAGTGGGAGGATTTCTGTTTTCAACTGAGCAACCAAAGATCTTTGACTTCTTGTTAAATTAGCTCTTACGTAAGATTCATGGCCATAATTGTGTTTAATTTGGATATATGTTCTTAATTTTGCCTCAACCATTTTTGCCCAAACTTGGCAACAAGTTTCTCCCCAGTTTTGCTCACACTGCAAACAAGATTGTTTCAGTACATACTGTAATTCTGTGTCCCCAAAAAAGCAAGGATTTCTGTAGCCCAGGGAGAGTTCTGCGCATTACTAAAAATAAAAAGTTGGCAGTATTTGCAAAAAAGCGCATCAGCTGACACACAGAAGTCATTTGGGAACTGTTCGTCTCTGTATTTTGAAGTAAGGGATGAGATTGGTAGTTTTTCATAGACTCAGTCAGGGTTTCAGGTGGCCACTTTGACGTATTGTTAAGTTCAGGAGGGGCCAGGTGAGTTTTTATGAGGAGATCCCATGGGCAATGCATGGGTGGTGCATACCCACATTATGTCAATTTCTGTGATGTGGTCTTTAGACTCTGTACTTATTGGCCAGTTCTGCGATTCTGTTATCATGGAAATCTTATGGCTCAAGTGAAGAGGTAGGTGTGTAATTGTGTTCTACCAAAATCCTTTGACTGTGTAGTTTCTTACTGGCATTCTTCATTTTAGAGCCGCAGTTTATAACTGATTGTTCCAGGGACTGAAAAAAGGATAAATACCCTATATTGATTACTTACTAAAACCAATAAGAACATTCTGACAATAACACAGATGTCAGTGGTTAACAAAAGAGCAAAGCTGGAATGTAACAGAAATAAAGATGAATTGTGGTTTGGCAGGAAATGAAGAGATGTTTTTAGAGGAAAGTTTTAAATGAAAGCCAAAGGTTAAAATGATTTTTTTTTTCTATAAGACAACAGAAGTAGAGAGGAACCCACAGAGCATTTGATAATGAAGCTGATCATTTTGAGCAATCTCAAAGGAAAGCCCTCTCTGCTCTGCAGGCAGAAACTTTGCAGGCTCCTCTGCTGTGCAGACACACATCCATCTTTGCAGAACTTTCTACATTTTACTCGTTTAACACATTTATTGAAAACACAGGGGGCTAAGGTGCTGTAACAGAGGTGCATCATAACTGTTTTTTTTCATTTTCACAGTGTTTCTAAGAACTATATGGACACCTGTGGTATTTTATTTTACTGGCTCACTGCATGCTGGGTAATCAGGATCATTTGAATTTTTTATTTTGTTTTGGAAATAACTGAGGCACCAAAAATGACGCATGGGGAAATGCTGCATCTTGATATTAACCTTAATGAGACTCACTGGAGGTACGTGATAACTGTGAATAATACCACAGCTTCACTGTTTTAATTAAAACTTTGCTGCTTTAGTCCCCAGAGGGAGAAGGCTTTACCTCTGCAGGGAAACGTGTTTCTTCTTAACTGAATTTCCTGGGATAAGAGCACTTAAAGCTGATGTCACTGGTGTTGGCTCATGGTAAGGTTTAAAAAGTGGCTATTTGCTGTATTAGATAAGGACTTTGTTTGACATTTGACGTCATAGGAGCGCTCACACCTTAAACAAAGTTTGCTGACTGACAAGTAGCGACCTTCAACTTTTCAGAGGGGAATACTGTTGCGAGGAGTGAGTCGTACTAGGATACTAAAAACCACTTTCTGAGTTCAGCATTTAGCAACAAAACACAAATAAACACATCAGGTTGTTGTTATCAAAGTTCCTTTTCTCAGATCAATGGCATCCTGTGTGGTAGGACTCCATTCCAACTGCCTTCAAGCCTGAGAGGCCAGACCTCCACCTCCATCCTCTCTACTGAAAGAAAGACATCTGACTTCTAACAAGTCGATTGAGTTTGTCACAAAGCATCTTTTCATATCCTTCTCTAAAGCAGCCTGACTTCAGCCACTGGTCATAAAGAATGTTCCACGGCCTTTCAGCCACCAGTCATCTGTATCACCCATCTATGTGTGGATTCAGAGAGCAGACATCCAGACTGTCGGGGGACTTTCTGAGCCGAGGCCAACAAAAGGAATGAGGTTATGTCAAGTGTTTTTCAGAAAGTAACTAATTCACCAAAGCTGCAGAAATTCAGGTGTATACTCAAGTTGCAACAGAATTTGGCTGAATTCTGTTTTTATAAATGGATATAATAAGTCAGGCTGGTTGGTGAGGTAAGCCTCTCAGACAGGGCACTAACATGGGCAGAGCATGCTGGGTAGGGGTTAAAGATTTAGGAACGGTGATAACACGTAAAACTATTCTTAGGATCGAATTCAGCCACTTAAACTTTGTTTATCAAGTTCAGGTTTTACTTGGTGGCGGGGATTAGTCACACCAATCAGATGCTGTGCCTAGGCTGCAGGGCATTTAAAGGCGAGGAGAGGCGCTCATTTGATTGGTGAAAACAGCACTCGGCTGTGTTAAACCCACTCACTGCTTTTCTCCTCCTTCTCTGCCATTTACGCGAAGGGAGGCGTGGAAGCGCTCCCCTGCGCCTGTCTGGGCCTTGAGTGCGCCTCTCTTGGCACTGCAGGAAACTTGCAAAGTGCGCCAGTCACACCCTGTCCTTGCGGCGAAGGCAGGTGCGCCTGGTCTACGAAATTAGAGCCCGATGTGTGAAATCACATTCATTTATTCATTCATTTTCTGAACAGCTTATCCTGTTCAGGGTTGCAGGTGGCTGGAGCCTATCCCAGCTGCCATGGGGCGGGGGCGGGGTGCACCCTGGACTGGTCACCAGTCAATCACAATCACATTCTTTTTTCAAATCACCCTCACACCACCCTCAACACTGGCTCCTCCTCCTCTGCTCTCCTGTCACAAGGCGTCCCACAGGGTTCAGTGCTTGGTCCTTTCCTATTCATTCTGCTTTTGCTTCCCTTGTCAGTGTTATATGCAAACACAGTTTTCATCCTCACTGTTAGGCCGGTGACATCCAAATCTACACCATTTCCCCTGGAACAACCCCCACACACACTGACATTTGTAACAACACTGACCTACCAACATTCAATCCGAGCTCAAACTCTTCATTTTCAGCAGTTCTGAAAATGAAAAGTGATAAAAAATGTTTTAACCAGAGTCTGAACAAGTTTCCTTTAACACAGCATAAAATGTGTAGTCATATGATCTATAAAGTGTCTGATTAAATTAAAAAAGTGCTACTATCATTGCTAAGTCACACTCATGTGGTCTGTATGACAATAAAGCAAAGTCACTGCTACAGTTGTGGTTTCAATCACATGGATTCAACAGACAATTGAAAGAATACTGAAAAAGTTTTTAACCCTTTCAATAGAAGAGTGTTATTGTACGTCTCAGCCAAGGGACTTTGAACTCATGCAAGGAATAAACTGGAATCTATCACTGGTGTTCCCTTGGCCGTCTTATTTCCTACACACACAGTGCTGACTCACCTGAAGACCTTCCATCTGTCAACGTTCACAAGTACGGTAATGATTCAACGCTTCATGAGTACAGAAGACCCACAGATATCAGAACTACGCCTGCAGCCATGGACCATGTTTCACACATGCTTTGATTTTTAGACATCTATACTACAAAATGGCCTCAGAGGCTGTAAACTCCAAAACCATCTCCAAGATCACTGTAAATGTATGAGAGCATTAGCTGTGATCATTACTACATGTTTTTTAGTCTTTAGCTGTTTTAGTTCCTGTTCATTATGCTTTCTATAAAAGTGTTGCACTTAAATATTTTCAGTCAGTTCCAATTTATTTTCAGCCAAAACTTTCTTGAATCTACTTTTTTCGCCCACATAAAGTTACGCTGTAGATTCTGCTCTAATTCTGGGTTAAAACCCCTAAAGAAATCCCATATGCACCGGCTCAGGGCTCCAAAAGTGCACTGAAGTGCTCCAAAAGCTCATTTATGACTTTGACTTTACGAGTTGTGCACAGGCGTGAAAGTTGAGTTGCAGGGTGAGGGTTCAAACTGTTGCTATTTTAAGCCCTGTTTCCACCAAGCCGTTCAGTTTGGTTTGTCTCAGTACGGCACACATTTTGTGGTGTTTCCTTCGACTACAACTGGGACAGGTCTCCAAATTACCGAACCTTACCGTCCCATTTTTTGGTACCCTTCTGTCGGGGTGCCAGACATACTGATCCAATCCCAGATGGTGGATCTAAAAACACTGCAGTCTGTTGACTGGTGGAAAGAATGGTCACTTCCTGAGCAACAGCAGCTGCTGTATTTCTCCTGGCAGCACATAGACTTCTCTGAAACGAAGCTTGATTGCACTTTGTAACAAAGAGCCACATGCCAATCACAAAGAAGGTGAATTCCCATCGTTGCTCTCTCTTTACTGTGTTGTTTTTTTCTTCTTCATTGGATTTATTAGCGGGATACGCTGTTAAGTCGCTGATGCAGCTATCAGCATTCAGCTCACATGCTGCCTACCAAGAAGGGCATAGTTAGCTGTGGGAACACAAATAGGATCAGGCTTTACAGATCCAACCCGTACCAAACTGTACTGATCCGTACCAGACTGCTTGGTGAGAACAGAGCCAAACAGAGACTTGCACTTAGAGCTGGTCTCAGAATGAAGTGAAAAAAGACATCAAATCAGCAAACTGATGAGCAACAGGTATGGAGTCACACCTTCAATGCAACACTATGAAACAAAAAGATGCTTACTTATTCACCCTTAAAGTGATACTCCGGGATGGAACAAGTTGGGTCCTATCACAAGGTTTAGGGCAGTAATGACCCCTAGAGCAGGGACTTTGTGTAGCAGAAGCCCAGAGCACTCGCACCAAACACCCCCTCCCTGCTCCTCTGCTGGTTTACTCTGCACTCAGACGGGACCATATTTTACTTGACCAAAAACACAAATAAAAGGACTCCCACAGAAAAACTCTGATATCGGTCTGCATTCACGCTTTATTTAGAGAATTTTTAGCACGTTACTTTCACACAAAACACCGCTAAATAAGGCTTTAGTTCTCATCGTGTCTCTTCGTCCTGGCAGACTACCTGCGTTTGTTTACATCTGGCACGCAACGGGCGCGGACTGATACACTAAGCGGCGAGAGCCTCGTAGCCAGCTGTGGCTCTGCAGCGGAGGTAGCGCAGTTTTACGACACAATGAGAGCTAGAGCCTTATTTAGCGGTGCTTTTGTGTGAAAGTAACGTGCTGAAAATTCTCTAAATAAAGCATGAATGCAGACTGATATCAGATTTTTTTGGTGGGAGTCCATTTATTTGTGTTTTTGGTCAAGTAAAATATGGCCCCGTCTGAGTGCAGAGGAAACCAGCAGAGGAGCAGGGAGGGGGTGTTTGGTGCGTGCGCCCTGGGCTTGTGCTGCACAAAAACACTGCTGTAGGGGTAATTTCTGCCCTAAATCTTGTGATAGGACCCAACTTGTTCCATCCCGGAGTATCACTTTAAGCCCTGTTTCCACCAAGCCGTTCAGTTTGGTTTGTCTCAGGACGGCACACATTTTGTGTTATTTCCTGTGACTACAACCGGGACAGGTCTCCAAATTACCGATTTGTACCGTCCCACTTTTTGGTGCCCTTATGTTGGTTTGCCAAACATACTAAAGGTGGAGCTTGAAAATTTGCATTCCACTGATTGGCTGAGAGGATCATCACTTCCTGTGTGGCAGTGGCTGCTGAATTCTTCCTGGTTGTCTTCCATTATTGCTCTTTGTGTCGCATTTTTCTTCTTTGTTGGATTTATTAGCTGGGTACACTGTGTAGCTATTAAGTTGCTGATGCAGCTATCAGCATCCAGCTTACACACTGCCTGCCAAGAAGGGCATGGCTGGCTGTGGAAACACAAACAGGGTCAGGCTTTACTGATCCAACTAGTACCAAACTGTACTAATCCATACCAGACCAGTTCGTGAAAACGGGGGCTAAACAGAGACTTCAACTTTGAGCTAGTCTCAGAATTAACTAGAGAAAGACATCACAGAACAATGTCTGTGTTTGGCTGCAGCTCCTGTGGGACACCAGCAAACTAAGGACGTCATGCAGGTGAGCAACAGGTATGGAGACACATCTCCAATGCAACACTATGTAACAAAAACATGCTAACTTATTCACCCTTAATAGTCCTTAAATGTGCTGAAATCAGGATCATCAGAAAAATATCTAATAAAACATTTCAGCATCATATAAAAATCAGCGGGCCAAATATGCTGACGAATCTACTGCCTCCAGTTATAGTTACAGTGATTCAACACATCACATGTGCTTCATTAAATGTCACTGCAAATATGACCAGGCTGCCACAAATAAACATACACAATAACTGTTAACCACATTTTCATACGGGCGAGTCAAATTAAAGGGGTCAGCGGGCTCATTCGTCCTTACTTTTTCTCTTCTTATGAGAAACACTGCTCTTCATTTTTAATCTGAAAATTCAACAAAATAATGATCTGAAATGATCATCAGCTGCATGATAAAGTAGAAATAAAGCTGAAATAGCTTGCAATTGGCGCAAATTGGTGCTTCATGGGAAATTATCTAATTTATTGCCACTGGATTAATGACCTGAAGGAAAACGCTTCACATTAGGAATCATACTCACGGGGAAGATGAGGAGAAATACCCGTGGCAGATTAGTCTTTTTCTGTGTATTTCTTCTTCTGTAACTTTAACTGCCTTTGAAACAGGAGTCCTGACATGTTTGATTCACCCTGAATTTACAGGGTCTGTAACATGGTCTGATTAATTGATGATATCTTTTCACATGCAAAAAGCATCCAGATTGTTCCTCTGATTAATTCCTGATCTAAATGAATGGACAAGTCGCCCTGAGGCCGTCCATTTTCATACTTCACACTGCGTCAGTCTGAAAAAACACCCTGCCCTGATAACATCAAACAGTAGTATGCAGTGTGATGCAGATTGTCGTCAAAGACAAAGTAGCACGATAGGAGAGGAGATAAAGGGAAAGTTGTGCTGATAAATCTGCTTAAATGTAATATTGCTGCTTTGAGACTGTGCCCTGCAGTGTACCAGGATGCCAAGCTGCGTTCACTCATTTACAGTGATTTGTTGTCTGTGTGTGTGTGTGTGTGTGTGTGTGTGTGTGTGTGTGTGTGTGTGTGTGTGTGTGTGTCTCTGTATGTGTATGTGGATGAAGACAAGCAGCCAAACTGAGCAGAGGAACAGACGCAGAGGCGTACAGACATCCCTACATCCAGCCGGAGCAGCTTACTGTGAGTAAACTTCCAACAAGCAGCAGCAGCTGTAATCATCGCTGCACTTAACATTCAAGGTGCAACGCTTCCCTGCTGGCCACCGTTTACGATTTCACTTTACAATCAGCCTCAAATATGAAGAGTTAATGAAGGAGCAGTAAAACTTAACACAAGCACCATCCATTCAGGTGACAGGTAGTTATTATGGAGGAACAGAGAGGTCTCTGCAGGTAGTTACAGGCCTAATCTTGTTATGTGACGGGGATAAAAGGTGATGAATAAATCATGGGATTGTATGCAGATGCTGTTTCTAAAGAAAGGGTTAAATATGTCAGTTCAATTAGGGAGTTTTGAAGATTATGACTCAGTGCTATGGATGCATGGAGATTGATTACTCATCAGTTGATCAGAGTGAAAATGAGAAGACTTTTATACGATAAAGAATGAATAAATAAATGAATGCATGAATGAATGACTGATCTTAGCTATCTTCGACCATGTGAGGGCCATGTGTTCTTTGAGGTACCTTCTGTTAGACGTCCCAAGGTCCAGGTTCAAACAGTGGGGTGACTGTTACACTGTAAACTTGGATATGTCAGTTTACTTTAAAAATGCTAGAACACTGGTTACCTTAAAAAAAACTAATGATGAAAAATGAGACTTAGGTTAATATAACTCAACAACTTAAGTAGTGCAATTATCATAGAAAATTATTTTACTGAACGTCTTTAATCAAATAAACTTGATGCCTACTTGTTATAAATTTAAGTATTAAGTAATGTTTAAATGTTGCAAATCACTGAAAAACACAACAAGTTGAAAAATATGGAAACTCTTTGCCTCAAAAAAAATTAAGTTATGCATTGTAGTACACACTTGAAAAATGAAAAGCCAATATATTTTATTTCAAAATGCTACTTCATAGCTTCTTCGTTGCTTCCCAATCAGGTTGAGCAAGGCTGGATTGAATCACAGCGCAACCAAGTCTCTATGATAACACCACACCCAAGTTAAGTAGAGAGAAGAGAGATCTGTGTTTTTCACTACTGAAAACGATTTCTGTGATTAATTTTGTAGTGGTGGTGGACACTGGAGCCAGAAGACAGAAAAAGGACAGAAGAGCAGAAGAAAGATAAACAGGAGAGATACAGAGCACGAGCTAAAGGCTAACACAGGGGCTAAGCTGTTTGTGCTAATGTCCATTCCAACCCACAGTCAGCAGTTATTCTGCAGTGGTCTGTTCAAACTTTGAGAGTCTATCAATAAAATGAAGAGTGAGGTTACGTTCTTTCTGATTGGTAGATGACTGGCAGGACATAACCAGGATTCACTGACGTTACACATTTCAGACATGTCTCACAGCATCGGGCTGTCAGCGCTACATATGGACGGCTACTAAACTACAGTACGACCTGACAGTTTGCTTGTTGTCACGTTAGCGTACGGACAGTCGTTGCACCAGGCTGCTAGCGCTACAAATAGCCAGCTACTGACATACGGTAAAACTTACATTTGCTTGTTGTCGCGTGCCAAACAACAGTGAGACATAACTGTGCTGATAAATGCCTTGTTGTGTTGTGTCCGGTAAAACGTTTTCTTGAACAAATATGCATCTTAATGACAGTGTGTGTGAGACTCTGGGCAAAGAGCTTTAAAATAGCTTTTAATTCTGACTAGGGCTGCCATGTTTTAAATAAACACTTTGTTTTTATTTATTTTGAACTGGTTTGTATAATTACTTGTTTTGATGTGAACATGTATTTCATTGTTGTTTTGTAAACTTTTAAAAAAAATTTATTTTTATTTTATGCTGTTAAATATTGTACATTTTCTGACTTTTGAAGGCCCAACTAGGGACAACAGTTGGAAATTAGCATTTGCTATAAACTCCCTGTGCAGCATATCAGATTCATACTTAGTGATGGAACTATGTTAAACTGCATCGTCCCTATTAAATAAATAAATTCAATTCGATTCAGTTCAGTATTTTTTATATTTTCTGAAAGGCTTGTAGCTGTATTGCACCTTACTCTGTTTTTAAGTTTCGTTTGATGGTTTACTTGGGTTTAAAATGTCATTTCTGACACTGCTGTCAAGCACTTTGGGTACATTTTTGGTCATTGTAAAGGGCCATAAAATCAAATATTGGTTGATTTACTGAATAAATGAATGAATAAATGAATAAATGAATGAATGAATAAATGAATGAATAAATGAATAACCGTTGCTCCCATTTGAAACCTGACAATGCTCCAGCACTGCACTAATTTAAGCACAGCATCATCAAAGACGTCCCTGATAAGTAATTCCTGCATGTACACAGTTTTTGGTGTTCCAGTGAATCAGCCGACAACAAATGTGACTAAAGGTGTGTTAAGTTCTCAAATATTGGAACCACTAAGCGTGTTATGTTGGTAATTCTATTAGGAAACTGCTTTGGAGACTGCAGCTCCTGTCAACTCTGCGTCTAACGGATGTGTTTCCTGATGTGTTTCTCTCATAAACTTACAGTAAGGTGAAAAAATGTCAGTACTTGTTTTTTTTAAACTCGTATCAACGCCCCCAAGTGGCCAAAAATAAACCAGAACATGCACTTACACACAAAATACAGTATTCTAATTACCAGCTTTACTAAGTGTGTGAACTTCTTAAAATCAACTAGGATTTTTAAAATTAAAATGACAGAGCGCTCACTCTGGAAGGTTTTTACTCATTTTGAGTTTTGCTTCACTAAATGCTTATTATCAGTAACTGACTCGTGTCATTTTTGAAGAGACAGTTGATTCAGTGTGACAGTAATTGTTATTTTTGAAACAGTTGAAGCAGAGTGAACAGTTTTCATGTGAAGTGATCATTTCTTGAGAAAGCCTCGGCATCAATGAAACCCGCAGGTCTGACGGCTGAAGTTTCACATGAGATGTGTACTCACCAGCAGCGTGGGCAGCCCAGCCACCACGGCGTAGAGCAGGATGGGTGGGACGGCGCTGCTGTCCTCCGGTCCCAGGTAGGGCTTGGTGTAGGCGGTATCGTAGCAGAAAAAGCCCTGCACGTGCACGCTGAAGGTGTCGGTGTACTCAAAGTAGTAGGCCAGCATGACGGTCCCGGCCATGATCACCAGCTGGAAGTACAGCATGATGCAAACGGAGAGCAGGAGACATTTAATTAGAACAAAGCCTTTTCTTCCTCTCCTACCCAGCCTCCTCCTCCTCCCCGGCGGTACCGACTCCTGCTGACCGGCTCATGACAGCTCGGCTGCACGCAATGAGCTGCTCTCTGTGGAGACTCCCTCCGCTCCTCGCTGCTGCAACCACAGACTGTGTGTGTGAGAGTGTGTGAGTGAGAGCAAAAGAGGGAGGGGGGAGGGACAGCGGGTGTAAGGATGTGTGAGCCTATGTGTGTGTGAGTGAGGAAGACAGATTAGAGACGAGTTGGCGAACAGGAGGACTGACAGCTTCCTCTGTGTGTGTGTGTATGAAATGAACACAGAGCCAAGGCATGTTTTCCATGTTTCACCAGTTCACTGAGAGGAGAAAAGAGTGAAAGAAGGAAAAGAGAGATAGCAGAAGGGGGAGGGCTGAAGACGTCATACGTGTCTCAACCACTGGCAGGAGCTACAGCTCTCCTCTCTACATTTAGCCCAAATTTCATCAGAGAGATAAGACAGGAGCTGCAAGCAGCTCACATGAAGGCAAGTGTGAGTATTTCATCACGCAGTGAGGAGGCTAAGCATACTCTCCATCCCCTTATTGTGTCAGTTTGAAGGCTGCTCCATGTTGGACACATCTGCTGTAATACTAAAAACATGTGGGTGCATGGAGCAGCTTCCTCTGACTGTAAGCACGGCTCCATTAACAGCAAAGAGAACAGTCCCTGATGTTATTCCAGCGTAAGACAGAACACACACACACACACACACACACACACACTGCACCATGCAGAGAAAAGCATGCAGTAGATCAGCAGCGTCCAAAGTTAAAGCTCCTGTAAGGAGTTTGTAGGATGATATGTAGGATGATAAAACAGTCAAATAGTAACAGTAAAGGGCCACGAAAATTTCTGTTACCCACATTTAATACATTGAATGACAGTTAATCAAGACTCTGCAAAAGCTTTTTTTTTACTGTGATAAAAACTCAAAGAATTATTGTTAAAAACAAATAAATACACTAATAACATTTTAAAAGCCAATACTAAAATGTTAAAAATGTCTTAAAACATTCAAAATAAAAAAGGGGCTGAAGACAGAATCTGACTTTAAAGGGGCTGTGAGGAGTTAGACTGTAATCTTGAAAAAGTCTCCCTGCCAGATATATGCGTGATTGTAATCCACAATATTACAGGTTACAGGTTATATTAAATTGCTACCTCTTAACTGACCAATCGGGTCTGGTATGACCAGATTGATTTGAAGCATGTCAAAGTCTCTTTGACAACATCACGCTGGCTGATAAAGTTTAGCAGAGAAAAGAGAGATCTGTTTTTCTCTGCTGAAAATGATTTCTGTGATTAATTTTGTAGTGATGGTGGACACTGGAGCCTAACTGTCAGACAGAAAACGGACAAAAGAGCAGAAGAAAGATAAAAGGGAGAGTGATAGAGCTCGAAATAAAGGCTAAAACACGAGCTAACCTATTTGTGCTAATGTTCTTTTTCTATTCTATTCTATTCTATTCTATTCTATTCTGTTCTATTATATTATATTATATTATATTATATTATATTATATTATATTATATATTTTTCGTAGAGCACTGGGCTGCCAGCTGCGCTAAATATAGACAGCTACTTAACTACATACAAACTGACAGGGCTCTAATTTTGTAGACCATGCGCAAGCGCAGGTGCACCTGCCCTGCACCGGCCTTCGCCGTGCGGACAGGGTGTGACCAGCGCACTTTGCAAGTTTCCTGCAGTGCCAAGAGAGGCGCACTGAAGGTGCAGAGAGGTGCAGAGGAGCACGTCCACGCCTTCCTCCGTGCAAATGGCAGAGAGGGAGGAGAAAAGCCATGAGTGGGTTTAACACAGCCGAGTGCTGTTTTCACCAATCAAATGAGCGCCTCTCCTCACCTTTAAATGCCCTGTGGCCGAGGCGCAGCGTCTGCTTGGTCTGAGTGATCCCCAGCACCATGGAAACTGTGCTGGAAAGACCCGGTAGCGGAGACGGTCAGAGCTGCTGTCCCTGCTGCAGGAGCATGGACAGCGGGGCGTATCGGAGGACACGAAGCGCGTCAGCTCCTGGGACAGATTTAATCTGTTCCTTTGTCATTAATAGGAGTACAAAATGAAGAGACAGTTACACAGCTGGCTTATCCATTCAGAATACTTTTGATCCACCTGCACTCCTGGTTTGTCATCACCAAATAGCAGAACCTTTGGTGATATACTATATACTGACACTATGGAAACCTGCCTCTGAGGCTTTGTTGACATGTGCGCACATGTGCGCCTGTCACCAAATTACAGCTGCGGAGGGTGCGCTCTGCTTTGTGCCGAGGATAGACCAGGTTGGAGCTGGCGAGCTTTCAGCGCACTCTTTTGGCACGAAATTGTCACTGCGCCAACATGAGTCTGCTGACACCTCCCCCTGGCACGCCGTCACACCCATCTCTGCACAGACGGACTACCAAATTGTCAAACTGGCAGTGCACGGTGGTGCGCCGCACGAAATTAACAATGCGCAGGGTGCGCCAGGCTTACGGCCCCTGCGTTGCGCCACGAAATTAGAGCCCTTTCTCCTAAAACCATGGTCCCATCTCATGTCATCCCTTCCTTCATCTCATTTTTATTACTTTAAAAGCAAATGGCTTTCAATGTATAAACAACATTAAGGAAAACAAAATAATTGTATAGCACAAGACAGGATTGAAAAGGATACCACAGGAAAGAATACGTGAGAACAGGACAGAATGGATTACGATAGGAAACATGAGCACAGGACAGTAAATGCTAAAATACCACTGTGTCATTGTGCCATGGTCTATATTTTACTTTATTTCTTCTGTGCTCCAGCCTGCACCAAATGATTAATTTTGAAGTCTCTACAGCTCTCTCTTAAAAAAAGCATTGTTTTAAAATCCAAAATGCCTGAAATTTTCCATTTCACAGAAACACAGACCCTTTCCCAAGCAGTCAGAAGAATATCATACTCTAATACTTAAGAGAGAACATATTTACTCTGTTTTGATTTTTCTGCCATACATCTGAGTTCTTCAGCTCAGTGCTATCCTTTATTTTTTCTCCTACTCCTGAAACTTTCCACCCACTGAACTGTTGGAATGGTTGTTTTATGCAAAGTACCCAGCAGCAGCTCTGAAGTTAGGTTTCCTTTTATCACTCTTCTGTTGTGTTAATGCAGGCACCTCATTTCCCCACATGGATCATTGAAGCTCCATCTTATTCCACACCCTGCACTCCATCTCTGTCTCTTTTCCCAACAGCAGAGACAATCTATCTGCTTTACTAACCCACTAAAGTCCATAAGTAAAGTCTGTCAGAGGAGACAGAGAGATGGATGAAGAGGAAGAGGCAAACAGAGATGGAGATGAAGATTAAGATGGAGATGGTGATGCAGAGGGTGTGAGGAGTCAGCAGGGTGCACGCTGACAGCTTTGAGTAATGGCTGCCATTACTGTCACTCCGTCATCAGCCCCCATTTGGGTAATAACTAGGCCAGATGAAATGTTCCTGGTCTCATGTTTATACACACAAGAGAGTCCTGATGCACATTTTCAACGTCTGGATCCAGTCTGTGTGAGAGCTGTACAGGCTAAACCGTGGTGCTCATAGGGACCATTATAGAGTCTGAAAATACTCTGAGAAAAGTGGTTGTAGGTTGTTTTTTTCCCTTTTTTTCCCCTTTTTTTTCTTAACAGTTCCAGATTCAGATTTCTCTGTTTCATCTTTAAAGAGGGGGTATTTTGCTTTCTGTGTTATTAACATGAATATGAAGTAAAAATGCTGGATGTTAAGACTAAGCGTGTGCAGATTTTCAAACCTCTACATGTTCATAAGTTGTAGAAATCCCTGAATCTGTCTTTAAACTGATCCAAATGCTCCGTCCTTAAAATAGCACCTGATCTTCCCAAGACTCACTGAAAAAAACAATAAGGTCATTGCATCAGGATCTCCTAACTGGTTTATGATGGGTTAAAGGGGCATCAAACACAAAGGTCTGGCAACTGGCCTTAAGAAGGGCTGGCCAAACAGAGGGAAGAGGGTTTGTGGAGCAGGGGGCCTTAAAGAGACAGTGGCTTAGATTTAGTGTTTTAGACAGAGGCTGAAATAAGGTTTTCTAAAACACCAGGAGCTGTGTGGACTTTCGAATTGATCTTGAAAAAGTCTCCTTGCTATCAATATGCTAGATCTACTCCACACTTTAACACTTTAATGACGCATTTCTAAATACTACGACTTAGCTTCTTGATAGGGGCAAGCTGAACCGGACTGATTTACAGCACGTTTATAGCACAAAGTCTTTAAGATAACAACACTATGATAATGGCTGATGAAGGTAAGTGGTGAAAAGAGAGATCTGTGTTTTTCTCTGCTGAAAAGGATTTCTGTGATTAATTTTGTAGTGATGGTGGACACTGGAGCCTAACTGTCAGACAGAAAAAGGACAGAAGAGCAGAAGAAAGATAAACAGGAGAGAGATAGAGCTAAGCTAAAGGCTAAAACACAAGCTAAACTGTTTGTGCTAATGTTGATTCCAACCCACAGTCAGCAGTTATTCTGCAGTGGTCTGTTCAAACTTGAGAGTCTATCAATAAAATGAAGAGAAAGGTTACGTTAGCTCTGATTGGTAGATGACTGGCAGGACATAACCAGGATTCACTAACTTTACACGCTATAGACACGTCTCACAGCACTGGACTGTCCGCTGCGCGAAATATAGACAGCTAATACACTACAGTATGGACTGACAGTTTGCTTGTTGTCACATTTCAAACCTTTCACATTGTTTCTGGTAAAAAGTTGTTTAGAAAAATAAAAATTGTTTTGAGCTGATCTGTTCTGATCTCCATTCATTTTCACAACAAATGCACGCCTTGTTAAGAGTCATGTCCTCACTACAGTGCGTGTGAAACACTGGGCCAGAAGGTGGTGCTGCAGTCTGGTTTATAGGATCCTCCTCAAAGCATGTACAGATCTGATCAAAATCTTCAGACCAGTTGGAAAATTGCTACAATTTACCTTTTGCACATTTGGATCTTAATGAGGTTTTAAGTGGAACTACAATATGCAAAATAAATAAGAGGGAGTGTGACAAAAAGCACTTTGAAAAAGTAATTTATTGAAAACAACAAGTAAACTAAAATAGGTTGTTTATCAGCTGATCAAAAGTTTAAGACCATCGCTCAAAAAATTACAAAAACTCTCCAAATCAGAACAAAAGTTTTTCTCAGTAGGACTCAGTAATGAGTAGCTCCACCTGCTTGATGTGACAGTTTACAGGAAGCTTTTGGGAACATTTCTCCAAGTGTTTAAGATGGCTTCAAGAAGGGCATCAACTCTCTGGAACTGAAGTCCATTTTTATAAACATCTCTTGCCATCCATCACCAAATCTTCTCTGTTGGATTTAAATCAGGGGAAAATACGGGATGCACCACCTGAAGCACCAGTGTTCATTGAATGAAAAAGCCCCAGATCACGATGGACCCCCTCCACAGTGCCGGGTAGAAAACATCTCAGGTGGGATCTCCTTGTCATACCAGTAACGTTGGAAGCCATCTGGACCGTCGAGGTTCTGTTTTGCCTCATCAGAGAATAAAACTTTTTCCCCATGTTTGATGCTCCCTGGTAAAGTCTAAACAGGCAGTTTTGTGGCGTTGAAGAAGATGAGGTCTTTGAATTCATCTTTTGTTTTTGAAACTCTTTTCCTGCAGATGTCGTCTGATGGTTCTTGTACTGCAGTCTGCACCAGTAAGGGCCTTGATTTGGGTGGAGGACCACCCTGTGTCTTGACGGACAGTCAATCGGATCCTCCAGCTCAGCGCAGGTGTAACTTTTTGGGGTCTACTACTTGACTTTTTTGTTCCATGATGCTCAGGATCTTTCAGAAATTGTAGAATGACTGTCTTACTGCATCCAACCTCAGCAGCAATGGCACACTGCGAGAGGCCTCACTTATGCAGCTTGGCGATCCTACCACGTTCAAGAAGAGACACCTTCTTAGCTTTAGCCATCAGGAGGGCACGACCGTGTGAATGCCTGACAGAAATGAACATTTTGAGCAGATTTCGTCTTTCTTAAACTGGTCTTAAGATTTAGATCAGGTCTGTAAAAACTATGAAAGTACAGCGGTACCAGACAGACAGAATGAAGAATTAAAAAAAAAAAAACAATACCCCCACTTTAATAGTTTTTGAGAAAACTAAGATGGTTTGACAATCATGAGGCTGTATGACTTCAAAAGAACAAAACAAGTTTAAAGATTAATAACTTATTAATAGAGTGTATGAAATAGGTGTTGGAACAGACTTTCTTTCCCCTTCTACATCAAGACCTCAAGACCTGCAGACACTGGCTGAGTCACACAAAGACTAACACCATTTAGGGCTAAATTACACATATAGTTTGCTCTACAACATACATTATCATGTATTTCACACGCCAACAAACAGGATCATTCATGCAGAAGGAGAACTCCAAATCTAGCCAATCAGAGCGCAGCACATGTGAGCAGTTGTGAGTGTGTGAACACAGCGCTGTCCTCTAAAGACCTCGGGGCCCATCTGTCACTGCCCTGCTCAGCCTATGAGGGGGCTAACAGTCAGTGCTTTACTGCTGAGGCTATGATGAGGCAACACACACACGCACAAACAAACAACAACAACAAGACACTAACGCAAACAAGGAGGGGTGCTGTGAGGATAATCCCTGTGAGGAGCTTGTCTGTAACAGCCTGATGTTTTCATGTCTTCATCTGTCGTAGCTAGCTGAACCCAAATCAGCCAATAAGAGCATCTGCAACATTCATCATCAATCAATCCAAATATGTTCAATCAGAATATTATCAATCAATGTATTACTAACCAGTATTTCATGTTTTTTCTGCTTTTCTAAATGTACTCTTTAAATAAGCATCAGAAATATAAGAAAATGAGCCCAAAACATTGTGTCGCTGTCTCTTCACCTGGGAATGAAAAAGTAGAACACCTTTAAGGAAACATTTAGGCAGAGCAAGCTTAGAATATAACACTTGCCAAGTTCAGTTAAAGTTCAAACTATTTTCTTACAAAATATAAAACTTTATCCTCAAAAGATGAAAAAAAAAAAGATTCAAACATCTATAGGGTGATCTAACACGCTGATGTTGTTTCAGAAGGATATGACAGTTATAAAAGTGTTATAAAAGTAGGGCCGTCATTTCAACGCGTTAATTAGATTAAATAATTACACCACAAGTTAACGCGTTATAAAAATTAACCCAGATTAATCTGGATCCCAAACCCACGAGGTGTTCAAAGACGCACTTATTTTTAAATGTCTGGCATTTACAAACCGTTAGTCCAACTTGGAAAAAGTGGTGTTCTCGCCAGATTTTCAAATTTCTGACAGTCCCTGAATGTATCACATATGACATCAGCAATATGCTTTAAACAGGGGGGAGCGAGAGTGATTTTTGGGGGGCAGCCGTCCACATCTCGTTTATTCACACATCGTTTTTGAAAATCTGCAGAAAATCAACCGTTTGCTCTAGCTCAATTCTGTAAAAAACAGGTAATTCTACACTCTGCGCTGCATTTAACAAGCCCTGAATGATCGATATTTGTTCTATATTTAAATCTAAAGAATTCTTTGAAAATTTGCTTCCATCTTCCTGGCGTCATGTTTCAGCTTGGGGCTGCTCTGCACCAATGAGCAACAGTTTGTGTGTTCAGAGCATGTAAAACTGAAAATACTTCACTTTTCTTTGATCCAAGACTTGAATTAAGTGTTTTGTACATAGTTCCTCACAGTTTTTAGCCTTTAGCCCTGGTTCTCCTGACCTCATAAAAAGTATAGAAGTTTATATTGCAGTGAAAATTGAGTCCACATCGAGTAAAAATGTGACAGAAGCAAAAACCGTCCTAAAAATCAAATCAGCTTATCTTAGGTGCAGGACTGTGTAGATTTTGTAAAGATAGAACCATAAAACTTTTTTCATGTGTTCCTTATGCATCAGGGTACCTAAAAATGTGTTGTATATATTCCCACCTTATTTTTAAATGTTTTTTTAATGTCTTTTAATGTAATTTTAATGTCCTAGAATTCAAATTCTCTATTTTGGGACCTTAAGCAGATATGAGATTAAAATGCAATAAATTAGATTAATTAATCACAAATCCTGTAATTGATTAGATTATTTTTTTAATCGCCTGACAGCACTAGTTAAAAGTTAAAATAAAGTGACGTAATGCCTGTCAGGACATCAGCAAGGAGAAGGATGATGCCTGTTTTTCTCCTTAACACACACATCTCAATTCATCTCAGTGCTGCCACTGCAGACACGTATGTGACCATGGCAACCAAACCGAAAGGAAGGAAACAATACAGGAGCTGGATTGACTGAACCTGTGTCTGAGCGCACTGCATTAGAGCTTCTTTACCAGCAGAGAACAAACAGATCAATATAAGACAAACACATTCACAGCCTCAAGTGTGGCTGGCACTCTTTACATCGCAGGGATATAACTTAACACACAGCATGTGAGTAGAGCTGGGGAAGCCATGCAAATGAGCAGAGCTGGAGGTTAAAGCTGTGACTTCTATGATGAGCAGCAGCAGCATTAAAACACCCAGAGCCTCAAACACACACACACCTGAAGACAATATGAAAGCACATTAAATTAGCTTATGAGCCTCTGCTTTGACGAGTTAACGTGGAGTTGATGTGGAACGGGAACAATTTTGATCACATCACAACAAAACAACAGCAGAGGATTTGCTTTGAACTACTCTCACAGTAAGCCACCAAGGACAAATCACTTTGAGTCACTTCAAGGCCCCCCACTAAAATAAGATTTAATTATGTCTGTTTTATCTGTGTGAAGAAATGCTCCATGTCTGATCACTCAGGTTAAGTGTCGTCTCAAAGGCAGATGATCACATCAGAAGATTTCACATTATCAGCTCAAGGGTCAACATCTTGGAAACATCCAAGGGTTTTACTAAGACTGGATTTTCTTAAAAAAGCCTCCCTTCTAGATATATGCCTGATCATGATTTTGTAGTGATGATGGACACTGGAACCTAACTGTCTGGCAGAAAAGGGACAGAAATAGATAAACAGGAGAGAGGTAGAGCACGAGCTAAAGGCTAAAACACAAGCTTAAGACTATTACACGGGCTAATTGCTAAAACACAAGCTAAAGGCTAAAACACACTTTAAAAGCTAAAACACAAGCTTAAGACTATTACACAGGCTAATGGCTAAAACACAAGCTAAAGGCTAAAACACACTTTAAAAGCTAAAGCACAAGCTTAAGGCTATTACACAGGCTAATGGCTAAAACACAAGCCTAAGGGCGCGGTCACACTGGCCATCCAAACGGTGCCATGCTTAAGCACGTACCCCCCCCCCCCCAAAGCGCTGTTCCCCAGCTGTAGAGTATGGCCAGCTCCTATATGAACCAGACTTTTAGCAGGTATCACACACGATATGTCCAAACTTACAAAGTTTGCATGTTGTCAAGTTTCAAACTACAGGGCAACATCCAGTTTAGAAAAATAAAGCCAAAGTGCTAAAAGTTGCTGTTCATTGAGAAAACACTCGAGGCTGGCTAAAAACCACGTACACACCAAGCAAAAAATCAGACTTTTGAGGCATTATAAACATATTCGAAGCCTGGTTCAAAAACAGCTTGGTCCTGAAACACTGATTTCACTAACAGCGCACACTGTACGCTGATCAATTTTTTTTTCTAACTCAGCAGTTTAGAAGATATTAGGATTATCTGATTGTCCAACCAAAGAAAATCAGGCACTAGGGCTGGGTATTGTCAAGAAACTCACGATTCGATTTGATTCGTTTAGATTTGATGCGATTCAATTTCGATTCTTTAGGTTGCGATTTGATAATGATTCAATATAGATTTGATTTGATATCGATTCTATTCGATATTGAGTTAAATGCTTCAATTATCGATTTTCATGCTCCATGGGAACACATGTGGTATGTCACCTCACGTTTTGGGGCAGTTAAACAACCCCAATGTCAGACTTTAAAGCCAAAGGATCTGGCTCTTTGCTGCTGCTGCTGCTGCTTTGGCTGACATTTTTTTGTTGTTTGGTCTCTGGTGGCCCTCGTCCATACGACGCAAATCACACGCACAGTCCCCCTCACTTGCCAGTAGATAAATCAGTTCAGAGGATTTGCTGAATTGATATTGAATTGAGCTAGGAAAAACCCTACAGCTGATAGAACGGTAGCTCAAAGCCTGCGTCACACCCAATATGGCCGTGTCTGCTGATTGGATTCATTTCCCTGTTTCACAAACAGACAGGTAAAGTTGCAAAGCAAGGCAATTCAAAGTGCTTTACAGAGATATAAATGCAAAAAAAAAAACATACTAAAAGCAAAAAATTAAAAATAAATTTAAAAACAAAAAAATAACAATTAAACAGAAAAAAATGGAAAAACAAAGGGACACTATGTCGATATTTTACATAGTCTATAGTTTCAAGCTGTAGCTCTACGTAACTGCTGATAAATACCTTACCTTGCTGCATAGTATCTGGTAAAAAGTTGTTTTGAAAAAAGAAAAGTAGAGTTAAAAAGACGATCTGATCTGTATGGAAGCGTATTGCATTTACTTGAAGAAAAAAAAAAAAAAACTCAGGTTTTTCGGAGTCATTTATTCTTTGGTTTGTTTTTTTTTGTGGTAATTAATTTTGTTTTTCTGATTAATATTTTCATATTGGTTTGTTTTTTGTTGTAATTATTTCTGTTTTTTTAAGTATTTTTTTTTCTGTTTTCAGATTACTTTTTTCCTGTTTTTCAAAGTAATTTTTTCTGAGATACTTAGAAATCCCACAAGAACCTCAACCTGCTGTTTTTCGTGGTATTTTTTTAAAGGCATATATGTGCCTAACAGGATCTCTGATTCGTGTGCGACACAGGAAGCCACCATACATCCACAGGAGTCGTCTGCAGGTTGGAGGTTCTCATGGGATTTCAAAGAAGCTTGATACTTCAGGATAAACTTACTCATAAAAACAGAAATAATTATAACAAAAAAACAAACCAATAAAAAAATATTAATCAGAAAAACAAAATTAATTACCACAAAAAACAAACCGAAGAATAAATTACTCTGAAAAACACGAGTTGTTTTTTTTTTCTTCAAGTGAATGCAATATGCTTCCGTAGATCTGGATTAATTTCCAAAACAAACAGGCCTTGAAAAGATTCACATCTTCAAGACAGTATGCATGAGAATCTGGGCATAAAGGTGGCGCTGCAGTCTCATTTCAATGGATTCTCACAGTCTCTTTAATGAGGAAACTATAATTCATGTTTGGGTAGTGAAAGTTTTCAAATCCATTACTTGAACGGTTACACTGTAGTCTGATGTGTCCAGGAAACACATCCAGAATCTGAAAGTTTTTTTTTTTTTTTTTTTTCCAGAATTAGCCAATCATTTTCAGTCCAAATAGGTGTTAAATCACCACCAGACTCGACCGTACTGGAACGTTATTCAGCCCTTTACAGCGTCACAAGACTTCCACGTGCAGCTAAGTCTAATCTGTACAGACTGTTTACTGGATTCTGTCATAAATAATTCCCTTTATGACATATTCAGAGGATATTAAATCATTCAAAATGAGCTGATGGGCTGCCAAGACAACACCCCTCTGACAGTCAATCTATAAATAGACATGTTGTGGTTAAGACATGAGAAATGCTTACATTGTATTTTATTACACCATTATGCCAAAGGCTGCAGTGTGACCCAGATACAGCCGATACATCACAGAACCAAGCATGCAAAAATACCTTGGCTAACAAGCACACACATCACTTTGAAATGCATATCAATCTCTCTCGGTGCACAAATTCACAGCGTTTCCTTTTCAATAAGAGTCCCTGCAACAGCTACAACTCACTAAAGAAGTCCAGACCAACAGGAATACAGACTAAATTATAGGATTTCTGATTTAATTGCTCACTAGATTGGATTTTATCACATCATGAGGATAAAGACGTCTTCCTAAAGGCGAGGAGTAGAAGAGGAACTTCAAAGTATCATGCTTCAAGCAGCCCATGCTTATCTGGTATGTCACACTTCATAAGGAATTCATGCAGTGTCTTTCTTATGACCCGCTGATGTGACGACTGTTCCTGCAGGCCCTGTTTTTTCCTTTTTTTTACTCTTTTTTTTCAAGAATTGAAAATAATTGTGGCAGGCATGGGTGGAAGTGGAGATTGAAGGCTGGGGCAAAGAGGCAGCTCGTGCAGCTCTGTGTTTTCCACATGCATTAAAGTCAGAGAGTCACATCATGGAGCGCAGTGTTCTGTTTTCAGGCCTGTGAATGAGCTGTGACTGATTTCTGATTAACACAATCAGGTAATTAACACTGAACACAGAGGAGCTGGGGTGGTGCATTTATTCATTAGGCTTCACAAATTCTGGTCCCAAATCAACCAAACTGAAACCAGAATAACATGTTTCACTTGAACACACCTCAGAGACTCTGGCTGATTTCCAGCTAGTGGATTAACACCTGTGCCTTTAGAGGGAGTCTCAGTCTGCACCATCATAAAGATGCACACACATCTTGACTCCAGAAGCACAATTTAGCTCCATTCATTCAGATGAGTTAACATTTTTAAACACTAAATTCAACCTGTTATCAGCGTCAAAATGTACAGTTGTTCTGTGGTCAGTTGTCAGAGATGGCACTACACAACAGGGGCAATGTCTACCAAGTTTGGGCAACCAGTGTTATGGAGTTAGCGGTGTTATGAGTTGCTGGGCACCGCCCTGTTGGCTACGGCTGCCTTTTGCAGCAGCTCTCTCTTCTTTGTCCGCTTCTTGTAATTTTTTTTGTCTCTTTTTCATAATCTTTGTATTTGGAGTGGATCATTACTTTGTATGGCTCATTTGTTGGTCATGGACACCAAACTTTTTGTGGCTTCAGTGATATTTTTACTACTTTTACTCCTGTGTTTGTCTGAAGATCCTACATGTAACCATGGCTGCAACGTTTACATGTGAACTCAGCTGTTAGCAGCCTGTAGCATGTCAATGCTAACTGGTGTTAGGCCAGATGTCTTCCCACAAGGTAATAGGGCAGAACAATTAATCGATTTTAAACCGACATCGCAATGTAATAGAATGCAATTTTCAAATTGCAAAAGCTGCAATTAGAGAAAAAAAAAAATGAATGTACACAGACCTGGAGGGAATACAGTAACTTGTACTTGTTCTCCCTTAAAACAAGCAAAAGTCAAAATGCTGTTTTTTTCTAGCAAAAAAAAAAAAACCTGTGGGCTACAAAGATCCATACAGTAGATTGTAGAGCCATACCCCTTGGTCACTTTTTTCTGTACAGTTTGTTACTCTTACTGACCACTGGAGGTCAGTAAAAACTCACATTGTTCCTTTTTCTTTTTCAATCAAGAAATGCAAAATAGACTTGTTTAAATGCTAACAGTATCTTTTGTTGGTTAGTCATACTATAAAATGACTTAAAATTTGTGTTGAGTCAATAATACAGAAGATAAAGGTCCCCCCACAAAAAAATTGTATGCTAAATCGCAATTGCAATATTGGCCTAAAAAAATCCCAGCCCTACAAGGTCATGAGAAGGAGGTGAGGACGATGTGCTGGTTCTCAGGTGTGGGCTAAGAAGTGACGACACCGACCTGTCCTTCCATCCATTGTTATTGGGAACGTAAGACCTATCTCCAATAAGATGGACGAGCTAGCTGTGCTAACCCAGCAACAGAGGGAATACCAGAAGGCAGAGTAGCATCATGCTATTCACAGACATGGCTAACAGAGCTAACACCAGACACGAATGCCACATTGGAAGAGCTTCACCTCCTGTGAGCGGACAGGATCCAGGAGACAGAGACTGAACAGACTGCTGAAGAAGCTCAGTCCTGGACCCTGTGGAGGTGGAGACTGGCTGGACTGGACAATGATGGACAAGCTGTCAGCATCTATTTTCTTATGGACCTTTTTTGCACTTTCTATACACTTTCTTACTTTTGTTTTCTTGACTGCTGCTGTGACTTCAATTTCATTGCACTTGTTACAATGAAAATATAGTTCTGTTTTATTCTATACTAAAATTAGTGATCTGGTGCAGTTCTCTGGACGAAGTTTTCTTGTTCCTGTAATATGAACCAGGTCTCAGACTCAGCAGTCTGTGTGCTCTTTTTAGTTTGGGAGGGTTTCTGATGTTTACATGTTTACATGTTTACGTCCTGGTCTGTCACAGTCTGGTAAGTGTCCATGGATAATGCAGTCATGAGCAGAGTGACCGTTGTGTGTTTAAATTCCTCTCTGGGTACACGCTGGATTTCTCCTCTAAAAACGTCTGTCTACGTCTGTCCACTTGCTGACCTCTTCTGGTCACTCACTGCTGTTTCACAAACCTGGGAGCTGTCTACCATCCGTCAAAGTGATGATATTAAGTTCAAAAGTGTGTTTTTGGTGGTAAAGTCCTCCACATCGGTTGCAGTGCTTCGGCACTCAAGAAAAAAATAATGTTTCTTAATATCGGGATTTTTTTGTTTAACGATTTTAAATCTTGTTTTTATTTATTTAATTCTTTTTTTTCACACTGAAGTCCTTCATTTTAGTCTGTTTATAAATTGGATTGGAAAAAAGTTGAGATGTTAGAGCCCCTGAAAAACTCATAAAAACTGACTCGTGATGTGCGTTGGGAAGATATCGCTCCTGATACAGTCTGTAGACATAATCATCATCATTCAACTTTTTCACTTGGTCTGGCAATTTTTTCTGTCCCAGATATGGAAGAATTGCAGTTTAAACTGAACTAACACCCCAAATATCATAAAAGAATTGGATTGGGAGAAAAGCAGATCATCCCAGGTCTAGCCCACACCGTGGCTCAGGTGAGGAAAAAGTGGTTTGATATCAAGGTGGATGCAAAGTCTGGTTCTGGTTCTGCTCCTGGTGCTGCAGGTTTGCCATGGGCCATAGCATGGTGTGGAAAATATTGATGAATCACAGATTGGTGCATCAGACGTTCACATACATATACAGGATTATTTGGCTGCAAACATTAGTTATTTCTCTTTAGTTTAGGCTCTTTTTTTTGTTTTGCATTTCTCCCCCTTATAGTCTTTTTAACCTACATGTTGCCTACGGCTGAATATTAAGTGAAAGGGATTTCTAACTGCTGCTGCTTGCCAAGAGCTCATGGTGTCTGTGGTGGATAAACTCTCAGCAAATCACAGAAATTTTAATTTGTGAGTCAAAAAATATGGATTGCCTTCACATGAACCACAGTGAAACTCGGGAGTGAAGTCAGAAGTCCTGAACCCTGTCAGAATACTGATGTTGGGACCAGTTTGGAGTTCATATCTGCAGACTGCAGCTAACAGCAGGCCTGCTGTTCGATCTCTGGCTACATTTACAAATGCCAATACTTTTTCTTCATGAACTGAAAAATATTGAACAATGACACAAAGGTAAAGACAATAACGCAGAGAAAATCTTTCTTCCTTAGAAATAACACCTCAATACAACGTTTATATGTTAAAGCTGAGGTCCCTCATAAATAACGGCTTGTGTTGAGAAAATGAGAAAACAAACTGATGAGTTATCACAATTTGATGTTTCTCGGATCATTCAAAACTAGGGCTGGGCAACGATTAAAACTTTTAATCGTAATTAATCGCATGATTTCCCTGATTAATCATAATTAATCGCATTGTGAAAATGCCATAACATCTAACATGCAAACACTAAATCAGTACTTGTTATACAGTAATAGTTAAATCACATATTTAGTGCAAATCAAATTTACAAAATGTAAATACAAAATTAAAGCTTATTGCCACTGTCAGGGCAGGAAGTGATACTCGGGGATGGAACAAGTTGGGTCCTATCACAAGGTTTAGGGCAGAAATTACCCCTACAGCAGTGTTTTTGTGCAGCAGAAGCCCAGAGTGCACGCACCAAACACCCCCACCCTGCTCCTCTGCCGGTTTCCTCTGCACTCAGACGGGGCAATATTTTACCTGACCAAAAACACAAATAAACGGACTTCCACCGAAAAACTCTGATATCGGTCTGCATTCACGCTTTATTTAGAGAATTTTCAGCGCGTTGCTTTCACTCAAAAACACTAAATAAGGCTCTAGTTCTCATCGTAACTCTTTGTTCTGGCAAACTACCTGGGTTTGTTTATATCTGGCACGCCGTGGGCGCCGACTGATACACTAAGCGGCGAGTGCCTTTAAAGGGCAACTCCGGTTTTTCGACAGCTGGACCTTATTTATAGGTGTGTGCATGCTCATATACTCACTCAGACAAACATTGTGCAGCTCGGAGTCCTTCAGAAGTTATTTAGATCCAACTGATTTTAGCCGCACTTAGCGGGGGCCACGGCAAGGGAGCTTCAGCGCGGGACATAATCTCTGCAAAATCGCTCGTTTCGGCTATATTTTTTCATCCATCGCTATCCATCGTTATCACAAACACAGTCCTCTTCTGTTGCCATAGGCGAACACTGCCCACAATCGCACCACCAGTTCACATTGAGTCATGGACGTGCTCCTGTTTGTTGTTCTCGAGCCAGCTCTTTGTCTCTCTCCCTCTGCATCCTTCTTTCATGGAGCTCCTCGTCCGTGTACTCAGGCTCAAACCTGTAAGGACAACCGTCAAACTCGAAGTCGTAGTCTGAAGACGGTAGACGAGCTGACTTTATGATAACACTGGCAATGGATGAAAAAATATAGCCGAAATGCCCCTCTTCTCCATGCTTGTTTTGGTTACTCATCGTGTTTTTCCGCCAATTTCACTTCCGGTCAGCGACAGACATTTACAAAATAAAAGCATGTGAGCAACATGCACTAATGTGCGATAAAATATTTAACAGCGTTAATAGATTGACGGGTTAACGCGAAATTAACGCGTTAACTTGCCCAGCACTATTCAAAACCTAAATATCTTTCAGTGCTGGAGTGAAAAGCTCAGTTCAGCAGTGGGTAAAACATCCTGTAAAGCTGGTATAAAGGCATCGCTGTTAGTACCATTCTAAATATATCAAGGCGGCTGGTAACCACAAGGGAAGAGTTGAGTTTACACTCACAGCATCGACAAAAAAACAAAAGAAAAAGAAAAACAGAAATGAAAAAACTCAGAATGAGAAAATCCAAAAGCAGCTGGGCCTCTCTCAGGACCAGGGAAACTGCACAGTCTTCAAGTTTGAGTCATAAAACCAACAACTGTAAATCAAAGAGCAGCATCTCTGTGTGTTTGTGTATCCGTCTAGATCTGGTTTTATTTTCTTTCATGGCTCGATAGCTGTTGAAACGTACTTATTTATATTGGTACACACATTCTCTCTGCTGCTTCTCTCCGTCTTTCCAGTGAAACCTCTTTGCTGGCGACTGGTGGGCAGATAATTACAAACTAGATCAAGACTCTCTCTTGGGTTGTTAGCGTTTCAATTAATGATGCATCCAAATAAAGCCTTCATGCTTCACAGGCCTGTGTTGTGTGTGTGTCTTTTCACATCACGGTGCCTCAAATCAGCCGAGTACAAACTGTGTGAATCCTCATACTTCTGACAGAATGGGCGAAATCCTTGAATTCTTCATATTCAGCCTTGTAGGTTGTATGTTTTCTCAAAAAGTAATCTTGTTGCCAAAAATGAGTCAGTTAGTTTAGGTCCAGGGAAGAAAAAGGCACATGCTGCTCTGAAATCTGATGGTGATGTACTCTCGATTATTCGCCAGGAGCAGCTCTCCCTCTCGCTCTTTCTCCAAAATTGGACTTTGGCAAAAAACTAACAGCAGAATATGGTTGCAAGATATGTCTACTTTAGTTTGACTGTTCGAGAGGGACTGTTTGGCTGAGACAGAAGCAGCTGGAGTACGTTTAACCCATGTTTAAGTTTTGGCTCATGATTTAGCCTCTAGTCTCTTAACAAGTATTTTGTTGGGTTTTAGCTTTTAGCCCAGGCTTTAGCCTTAAGCCCTTGTTTTGGCCTTTATCCTGTATTAATTGTACATGTTAATGTAGTATGTAGTAGGCACTACATACTACCTTCTTCTTTTGCATGTATTATGTAGTATGATGGTTCGGTTGGGTCTGTTTTGTATTATACTACTCTGGTTTCCTGTTTTGAAAACTGGATCTACAAGTGATGGATTCTATTTTGCCTTTCTTATAAATGCACTACGAAAACTTTTGGTCAATCTTGGCATTTTAGTTATTCTGTTAATCATATCACAGCAGAATCATCATGTTACATTTTTTTAATACACCAAAAGTTAAATCATTTAATGAAAATGAATCTGGATTTTTATTTTTACAGCTGATGGAAAAACCACTTCCATATAATCCACGTATGGTTTAAAAAGTGAATTAGTGGTTCATATGGCTTTTAATGAATTTGTAGAAGTAAACAACTCTTGATAGCTTAAAGTAACATGATTTACTTGTGTTTCTTTCAAACCACTTCACTTTTACCTCATGGACTAACGTTAGTGTTGTTGTATTGTAATTGTAATGCCGACCCATTCCCAGTAGATGGTGGTAATTCACCAAAACCTGCCACCTGCATAGACAAGCGTTGGCACCGTGCTTTGTGGGAAACATTATGCCAGGTAGACTGGTCTGTTTCATACTGAGAAATTTTCCTGCATCAGCAGGACATCCGGGGATTTCTGGCATGCTGCAGATTTAGCAAGTTTTTGCATACAGACTTATACAGACTGAACTTCAGTTAAATCAGTAGGCACTACTTGTGCACTAGGCGGTTTGGAAAACAGGCCTTGTACACATGTAGCCAGGCATTTCCAAAAATGAATACCCCTCCTCATTTGTTTTTAAAGATACTTTTGTCCACATGCCCCAGGCAAATCTGCCAATAGGTGCAGGTCGAGGCTTTTCAAACCCATATTTGTTTGTATTTTCCAGATGTGAAAACTAGGGCCTGCCTATCAGAATGAGCCTTCATCATTCAGCTGTGATGTTTGAGAACCTTAAACTTTGTTTTCTGGCATTTATACTAAACCATAGAACTAGAGTTTTCCAAAATCTTTACTTTGGCTGGAGTTTTCAGAAAACATTGTTTTTAGAGATGTAAAACAGCAGTTTTGTGTGGACTACAGGCATATACGTTTACAAATATAGTTGGTTTCCCAGATAACCGGCTACATGTGGACATGGCCTTTGTAGAGTAGGCAAGCAGATTTGGACACAAATATCACAGTAAGACCTAAGGCACCAACTACTACAGGCAGATTGTTTCAGGTCTATGTCACAAAGACCAAAAACAGTACATCTGTTCAAAGGTAGCTGTTCAGGAAACTGCTGAACCAAAAGTTCAAACTAACACACCAGGGCAACTCTTTTCAAACAGTCTACCAAAGAGGATCGACTGTCCTTTCCACAGTTAATGACTCCCAGAAACCTTGTGAGAGCTGCTGGTCAGTCATGAAAGGGTACGTTGCAGAAAACAGGCATGGATCTCAGTGTTTACCTCCCACAGCGTGACACACAGGGTCATTATGTTTGTTTAGACCAACACACTGATTCACCTTGTTATTGCACTCAGTCATGTTGGGGTTTTCTCTCTTCTCTTCTTTTTTATTTACAGATGATGTTTAATAGCGGCTTACATCTTCATCACATCGCCTACCTAAAAATATGAAGTCAGAGAAGATGACTCACTTTGTCTCACCTCTGAACCTGACTCCTCACCTCATTCACAGTCATTGCTAACAGCTTTGTTTCTGTTCCAGGACCTTCTTACTGTGTGTCACATGAAACTGGAGGTGTTAGCTGTACACAGACAGCTCAGTGCACATATTTTCACACATGCGTTCTTGAAACCCATCGGAGCAGAGACTGAGCTTGCTTTGGTGTGTCATATTATTCTGGGAAAGAAGGGAACAACTTTGCAATATATTTCACACTCCAACAGATGAGAGCCAGGGTAGAAACTTTCACTTCAAACTCTAGTGCTTTTATTTTCATGGAAATGTTTCAAAAAGTAACCCTTGCTTTTGCTTCGTATCTTTTGTTAGAGGAAATAAAGTCAGACTGTGAGAGCTGACTGTTTGCTCAATGGAAGGATGAAGCTGTGCAGGATAAACATGAGTCAATGACCCTATTACATTCAGGTCTGAGTCACAGCATCATTACATTAATGCAAATCTCTGCTGAGTATTTCAGATTCATGGAACCAGTCGCCCATATGCAGATCTGTTTACTACAGCATTCAGGCACAATGAGAAGTGTCTGTGTGGAAAGACAGTCTTAATAATACAAAATTCAACCTATGAATAAGAAGAGGATGTGAAGGCATTTCATGATGGACCTGGGACCAATCAAAAGATCCTGGAGTTACGTATTCTGAAGAGTTAACTGAAGAAGACGAAGACAGAAGAAGAATCATCTTTTTTTTCTCCAGCCATGATGCATCTGTTTTCTCTTTCATTTCTGGCCTTTCATATATTTCTGCCACTCAAGTGTTTTTCTGTTATTTTGCCTGCAGGAAACTTCACGCAGGGAGGTGCTAAAACTCAGCTCCCTCTGAGGAGAACTCAAAGGTCATCATGCCAAAAAAAGAGCTGAGAATGCATCAGTTAACAGCACTTTCTGACTTAAATGTTCTCTAAAATCTCAGATTGGTTCCGTTTGTGTATGGTGAGCAGGCGCCAAATGCACAGACGCTACAGCCCTTGTCACAAAAGTACAATTGATTAATGGTCTTAACCCCCCTAAATAAATACAGACAAGGATGTACAGATAATAAACCTCACAATCGTGACTGTTAATAGTTTAAATCTACAGAAGCAGCCCAGGAGTTGTATTTGTATATCTGTATTCTGTGCAGGCACCCAACCTTTATTTGATGAGGGTTGACAGGGATTAATCTATGGTGCCATGTTAGGGTGAAAATTTAAAGAGCACACTCAAAGTTCAGGACCCAGGTGTATCTGATGCAGAAGAGTTGAACTGGTTCACATCTCTGTCAGTAGTCACTGAAGGTCTCCCTCCTCAGCCTCCCTGGTAAGGTCTATTCGGGGGTACTGGAGAGGAGGGTCCGTAGGTTAGTTGAGCCTCGGATTCAGGAGGATCAATGTGGTTTTCGTCCTGGCCGTGGAATTGTGGACCAGCTCTATACCCTCAGCAGGGTCCTCGAGGGTGCATGGGAGTTTGCCCAACCTGTCCACATATGTTTTGTGGACTTGGAGAAGGCATTCGACCGTGTCCCTCTGGGAGTCCTGTGGGGGGTTCTCCGGGAGTATGGGGTGTTGGACTGCTTGTTACGAGCCGTCCGTTCCCTGTACGACCGGTGCCAGAGCTTGGTCTGCATTGCTGGCAGTAAGTCGGACTCGTTTCCAGTGAGGGTTGGACTCCGCCAGGGCTGCCCTTTGTCACCGATTCTGTTCATAACTTTTATGGACAGAATTTGTAGGCGCAGCCAGGGCGTTGAGGGGGTCCGGTTTGGTGACCTCAGGATTGGATCACTGCTTTTTGCAGATGATGTGGTCCTGTTGGCTTCATCAAGCCGTGACCTTCAACTCTCTCTGGAGCGGTTCGCAGCCAAGTGTGAAGCGGCTGGGATAAGAATCAGCACCTCCAAATCCGAGTCCATGGTCCTCAGCCAGAAAATGGTGGACTGCCCTCTCCAGATCGGGGACGAGATCCTGCCCCAAGTGGAGGAGTTTAAGTATCTCGGGGTCTTGTTCGCGAGCGAGGGAAGGAAGGAGCTCGGAGTAAAGCCGCTGCTCCTCCGCGTTGAGAGGAGCCAGATGAGGTTGCTCGGGCATCTGGTACGGATGCCTCCCAGACGCCTCCCTGGTGAGGTGTTCAGGGCACGTCCCACCGGGAGGAGACCCCGGGGCAGACCCAGGACACACTGGGGAGACTACGTCTCTCGGCTGTCCTGGGTACGTCTGGGGATCCCCCGGGAAGAGCTGGACGAAGTGGCTAGGGAGAGGGAAGTCTGGGCTTCCCTGCTTAGGCTGCTGCCCCCGCGACCCGACCATGGATAAGCAGTAGAAGATGGATGGATAGATGGATGAAGTCTCATTCAAGAACTTAAAGATTATAAGAACTAGTATAAAAACTAATACATGAGCTCTGAGTTCTTGAGTTTTTATAAGTAATTGGTTGTCTTAATTTACTTTCATTTACTCAGACCAATAATTGGTTTAAATATCTTTTCAACCTTCATGATAATCTGTGGCAAAGATCAAGCAGTTCAAGGTTGGGTTTGGTATCAAAAAGCTGAGGATCCTGTGAGCAGTTACAGGACCCTACAAATTAAGCTCACAAGATCAGCTGACCCACAGCCAAGTCTAGTTTCCTCTGGATAAACTAAGATAAATAAGATCTTGGAATCGATCAAAATATTTAAGCAGCAAACTCCTGATACATGAAGTAGAAATTAAAAAATGTCTTCAAACATGCACCGATCGATCAGCGTGGGTTTCCTTAGTTTTGAGGGATTGGCGATCAGCCCATCCTTACATATGAAACCGATCTTATATATCTTCCTTTGTTGGGATTCCAGCAGTAGCCACGGTTACATGAGGAGTTTTTCGACTTTCCAAATGGAATCTTTCTGAATGACTTTTCCTAAAAGAATAGTATACATGGAAATAAATATTCCAATCTCTGGTTTACATTGGCCACTGTAATCAAACACAATAGTCAATGAGGCATGCGCACAAAAACGTAAACACCATGAGATTTATCAAAGCTGGAGGACGACAGTTTGTTTTTCAGTGTTGCAAGACTCCATTTGCCATCTGTCTAGTCTTGAAATTATAATAATTTCTTTCAAAGTTTGGATCAAAAACTAACTTTCTGCAGCAGTCCAGTACTGACAGCTTGCCGCCATTTTTAAAGTTGAGGAACGTCTCTGGTAGACCCTATATTTGGGTCCATGTAAACGTGGCTAATGCTGCCCTCCTCAGTCTCAAAGGTCTTATATATCTCTGGGAAGGTCTGACAGTAGCCGTTGTCACTTTTTGCTGTGGCAGGCCCACCAACCAGGTCACTTGTGCACGCATGCGTTCTTCGGCTGCACATGTAGACAGTCACTAGCACTTGACCAAGCAAGCATGTCGTCCGTTTGGCAGTATTACACACTGAAGGAAAAAGAGCAAAGGTTCATAATTTCAAATGTATGTAAAGCCAAAATAAGTTGTGGTAGGGCCGCAATGAAAACGTTTAGTAGAACAAACCTCATTCACCATTTGAGGAACCACCTTTGACTAAAACCAGAACTGGTCCCCAAATTACTGACCCATACTGTTCCATACCTATCCAATCCCAGAAGGTGGAGCTAGACACGACAGTCTGTTGATTGGTCGGAAAAGTCATCACTTCCTGTGCTACAGCAGTAATGAAGAACAACAAATAACCTTGTCATGTTTAAAGAAGAAGTCACCCAAACAGAAGGGTACCGCAAAGTGAGACGGTACGGGTTGGTACAATGGTCAATTGAAACACCACAAAATGCGAGCCATATCAAGACAAACCAAACTGAACTACCTGGTGGAAACAGGGCTTCTGACACCCCCCACTGACCTGTGCATCCCAAGTTCCTGATGTAACAGCAGCAGTTTGACATTAAGAAGAACGAATACAGCACTGTAAGATCAGCAGGGTTCTGCCTGTATTCAAACTCCTCCAATTTAAAACTCATTAGTTTCATCTCTTGATTCTGCAGATGACCAAACAGCCAGCAGCTTCCTGCAGTACACTGATAAATCCATGCACAGATGACACGTTGAATCAGTGTCCAACTACCAAAAGCTCTACACACTGAAAACTGAGGAGAAAGTTTGGATTCCAGCTTCACTTTGGACCTGTTACCTGACACTTTGAAAAAAAAAAAAAAAGTTAATACAGTCCATTTACCATTAAATGAATTTATAACCTACCTGCTGGTCACCTTACTTTGTAGCACTAATTTCAGCATTAAATCTGATACTGAAAGGGATGTAATTAGTTCTGCAGGGATTAACATGGTAATCCTAAATACTTGACAAATTAAAAGCTCGGCCTGATGATGGCTGAAGATATAAACTCAGAGAACTATCAAAGTTATTACGTTTACCCAGAGAGGTACATGAATATGTATCACGATTTTCATGGCGATCCATCAAATAGTAGTTCAGACATCTCTCTGAACCCAAACTGTCAGCCTACTGTTTGGGCTGGAGGAAAGATTGGCACAGGTTGAAGTTCCAAGACTTTCAAAGGAAACTCTGGGAAAGTGTCAAAAAGTCAAAAAGAAGAGTTTATATTTTTATCATGTGAGATGAGTCCAAAGAGTCCCTTCAGCTGCTCTGGTCAGAGGATGGCACACAGCCATCCATTACTTCATGTCGTCTTCTATTGTCAAATTGAATTTGTTATTAAAATCTGTGTTAATATAACCTCCATCTTAATGAGTGCAAAGAAAAAATTTATTGCGGTCACTGAAGCAATTAGGAGATTAGATATTCCAATTCCTCTAGATCAGTGTCTTTCCATCTTTTTGTCATACCATGAGTACCCCCTCACTTATGTGTGTTAATGATGCTTCAAAAATAGAACGCAAAACAACTGATTATTAAATAAAACTCATTTTAATTCATCTTCTTAATTTGAACATTTAGTTCTCTGGCATTTTCTTTTTTCTAATCTAAATTAAAGATAATAATAAACAATGTGTTGCCTTGAAAATTAATCAGTAATATCAATAAATAAATAAACACATAATTAAGATAATCAACCTGCCTTTAGAGTATTTAACTTTTGTAACATTTACCACAAAAAGTTAAAAAAAAAAAAAAATGGAGCTGTGTTGACTAAGTCCCCGTTAAACAGGCAGGTTTGACCCTCTATGGTACCTTGTTGCCTCCAGGCAACATATCCAATACTGGCCTTCTACACTCACACTATACATCCCAGTTGTCATGAAATACTTTTAGAAAATAGAAAACACCTTAAGGAACCAATAACAGTGTTTGAATTTGTCACATGACCCCATGGAGGTCAGATAGATTCCCTTTTTGGCTGACTTTCTCTCAAAGACAAACTTGGCCAATTCTCTCCTCAAAACTGTCCAATAACTTTTTTTTACCAGGCCTCTCTCACTCTCAAAAAATATGTTCATATTAACAGACAAGTAAATCTTAATCTCTAATAGTTTAATCTACTTTATTTGCTGATTAATTTATGGAAACATGTAAAAGTGCAAATGTTGCCCTGAGGCAACACTGAACTAGTGCTGCACGATTTGGGGAAAGGGTGCGATTTGTGATTAGGTGGACAACATTGTGATTGCGATTGTGCTTGCGATTTAATAAAAAAAGTCGTGTCATGATTAGTCTACAGACTTGCTTGGTTGTCATGGAGAAAAATCTGAATTGCATGTGCTGACATTGCGATTGCGATTGCGATTGCAATTGCGATAATCGTGAAGCCCTACACTAAACCATTATGGATTCACCATGAAAACATGTTGGTTACTGTCTTTGGAATTACAAACTGTTCAAAAACAAATTTATCATTCAATAGTTTTTATTTATTTTATTTATCGATTATATATATATATATATATATATATATATATATATATATATATATATATATATATATATATATATATATATATATATATATATAATTTCTTTATATTATGTTTATTTGATCTTTTTTAAGACAAAAAAAAACACTCTAAACATTTTTTTCTAAGTGGCTGCACTATGCGTATTATAGAGGGTGAAAATCAGGTAAATACACTTAGAATGATTTTCAGACTCACTTTAGCAGTTTCACTTTTTCTGATCAGTCATCTGAGCCCTAATGAGACACTTGAGCTCACTTGTCTTTCATATTTGCCTTGCTGCAGGTAAGCTTCTGTTTTGATTTTGGAGCAGCTGTGTCACAGGTTATTGTCTCCCTGGGGAAACTAAATGTAGCCCACACGTACCATTTTATTGATGAGCTTATCTCTGTACTTACAAGTTGGAGTTAAATTAAATGTTTCCACATACAACGTTCCTACAATATGTTGGCATACCCCTGGATGGGAATCACGGCTCTAAAGAAATCACAGCTCTCCCTACATTTTCAAATTTCTATTATCCTCTAAACCTTCTTTCCATCCTTCAAACAGATTGTCTTTTATAGTTTTTGGAGAATTTCCCAGCAAACATTGGAGCTCACCCAGTGAGAGTCAGCAAACGCAACGCAGGGAATTTCCTTCAGTCACTGAAGTATTCAACCTATATGAACTAATGAGCACAGCAGACTGAGCATGCTTTATGTTTTATACATGCATGAGAAATTCACCCCCAATCCCATGAGTCAATAAAGTCAAGCACAACTTGTCAGGTAGGTGGTATGCTATACTGATAATATGTAATCTCCAAAGTAATAAACAATATGATATAAATTGAAAATAAGAATATCAATGATGCAAGTTAAAGACATACTGAGGTCTAAGCTGATGAAACAACACAACTGTTGACTCTGCAGTTCTGTTTGAGGAACAGAGATGACAGCAGGCCAGCACATGTTCTGTCCTGTTTCATGTTATTACAGCGTTAGCTTTCTAATCCAGGATAATTGTTTCCTCGCTCCTCTCAGGAAAAAACAAAGTCATTTGTAAATAACAACTCAATCTGTTCACATCCCCTTTCAGAGAATCAAACAAGGCCTGCAGGAGAGGACAGGGAGGAGGGAGAGGAATGGTTTTTACTGCGGAGGGGGATGTGCAACTGAACACTCACTTATATGGGGGCATCCGCTTTTGAGCCAATTTGCCACCCATGTCAATTTTTTGGCTCAGGACGGATTTTGGCTCAATATGTCGTGCTTCAGAGACTTGATCACCAATCTTTTGATCGCAAGTAAATCAAACATATTTGAAATCCTGGTCGCTCCTTATGAAGGTATCTCACAGTAGAAGTATCGCCACGACCCAACTCGCCTCAACCTCTCACACAGAGAATGTGCGATCTCTGAAGTGACGTCTAGAGTTGGAAGAAGTTGGTCCAAAGTTCAATTTAGCTGTCGCTGCTTACCTCCAGTTCTCACTGAAGAATTGAGAGACCGTACTGCCCATGTCTGCCCAGCCATTTCCTCCTTCATACACTTCTTCTTCTTTTTTTGTTGTTAATGTCTCTTCACACAGAATGGCACAAATTGCCAAGGCAGCGTGTTTCTTTTTGTCGAACATCTTTCGTGTGAGTCCCACCCCTGGGCCCCTCTTCTTCTTCTACCTCTTTTTGACCTTGCAGTTTTGGATGCAAGAGTCCAGTTCCCAAACACCACAGAAGAATGATACCAAGTCCAACGTGTGGTATATGGACATAAAGGGCTCTAATTTCGCGGCGCAGCGCAAGGGGCGAAAGCCTGGCGCACCCCGCACAGTGTTAATTTCGTGTGGCACACCACCGTGCGCTGCCAATTTGACAATTTGGTAGACCGTCTGCGCAGAGATGGGTGTGACGGCGCGCCAAGGGGAGTTGACGGCGCACCAGGGGGGAGGTGTCGGCATATTCATGTTGGCGCAGTGACAATTTTGTGACAAAAACAGCGCAGAAAGTGCACTGAAAGCTCGCCAGCTCCAAGCTGGTCTTTTCTTGGCATTATATACATACATACATTTTAATGCAATAAACAATCACAGCAATCACTATTTAATGTAACTGTCTAAACCAGCATATACATTTATATCTATATTTACTGTCCCGTCACATCTGATGTCAGATTGAAGCCGTTTGTCATAATGGAAAGTTAACCTGACGGCAGCTGGAAGTTTGATGCACATCTTACGATTAAACAATAAACAGCCTCAACATTGGATACTGAGTATATATCTGGTTCTCTCATTTCATTTAATTCAAAGAAAATAGGGAGAGAAAAGACGAAGAAAAAAGAGACAAAATAAATGTGTGTCACTCAGGATTTACCTGTGATTTCCCATATTTCTCTGTTTTAGTCTTTATTTTTAACCTGATCTAAAAAGATGGAGTACATTATTGTAGGGAGGATGAGGAGGAGACACCGAGAGTGTATACAGTATATCACCAAAGGTTCTGCTATTTGGTGATGACAAACCAGGAGTGCAGGTGGATCAAAAGTATTCTGGATGGATAAGCCAGCTGTGTAACTGTCTCTTCATTTTGTACTCCTATTAAAGACAAAGGAACAGATTACATCGGTCTCGGGAGCTGGACCACACGGTGACGTGCTTCGTGTCCTCCGATGTGCCCCGCTGTCCATTCTCCTGCTGCAGGGACAGCGGCTCTGACCGTCTCCGCTACCATCACTGTTTCCAAGGTGCTGGGGATCAGTCAGACTAATCAGAAGCTGCGCCTCAGCCGCAGGGCATTTAAAGGCGAGGAGAGGCACTCATTTGATTGGTGAAAACAGCGCTCGGCTGTGTTAAAACCCACTCACGGCTTTTCTCCTCCCTCTCTGCCATTTGCACGGAGGGAGGCGTGGACCCTAACCCCTCTGCGCTACTCTGCGCCTCTCTTGGCACTGCAGGAAACTTGCAAAGTGCGCCGGTCACGCCTTGTCAGCCCGGCGAAAGCCGGCACAGGGCACGTGCGCCTGCAGTTGCGCCTGGTCTACGAAATTAGAGCCCAAAGTGTGAGCAGTAAAGTCTCCTCAGAGCATCAGGTCGTACAGTGTGAGAACATGACTCGTAGGCTGCAAACTTTTGAACCCAACAAACTAGTTGTGCAGTTTGAGATGGAGCTGAATCAAACAATTGCCCGGCTTAAGGCAGTGACTCTGCTAAATGTCCTGCATCTCTGACATATTAAAACCAGGCAGAACACAGCGAATTCACAACACGTACAATGAACAAACCTCATCTTCCTTGTCCAAAATAACACAGCTCAAAAGACCTGAATTATTGAGATTTCAGCGATTACTCTATCACCAAACAAATGATGCAAGTTTCATTAACATGATAAATATCCAAGAGAAATGATGAGTTCATCATGAATCAATGTCTGTCCTCTAGCAGCAGCTAACCTCCTCAGAAAGTAGAAGTGAGTGTGATAAGCAGAGTGTGAGAGCACTGAAACAAGCTGCTTCTCCCAGAGTCTTTTTCAGGAGACTCAGGGTGTTTGTTTGGTGTTTATCTGCTCCTGGTGCAACTGACTCATCCCAGCAAACCAATCCTGGACCAGATGGAGCAGAGCGGGTCACCTGGTAGCCAGGAGAAGAGATACTTGTCAGATAATCATCACAGAGACTGAGAGAGCCACTTCTGGACAGCTCACATTTTGATTGTTGTTGAGTGTTGAGATAGCAGGAAAATAAACGGTGAAAACAAAGAGGCCCTGCTAGTGTTTCAAACAATGTGGCATCGTCACATTTAAAAATAATCTCTGCACACCTGAATGTGTGACAGATGTGTGAGAGGAGGATTAAAAATGCTCCTACATTCTGTCTAACTGAATCCCTCAGCGCATCACTCTAACAGACATTCATCAGGTGTAAAGACAACAACACAGCATATGGAGTCAAAGAAACTGCTTCATACTCATACCAACTTTTCTGACATCATCTACAGCTGCTCAGAGGAAAGTCAACAACAAATCTTCAATTTCAACTTACCTCCTGACCTACACTGCAAAAAGCTGAAATCATACCGAGTGTTTTTGTCTTATTTTCAGGTGTCTTTTTAGACTTACTATGAGCCAAATTCACATTCACCTGACCAGGTGTAGTTGTCTTGTTGTGTTGCAGTATCGTTGTGCCATTGTATTGTTGTGATGATATGTGGGGATGGATGGGCAGGATGGTTAGAGTGGCACGTACGTGTGTTTGTACGTGGTGTGTGTGGGTGGGTGTCAAGGGCCTCTGGCCTTCTCCTAGGGGGTGTAAGGGCTGTTGAGAACTGGGTTTCCTGGGGAGGGTTTGTGAGCTGGGGTTCAGATGGGAGGGGGATAGGGGTGGGTTGGGATGGGGGGTTATGTTCGAGAGACATTGGGTCTCCCCTGAGTCTGGCCAGGGGCACTGCAGGCTGGTACCCTAACCCTAACCCTAACCCTAACCCCGAACCCTACCCACTAACCCTAACCCTACCCTAACCCTAACCCTAACCCCCTAACCCTAACCCGACCTAACCCCTAACCCCCCCCCAACCCTAACCCTAACCCACCCTTACCCTAACTCTAACCCTTGGGAGACATTGGGTCCTGTGGAGAGGTTCTCCCCTGAGTCTGGCCAGGGGCGCTGCTGGCTGGTACCCTAACCCTAACCCTAACCCCGAACCCTAACCACTAACCCTAACCCCTAACCCAACCCTAACCCGATCTTACCCCCTAACCCTAACCCGACCTAACCCCAAACCTTAACCCTAACCCTAACCCACCCTAACCCTAACCCTTGGGAGACATTGGGTCTTATGGAGAGGTTCTCCCCTGAGTCTGGCCAGGGGTGCTGGGGGCTGATACCGACTTGCCGTGGGTGGCTGCCTGGGCTGGGTTCGTTCTCCCAGGTGCCTGGCTGAGGGCTTCCACTATGGGATGGGTGGCCCTTGGGCTCAAGGGGCCCCGGGTCCTGCCCCCTGCACTCCATCGGAGGCCCAGCGTCTAGCAGGGCCTGTGGGCCTCAGACCCAAGCTCCCTGGGGCCCTCACTCTGCAGTGTCGGGGGTCAGCCTCCTGCCTCCCCGGGCCTCCTCTCCTTGCCTCCTCCTTGGTTGGCGTGCTGCTGTCTCCGTGGTGGTCTGTCTGGGCTCTGTGCTCTGTTGTGGCTGCTAGATGCCCTGCGTTGAGAGCCCTCTTACTGTGCGTCTGGCCTCTGGGGCAGCGGGGCCACACCTGCATGATCACACCATGGCATGATCACCTAACCCAAATCAAAACTAACCCCCAATGTTTTGCACTCTCACCCCTGCTCCTATATGTGTAGGTGAGTGTATGTGTCTGAGTGTATTATTATATATGTTATATTAAAATATTTCTACAATTGTCGATGTGCTCACTGTTGCTCATGATTTCTCCAGTTCATTTCTCCACAGGTGCTTCTTGTGATTATGATGTCAAAGACCTCAGGATACTGTTTCTTTTCAGGCTCAGCAGCTGGTTGCTTGTTCTCCTGTCTGTAGTCATTTGCTCAGTTGTTGTGGTTGCTGTTGTTTGTTGTCTCTCTCCCTCTCTGTCTAGTCTCTTCTCTCTCTACACTCTTTCCCTTTATCACGTTTTCTTTCATGATGTCATTTTGTTCTGGTCAAGCAGTAATCTTCAAACACTGGTAAAAAATATACTACAAAACACTAATAAAGTGTATCATTTTTAAAACTCAAGGGGAGCCTTATCCACAAATGGTTCCCCTTGGAAAAGTAATTGTGTTCTGCACAATACAGCTGCCAGACCATGATTCTGTTGTCGTGATGTTGGACAAGACATATTTAAAAAAAAAAAAACAACTTAAGATATAACTCTTGACGAGCACATTTTTCTTATCCCGCTGGAATTTTTTTTTTAACTTGTTACAAGCAATTCAGACCTCATTCCTGTCTTTAAATGACTAAGAATAAGACATTTTTCTGAACCGGTCAGGTGAATGTGGCTCATATTAAGTCTAAAATGACACTTTTGACTGAAATTAAGACACTTGAGAAGATTTCAGTTTTTTCCAGTATAGGCAGGAGGTCTTGCCGATTAAGAGAAAGTGCTTCACTTCTGTCAAAAGATGCTTGTTAGAAACAACTGAACTGATCTGTTTATGAAATTTCAAGCCTTTACCGACATTAAGTGCATTGTCTTAACTTGGTTTCATTGGCAAGTATAGCTGCAAGTCATCTGCATAAAAATGAAAGAAAGATTATGATTTGTTATAACTGAACCCAGTGGAAAGATATCCAAGGAAAAGAGAATAGGGCCAAGAATAGATCCCTGTGGCACCCCACAAGGGACAGAAGCATGTGATGAGCAGAGGTCACCAATCATCACAGAGAAGCTTTTATTGGCCTGCTCTAGGTGAGATACAAGGACTGCATGATTAACTCTAACAAAAGCCCCAGTGAGGTCTAATTCATGTTTTTACATCACTTTGTTTTATAATACTGAAAAGAAACACAATAAACATTAAGAAATATGAATGAGTGCATGAACAAGATGTGCAGCATTTTTCACAAACCTATATACCAAACCTTAACCTCACATAGCTCTGATACCTGGAGCATTGTTAAACTGTGGAACACAAGGCATACAAAGAAAAAACTGATGAGTGACTCATCATTGTGCTAAGACCTGCTCCAATACACAATCAGAAACCCTAACCCATCCACTAAGTACCGGCTTCATTCACAGGTCTGTGGAGATGATCTGCTCAGTGCTCTGCAGGCTTTGAGACGCGGTTGCCCGCTGATATTAGTCTGATTGGCTGCTGCACTTTTTACTTCTTCCTTGGCCCATGGGTGCTGGCTCCAACTCAAAGTACTCCAGTGATGTTTTAATACCATTAGACCCAAAGTGCATATCACTTTTGACTAGTCAACCGAGCTGTCTTTGAGTTTTTTTGAGCGTTGTGCCATTCAAAAGCAGTGCTGTCATCATACCGTGTCATGACTGCAGCAGGAAAATGCTGCCGAGGCTAAACTGCAAAGTGCTGAATCAACGAAACAGCACACAATTAAGAAAGTCTTAATGTTGGATAATATTTGCATAGTGTATTAAAGCTGCAGGATAATGCAACAAGAAGTCCTGGTGCATTTTGGTGTATCAAAAAAATATTCCTAATAAGTGATCTTCCAAACAGGAGCACTGTCCAGGTATAACAGCAATAAACTAAGCCAGACTTTGATGGGTCTAGTGGGTTATTTGTAAGTAGTTTTAATCTAAATACAGGTATTGTACAAACTACTAGTCCGTCTGTCACCTCCATGCCAACACCATCCTAATCTGAGTGTAGAGGCTGCACCCTCCAGTGGTGATCCGTGGAACAACAGGAGCTCAGTGTCATTCAGTCAGTCCATCAAAAAATCCAGCTTGAGAGTCTCACTCAAAGAATTGATGAACACAATCAGAATGTTTCATTCTGAACACATTTATGTGCCTGTTCCTACTACATTACAGGGGTTATAGAGCAGTATCCGAAGTATTGATAAAATAAATCATCTGATGGTCACACTTCATCTGTCTATCATAAAAAATTCTAGTGAAGTAGACATTGTCGACTCAATGCATGTATAAAATTATTCATAGTGATCTTGATTTTGGATATTCATATTGATTCAACATGACAAACTCTATTCAGAGACTTGAATAAGACACTTGGTTTTCATGGGTCTGTTAACCGGAATTAGAGACTGGGGACTGTGGAAGACAACAGAAAAGCAGGATGATCCACACTAAAGAAGCTCCAGCTGCAGTCGTGGTCTGTGCCCGTCCTTCTGTCCACCGGCACAACCATAGAACACAACACAAGGACCTTTAGTAGCAGATCATGAGCACACAGTGGGTGTGTCTAAATGCGTTAACTTTGTGCTTCCTCCGTCCTATCTCCTCCACGACACTGGAAGTACTTTCCCAGTCGCCATTTTGAAGACTGCCCCAAAACGATACTTGCGCTCAGAGGAGAGAGGATGGAGGAGACTGATCGGAGGAGCAATGATCGAGGAGACACGAGAGCCGGCTTTGCAGAAGTCTTTTCACTGACAGACACGCCCCCATATGGAATATCACTCTCTGATTGGACGCTGCAGCGGCTCTGACTTCACATGAAACTTCACAAACACAACAGAGTTTAATGAGAGAAAAGACGAGCTGAAGACAGGCACAGAGTATCATTCAGAAACTGATCATAAACCTGGTAATAAAGTGTTCACTGTGAGTTTTAAGCACAAAATACTGAACACAACCATCATCAAATCAATACAACAGAGGATAAATACAGAAAACTGACTGACAAATAATATCTTCCTGAGACACAATAAGGTGGGTTATATTAATAAGCTTCAGAGTTCACGATCAGATGGGCTCAAGATAAAGGCTAAATGATTAATAAATTATCTCACGCATTTTACCGGAAAAGTGATCCATGAGCTTCTAAACAGCACACAGAATAAACAGAGAGCAGGTTTTCTTCATGGTAACGTGTTTGATAAACTGGTTAAAGAAACAGACAAATCTCTGTCACTGTTTCTGTTTGATCAGTTATTACAGCGCACATGCCCAGATGCACAAACAGCTGTTAGAGCTGACTGACAGATGATCCAGAGGTGATCAGCTGATGCTGTCATCAATGAAACACGTCGCTTCATGTGACGCTCCGAAGGAGAGGATGTCCCATTGCTCTAAAAACGAATCTCCTCCATCCTCTCTACTCTCTTCATTTCCTTGCGTCTCTCCATCATCTCTGATGGGAGGGACTAAGACGCAAGTGGACGACGCAAGTGGAGGAAGGAAGGATGGAACTTTGGAGCTTTGAGACACACCCAGAGGTTTAGACCTGCAGCAGCCCGGGCACAACTGTTACACAGACAAAAAACAATCTGATCTCTCTAATAAAGGATAACACAGAGAGTGATGCAACTGACTGTAACCAGCTGTAATTAACTGCAGATTAGCACACACACACTGATAAACATATGTGGTTGTGAATTCCTGTTTTAATTACAGGAGGAAAGTTATAACTGCTTTTATCCAAACACCACTTCTAATACTGTAAAAATACAGCTCAACACTAAGTGCTTCACTTATTAGCTGGAGCTACAGAAGCAAACTCTGGTATCTTAACTGCATACAGTGACTCAACGCCAACTGTAAATTTTTCAATCATGAAAATTGAAAGTGAAAATAATGCTAAAATGATGGTCAGCAGGGTCACCACATTGGAATTACTCTATGTGTCTAAATACTACTTTTGTTTGCTTAGATGTAAGCTTGACAGTCAGCACATTTCTCATTTCCACTTTAAGCCATGTGCTCTGAGCTGACAGCAGCTAAAGTCAGCGCTCCCCCAACAGCTCCTTCTAAAACCTGACAGTCAAAGTGAAATGCTAGTGCAGGGTTAAAGAATATGACACTGCATCTATAAAAGAAGGAAACATAAATCTGATTCTGCTGCACTGAGTGGGATAAAACAGTCACTGTCAGTTTGCTGAATCCAGATTTGAAGCTGAAGGTAAACAGTGAAGAGAGATCACTGCCTTGAGGCATTTCTTCAACATGTATTCACAAACTGAGGCTTTGCTTGTGATTATTTGAAATTTTCCTCTTCATATTATTTTAGTCCATAAATATGAACTTAAATGCAGACATAATATTTGCTCTAGCATCCCAAGGCTGTTCAACAGAGCTTCACACTCCACCCACACAGACCTCTGCATTCAAGCATTTTTATTTGGCCACATAATGAAAGACATTCAGACTCAAGGAAAATGAGTCTGAATAGAAAAAAAGCAGATTAGTCAAAATGAAGTAAAAGTTAATATACAAGAGGGCCAAAAGCTCCAACAGCAGATTAGAGAGCAGAAGAAAAGAGTATGACAAAATGTAAGGAAGGGAGGAGGGGAAAAATGGACAAAACTCAGCTGAGATGATGAATTCATGAAGCAGGAGGAGCAAACAGCTTCTTTTAGGCTGAAAACTACTTCATACTTTGTACTTTTTGTCCTCAAAATTCTGCACACAACATCCCATAATGACGTGAATTTTTTCTTCTAATTTAACAAATGTATCAAAAATTAAAAACTAAGTCCATTAGTATTCACAGCCTTAGCCATGACTCTCTAAATTGTGCTCAGGTTCATTCTGTTCCCACTGATGCTCCTTGAGATGCTCCTACAGCTTAAACTGAGGCCCTCCTGGCACGAGGACGGCCCCGTATCGTCTTGTCGTCGGCGTCAAAACATGTATCGCTGTTTACACATCTTATTGTACATAGGCTTGTGCATTTACATGACAACACAAAACTGACGTCGTGTTGCCCTTCTGGTTCTGCTCCGAGGCAGATTCCACGTTAGCAAGTGCTCATTCATGTGCAACGTGCTGCGTCTCTGCATGAGCACTTGTTGTTGTTGTTGTTGTTGCCATAGCTGGTGTTGTTCATGCTCTCTAAGAAAATGTTGATATAATAGTCGAAGCAATATTTGTACCTGCTGGAACAATATCAGAATCAGTCCGCCTGTCGCCATTGTTGTTGTTGTGTGTGTCAACGTGGGTTGGGGGGCGGGGAGTAGGAGGGGTACTATGAGGTCACCGTCTTTTCCAGACTTATCTGTTTATACCAAGTACGGCATGAAGACGAATACGCAGATATCTACCTGCAGACCCGTTTTCAAAAAAGATGCGGAGTCATGGACAAATACGCGTCTCCGTATGTCAATATCACCGGATCGATAGTTTATTGTACCAGAGTCGTAGAAATTCGTACTCGTGTAAAGCCCACCCGAGTCCACCTGTGGTCAAATCGGTTGATTGGGCATGATTTGGAAATGAAGACACCTGTCTATATAAGGTCCCACAGGTGACAGAGCATGTCAGAGCACAACCCAAGCATGAAGACAAAGGAACTGCCTGTAGACCTCAGAGACAGGAGTGTCTCGACATACAAATCTGGGAAAGAGTCCAGAAATATTTCGGTCGCTTTGAAGGTCCCAATGAGCCCAGTGGACTCCATCATCTGTAAACGGAAGAAGTTCAGAACCACCAGGACTTTTTCTGGAGCTGGACCCCCGTCTAAACTGAGCTAGGAAGGGCTAGGAAGGTGACCAAGAACCTGATGATCAGAGCTCTAGTGGTCTTCTGAGGAGAGAAGAGAACCTTCCAGAGAAACAACCATCTCTACAGCGATCTACCAATCAGGCGTGTGTGGTAGAATGGCCAGAAAGAAGCCACTCCTTAGATACAGGCTCATAGCAGCCCCCCTGGAGTTTGCCAAAGGAGCCTTAAAGGACTTTCAGACCATGAGAAAGAAAATCCTCTGCCTTATGAGACAAAGATTGAACTCTTTGGCATCCTGTTTGGAGGAAACCAGGCCCCACTCATCACCTGGACCATTCCATCCCCACAGTGAAGCATGGTGGTGGCAGCATCATGCTGTGGGGATGTTTTTCAGCAGCAACGGGGAGACCGGTCAGGATTGAGCGTAAGGTAAATGCAACAATTAGGCCTGTCACGATAATCAATAAATCAATTAACCGAACGTTAAATAAAAACGTCCTTGGTAAGTTTGCCAGCCTCAATGAACTGACACATGCATGAATGTTTGTTTTCCTCCTCTCTTTCAACCAAAGAGGCTGAATGCGAAGATGGCTCACTACGTCTATCTTTCCTAACATCAGGGTGCATAGGTTCTATAGCGGATTTAGCAGATTGATAGCGTAGTGAGCATCTGTCAAAAATGTGATCTTTGGCATCTTTTGCGACGGGGCTGCTTGCGCGTACACATGGAGAGAGCTGAAGCGAGCGTCCTGAGGTGTAAGGAGGAAACACACGCTAATATGAGTGATGGCACGAAAGATACGGTTCTTAAGCCGCCTGCCACAGTCCCAGTGTGGGAACATTTTGTTTTTTATCAGAATGAACAAAGTGTGAGCTCATGAACACCAACAAGCTGATATGTCGCATTTGTTTGAAAATAGTGGTGACGAAGAAGAAGAAGGGGAGGTGCAGCGGAGCCTTGTTCTTTGACAATCCGCTCTTACTGAGGCTTTTGGTCTGCAAAGTAAATAGAAATAAAAGCGCCAAATGGTGGGCTCTCAAAGACAGCTACATTACCAAAGAAATGCAGCCCTTCAATACGGTTGAAAGCCAGAAATGTTCAAAATGTTTGACAGACAGTACGGATTGACTGGGAAAAAGTACATGTTACAAACAATTCAGGAACTGTATAAACTCCCTTTTATTTGAGCTATAGTTGTTATTGTTGTTGTTGTTTTTTTGGAGTTTCATTTTTTCTTTAGAGACAGGGTCTATGTTTTATTGTTTTTGATTAGTATTAATTATTTTCATTGGCATGTATTTTTTTCTAAAAGAGAGTCCATTTCATTTTCGTTGTATTTTTTCTCTTTCTTGTTTGTTAAATGTATTTTATTTTTTGTTTAATTTATTTTATTTAAAAGATCCTGACCTTTTAATTACAGTTAAATACTCTTAAGAAATTAAAGTTTCTTGCTTTTGATATGGTGTACTCACTTTATTATCCCATTTGTCATAATTACACCAATGAAAAAATGGAAAATGGAATGGGGAAAAAAAATGGAAAAAATCAAAATAATATTGACAACAATCGTTTATCAGCAATAATATTTTGGAAAATTATCGTCTAGCAAAATTTGTACATTGTTGCTAGGCCTGTCACGATAACAGAGAGATACTGGATGAAAACCTGCTACAGAGTGCTTTGGACCTCAGACTGGGGCAACGGTTTATCTTTCAGCAGGACAACCACCCTAAGACAACAGCCAAGATATCTAAGGAGTGGCTTCAGGACGACTCTGTGAAGTTCCTGAGCCCAGACTTGAGTCCGATTGATCATCTCTGGATAAATCTGAAAAAGGCTGTGCAGCAATGCTCCCCATCCAACCTTATGGAGCTGAGAGGTGCTGCAAAGAGGAATGGACCAAACTCGTGACTTCATATTCAAAAAGACTTGAGGCTGTAACTGCTGTCAAACTTTCTTCATATTGTCATTATGGGGTGCTGTTAGAAGTATTCTGAGTGAAAATTTAATTTATTCAATTTTGAGGGTAGGCTGTAACACACAACATGGAAAAAGTCAAATGCTGTGAATATTGTCTGGATGCTCTGTATACTGTTCTCTAAAGTACTAGGACTAAAGCACAGTTGTTCTATATTTTTCTTTGATGTAGTTTGTTTCACATATACCTTTCTGTGACTTCCTGAGCTGTCTGCTTTCTTTCCCAGAGTTCTTCGGTGGTTCATGGCTTGGGTAATATGCATTAATAATGAGTATTGTTCTAAGTTGAAAGTGACACTGATGGAAAAAAAGAAGAGTTTTCCTCAACTTCATTCATTTTATATTCTTGTACTCTAAACGACTCCTGGTGTATTTTTGAAGAAACATCAAACTGGATGAAATAGAGTTCAGTCTACCTTTAACACTCTCTGCCCTGAAAGCTTTTCAGATCATCAGAGTCAGCGTTAGAGGAGCAGATGATGAAGGTCACACAACATTTACCTCAGCTCAGGATGACAACAGCAGAAATGTCACTTTGAAGCAAAAGCTTTAATGTCTCTCAGTGTCCTTATGTATGTTTGTCTCCATGTGTCTTTTTGTGTCTCTGTGTGTCTCCGTGTGTCTTTGTGCCTCTTCATGTGTCTCCAAGTGTCTCTGAATGTCTTTGTGTGTCTTCATGTGTAGTTGTGTGTCTCCGTGTGTCTGTTTGTTTCCATATGTCCCCATGTGTCTTTGTGTGTCTCTGTGTGTCTCCATGTGTCCCCATGAGTCTTTGTGTGTCTCTTTGTGTCTCTGTGTGTCTTTGTGTGTCTCCATGTGTCCTTTGTGTGTCTCTCCTTGTGCATCTTTGTGTGTCTCCATGTGTTCCCTTGTGTCTCTGTGTCTCTTTGTGTCTCCCCATGTGTATTTGTGCATCCATGTGTCTTTGTGTGTTTCTGTGTGTCTTCATGTGTCTTTGTAAACACCATGTGTCTTCATGTGTCTCCATGTGTCCCCATGTGTCTCTTTGTGTGTCCCCATGTGTCTTTGTGTGTCTTTATGTCTCTTTGTGTGTCTCGATGTGTCTTTGTGTGTCTTTATGTCTCTTTGTGTGTCTCCATGTGTCTTTGTGTGTCTCTATGTGTCCTTGTGTGTCTCCATGTGTCTTTGTGCGTCTCCATGTGTCTTTGTTTGTCTCTATGTGTCCTTGGGTGTCTCCATGTGTCCTTGTGTGTCTCCATGTGTCTTTGTGCGTCTCCATGTGTCTTTGTTTGTCTCTATGTGTCCTTGTGTGTCTCTAAGTGTCCTTGTGTGTCTCCATGTGTCTTTGTGTGTTTCCATGTGTCTCCATGCCTCTTTATGTGTGTCTGCATGTGTCTGTGTGTCCTTGTTTGTCTCCATGTATTCCCATGTGCTTTTATGTGTCTTTGTGTCCCCATGTGCTTCCACATGTCTCTGTGTCCTTGTGTCTCTTGTTCTCAGGTGGGACCAGTTAAGACGCACAGACTTCAAATAGAGAACTGAGAAAAGGCTCAGCTCTAACAAAATGCTCAGGTTAGTGTTTTGGGGGTCAGACTGTGACATTTTCTTTGTTGTTGTTCCAAAACGTCCTCTGTCTGTGTACTTTAAAGAAAAGTTTTTCCCAGAACAAACACATTTTAACAAAGCTCCTGTGAATCAGATGTGACAGTAATAAGACTGATGGACAGTCTGGGTCAGACTGACTGTTTAATCACTGCTCTCCTGGTGGTATGGTCACTCTTATGGGAGGAACATTTCAGTATTTTTGAAGTCAAACAGGGGAACAGCACACGAGCTAGGCTGTGGTTTTCAGGCTCTGACACGTGATCTTACACACGTCAGCTGGAGTGTACGCTCAAACCAAGACAGTTTTTTCTTTTCTTTTCTTTTTTTAAACTATCTGCGCATGCAACACACATACAGCACATGTTCTTCTATCTGCAGAGCATCAGTTTAGTGTAGTGTGCTGTAGTGATGTATGTGCCACTCAAAGATGGTGAATTTTGGATCAGGGTTCTCCTCCAGCGACTTTATTTTGAGTAAAGAAAAACCTTGGATTGTGTCCTTACACAATAAAAAAAAAAACAAGAGAAAAATTTCTGCTTTGAGGGCAAAATTTCTCTCAGCTTTTCAGGTTTTCTAGTGTTGGAGAAAGTCTCAAACAACTGGATAGCCCTTGGTCTTCAATCAGGCCTTGATCAAACAGCAAACTCAGGCTCATACAGGGTCCGTTTTTTTTTAATTAATATGAATTGATAGAGGCAGATCAATGTTTTATGAGCAAGGTCCAAAATGGTCTAGCCTGTTGTTGAATTTAGTGCAGGGTAAAAATTACAAGAAAAGAATTCTGACAGTAAATAGATCTGCCAATAAACTGAAGTAGAGTTGCTATCTTCATGGTATTGATAGAGAGCTTATACAGGGGTTTGATTTATCAAATTCTACAGGGACAGGTGATCAAGGTGGAAATGAGTGACTGGATTTTAAAATGGGTCAATGACGTGTTAAAATATCTCATGTTCCTAAGCCTTAGAAAGACTCACTGCAGCATTGTTTTTTTTTAATATGGGGCAAAGTACAGTAATTTTTACTGTACTGAATAAAAATCCAACTCCGTGTCTTCAAGACCCTTGATAATCAGACATAAAACGTGTCTTAGCCTTTTTCGCCACCAGATGGTGCCAAGACACTGTGGATTTTCAGAAGCACTGCAGCTCTGAATGGAAAAGTCTCACTGCTTATGGACATCCAACAAGGGAAACAAAGAGGGAGAAGGCAGTAGCAAAGCCATCCAGATCTAACAAGACAGTGCAGAGTATGTGACAGACCAAAGAGACCTGACAGTCAGTTCAGTGCTGCAAATAATACCCAAGATCAAATCAGCTGTTTTTAAAACGCACTGATGTAAAGTCATGAAAAGGAAGTTAAACAGTTTAAAGTCAATGAGGAGCTGAGTACTGCCAAGACAGAAAAAAAGAGATTTACTGGTCTGAGCAGTGAACTGAGGCTCAGTATGACAGGATGAAGCTTCACATATTTTCCTCTAACTGAGAAAGCTTACCTCTCCAGCCAGTGACGTGCACAGCTTCCTCCGCTGCTTTTTACTGAGTCGGTTTGGAGGCATGATGAACAGCTTCTGTTATCAGCCCGACATGCAGCAGAAAAGGAGAAAAAAAGAGGTTAGAAGTGACAAAATGTTGATGAAAAAAGCAACAGGAACCACTGAGAGCCCAAGATATTGCATAAAAAGAAGAAACAGAATCCCACAGTGAATTAAAACCCAGAATATGACTTTATGTCTTTTATTAAGGTCATTAAGGTCATACTAAACTATAACTGCTGTTTACTTTATAATCATTCACTGAGCAGAGGAGGATAGAGAAATAAAACACTGCAATTCCTCTTTTCTCCACTGGGTGTCATAGAAGATTACCGATTACTGCTCTGGTTAAGGGGCTCAGGCACATCTTCAAATCTCTTTTTGATGGATGTCTCTCCTAAACATGTTTTTAAAGTGCAAAACAAAAATAAAAGTATCAAGAAACATAAAAATTGTTATTAGTAGTCAAGAGCAACTATTTATCTTATCCTGCACTAAAGAAAGAAAGAAAGAAAGAAAGAAAGAAAGAAAGAAAGAAAGGAAGAAAGAAAGAAAGAAAGAAAGAAAGAAAGAAAGAAAGAAAGAAAGAAAGAAAGAAAGAAAGAAAGAAAGAAAGAAAGAATGAATGTTTGGCTTATAGTCAAGTTTGGCCTATATATGTACTTTTTGTTTCCTTCAAAACTTGTCTACTGATAAACATATAAATAAACATGGGTCTCTCTAGCATTGTCTTGCATGATGATATGCCCTGTTATGTAAGGAAATAAAACAAAAGATTTGGACTGATTAAACTTAAGGACTCAAGCATTTTTATAATGATTAAGGCACAAAGACTGGAATGTGTGCAAAAGCTCATAATATTAGAATGTGTCCTTTGGTGTTTGAGTGAATCATTCACACAGTGTGTACCATATATCTCCTTATTTCTCAAGACTGCTGACTTAAGATTTCACCAACACCGTCCACGAGGAGGGTATGACACAGAAGGTGACTGCTGAAAAGGCCAGCTGCTGGATCAAAGAATATTAATGAAAAGTTATCGGGAAGGTAAAATTGTGGTAGGAAAAGAGCAACAGGAAAGACTGCAGCCCAGAGAGGATTGTCAAGAAAAGTTGATTCAAGGACTACAACACAAGGAGAGCTCTGCCACTGCTGGTTCATGGTGTTTTTTTTTTAAGGTATAAAGTCAAGACAGCAGACTAGAAGAGACTGTAGAGCCCTTTATGCATCCATCTTCAGAACGAAGTGCCTGTCCACAGTCAGGGCTGTAAATACAAACACACACAAAGCAGTAGGTAACACTATAATAATGACAATTATACTATTTAAAAGTCAAGTATGGTCACCGAGCAATGAACAGCACTTATTACTATGTAACAAAAATTCAGCATTTAAATATTTAAACTGTTAACTCCCATTAAAAAGTTTTTAAATTATTTATTTAATGATTCATGTGTTTACTTATTGATGCAATATCGATAAATAGTGGTGCTCAGCTGCTATTTTACTTACGGCATACACCCCCTAGTGGCAGCTTGTGCACCACACTTTGGGAATAGCTGTGTCAGAGCAATGAGGCATTTGATGACAATAATTCTGTAAAATCTTATTGTGACACCTGATGGGATTGTAAATAGCTGTACATAGATTTACAAAAACACCTTGCAATTTCCTGTTTTGAAGCAAATAGTAGTATTTAACTGTTGTTTGCAAAATTTGTACATTTGTTTTTGAAATTTACCATTTATATTTACATTTTGAGTTATCAAAATGAATTTTTGCAAGTTTGAGGTTCCCACAGTAAAAAAATGAACTTAATTAATTAATTAATTAATTAATTATACTCTGATTTTGTATTTTTTGCTATTTTAGGTCCTGTGTGTTGTTAATACATCAAAACTCATAAGTAACTAATATCAATTTAAAAAAAACATATCAAGATAATATTGCCGATGCAAAACATTGAAATATATATCATTTATTAAAATACTGTCTTAAAAGTATTTCGATTTTAATAAAATGCTATAACACCCAGCCCTACCGACAGCACCAAAACTACAATTAAATGGTTCTCAAAAGTACAGCGCTTGATTGGTCAGCTAACAGGACAACAACTATGTGTTGTCGTGGTGGAGAAGGGGAACCAAAAAATCATAAATACAGACAAGCTGTAGGCCACTATGAAAGCAACCGATTTAAAATCATTAAAAATACTGATTTAAAATCGTTAAAAATTTCTGATACTTCAATATATCCATTTTATTTTCCACCCCCAGCCATGAATATGCAAAACTTGAACTTTTTAAAGCATTAGTTCATTTTGTTGAGGCGCAACAACAGACGACTCTCCTTACCCACACCCAAGTTTCTTCTGCAGCTACACAGAAGACAATCTTAGACCTGCAGGTCTGTAAATACTCATGCATTGTCTGGACCCTTTGTGATCTCATATGACTGCACAGTACAGCCTTTTACTGTCTAATCCAAAGCTGCAGTGAGGGTGAATTCTTGGCAGGTCATTTACTCATCTCAGAGCCATTGATGACCTGCAGGCTGACAGTCAGAGACCTCTTCATGACTGATGCCCAGAAACGTCACTAACACTGAAAGAGAATAGGATAAGTGGAGTAAATATTATTTTTCAGTGAATAATATAACATGTCTTCAAGTGATATCATTTAGCACTAAAATTCCTGTTTTCAAGTCATGAACCCTACCGTGGTGACGACCTTCAGAGAAACACTTTTTATTCATGCTGAACTCTTTGCCCTTTCCACCAGATGCAAGGTGTCAGCAGCATGCAAGTGCTACAAATGCAAAGGACGCAACCATCTGCTTCATCCACAGCAACTCTGAGCTGTGACATTGTTTCACTGTCCTCACAACCAGCTGTCCCGTCACACTGTGGCCAGGGAAGAAACTGTGTCAGCGCGTTCTACATCTTATCAGTGCATCATGGGAAAATAATGCCGAAAGCACAAGTCCTGATGTGTTTTAAACATCTATTTCCCCACATCTCATTTCCTAACAGCCGCTGCATGACATGATCAGGAGTTTATTTTGAAAACACTCCAGAGACACTAACACAACCTCTGCCAGAGCACATTGTGAAGGTTTGAGTCTACCGACTGGACTTGTTCCAGTTCAAAGCCATCCTGCAGCCCCAACCATGATGGAGCAAAAACATTTAAAGCATTTTTACCAAATACTGATCAAGTTTGAGGAATAACATATGTGACGTATCCATGAGATTCCTGTCACTGACTCTTTTAGAAGTCAGTATGGAACATAAATAGGAGGCAGCTCATGAGGAGGCCTTACAAAGAAAGATGTATCAGTGCTCCATTCATCTGTCATGTAAGGATGACAGACTGACATCTTCACATTAAGCATAATGATGTGTGTGGAGACCCAACCCAGAGATAAAACTCAAAGCAGAATGATAAACCAAGTCCAACATTTTTCAAAAAGCAGAGGTTGCCTGCAATGAAAGAATGTCACCATGGACAATCACTGACAGGAAAGTTGCCTGGTTGAGTCTCTGCCTTGCAGCAGAAGAGAAACAGACTTTGTTTCAATAGAAGAAATCCAACTTTTCCCTCAGCTTTTTAGTGAAACACTCAATAAAAGTGACTGTTTCAGAGTAAAGCCTATTTATACCCTGAGACCCATTCAATCCCCTTAATGTGAGAATCTTATAAACATCCTTAATGTCCTTTCTGTTCTGGAGAAGAGCACCATTTTAGTCTTGTTGACACTGAGTACGAGTCTCAATCTGCTGAGATTTCCAAAGCAGCTTCACTTCCCTGACTGCACCCATGAAGCATGAGAAGGACGTCTAACACATGATATCATCAACATAGAAATTAAACTGTGCATCAGTGACATTTTTACATAAATAGCCCAGTGTCCACTATGCAGTCCGGTTTCGATCAGTCAGGTTAGGTACAGGTTAGCTTGGTTCTGTTTGCGTTTCCACAGCCAACCATGCCCCCCCATGGTGGGTGTCATATAAGCCAGATGCTGATAGCCGTGTCGGTTAAATAATAGCCTGATGTGATAGCAGCACCACACCGTGTACCCCACTAATAAATCCAAGGAGCAAAGAAAAACACGACACAGTAAACAAAAAGCAATGATGGCAGAGAGGACTGTGTGCTGCCAGGAGGAATACAGCAGCTGCTATTGCACAGGAAGTGAGGATTCTTTTGGCCAATCAACGGTCTGCAGTGTCGTAGTTCCACCTTCAGGAATCAGATCGGTTAAGTCTAGCACCCATACGGAAGGGTCCCCAAAAGTGGGCTGGCTTGTCTCAGTTATTTGGACATCTGTCCTGGGATTGGTCAGTGGAAACGCAGTAAAACGTGCTGTACCGAGACACACCTAACTGAACTGTTTGGTGAAAATGGGGCTAACCAGTGATGTATATGTTAAAAAGAACAGGACCCAGTATTGATCTCTGTGGGACCCCAATTTGAGTGCTTAGAAATGTAGAAGATAAGCTTTCAACTTAGGCAGCTTTTCTTTCGAACTTTTAACTCATTGGCTGCCATTGAGGTCTATAGATGTTAATTCAACAATTGACTGTGTCTTTACACATCAATTATGTTTTCAGTGGGGGGAGGTGAGGTCTATAGGGATGGGAACCACATTAGGTAATTTGAATGATACCAACCGAATTCCATCTGTATTACCGAGTACTGATCCACATAAAATCAAATGGTACCATGTTTAGGTACCTAAATGCATCTTTGTGACTTAAGAGAGTGAAAGAGCAGGCAGTTTTCCATGCCAGACATGAACACAGCATTGCAAGTTTAGATATTGAGAAATTAATATGTTGAATTGAAAAACTTTGAGATTATCTTGTAAAGCAAATTAGTATTTATTACCAAATTAACACACATACAAAAGTACCAAAAACTGTAACCATTGATCAGGTACTTTTATATGTACCGACCAAATTCTGTCAAAAGTACCGATTCATGTAAAATCCAAAGGTACCTTGTTTAGGTACCTAGATGCATCTTTGTGACTGTGAGGGGATGAGAAGGCAATTTTCCATGGTGGACTTGAACACAGCATTTTAAGGTTATAGACTAAAGAATAAGTATGTAAAGTTGTTTTTTTTATATATTTTGTTATTAAACAAATTGATATCTTTTACCACATAAGCACAAAAAGTACCAAAAATTGGTACCGTTGAGTACCGATACCGATTGCCAGGTACCGGGCATTGGTACTGTATTATTTCAAATGTGAAAGGTATCCCATCCCCATCCCTCGAGGTCCAGTGGAGCTTGTTAATATCAGTCTTGTAGACTACTGTAGGTGGCAGTGGTGCTCTCTTGGGATGATAGCATAATGAGGAAAAAAAAAGATGCAACAGAGACATGTCAAGACGTTAAGAAAAGTCAGAAAAGTTTAGGCAGCTCGCACGAACAGAAAATATCTCGCATTAGTTTGGAGAGATAGAGTGTCGTGATTGTGAGAAAAGACAACAGAGATAATGAAGGATGGAGCTTCCATGACAAGCGTCATCTAAGGAAGTTTTTATTCTCTGTTTTTTGGATCAAAAGTAAGAAGAAAAACATGAAAGAAGAGAGTCTACTCTTCTTTGGTAGTTTCAGTGTTTACGTTGTGTTATTGAACACAATTTTCTGTGGATCTTGATAGATCAGTCAAAATGCTCTGAAAATGGCTGTTTTTATCCATGTAACTGCTTTAACAGACACCTCGATGGAAGTGGGCCTCTTCAGAGGGTCTCTGAATCACGCAGTGCTGGAGTCGTATTTCGGGACAGCAAGATGGGGGAAAGCCTTAGGCAAGACAACAGAACTCAAAACTGTTCATCTGAACATCTGTTCAGCTCTGCTGCGAGACATTTTCAGTCATTGGTCTAATCTGTCCTCAGAGCAGACAGACTTACTGCTGTATAGACTGAGTGCACTCCAGGAGCAAGAAGCTGCAGACAGACACATCTATTAGTATCTATTTGTCTGATCAGCATTCGCTCTCCACAGGTTCAGCGGGGTGCTGTTCTTCTTTGTAACCTTCCCTTCAAACCAAACATTGTACGAGTCAAAACAGAGACAGATTTGAACACATTCCTGTCAGCCCACGTCACAGGGATGAATCATGGCACCACTGTCTAATTTGCCACTGTCTGATTTGGTCCACCAAGTCTTTGGCATTGCAAAGAAGGGGTGATCTCTGAGACTGAGAGTGAGAGGAGGGTGAAGCAGTCCCATGAAGACTTACAGTGAGGAAAAAGTGAAGCCAGAAATGCAGAAGAAGAGACACAGCTGGAGACAAAGGCCCAATGGGACCAAATGCCTGTGAGCAGCCCCACCAGCACAGCTAACAGCTAACAGCTAACAGGTTTAAGTCTTTCTTTAGAGCAACTTCCCTCCAGGCCATCCCAGCCACAGATATTTGATACCACTTTCCGCAGACTTGCTCGTGTTTTTCAGAAATGAAACATTTAAGGAAATATCCTGGAAAGGATGGAGAGGCTAAAATCAAGTTAGACCATACTGACAATTAGGGTCATCTTTGCATCCACATCTGAAGAATCCAGTGTTTGAGACATAGTTCAGTATTCTTAAAGAAGGGTGGGATGAAGCACTCGTCAGAAGTTTTTGTCTCTTTTTCTTTTACAATATTCATCATATTTCACTGAAGTTACAACAGGGTCCTGGAATCACATGCAGCCCATCCACCAGCCGCACTTACTAGTGGGTTTTCCTGTGTGTTGACAATAGGGCTGCAACGATTAGTCATCATAATCGACTACGTGGACGATAAAAATTCATCGACGCAAATTTTAATAGTCGACGCGTTGTATTATTGTTTTTATTGTCGTTGTCACATGGTGAAATCAAATACCAGGGAGTAATACTCATTTGTAACTTCACTTCACAGCATGAGGTGCTGTGTTATTGGATACTTATATGGGAAAAGATCACTAAGTTCATATGTGAGGAATATTGATGAGGAAAAATCTCCACTCCCATTTAGAGAGTCTCCTTCACTCTCTGTTACAGACAGATTTTCAGGATCTGAGTCACAAAGTAGTGTCAAAACTCCCCTAACTTTTGAAAAGAGAGGACATTTATCTGATGGTGCTCTCACTCTCAAGCTCACACTGCAGTACCACTACTGGGGAGGAGGAGGGGCGGAGTTTTGGCATTGATTTGGGATACGTTATGGTTTTGAAATAATTGAACAACAGAAAAACAAACATTAGACTAATCGTCCAATTAATTGTTCGATTAGTTGACCAATCGATAAAATAATCACCCAATTAATTGTTTTAAAAATAATCGTTTAACTTGGTTTTAGGGTCATGGTTCGGTACATTTTCGGTACAGTATGGAACAATGTACAACCATTTGCTTGTTTAGCATGTTTATTAAACCAAAAACTTGCCATTATACAGCAAGGGGGGAGGCTCCTCAAGCTCCAGTTGGTCGTTAGCAGCAGCCATGATGAACAATTTAGACACAAGCTCCTGTGGCTACAGAAGCTCTTTGATATCCATCTTCTGATTGGCTCATCATGAGACGTCACGTCCACATGATATGCACATGATTGCAAAGCAGGAATCACAGACCACTTTCCTCATGAATATTAAAATGCCTTCCCTGCTCAGCCAATCATAGACGAGTACTCACATGAATATTAAAGAGCCATGTGCAGCGGCTAACGTAAACTTATTGTACTTGTTTGAGTACAGCACTGTACCAAACCAAACAGCCTTATGGAGCGGTTCGGCACGGATAAATGTACTGTTACACCCCTACTTGTTACTATATCCACTCCAGGTCTGTGGACATGAAACTCTTTCTTTTCTCCTTTGTGATTTAAAACTTGCGGTGTATTACATTGCGATGTTGGTTTCAAATTGATTAATTGTTCAGCCCTAACAGGGACCAACAACAGCACAATGTGGGATTCAAGAGCTGTGAAGGCTCACTGTCTTCCTCTCCTCTCCTCTCCTCTGAGGGGACTGGACAGGCTGAATTAGCCAAAAGCCCTCTGCTCTCTCTGCTCATCCTACAGGGCTGGTGTAAAGCCTCACCGACTATTGCTGGAAACCCTGAACAGGAAGAAACCTTGAGGGGAGTTTAACCCATACTGTGTGATAAATGAAGGTAGTCTCTATGACGTCACTGACACTGATTTTGTGGCAGAACTACTGGTGCAGCCATATTAGAAATGGGGCGGGTTAAGTCTCCACACTAACAGCTATGGGATGCCTGTCAGTCATGTGAGCTGTGGGTGAACTCGCAATCTAAATACCTTATAACCCCCCCCCCCCCCCCATGTTTTTGAATGATAGCTCAGTTTAGAAAAGTTTTGTTGCACAAATGATCAGTGTTATCAGCCGCTTCTCAAAAAAAAAAATCAAAGACAAGCCTGACTGGTGTGGAGGGCTGGGTTGTGTATGAAATATCTCGGGGTTCAATCAGATATTGTTTCTGCTTCCAATAAATGTTATCAGCTTCAAACAGCAGTAAATCATTCGACCCTGCTCTCAATTTTTGACCTGTTGTAAAGAAAATGTAACATTCATTTGAACCTGCTGTTTGAGCGCTCATTTTTTGGGGATCATAAGTTCTTAATTAATGTGTTAGCACAAAGCATAAACATGCAGTGTTTATCTTAATGCGGATACAGAGGTATTACTCATGATACAGAGGGGGTGCAAATAAAAGCACTTCGCCAAACAACATTTTTCTTATCCTGATAAAAAACATAAACTTGAAGCCAATCTTTTGTCAGTCATTATGTTGACTCTGATGATCTGATCCAGCAGATCTGCAGATCACAGGATGTAATTGTAACATAGTTTGTCAGTGAAGACTTTGAACTGGCTGAAGTGACAGGCAGAACGGTCTGTGTGATCGACAGCTGAGTTTAATAAAGCACACGTCTACACGCTGGAGGAGACGTGGAAAATAATAAAAACAAAGAGATCACAAGACTCAGCGCTCCATGTATTAAACAAGGCATACAGCAGCAAGTAATCCATCACTCAAAGCTGTGGTTGCTCTGGAGACCGACCAGGGTTGGTTCTTCTATATGTGACACAGAATATGTTTAAGACACATGTCTGAAAAAAAACATCTCAGAAAAACTTTCAGGAAGTATACTGCGCCTGTGAGTCTTACTGTTCTGATATTCCTGAATTATCTGTAGATTCTAGAAAGATATAAAAGGGAATTAATTTGATTGGATGAGAAGCATGGTTATGTTGACATGCTTCAGCTCGTATAGACTAAAATAGACTTCCTCTTCACAAGCTAAAACTTGATTTCTATGCTGTAAACATACTGTGTTGACAACAGGCCGTCACTTAAAAATAAAAAATGATACTTTCTATGGTTTTCTTGGCTCTTCTGTTCATCTTTTCTTGTTTCCTGGTTAGTGATGACATGTTGTTAAAACAGCAGAGTTCAGTGCAGCAGGACAGGACCTTTCTGTTTTAGACGGGTCCTAAAATACTGTTGGGACTAAGGCTGTATTCAGACCAGAAAAGTCCTTTGGTTCACTTGTTTGGTCCGCACCAAAAGCGGACTTTATTTCTTTCGTTTGGTGCAGTTCGTATTCAGATTGTACTTTTTGCAAGTGGACTATATTCTGTAAAACCATCCACGTGTGTGACGATCAGTGCTCTCATTGGACAGCACTGACAAAGGGCGGGACACACAGTACAGACCTGGAAATGAAGGTAAACATGTGTGTTTGTGCTCTTATTAGAGCTGCAAAATCATTTTCAGTTTCAAGAGCAGCTCCTTCAAAGAAGGCTTAACAACACTGTTTCAAATTTTGGAACAGCGAAGACGAATGCGCGCAGCAAGGAGACGCTATGCTCTGCATGTCCTGACCCACAACATGCTAGCAACAGCGTGGCTAAACAGAAGACGGAGGATCAGGTATGAACTAAAGAACAGTATTCACTACGTGCTGCGAGTGAAATACGTGGGGATTAATGCACAATGCTTGGCTGCGGTGGCTTAATAGGCCAAAAAGGCGCATGTATCCTGTAGTTAGTTTGAATGGACCTTGGTTTGTATTCAGACCTGCACTGGAGAACCACAAACCGCACCAGAGTTCGTTTGGAAGCGGACAGAGACCACCTCAAAAAGTGGGTCCAGTTGTTTGGTCCGCACCAGGGTTCATTTGTGTCTATTCACACCTGAATGAAAAGTCCAGACCAGCGTGGGAAACAAACCTTGGTCCGTTTAAACAGTCCAGGTCTGAATACTACTTAAGTCCCACTCTAGACAGTGGGCACGTTTTCAGTTTGAGTCCATAATAGGGCTGGCCCTCTCCTGATGCCCTGGGCTCATATGCACGTTCAGTCATTAAACAAACAGGACCATTAGTCCTAATGTACTGTTATGGAACAGGAAATAAACTCAGTAATATGAAAACTGCTTTGCAGAACAAGTACTACAGCAATGCCCCTGCACCTCGATGAATAACTCTTAAAGCAGTTTATGAACTTCAACATTTCACCACACACATCTTGGAAGGATCCAGACACATCAAAGCAGTCAAACTTGTTAAACTGATGGCAGTGAGCCTTGCCCGTTTGGAAACTCGATTGTCTCCCTTATCGCATCTGCTAACTGAATAATGTTGTGTCTTCTAAATACAAATTTGCTCCAAGGCTGTACATCGCCACCTTTTAAAGGATTGTCCACTGTCTTTGCATATTTTGTCTCAAATGGTATCACATTGCGCAATGTCTGCCTTTATACAGCCAAACAGGCGCTGTTATACTGTGTTAGCGGCTGTAATGGTGGGGATTACCTCCACTAAACTTAACGCTCTTTTTTAACCTGGCTCACGCATACTGCTAATCTTTTTTTCGCCTTTAGCACAAACAGTCTGTTTTGAATGGACATGCATACAGGCCCTGGTTGATAGCCTGGCCGCTCTCTCACCAAAGGCCCACACTGTCCGGGACCCCTTGAGGCTGACACACTTACTATTGACAAATGCCTCAGGCAATGAAAATAAAATTTGGCATTAAACAACATGACTTGGCACGAAAAATAGGAACATTGACATCAAAGAACATGCATTATAAAAAAAAAAACGTATGATGGCAACAAAACAGGATATGGCATTGATAACCTTTTGCTGTAGTCAAATTTGGATGTCACCTCAAACCCTCCCCTTTACACCAAAAGAGTGACAGAAAGTTGAAATTGAAAAAAGACAGTAAGCAAAAAAAATTGTTAAGAAAATGAAAAACATGATTGAAATTACAAACTGTCATTGATCAAACAGTGACATCAAAATATCAAAATATGATTAAAATTCAGGCTGCACTGTGGTGCAACAGTTAGCACTGCAGCCTCACAGCAAGAAGGTCACCGGTACAAATCCCAGCTTGGCCGGTGGGCCTTTCTGTGTGGAGTTTACATGTTCATCCCTGTTCTCTCCAGGTACTCCGGCTTCCTCCCACAGTCCTATATGAACATTCTAAATTGCCCATAGGAGTGAGTGTGTGTGAAAATAGTTGTCTGTGTGTCAGCCTTGTGATTGACTGGCGACCAATCCAGGGTGTATCCTCCCTGCCCAATGACAGCTGGAATATGCAGCCACCCACGACCCTGAACAGGCTAAGCATTTCAGAAAATGAATGAATGAATGATTTGAATTCCAAATTATCAGAATGCAAACATTTTTAAAAAATGAAACAATATTAAACATATTATTTCCATGTTTATGACGTTACCAATGTCATTACCTGTTTTGATGTCATTATAACTTTCACATGACACACATTTTTCAATGCAAATATTCCTTTTTTTCTCTTTCGGGATTTGTTTTTCAGTGCCGATATTATTTTCAATACCCAACATTTAAGTCATTGTTTTCACTCCACACTTTTCTGACATCTAATCCAGTTTAGCATTCTTTATAACACTTTATAAGCCAATTTTCTTCTCAAGACAAGCAAGTACAACCAACCAAACACTTGTGTAAAAAAAAACTGACACTAGAGCAGGTGTATGGGTGAACAAACTACAATTTGGCAGAGATCTTTATAAAACTGTTACCAAGAGTTAAATGTCTGCCTAACTGTAACCTGTGGTTTGTGCATTAAAGTCAGTTATTCAGTCGGTCATTAATGGTGTTAAATACTGTCTATGTGTCTGTTTTGTAAATGATTACTACTCTGACGCAGAAAAACAAAAAAGTTAACGAAGCTTTCTGACTCCACTTCAGTCTGCTGCACTTCCTGTCCGACTGAAACAGCCCAGACAAAGTCTGGTCGTCCTGAAGTGAAAAACTCAGCTGCTTTAAGTGAGGAAGAACAGGCAGGTAAAACAAAGGAATACCAATGAACCGACAGTGGAACAACCCGTCCACTATGGACTCACAGCAGAAGGACGTCGAGCTGAATAGGGAGCCTCCTACCTTGGACAGCTCCAGGAGTTTGTGCAGCTCTCTGGAGACCCGACCGGCGTCACAACTGCAACCAAACACCGCAGCCAAATCCCGCAGCTGCCGGTCCAGACGGAGACTCTATCCGCAAACTACCGCTTTCATTTCACACCGTCACTTTGACTCCAGGGCTTCCGTCTTATCGGCTCTTACTTTTCCGCATCTTCCTTCTGGTAATCACCGGATCCTTGGTGCTGCATGCACGAGGACTCGGCTGGCACGGCGCATGCGTGATACAGGTTGGTCTGTGGTGGGTTGAGGTAAATGTTGCCTTCATGAAATGTCGGGAAATAAATTAAAAGACAAAAAATTTACAGGCAATGACTGAACGGCACTTTGATATTTTTTAAGGGTCTCCATGGCATGTCACATAGTGAAGATATGAAATGTGTATACCTCCACTAACAGTTTGTCTTTACTTACTTTGTGTACATTTCTCCTGCTCTTGTCCTCCCTCTGTTATATATCACTGTCTTTTTATGTTTTGTTGGAAGGGATGGAAGTGAAATGTAATTTCCCTCAATAAAGTATTTCTAATTTTGATTTCCCTATAACAAAATTCATCTTACTGTGAGAAATAAACTTTTTTTTGTTTGTTTTAGAAATCCGTTTTTTGAAGTCACACAAAGTTTAGCATTAAATATTTACTGTCTTCACATTTCCTTTTGTTACACTCCTGGGTTGAACGGGTGCAAAGAAATAGCCCAGATGTGTCTGAATGATCCCAAGGCAGAACTGAGACACCCATCAAAATGACCTCCATGCATATCCTTAACTGCATTTCTTTTAGACATTTTAGTACATTTCTTTGGCACAAGTATGGCCTTGCTTTAAAAGGCAGGAGGATGTCTTTCTGACTCTCAGATGTCACAGCTTGTCTTTGGCCATGAAGGCACCATCACCCCTGTGTCTACTTCAGCAACACCCAGTAACAAGAGTCCTATTCACACAGCAGTGACTTACTGTGCATGTGGTGTCCTTTTACCAGGCCAGCAGTCATGAAGCAGTGAGGAGAAACCTTGTCAAGCAGCTAGTGTGTCAAAACCGAGACACTGTGACTCACATCACTACAGGCCTCTTGATGACAGCTTCTTTCATCAGAAAACATCTTCAGCCCCTGCACGTATGATCTCTTGGACACAAATGTAGCTTTGATCAGTGTTTGATATGCATTTTAAACTGTTTTTAATGTGGTTTTACATTTTCCTCACCAAGAGTTCTAATTTTTTTCTGACAATCTCTGAACACAAATAATTTTAACAGCCCTCCCATTGTAGCTATGCATAATGAAAGAGCACTTTTCACTCCTGGCTGCAGTGAAGGGGGAAAAAAATATGTCTTCCACTGTTCGACAAACATCTGCTGAGGCTGTGATGGTGTTACAGAAAGAGTGAAAGACATGGCTGGAGAGACAGACACTGTCTAAAGTGAAGACTGTAAAACTGTAGCAGCTGGAGTCCGACAGGTCTACAGCAGCATGCTGTTCACATCACCGATCCACAGTAACCTTTCAGACAAACTCAGAGCCTCCCAGAGAGATGTATGGCCAGTAACTATAACAGGACATTAATCTAGAAGTTAAACTGACAGATGAAGAGGGAAACAGGAGCCCTGTGTGTCAGTCCCCCCAGCGGTCTTAACCTATAGCAGCATGACTAAGAGCTGGTTCAGACCTGATCCAGCTCTAATTGTAAGCTTTATTAAAAAAGAGAGTTTGAATTCTACTCTTAAAAATAAAGACTGTGTCTGCCGCCAGGACCTCAACCGATAACTTATTCCAAAGAAGAGGAGCCTGATAACTAAAGGCTCGACCTCCCATAGTACTTTTGGAGACCCTAGGTACAAGCAGACCTGCATGTTGAGAACGCAGTGACCTGGACGGTTAATATGGAACAATGAGCAATAAAAAAAAAAAAAAGATAGGATGGCCCGATGCCATTAGGCGCTTTGTGAGTCAGAAGAAGAATTTTAGGCCCCGTTTACACGGAGACTCCCGCAACGATTCTTCCTTTGCGTTTTCAAATGCCACCCGCGTTTACATGAGGACGGCGTGAAAACGATCCGCGTTCATACGACTCCAGGAGGAGAAGTCTCCTCTTCTGTTCTTTCTTTTTCTGCCGTTTTGTTGTGTGAGACGGTCGGCAATCCAACCATAACGCGCATTACCGCCAACTACTGGCTCAACTGGAAATGTGGCTGAGCGCGGAGCCTGCACCTAAAACTGCGAGTGCGCATGCGGTGACGTCAGCGTTTCACCCTGAGACGCTCCGCTCTGTGTTTACACGGAGCTGGATGGAGGAGCGGATTCAGATCTTTCCACTCTGGGGAGCGTTTTCAAAAGTTTGCGTTTTCACTGAAAACGCAACGTGGTCTCGTCTAAACGGAAGGCCAAAACGCAACGAAATGTTTGCGGAATCGACCGTTTTCGGCGTCGTGTAAACGGGGCCTTAAACTCTACTCTAGATTTTACAGTTAACCAGTGTAGAGACGCTGACACTGGAGAGATGGTCCTCCTGGTCCGAGTCAGTACCTGAGCTGCAGCATCCTGAGCCAGCTGAAGAGTCTTAATAGACTTATTGGACAGCCGGATAAAACAGAGTTGCAGTAGTCCAACCTGGAAGAAACTAAAGCATGGACTAGTTTCTTGGCATCGGTCTGAGACAAGATGCGTCAGATTTTCCTGATATCCATATTTCCTGATGATGAAACAACGCTGTCCTTGAGACCTGTTGGATGAGAGACTTAAAGGACAAGTCCTGATCTAAAACAATTCCCAGGTTCCTCACAGTGGATCTGGGTGCCAGGCTGATGTTGTCCTAGACAGTGATCTCGTCAGAGAAAGCCTCTCTGAGGTTAAGTCTAATATTTCATTTGTCACTTTTATGCAATCCACTTGAGAAATATGTCCAGAGAAGTTGCTCTGGGGTCTGAATCAAATCTCAGCTAGAAAACCTTAATCATTTCAGTATGAATTTATTTATTTGTTTAGAATTTTTCTGTTTCAAAGAAATTCTAACTAAATCCCAAATTGGTGAGCTTGAGTATACTACATACACAAGACTTCTTTTTCTTGCAGTTGTTACAAATGTGGGACCCTTAGTTTTTAAGCTTATAACAAATAACATCACCCATCTTTAAAATCTGTTTTATGGATTACAGTTTCTAATCCCTGGTATAGCCAATGAGAGCCACCAATCTCCTTAACTGTCCCCATTTCATTAAGGGGCCCTCCGTTTCAGGCAACTGAAATGCTAGCTTTCACAGACATGGCTCATACAGAGCAGTAATTTGATGATCTTGTATAAAATGCATTTTTGTAAGTTAAACTACCAAACAGAATGATGAAATAAAAATCAGCACTGCACACTCAACAGTAAAATACATGGAGGTTATTACAGTTGTGATTTGAAACATTAGACATAACAGGACAAACACTGACAGGTGGAATTTTTCAATACCCTAAGAATGTAGAGGACAATCTGATGATGAATAGTTACCATGACTTGTGCTTTTTAACAGTTAAAGACCTTCCATTTACAAAGAGACCTTGTATCACCACATGAAACAGTTTTCTCGGTCATGTTTCTACAATTTACGAAACATTAGGACCAAACTTAGGGCCGACAAAACTTAGGACCGTTGTATAAATTATCATTAATGCCTTTTTTCATCTCATTTGTATTATTGTAATTCACTTTTCACCAGCCTCAGTAAGTCCTCCCTCCACCATGTTCAGTTAGTTCAGAATGCTGCTGCAAGGCTCCTCACCAAGTCCAGCCACACACCAATTTTAGCTTTCCAGTCAATTGATTTTAAAGTTCTTGTCTTTGTGTACAGAGATCTCCATGGTCAGGCTCCTGAAGAAATAAATTGATCTTTATTTAGGTAGAAAGATATAAACTGAGAAGTTTAAGCTAAAGCTAGAACTAAAAAGATTGAGTGAAAAGAAAGAAAGTGTTTTTCTGTTGAGGCTCCAAAATGTGGTGAGAAAAAGTTGCGTAGAGTGCGTTGAATATATATAATACAAAATATAATATAAAATATAGTATAAAAAATGATGGTCATTACGTTTTAATCCACATCATAAAGTTTCAGATGGATCCGTTTTGAAAGATGATTAATGTAGTATTAGATCAGGCAGGTCATTAAGTCAAGCTGGGCCCACACAGCTGCTCTAAACACCAGCTCAGCTGGTTACATCCACACATCCAATCAGCACACAGTACAAACTGCTTTATCCGGACCGCACTTCCTGCTCCTTCTGCAAACTGCTTAGCAAGCCATCCAAGCTCATTTTTTATGCTGTGTCTGATTATACCAGGGTCAAATGGTTCATCACTGATACTCGCTTGGTTCTGTACCCTGGGGTCTCTCTGCTGCTTCTCTCCCTGCCTTGGCTTTTCATGAAATAGAAGCTCTCCCCATGTCAAGCTCTGCCCTTCCACATGGGTATGTGGATGGGCAGGGACCAGAGTTGGAACCATTGACTGTAATAAATTGAACCTCATCTTGCTCGATTCGAAATGAAGTTGCCACAAAGACTGTTTCCCCTGGTGGCTAGCTGCTGTCAACTCTGTCTTTCCAGTCAATCCAGGTGGACTGTGGTCAAACTTTAAAAAATTAATACAGCTGGAAGAAATGTTACTCACATATGCTGTGGTGATATGAAGATTTAGGCTGTGTTGTGTTCAATTCCTCTTTTTTTCTGAAAAGTTTATTTTTCATTAGGTAGTAGAGGTTACAAACAGGCTTTAATGCCATGTTTACCAATGACTGACAGGTGACGTTCTTGTGTATTTTTTGTTTTTATTGTTTTTTTTTTAAATATAAGATAAGTCAAAAAGAAGGCCGAGATGAAACATTTGAAAGAAAAACACATTCTCTCAGTCCCTCATAGTCTCTACTGCACAGGCTCTGGCTGCACAATGGCAGTGCCTGTGTCAGGAGTATTATGGTTTCAAAATTGTACAATGGTAAAAGGCAAAGCCACACTGTCCATTCTATAAACAGTCTATGGTTGGAACAGACTGCCAAAACTATTGCATATAAATGGTAACTTCTCATGACTGAATAGGATCTGTAAATTAAAGTCCCTGTGAGGAGTTTGACAGTGGTCTTGAAAAAGTCTCCCTTCTAGATATATGCCGAATCATAATCCACACTTTAGAATGAGATTATCAGCACCATGTTAATTATTTTGAAATGCGACTTTGTAGCTTGAGATCGGGTTGAGCAGGACCTGATTGGCAACACCTCACCAGCTAACAAAGTTGAGTAGTGAGAGGAGAAATCTGAGTTTTTCTCCACTGAAAATGATTTCTGTGATTAACTTTGTAGTGGTGGTGGACACTGAAGCCTAACTGTTGGACAAAAAAAGGACAGAAGAGCAAAAGAGAGATAAACAAGAGAGAGATAGAGCACGAGCTAAAGGCTAACAATTTTGTGCTACTGTCCATTTCATCCCACAGTCAGCAGTTATTCTGCAGTGGTCTGTTCAAACTTGAGAGTCTAACATCACCAACACGTTTCACAGCGTCAGGCCGTCAGCGCTACATATGGGCGGCTACTAAACTACTGTACGAACTGACAGTTTGCTTGTTGACACCTACGGATAGCCTACGGATATTTTGTAGCACTAGACTGCTAGTAGCGCTATAGCCGGCAACTGATGTATGGTACAAACTTACGTTTGCTTGTTGTCATGTTTCAAAAAACAGCACTACATAACTGTACTGATATATACCTTACCTCGTTGTGCTGTATCCAGTAAAAAGTTGACTTGAACAAAAAAAATTCACACTCCTGGTTAAGAGTCACATTTTTAACAGTGTGTGTGAGACTCCGGGCCAGAAGGTGGCGAGGCAGTCCAGGACCTCCAGACTCTATTGCACTTTCACTGTCTTCAATTGGCTTACATTTACTTCTTTATTATGTTTGTATATGTTGTTATCATTATTTCAATTTTCTTTATTTTTTTTTAATTTTTTTTTTCAAAACCGCTGTTGGCGTTCATTGAGGGTAGCAAAGAAAAAAAATCCACTGTACAGAAAACTTGTTTCTTCACTGTGCAAAAGACAAACACTTAGCATCTTTGAATCTTGAATCTCTTGAATGTTTATTTATGTATTATTTCTGAGGGGATATTTTCCTAATAACTTGTGAATCCATTTCTTTTAAGGAGGCGCTGCCAGCTTTGCTGCCGGAGCTGTCAGACTGCATCGGTATCTGTTTCACATCAGATCAAACACAGACTCTGAATCAAAATCTTGGATACATGAATAAAAAGAGTTTGACTGTGGTAAATTAAGGCTTTTAATTTGTGTGCACTAAGAGAAGCTGACATCTTAGCTCGCAGAGTCTCATCCATTCACTGTCAGTGTCAGCAGTAGAAGCCTTATGCTCAGCTATGTGCTACCCAGTGCGCCTGCGCTACAGCTCCTCCTCCCTCCCTCTGTCCGTCGGTGTGACTCGGTTCTCCACCTGACAGCTCATCGGGAGACATGCACAGAACCAAGCCCAGGGCTTCTCAGCAGCAGTGATAAAAGGCCCGGTGTCTGGTGTCTGGGCTGGATACTGACCGGCTGTTGTCCTGAGCATCGTGCTTCAAACAGCGCCATGGAGCGCTCCTGATCCCGGCAGGACGCCTGGAGCTCAACCATTCTTCCCTCGTTATATCTTGGATCTGTTTGGATATTTGGAGGCCCGACCATGTCTGCGAGAGACAAGGGAATCCTAACCAAAGACAGCGTCAGCCTGCTGCCCTGTTTCTACTTTGTCGAGGTGGGTTGGTGCTGCTTCTCATTCACAGCCTCTCGGTATCCCCATCAAAGAGCTCTGCACGGGCTGGATGCGCTCTGATGTGGTCGTGCTGCTACCTCCTAATCCCTTTAGATACCTGACCCTCTGTGAGAAGTCGACAATTAGCTCAAATTCAAAGATATGCTATTTAGGTCAGAGAGTGTCAACATAAAGACAAACACACTCCTCTCTCCTCATGAAAGGAGAATTAGAGACGTGCAGGCGACAATCCTCCACCACAGCCTGTGACAGGATTAGACTTCATCATCTGATAGATTTATACATTTATTATAAGTATTTGTAGGATCTTTGTTTTCTGTAGATATAAATAAGGAAAAAAAAAGATTGAGCTCCAACACAAAGCAGATTTACTCTCAGTTCATGCATTTTACAAACTCATATTTTCACACGTGATGAGGAAATTTCCACACACAGAGAAGCCAACAATGCCCTGTTGAGCAGCTCTGAAGATGAGCCTGTGGGGACCCACCGTGGACGTGGATGAGGGGATTCCTCAGTGACAGCAGTGAAAGGAGCAGCTTTGACGCCTGTGTGTGTTTTAACAGCATCATGTTGAGAGTTTGTCTTGATGATTGTTGTAAGGGTCAGACCATTTGAAAGATGGGAGCGCAGCTTGCATGCAGCTTGTGGTGACTGTCACTCCTTTCCCTGCTGTGCACTTTATGCATGCTCTAATTCACCACTGGCCTGTGGCTCCTCAATCAAACTGGCATCATATATTATAGAGTAGCCTGTACACTGTATGATGGATGCTGCTGGGATTACAGCATCACGCATGGATTCTCTTACAGTTATGACTTTGACAGGGATCCCCTTGATTCCTTTGCTTGTTTGTTTTTTTAACTATTTCTTTTAATTCCAATAACACTGACTAAGGTTAACATGCCTCCTCACATGATAAGAAATTCAGCCTTCAGCTTTTCAAATAGCTAAAGCTGCAGCTCTCTGAAGGATATTTTTTACCCTCCATTTTTACAACAGCAGGAACCGTTTAAACTAGGTCAATGCTGAGAGTTAATTCTACACACTGAACTCCAACACTTGTGCATATAATTAGTCTGAATCAGACTCCTCTCCTTTCCTCAGTGTGTGTGTGTGAGTGTGTGGCTGGCTGGTATGAGAATAAACTGAAGTGTTGGCCTGTTAAGCTCAGACTCACCCTGCTCTCCTGTCACCTGTGACGGCTGTGTTCAGCCGTAGATGCCGGCAGGAGATCAGGGTCTGCCAATCATGATGTATCCATCCCCCTCAGGGAGATTTACCTCTGCATTACTCATGGCCCTTCACCTGACGTATGAATTCTTCATGCTGGTAGCTTTAGAGTCAGAAAGAAGCAGTCTGACATCAGGCCTAAATATAACACAGCCCTGCCATAATGAGTTAGCTTCATCTGTTCTAACAGATGCAACAACAGTCACAGCTCAAAACCAGTTGCACACCTTAAGTTATGATGACTGAGCTGCACTGCTGATGCTAACACAGAAACATTATCTCACTCAGCCACATATCAACAAAATCTGACAACCTAACAGCAGGGTTCACTGTGTGAGTGCTGCAGATACTGTGTGTCAATAACTGTTTTCATTGACTGTGGCTAAGGATGGGTATCGAAAACCGCTTTCTGTTAAGAATAGGTTAGAAATGGTTCAATCCATTGAAATCATTAGCCTTTATGCTTGACGATTCCCTTATTGATTCTCTACATTACATCTACAGCTTTCTCTGCTTAGCAGATGTATAACAGTTTCCCAAGAAAACTCTGATTCAGGATTTTCTGCTTGAAGTTTCAAGAACTGAACACAAAGAAATGTACATTACTTTCTCACAAGAAATTCCAACACATTCAACAATATAGAAAGCATAATTCTAGCTTGATGCTAACATTTATGGGAAATTGCATGTTGTGCTAGTGGTTAGCATACATTGGTATCATTTTGGTTTTACAACAGAATTTTAAATGTCATGAAAGAAACATATCTTAGTTACTCTTTGTAAACAATACTGAAAACCCCAAATGTCCAAATATCAACTGCTGACTTTAGCATAACTACAGCAATTAGGGTTCCAAACAACTCAAAGCATTGCTTTAACCACTTTGAGACACTAGATGGCCTACTTCAGTCAATAACATACAACACAACAGTGCATAAAAAACAAGCTCTCTAAGAATTACTCAGATCCACTATGAAAGTTGGGATTATACCGTTTCTTACCTCCCATGTGAACCTCTCCAGTTGTAAGTGATTCTGCTTCAAAATAAGCAACTGTTGTAAATCAACCAATCAGTCTATCAATCTGTATTCATATAGCGCTGGATGGTGACAAATGTTATCTCTGGACACTTTCCAAAAACATCAATAGGTGATATTTATTTATTTTTTCCATTTTTATTCTATTCCATTTTGTTTCACACAGCTGCCTGCAGCAACACGACTCAGCGTTTTCCCTAGGTTTACAGTCATGAGGGGCCGGTGGCTGCGGCCTGGGAGAATGGAGGGGGGGGGGGGGGGGGGGGGGGGGGGCAGCACAGGATAGCGAGTGTTATCGCTCATAGAAATGGCACTAGGAGATGTTTCTTGTGGTGGTTTTTCCAGCTCTCTGTCCGTTATACAGAGTGTGCTTGTCTGAGCGTAAATGCGTGCACTTGTTTACGTGTCTATGACGGGTTGGGGCGAACCATGCCATGCGTGAGAGAGCACAAGGACAAATGGCAATGTACAGATAAGTAACATTAAGGCTATTTAGGCTGTTATATATGTATATAAAAAAAACAAGGTATAGACCTGGGCTCGTATGCATGACTTGCCCTTAGCAGGGAAAACAGACCATTTGTACTAACAGAAAAAAAAAGAGTTGATTTGCGGTATGCATTAGCTAGATTAAAGAGCGTTAAATTTGACGGAGGTATACCTCATCAAATTAAGATTTAGGGGACACAACATGTTTTCAGTAAATAGATGAGATAAGGCAAGCATTTGAAGTCTCAGAGCGGCAAGGCTCGCTGCTGTCAGTTTTACAAGTTTGATTCGTTCTTTGCTTTTATACATCTGGGTCCTCCCAAGATGTGTATGGTGAAATGTCATTCATGGAGGTACTGGGGCATTGCTGTAGTGCTCTTGTTATAAAATCTCCATTTCTCTGGCTAAAAAATATTTTTCCTGATCTTCTCTCTGTCACTCTTTTACAGCTCGCCAGGTTTATTGCAATTTATTAATGGTAGACATGCACAGTTTGAATTTGTTGGATGGGGTTTCCAGGAAGTTCCCCTGAATTATGATGTAATCTGCACCTGTGTTGCTTTCATGTTGTAATTAGTTAACTGGACGATCATTTGCAGCCGTGTATGCGGCTAACGCTGCAGCCAAACGGGCCGTTCCAAAGCAGAACATTAGGACTAATGGTCCCTTTTCTTGATATATATGAGAGTTTACTCTAAACCACTTCTGCTGTGATCTGGTGCTGTATAAAAAAAAATTAACTTGACTTTCAATAGAGGGGCTTTGTGAAAATGTTATGTTGTTAGAGAAATATCATCAGATGTTAATCTGACCCAGCTGGTAACTTGTAGACTTGTAGACTGACGTTAACCTGTTTGAGCTTATCATAAACTTAGACAGAAAGCAGCAAAGTATAATATTCTGTTGCATGATAAAAATTTCAGGATCTACTTTTTTTTTTTTTTTGAAGTTTAATCCACTATAAAGACAAAAGCCAGGGTATGTTATCTTCTGCTGTGTCTGGTTTGAGCGTCGTAGAGTTGTTGGGGAGAAGATTTGGATAATAATTAAACCTTAACTTACAGGTCAATGCTTCATGTCTTCCACCTTGTCATGATTTTTTGCATAACCCTGTAAAACTTGGACACATTTATTGAGTGTCTGTACACATTTAAATAAAAATAGCATCTCTCTTTTTGTTTCGAGGTAAACCAGTGTTTTTCATTTGATGTTACACCTTCGTCTGAGTAGAGTAAAAGACATCAGTGTCCCTCTGGTTATCTCATCTCTAGTGGTCAGTCATGCCATAGTTGGTCAGATTTCAATGTCATACATGTTGAGAAGAAGCTACAGATCTTTTCTCTGTGACAGACTGGCTCCTCCTGTTGGTCTGGGCTGCATGCTGAGTTGTAGTTAGATTCCTCTGTGAACCCTGAGGCTGCTTTTCCTCCAAAGTGAAACAAATGGAAGCTTGAGGAAAGTTGAACTGCTATTAAAAACTTAGGAGAAAGTTTAGGTATGATGACTGATGTTACTGTGTGCATGAACATGATCACTGACTCAGTTAAGCAGTGAGAGGACCTGTAGAAAAGGTGTATTCCATTGTTCTGTTAGTACTTTAATATGCTGCTGATCAGTATCAAAGTTGTCCATCATTAATTGTAGAGTCTTGAGTAACTGACGGGTGAAGAAAAGGCAGTGAAATCAGTTTGCTGTGAAGCACAGTGACAGTAAAGAGTGCAGCATTTTTCAGCATCACATCCCCCTCCTTCTAGCTTCTATCTAGCCTAAACTCAAGTCAATACTATAAGATAATAAATAGTTGCTTATAAATTAGCATGGAAAAAAGTGTTACAACAGAAAACATGTTAGAGAATAATTTACTAAATCCCCTGACCCACCTGTTATCATAGAGGAAGTGGATTCAATGATCTGTACTAATTTCAGTCAACAGGGGGAGATTTGATGCTTTTGCTTCACTTTCAGAGAGTGACCATGTGGTCTGAGAAAGTATTACATTTTCATATGAAAGAATCACTACAAACTAGGGGTGCACCAATCACAACTTTTTTTATGTGTTTTTTTTTCTATAACTGACAGCATATAGCTTTAATTTTCTTATTTTATTGGAAGTCATTGAACAATACCTGTGAATCAATGGAATATTTATGTTTTAACTTAAACAACCAATAAAGTGTCTTGAGTTTTAGGTCTCAGAGCAAAAAGCAACAATGGCTGACTGTCAGACCTTCCTGGAGGTATATGAGATCAGTTTCATGTGTAAGGATGAACCGACCACTGATTACCAATCACTCAAAATTTGGGAAATCTCTGTCAACACAGAACATGTTCCAAGAGTTTTTAAGAGGTACAAGTTTATAAACAAGTGTGAGGTTTTACAAGGGGAAGTTAAGGATTAAATCAACCCAATAGGTTAACATATCACAATTTAAATTAATACATTGCATGATGGGTCAGTGCCTATTTGGCTTTTGATATGTAATTAGCCCTTCAATCAAATTTAGCTGCTGTGTCTGACTAAAATATGATGCTTGGCATTGATTTTTCACTTTTCACCAGTGCACGTTAATTAAAGAGAAAAACTGAAGGAGGGCACAGAAGCTCAGAGAATATTGCTCCAATAGTTTATTCTCACATCTGGGTGCTAAATGAATCCCCTTCAGAGATACAGCTCAAAGCATTAAAATGTGGTGTTTCTGTCTAAAGCTGATGTGAGGGTTCATATTGAAATGTATTAATAACCATCCAGATAATAATGGTATATGTTAAAAAAAGCATCATTAATCAATAATGAAGTATTATTTATAGATATTTGTGAATGCTTTAAGTATTTTTAAGGGATTACAATATTTAGTTCCAACTTAATAGTAACTAGGGATGTCCTGATATTACATTTTCACTTCCAATACAGTACCGATACTGCAGCATTAAGTACTGGCCGATACAGATATTAATCCGATACGATATCAGCATTAAACATGCATACTTTTATTACTTATTTTGTAGTACGTCTGTCATGTTAGATAAGGCTTCATTAAGTGATATTATTTAAACAAAGACCAGTAGTCAGCAACAGTAGGTATGAGGAAAAACTGACCCATTTATTATTAACCAATGGGTAACAGAAACTGCTTATATAGGAGATTTTAGAGGCATTCCTATACAATACCGATACTTGTTTTTTTGCTGATATCGGACCGATATCCGATATCAATATCAGACTGGAACACCTCTAATAGTAATCATCCAAATATTATAAGACGCTTGAAATATTTATGAACCATGGACAATTATCTGGTCCTTATGTCTGAATTTTTTATAGATGTTTTATAAACCATTTCAAAGGTTTATAAATCATTTGTTAATAGTTAATTAGCACTTTATAAAGTGCATGAAATTTTTTATTGTGTGCGTCGATAAACTGTTGACATTAGATTATTAGATTGGATTAGATTAGATTAGATTAAATCAACTTTATTGTCCTTTGCAGGAAATTTGTCTTAGACAGCAGTACTACTGGCCAAGGACGCAGTACGTGGGGCATAAGATCAGTCATAGCATTACAAACTATTAGCAAGCATTATTAACTATAATTACATTTTTTTTACAGTAAATAAGTGCTTACTAGTGGTTAATTAACTGTATACCTTTTATAGATGATGGTTATTTTAAAGAACATTTATGTATTGATATAGCTCAGATATTTAGAGGCAACTCAACACATTGAAAATGTGAAATGATGACAATAAGACAGAGGGATGTTATTAAAACACTCATTTATTGAGTGGTAATTACTCCTCTGGATGTGATGTTGGTGAAATAATGCCCACATGGTGCAGCTTTTTGCTGTATCTCTCTGATTGCACCGATCCAGAACAGTAAACCTTACATCAGACTTTGGAAAATAATTTAAGCCTAACCCAATGAGGGACATCACCAGAAATCCAGTCAGGGCAACAGAAAGAAAGATTCTGTGATAAACAGCAGAACAATCTGTGACACAGATAGAGTCTGTGCAAGTGACAGAAACATGGAGAATGAATGTGAGACAAAGAATGAGACAGAAAAGAGGCTGGCACAGGATGTTGGAAGATGTAGGGCATTGGAGCATCTCTGCTGAGCTGAACTTTCCCTAGAGGAGCAGAAGCTTCTCAGAGAAAGGGAGCGTAAGAATCACCAAGTCATTCTGCTCAGTGGTTTATCTTCCTTCACTCTGACTGCTCTGTTTGTGCTACTCATGCTGTTATAACTCTCACTATGCTCGCCCAGTTTGGTTATGAGGCGCCCAGTAATACAGATGACCCAGAATAAGAGCTCCAGATCCATGACAGAGTTTCATTTGGAATTTTAGGGGCACTATTTGATTCAGTTTAAGTCAAGTGATTTATGTACTAACATATATGTTAATGGATTGACCTTATCACACAAGGGGTTTCAACCAATCTTCTCATTATGATGGTTGAAATATTGATAAATATTAACATAAATATGACATGCTCTCAATTTGATTCCATTACTATTTTTTGGGTGCACATTTGATTGTAAGTGCGATTCTTCTGTATTTCTGATTTTAGTGGTTTTTATTTTGATTTTTGAACACCAGACCATGTGAAAAAATTTGATGTTGATAATGTCTACAGACAATATCAGGAGCTGTATTCTCCATAAAATGCACATCAAGTGAGTCAGAAAGTCACATTTCTTCCCTGCTGGAGAAAAGTGGTGACCAGAAAAAAAAGAGGAGGAAAGAAACAATAATTGAAAAAAAAATAGTTTTTTTTCCAAAGAATCCAGATTTTGATAATGCTAAATAAAAAATCCTGATACATCTTATAACGATTTTTCTCCCACCCCTAGTGAAAACATTTCTTGGAAACGAAACCCCACTTGATTCAAGCTAAATTAGACTCTCACTGGCTGTTGTACACAGAGTGACATTCTATCAACTTCCAAAGCAAACATATTTTTACAAAGTGATGATAAACCAATGTCGGATTGGGGTGACAAAGTCCCAGCAAACAGGCTTCACTATGATAAGCTAACATTATGGTATTCAGAAGAATACCATAATGTTAGCTTATCATAGCTTGTGTAGCTAATGCAGCTCCTGAATGCAGCTTATCTGTGTAATCATTCATGAAATGCAGTTCACTGTAGTGAAGTCTGTTTGCTGTGACTTTGCCTCTGCTCTGACATTTTTGTAGCTATTATTAGCTGTAGCTGTAGCTGTAGCTGCTGCTCAAGCAGTGTTAAAATCATAGACTGTATATAGAGTGGACAGCGTGGCTCTGCCGTTTACTATTGTACAGTTTTGAAGCCAAAATACCCCCGTCACAGGCACCACCATTGGTAGTTGTTCAGCCAGTCTGCACAGTAGAGACTGTGAGGGATTCTGGGAGAATCTGAGTGGAGCTGGGTGACAAAAATATATATTTTTTTCTTTCAAGAGTCTAATCACTTCTTGACTCTACCTCCCAACATATTTTACAATCCCCCCCCAAAAAAAATCACAGGAACAGCAGCTGTCAACTACATTAAACGTGACGTAAAACCTTGTTTTTAACATCTTATTACTAATGAAAACAAATCTTTTCCAAAATAAGAGGACTTGAGCATAAGACAGCTAAATGATTTCTTCAAATTACCACGAAAATCAGACATGAGAAATATTTCTGCCAGACGTATTAATTTGTTTATGTTTGACCACAGCCCATCTGGAATGACTGGAGAGCCAGATTTTTTTTTACCTATACTACAGCCAGCCACCAGGGGAAGCAGTTTTTGTGGCGACCTTACTTTCAGCAGAGTAAGATGACATCCTTTTTCTTTTTTACAGTCTATGGTTAAAAGGAGCAATTTTAAAATACAACGAACAATTCAAAACATGGCTTATAGTTATGAGGGGTAGCATTGGATATCTGATAAAAAATATTGATATCATGGGAAATTTGCCATATCCCTTGGTTCCAAGTAAGGTCTTGGTTTGTCTTTGTTTCAAAGGGCTGTGCAACCCTTGCCCTTGATCTTACCGAGAAATGGGACACCACCTCCCTACACAAGCATAACCAAGGGCTTAAGGGTAGAATTGGGATTGTCCCTTAACTCTTTAAGCCCGGTCTCTTTTTTAGGTCTCGCTAGAAAAATGACATATGCTAACTGAAGAGAGTAAATATCTGCATCTGCTAGGTCTGAATCATTCTGGTGTTACAGTATTTGTTCAGAGGTGTCAGTATTGGTGTTCATGTCACTGGCTCAGAGTAATAACTCAAGTATTACTCAAACATGTGATAAGTTCAGTTGAAGTATGACTCAATGGCATTTGTAGCTGAGTTTCTCCTATATTTTCCTGCTTTTTGTGTGTCAATATGTCGAGTTTCTTTGTGCCTCGTTGTTTTTTGTGTGAAGTGATTCTGGGCCCATGTTCTTTTTGTTACACCGTTCTGTTTATGGTGTCTCTTGTTGGTTGTTTGTGTCTCAAGTAACTTTATCAACAAAGTGTTTCATAGTTTCTAACCCTACATCTGATGTTTCTGTTTGGACAGACTCAATGTAACAGAAAGCAGCCATTTATCTTAGCTTTGCACTAGGGCTGAGTAAATTTTGATCTTATTGCGATTGTTTTGGTCCAATATTGCGATTGCAATTTAGTTTGCAATTTCATGGGGGGATGTTTAGCTTCTTCATTATTCACTTAACACAGGCAATATATCATTCTATAGTTTGACCAACACAACAAAGGATACTGTCGACATATAAACAACTCTTTTCTGTTGGCCAGGCCTACATATTGGGCTGAAATAAGAAGGGCTGATGCACGAATTGATATGAATAACATAACTTTATTCAACTTTCACAAACACCATAGAATATTGACTTTTTTTTTTTTTTAACTTCAAGCGTTACAGGCGTATAATATTTTTGCCAGAAAAAACAGCATATTGACTTTTGCTGGTTTTAAGGAAGAACCAGTAGTAGTTACTATATTACCTCTAGGTCTGTGTCCATGAAACTTTTTTTTCTTTCTTTTTTTTAATCACAGCCTTACAGTTTAACAATTGTATTCTATGACACTGCGACGTCCATTGTTCAGCCTTCGTTTGCACTGTAATAATCCATTGATGTTGTAACACAACACTTCTGCTCCTGGATCACAGAGCATACAGCAGATCTTAACTGTTAGTAAATCTTTAGAGAAAGTTGAACTTAAACTCCATGCTTTCCTGTCATTCTAACTAGACCATGTCCAGATTTCTGGTTATGAACACTTTGCTGTTATAAAATCAAATTATAGACTTAAAAATCCATCTGAAATTATCCATGACCAAAAATGCTCGATAAAATAATCATTTCTTATTTGTTCGATTGTTTTTTTTTTTTTTTTTTAGCATCAGTTCATTCACTTTTCTCTGTTTACCATCCAAAACATCTCCTCATTGTTGACAAAATACACTTTACAAAACAGCTGGTGTCCACATAAGGGATATAAATGGAGAGCAACTTGACTCTGTGTTACTGAGGATGGTCCCCGTAAGTCTGTTCAGTTGGTCCAACACCCCCCAAAAATAACTGGCAGCTAAAGCCCACTGGAGCCTGCTTTCCATCTTACACATCTATTATTCAAAATGCTCTGTCTCTATCCTCTTCTCTTATCGCTGTGATCACTGAGGGACACCAGGAGCACTATGGAGAAGGATTTATGTCTGGAAGTTTCAGAGGAGTGTTGGAGCGCAGAAAGATGAAAAGTTCTCCAAATGAAAAGACGGTACACAACGCAGGGAATCAAATCCATTTTATGAGTTTTTCAGAAATAAAACATGTATATACCTAGCTACTGTCATTAAAATATGTTAATTAGAAACCATTTTAATGTTTAGTTCATTTAGGTTTGGCATGCTACATGTAATGCAGTGTTTCTTAGGTTTACAGTCTTAGAGGGGTAACGCCATGGTCACTGGGGTGGGGATGGGTTGCCATCTTCACAGAGATGGGTAGACATTTTTCCTGAGTTTCTTGTGGTGATTGTGGCATTGTTTCCCCCGACTGTCTGCCATTTGTAGTGTGTTTTTCTCTATGTCTGTGTACCCATTGTCATTGTTTGGGTTTCCTGTTGTGTTTTTCTGGATTTTGGATTTTCTTTTATGTCTTGAGTTTCTTGGTTCTGTGTGATTCTTGTTGAGTTTTCTGTGTTTCCTTTTTTTGTCTGTAGTTTGTGTTCCTTGTGGTTTTGATTTGGTTCTTGACATGTGTGTGTCTTTTTGTGATTATTCTCACTTCCACTTTGGATTCATGTCGTCACTGTCTTTATTTTCCCTGCGTTTGGTTTTGTTCTCTTTGTGTTTCTCTCCTTGTTGATTGCTCCTCATGTGTTTCACCTGTGTCTTGTTTCGCACCTGTGTTTGAGTGCTCCCCTGTGTATATATAGTCTGTGTGTTTCTTGTGTTGCTTCTTCAGTTCATTGTTGCTGTCACCTGTCATGCCCTCTTGCTTTCTGTGCGTCTTGTTTTTCTTTCAGCGTGACTTTTTTAGTTTTGTCTTTGTAAGAGTTTTTGAGTTTAGTTTCAATCTGCAATTGGGTCCACCTCTTGTTTCCTGCGTTCCCTGGATTTCTGACACCCATGTGTTTGTGTGTCCGTGGGCAAAACTCTGTCATGGCTGATACAAAGAGCAGAGGAGAATAGAGACAGAGATGATATCCTGTCATGTAAATAAGATTAATAACAGAAGGCTGTTTAGTTTGTTAACATGACTTCCTGGGGTGCAGGATCCTCGATGTTCAACCTAAACATGTTTAGGGCCTGTATACACATCCAGTCATTACAAACAGGACCAATAATCCTAACTTACTGTGATGGAACAGCTCATTTGGCCGTGGCGTTAGCTGCATGCATGATTTTTAGTATTTGGTCAGTTAACTAATTACACCATACAAGTGAGGCATTACAAGATTACAGTCCATGCATGTGGTACTTTCAGTAAGTCACCAAATCCTCTTCACAAAACACCAGTGCTTAGCAGTCTGTGAATATCAATAGTTTATCTGAGTCATGTCTGTTTAACAGCTAAAGCGTAGCGTGGCTCAGACTGAGAAGGATGAAGAGGAGCTGCATGTGGACACTATCAGCCTCTTCCTACACGCTGTTGTGGAGATGTGGAAGTGCTTTAAACTCCCAGGAGCTTAATCACAGTAAAACAATCAGTATGACATTTTATTTTGGTTTGATTTGATTGTAGTAGTAGTAAACGTCCTAATCCTTGGTTTAAAACATCTTAATTTGTGACTCAATGGCTTCAGCTCAACACTTTTGTTTCAGAGGAAGGGTACACTGGAGTTTCCTCTAGGGATGGGTACCAGTACCAATAACGATTGGCAGGTACCAGGCATTGTTGCCGTGTCGTTTCAAAAGTGTCAGGTACCCATCCCTAGTTTCCTCCGCTGGAGTCTCTTGACCGAAGATGGGATGTGAGTGATTCAGGTGCGGTGTGCCACACTTCTGCACAGATCATAGTTTAATCTTCCCACACTCCCAAAATGCTGATCTATGGAAAATGTAATAGTTTAAAAAGGGATGATGACACTTTATGTTGACAGATATCACTGTGTGGATATTATTACTCCTGAAAAATGTTACTTACCAAATCAGGGCTGATGATAAGACGGCACTTACGAAGAAGAGGGCAATAACGTGGGAGAATAACAGAATATATAAATAATATAAAATACAAAAAGTATATATATATATATATATATATATATATATATATATATATATATATATATGTATATATATATATATATATATATATATATATTTATATATATATATATATATATATATATATATATATATATATATATATATATATATATATATATATATATATATATATAAAATATAAATATAAAGAAATTAAACTGTGCTCCACATCCACACGGGCTGACCAAAACTTTCCTGCATCAAGGCAAATTCAAAATGGCTGACATAGTTTACCCAAGGGAGAGGTTAGACCCTACCCATCAAGACGTCATGACCTTGATAACCTCATGACACTTCTGTATGCTTAATAAACTTTTAGAGTGTTCCACACAAATTAGATACAAAAATATTGAGCTCTGTTCAATTAAAGTTGCATAAATCTCTACAGAACTCAAAACTTTATAGTTTGGTCGACTGCGTAACGACATTTGACTGGTATGACCTCATCAGTTATGAGCTAGTACGGCTGTTTGGGTTTATAGTGTATGCGGATTTAACAGCTCTGCTGTTAGTTCTGTGTTCAGTGCAGATGTTGGTGTTTCTGAGAGTCAGTGAAGGCATCAGGACAGCTGTGAGCTGGTCAGAGAGCAGCAGGAAGGAGGGGTGGAGGTGTGTGTGTGAGTCAGAGTAATATAAGCTGGAGATGATGATTTTCATTCAATATTCAAAACAAAATTTTACTCAAATTGGGCGCAATTCAAGTCTTTTTGTATTTTATTGAAACTTCAGAAATATGGCTTTGAGTTTGGGAAAAAATGTGATGGAAATGCAGCCACTGTTGGAACCAGTGAGTGGGACTGAAATGCTTACACCTTATCCAAAAATCCAGTTCGAAAATGAAAAAGACAGGAAGTTTTACTAAAATGTAATCTGTTGTTAGAACCTGAGCCTGCTGTGAAAAGGCAGCCAATCGGCACAGAGCTTTATTATCACAGCATCCTCACCCAATCAGAACACTTCGTGGGTAATAAGTTGAGACTCTGAGTCCATGTCCGGACTTAGACAGGTATCTGGGAAACCTCATATATTTTTATGCCTGTCGTCCACACCAAACCACAGTTCTACATCACTAAAAGCAATGTTTTATGAAGTCTCCAGCAAAAGTGAAGATTTTGGAAAACTCTGGTTTCATGGTTTTGTGTGGATGCTGGGAAACAGAGTTTTTGGTTCTCAAATGTCAGAGCTGAATGACTGGGTTCATTCTGATTGGCTGGCACAGGTTTAAAACACCAACAAATATGTGTTTGGCATGCCTTGAGCAACACTTATCAGCCAATTTTCCCAGTGAGTGGTTTTTTTGAAATTCCCGACTATGTGTGTAAAGGCCTCAAAGGCTATGGAGCCTCCAAAGGGGCTGGACTGGACGCTTTTCATGACTAAAAGAATCCGGTTAGTGAATCAATGATGGAATATGGATCATCTTCTGATACGGTTCAACTTCTGTTGCATAAACTTAAAAGAAGCCACAATTTCAAACTGAAATAAGGTCCCTGCAGTTTCAGAAAGTCTGAGTCTAAGTGGTTCTTCTTTGTTGGGGACAGTATGCTCTAAAACCAAAACCAGTGATGCAGCCTGCTGCTGCTTTTTGTGGATGAGTTGAAAACGTAATGTGAGACTTTCTAAGGAAATATGCAAACACATTAGAACTGAGATAAAAGTCGAAAGAGGATCAGAATCATGCATTCAGGTCAATTATTTTAATAGCAGTCACCACAATTTGGAGAACTGAGACATCAGGCGTCCCATTGTTAAAATATGGAGGAGAAAACTGTGCAGAAGAACTTCAGAAGTCTCCTCACCCTAAGAAAACTTTGATTATACTTAAGTTTTGTTACCTACCATCTGAGCATGCATTAAACTTTATGTTACTGTGAATGAATTGCTTATTTAACACTGTTTAGTTTGGCCATTAAAGACGTATTCACTCAACAGGAAGCAGCAGAAATCACGGTGATGTGTGGAGAAACTCAAGCGTATCAAATATGATTAGCTGCTACTGGCCTGCATGAATCAAACTGCACTCTCAAAATAACAGGATATGACATCAAATATCCCGCAGAAATCTCCTTTGAAGTATGGAGAGCTGCTTCATCTGCGCAGCCATGAGCAGTGCGAGTGGTGATGCCACTGACCTATATTCCTCTCCTCTGTGAGCGGAGATGCTGGATGTGAGGTGAGGATGGCTGACAGGGAGCCAGGGAGCAGACCTGGGAGAGGGGGAGGGGACAGCGTGGAGCTCAGGAGGGGGCTGCATGAGCTGGCTTCAGTGGAGAACACATACCAAGATAATTCCTGCATGCATGATTCAATGTCGCTTTATACTCCATGATATATCACATGACATTTTCTGAGCATCAAAGAATAAAACAGATACAGTGGATTTATAGATCTCCTCTTTCTCTCCCTTCTCCCTTTATTTGACGGGTTCTCACATTGCAAAGATGCATCATAAAACAGGAGATGTCGTTTTTTCTTTCTCCATGAGCAGTTTGTAGAATGGAGATGAACAAATATCTGTTGTTGAAGAGGGATTATCTGCGTTCTTGCATCATAAACATGGATGTAAAGTATCAACGCTGGATGTTCAGACTGAGCGTGTGCAGACTTTCAAACCTCTTCTCATTCACATGTTGTAGAACTCACTCAATCTGTCTCTGAACCAAGGGGAAACATCTGGTGTAGCAAAATGAAGCTTATGAGGAAGTGCTAAAAGATACTGTTCAATGAGGATCCACTTGAGTCTGGCTGCAGAAAGACCAGAAGTCACATACACACCCAGCCAAAACAGCTGACTTTCATTAAAAACACATTTACAGCCTGGTTCAAACACAGCTTAGGTATGAAAAGTTGATTTCTCTATCAGCACACACTGTACCAGGGGTGAATTTCTTTTTTGTAAATCAGTGGTTTAGAAGTTATTAGGATCGTTTGATTGTCCAATAAGAGACACTCACACAACTGACGGGTGTCCTGTAGCTGATGGAAAAGTAGCTACAGGGATTGGCCTCTGCAGATTGGCTTCAGAGTTTTAGGAACAGACGGGTGACATGGTGGAGACTACGTCCATGTTTATACTGTCTATGAACTGATCAACATGCTCTGTACCAAGAACAAAATACAGTAGCACAAGATTTTTACAAAATCTTCTGGAGACTGTCATTTTACAAGACTTGATGATGAGGTCACAGCATAGGCACTGGTTCAAGGGGTAATCTTCAAATACCAAGGTCCAGCCTGCACAGGCCTCCAGAAGCCTGGCCAGTCAGAGTGGAGGGGGTCAAGCTGGGAGCTTTAAGGCTGGGTCCTGCTTTCTGCATGAATGGGACACACATGAGACACGTGGACACATGAGACACGTCTGTTCTCAAGCTGCAGGGGGCGGGGTTTCTAATCAAGGTCCAACATGAAACTAAACTAGACTAGGAGTAACAAACACAGCAGTCAATCCCCTTGTAACACACGGTGATAGTTTTCTCCATTGGAGCGGCGTGATCAAAACCACAAATTAGCAGGGCAAGCAGGTCTGGTGTTGCCACTGCCAGCTGATCAGAGCAGAGCCGACTGTGGGCAAGGCTTTACCAGCTCAGTATACAATGCTAAAGATGTGTGGCTAACTCATGCTAAAATCTATTGACAGAGCCGGCCCGTTCCGACCAGCAGCGTTCAGTCATTAGCCAGTACAGGCACAGACTAACCACAGTTATTCAGCTGACATCTCCCACTGTAGAAAACAAAGTAACTACTTGTTCAACAGAAATTTGTCTGTCTCAGTCTTCAGTCCCAAATCCCTCTGCAGCTTTTTCCACCGTTCTTACATTTCTCCAATATTTAGACTCTGTTGACACCTGTAACGCTCAAATTCTTCCTTGCTTCAGCCTTTTCCTTGAAACTTTTTCATTCTCTTCCCTTCCCTGTGGAGGGTAACAGCTTCCTGGTTTCGGTCTTCTCTGGCTCCATGACGCTTCAGTAGCTGAGCAGCTAGCTGACGTGAGAGGGGTAGTGGGGAAGGTGAGGCGGGACCATGGGCAGGACAATGTGAAGTGCCTCAAAGTTGGCAACCCTACTCAAGGACCAATCCGAAATGAGGGGAACTGCCATTTGGATTGGTCAATTATTAAGCCGTTTTGCAGCTGCTGTACTGCATGTTTTTTTTTTTTTTTTTTTTTTTGGGGGGGGGGGTTCGTTTTGCTTTTTATATTACGTAGATTGGACCATTGGACCATAACAGCCTCATAAACAGTGTTATTAATGAGCTACCAAATTGTAGACCATAGATTTAAAAAAGACCTCACGATGCTGCCTAAGCGATGTCATTTGTCCGCACAAAGCCAGGAGGACCTCAAAGTCACATCAAGCATTAACCAAATTTTAAAGAGAGAAGCTAAAAGGAAGGGTTTTCTCAACTCCCCCAAAAAAGAGTTTTGCTTTTTTTATTTGTTTTTTGTTTGGCTTTAAATCATGTTAAGATAATATGGTGGCTCCAGGGGGACAGGATGAAGTCTGAAAAAAATGTAATACCAGCCAAAATCAGTAGACTGTAGCTAATTGGGAAAGCTAATTTTGTAATTTGTGTTATTATTCTTTGCATTGAATCTGCATTCATCCATTAATAATGAAAAAAATATATATGAAAACCTCTGTTTTTGTATTGTTTCACCAAACAATAAAGCGTAGGTAGCGTTATTCATTGGAGCAGACTGTGTTAAATCAGTGCTTAATCCCCTGAATAATAAAAATGTTGTGATTAGCTGCCGTGATGCAGCACCACAGTGTGTACAATAACACAGGTCACACCAGCTAATAACAGGCGTATTTATGGATGTAGTAAAGGGCTGCATCAGTTGGGAGATGAAGAAGAAGAGGGTGATTGTTTTGCTTAGGAAAATCTGTAATAGAAGATGTTTTTGAGGTTTAAAACATAATAAACAGAGGATTTTATTCATGATGCATCACAGAAGCTTTTATACTTAAAGGCCACTGGGGAGGCTGAGCATGGGAATCATTTCTGTTTAGAATCTTACTGGTAGATATCACTGAATACACAATTAAGATAGAAGTTAGTGAGCAAAGCAGTGAATCCAACAATTGCTCTCACTGTTTAGACTGAGCAGTGTGGATGATCAGCTGTGCTTTGATCAAACAGCAAAATGAAGTGTAGTGGGCCTTTGGATGGATGTTCCCAAAAGTGTGTCCCCAGACACCAAGCATGATGACACTGATGGTAGAAAACATAGAGCTGACACTAGTTCAGATCAGTTAACTACATAATTAACCAAAAAAAAAAGAAGAGGAACATGGAAGGTTTGAAAACATCAATATAGGTTCATCAAAAAGAATCCACTCTAATGTTTTGATGGAGATACATTCATGAAATTTGAGCTCGAGACAAAGCTGAAAATCTCCAACAAGGCTAACCACCTACAGTATAGACACTGTTCCTCCCTGCAGTGATAGTGTCTGCAGCTGACTGCTGGAACAGCTCGCTGACCTTCTTGTCAGTATTCACTGGTGTCCTGGAGCTATGACCCCTAAAAGTCTGCAGGAAGTCCCAGTGTGAAATGTTGTGTTTGTCACTATCTAAAACAGATCTGGACCACAGCCAGCAGCTTGCTCTCTGCTTTCACTCAGTGCATTTGGTTATAAAAAAAAAAAAAAAGTGGCAGGGATGAGTTCAGTGTAGTGATAATATCGCTTACTTTACTTAAAAGTGCTGATGTAAACCAGGGGGGTTTCAACTGAGCCACCCCAAATTCAATCTTGGTGCACTTCAGTAAAACCATCTGAGCCTTTATGGACAGAGAATACAGAAGTAAAGGCAGGGAACACAAAAACATTTAAATACGTCTCAGCATTTCATCAAACTGCAAAATCTAAGGATGCTATGGCTCACAGTGATGAAATGATGTAGTCTTTTTAAAGCTCCCCACTCCGTAAACCCCCTTCCTTTATTGAGCCTGCTGAAGGCCTGTCAGGGGTGGACCAGGTGGGAGATCCTTATTTGATAACCTCATCATTTCAGCAAGTTTTGATCAGTTTACAAATTCAGGAATTTCTACAACATCTGAATATGTAGAGGTTTGAAAATCTGCACACGCTCAGTCTTAACATCCAGCGTTGGTACTTTATATCCATGATTGATATATGGGAAAGCAGAACACCCCCTCTTTAATGTGATCATTGAGAGCTTTGAGGTTAATGCCTGTCAGTTCATTTCATTAGTCAATGGCATTGTCAATTCCCCAACCCTTTGCTGTGTTTCCAACATTTTTCATCCTTTTCTTCCCTCCAGCCTTCAACTGCCAATTTAAAGTCTTCCTGCTTTTTGAATGTCCTTATCCTCCTTTCTGTTGAGCAAAGTTCAGTATGTATAACATGATAAAACAATTCTCTTTGGAGGGAATGACTGATATAGAAAGGCAGAACGGTGAGACAAGAGAACGAGTGTGTAAGTGAGTAACCCCCAGCAGAAACATCAGACAAAAAGAAGGAGGTGTGCAAACAGAGGCCCTCTGTTGGCTGTATGTGTGTTAATAAGTGGCTCAGCTCCCAGCAGGAGTGTGCTGACTTTCAGAGATCCACATACATTGGGCTCCGAGTGGGGCCCTCCTCCGTTCTGCTGCTCATGCTGCATTAACTCAGCGAGCAGCCAGCCTGCCACAGCGTACCAGTGAATCAGGGTATTAGTCTGCACGATAAAGCCTGAGACGCTGCCGGCCACATCCAGCTCCCACTGATGTATCTGACTGCAGCCCTCAGTGGAGCCTTTACTGCCTTCAATTACAATCAGCTTTCTGCCTACACATGCACCTCGCTTCCCACGGCGGGGCTTTAATGGGACACCGCAGGGCTGCAGGGGAATATTTGTGGGGCAGCTGTTGATCAGATGTTGTTGGAGGTCAGTCCCAGGTCCTGCTGTCAACACGCTGAAGTGTCTTTAGGCAGGACACTTGACCACACACTGCCTTCAGTGGCTGTTTCATGGGAGTTTGAGTAAGACTGATTAATAGTGAAGGGGCAGCTCTCTTTGACATCAGCGTGTGAATGTGGAGTGAACGAATGAGACGAGAGAAAGTTTGACACAAACACATTTACCATTCATTAGACACACAAAAATCTGCTGCTGGTTCAAACTAAGTGGTCTGTTTCTGATTTATTTTAATTTATCTTTTTAATCTGAGTCTGAAATACCCACTACAAACAAATTGCCAGTTTTTATGTTTCCCCAAAGTAATACTCAGTGCTATCGCTGTCTTTTATTGAGTTGGAGGTCTTCCACACTTTACACAGGTGGGCCATTCAGGTCCTTCCACTCCTCATTACATACAGTGAAGACTTCTGTTGAGGAAGGTAATTGAGCTGCACTGCAGAATCATGTCAGGAGTAAAAGTTAAGACAAAAACAGAATGTGCCATCAATGTTCCAGAGCTGCAAAACCAGGAACAACCAAGGAAGAAAGAGCTAATAGTGATATTTCTTCCTCACTTATTATATCATTAAATCATTTAAGTGGCACATTCTTTGAGATTCTAGTTTTCTGTCAAAATACTACGCAGCAGGGACATTTTTTTGCTATGGGCAATGTGGGTGACCTCTCAGGGCATGACCTATGTGAGGGTGCACGAGCCTCCTCCAAAGAAAAATGAACTCACCATTTTTCTGAAGTACCTCTCATTTTCACATCAAGTTTGCTGAGTGTATTTTAACATTAGACATTAATTTGTGTTGTGATTAGAGCCCGATCAATATGGAATTTTGGGGGGCAATGCCGATACCGATACTGGGGGCAAAAAAAGCTGATATCCAATATATCGGCTGATGTACGATATATCGACCAATAACCGATATATTGGCTGATATATGTATAATACATTCATTGATATGCAGAGGATATATACTGTATATGAACACAAAATATTATAATACCCATATGATTCATAACAGAGACAGAACACTATTAAATTAAAACAAGGAACTTTAATCATAAAATTGTCAACACAAGAACTGTAGTGTTAACCAATAATAAACAAGCTGTAAACACAATAATAAATAAAGAAGTCAAACTGTAAACACCTTAAATAAATAAGTCAAACTTTAAGCACAGTAAGTAGAAAAAAAAGTCAAACTGTAAACACACAAAGAGCAACTTACACGATGCTAAAACGCTGTATTATAGTCTTTCATTAGATAATGGTAGACATGTGAATTAACAGTAGCATTTATCTCTGTTTATTTCAGCCCAACACTCAGACACACAGGAACTGGAGCGACAGAATCTCCGCAGAGCAAATTATAATCAGCTACATTTTGGCCAATGTTCATTAATCAGTGACAGGCTATAATCGGCCTGATTAATTGGTTGGGCTCTAGTTGTAATGACATTTTGAAGACGGTGGATATAAGAGCCTGCTGAACACTGAGTAGTTGGACTAGGGCATACGCTGTCTGTGCTCTACATGGCATGGCCTGGCACACATGGCATGGACTGGATGTCTGTGCTTCATTACATAGACCGGTTGTCTGTGCTTCATGACATAGACTGGTTGTCTGTGCTTCATGACATTGACATGGACTGGTTGTCTGTGCTTCATGACATAGACCGGTTGTCTGTGCTTCATTACATAGACCGGTTGTCTGTGCTTCATGACATGGACTGGTTGTCTGTGCTTCATGACATAGACCGGTTGTCTGTGCTTCATTACATAGACCGGTTGTCTGTGCTTCATGACATGGACTGGTTGTCTGTGCTTCATGACATGGACTGGTTGTCTGTGCGTCATGACATAGACAGGTTGTCTGTGCTTCATGACATGGACTGGTTGTCTGTGCTTCATGACATGGACTGGTTGTCAGTGCTTCATGACATGGACTGGTTGTCTGTGCGTCATGACATAGACAGGTTGTCTGTGCTTCATGACATGGACTGGTTGTCAGTGCTTCATGACATGGACTGGTTGTCTGTGCGTCATGACATAGACTGGTTGTCTGTGCTCTGTATGTCACTGTGGAGCCTTTTTAGCTAACTCTGTGTTAACACTCATTACACAGTATTTTGTTTGGTGCATTCTGTGGTACACAGGAAGCCCATCTGTAGTGTGGAGCACCAGCATGTGTCATGCAGCACACAGACAAAGTGATGATTTAAAATGAATCAAATTACTAAACTCATGAGACTTGAACCAATATTGTTAGCCCAGCATAAAGCAGCTATTAAAAAAAACAGTTTGTGTGTGACCAATTAAAACAGCTTTGTTAAGTTGGACCAAAAGTTTGTTTTTACACTGCAGTGTAATTAAAGTCCAATACTTTTAGCATTGATGTTGAATCTGCTTAAACCTCTTAAGTTCATCATGACTCAAATCATTTGAGTGCAGTTTCTTGCCTCAATTTCAACACAGTGTAGATCTTGGCAAAAGTTTCAGTTTCAGTTTGATTGAATTAACAAATAACTTCTGGGTTAACAATGCAGATCAAAGGATGGGTATTCTAAAAACACATAATTATTGAAACTATGAGTGACTTAGATACCTCATAGCAAAACCAAAAATGTAACACTTCACTGGCCTAACATTGGAAGTTTGACATGGGGGATATGCTGTGTGGCCTCTGCTACACAGTGTAGGAAAAGTGAATATTGTTGGTCAGGACCTCTCAGCTCTACAGCTCTGGTTTCTCAGGGCTCCTAACAGGATTAAATGACCACTGCTGAAACACTCCAGACTCACATGGCACATTTGCTCTGTGGCTGTGAAAGGTCAGTGTTGTGAGCCATTCAGCATGTCTGAGGCCGTAACTGTCATGAGCAGGAGCACAGACCACTGGAGCTGTTTCATTTATTGAAGTGTGAGAGGAACACCAGCTTTGATACTCTTTAATTCTTCACATTGAACTGCTGTGTTTTGATTGTTTTTTATGATTATTAGCTCTCACGGTGGCTGTTACACACATGAGCGAGATGAATCCATTTGTTCTTATTGCTGTTTGGAGAGTTGGCTCAGTCGTTTCCAGTGGTGCTCAGTGTGAGCTGTTCATTCCACATGTCTTCCTCCATAACCTTCAGCTCCATCCTCACCCCCCTCAGTCATGCAAACAATTTTCCACACTTTGGCCCTCATTATCAAATCAAATTAACATGGTTATTCAACCATAGGTTTATGGGGACACTCACAACTCTCGCAGCCTGTTTATCTATTTATTTATTCATTGGCAATCTGTTATAGTTCCTCCTGCTGCAGCTGTTTATGACTTTGAACTAACTTCTATCTCTGCCTCTTCTTCTGTCATGTCTGTGGATAGCTGCCCATCTTGGTCTCCTCAGTGGTCAGCCTCTACTTCCTGGAGTGGACAGATCTGTTTAAGCCGGTGAAGTCTGGGTTCAACTGCCATGACCGCAGCCTGAGCCTGCCCTACATCGACCCAAACCATGAGGTCATCCCCCTGCTGATGCTCCTGAGCCTGGCCTTCGCTGGACCTGCCATCACGGTAAAAGATCCAAATGTCGAGGCATACAAACAAAAATGAAACAGTCTGGACTTTGAACTAAAGCCTTGTTTCCACCAAGTGGTCCAGTTTGGTACAGGTTGGATCAGTAAAACCTGATCCTGTTTGTATTTCCACAGCCAACTGTGCCCTTCTTAGTAGGCGGCATGTAAACCAGATACCGATAGTTGTGTCAGCTATGTTATAGCATGACAGCATAGCAGCAGGACACAGTGTACCCCACTAATAAATCCAACGAAGAAGAAAAAACAGACAGTAAACAAAGCAATGATGGAAGACATCCAGCAATTCATCTTCTTTGTGATTGGCGTGTAGCTCTTTGTTACAGAGTGCAAACATGGCAGGGTTATGTGTTGTTCTTTATCACCACCATCCCAAGTAAGGATTTTTTCAACCAATCAATGAACTGCAGTGCTTTTAGCTCCTCCTTCTGGGGTCAGATCGGTATGTCTGACACCCCCAACAGAAGGGTACCAAAAAGTGGGACGTTACAGGTTGGTAACTTGGAGATCTGTCCCAGTTTTAGTCAAAGAAAATGCCACAAAATGCCTGCTGTACTGAGACAATCTGAACTGAACTACTTAATGGAAACAGGTTTAACTGCACCTGGCTTAGAAAGGACCACATGGATACAAGTAAGCAGCATTTTATTCATAAAGCACCTTTAAATCTCTAGTTTACAGACCGTTTACAAGCACAAAAAAAAGGTGACAAAAAGTCAGAAAACAAGTGCAAATATCAATCAGCACTAAACAAGTGTAGAGCTGAGATAGGGGTTATAAGAGGGTTTGTCTGCGCGGATGCAGGGATGAAAAGAAGATCTAGGTTAGATGATCTGAGAGGAGGAGGAGCACAATGTGTGGAATGAGGACTTCAGAAATGTAAATGGGGCTGAGACTGTGTAGTGACTTGTAAGTGATTAACGCTATCTTGGGATTAATTCTGAACTGAACTGAACTGGAAGCCAGTGAAGTGATGCGAGGACAGGGAAGAAAGGGGACTAACGGGGTTGGTTTTTAGTTGACAATCTAACAACTGTTTTTTGGTAATGTCAGCAGCCTACAACACTGTTTGAGAACAACTTTTTATAAGCCCATCAGCAATCACAGGAAGTGCTGACAGCTGAGTCTATGTCTATACCATTAATATCAAACACATTAAGTAGTAAAATAACCAGCATGGACAGCAAACATAAAAATAAGCAAATCAATGTCATCAGCAAATGAATGAGGTACTTTCAGATATTGTGAAGCTCTGTCACAGCTGTGTAATCTTTATTACACTGCATTTTAAAATTGACCAACATAGCATAGCCCATCAACACATTTCATTTATTAACACAAAACACACTGTAAAAACCACTAGATACACGGTCTGTGCCATGGAGCACAGACAGCCAGTCTGCGCCATGGAGCACAGAAATGCTGTGCGTGTGCTTAACATTACCATGAAAGTACGCTGTCACGGTTGGGATTCCTGCAGAAACATGTGGGTCTCTTGTGATCTCAGGTATCCAGCTGCTTTGGGCGCTGCCCTGCACTGTGTGTGGCACGGCGCTCCAATATGAATTGGCATGTGCCCAAAATCCACGGAACTGCGCTACGCTCACGCTTTATGTGTGAATTAGGGGTAATGCTAATATGGGGTTTGGACGTTTGGCTTGACCACACCTTCGATGTGGAGACAAAAAAATCCACCGATAATAATGTAGCTTTCACATCCTCCTTACGTGTCTTCATTCCTGGTTGTATTCAGCTGTGTGTTCCAGCTTTAGGTGGTGGAACATGTTTGTGGTGTTGCCACCCTTCGTGGTAATAGTTCTCTTACACATTTTGCATTTAATGTGTTTTGCTGCGTGTCTTATCTTTGGTCAACTAAACCATCTCCACATCACTGAGGGAGCTCCTCTCTTAGGCACTAAATTCTCATGTGAGGATGAAGTTGATGCTGCCATGCTACTTTCACTGTCAGCCATTTTTGTTTTCTACACAGCAGGGAGCATCGTACATCATTGCTGTACATATCTGCACTGTAAATATCATGAAATGACAAATTTATATCATCAAAAAAATAATACTGGTATTATTGTAGACAGTATGATATGGCACACCCCTAATTGGCATAGTACTTGAAAAACATTCAGGTTGTTATTTCACAGATAATTTTATAACTTTACAGTTTTGAATACTATGTTTGAAAAACAGAAAAAAACACTTAATAAACTTGTGGTTATTAACCAAAAAATTAGTTGTTTTTTTTACAGTGCAGAGAATGGATGAGTCATGTGCTTAATGTGGCAGATGATGTTGGGCCTACTCTTGATATTATTCACACCACTGAAGGTGATACTTTGGTTCAAGGTGTTTGTCACACCCTCATTAAGGTAGTAACCTAAAGGCTTCACAACATCACAGCTGGATGAGTGAGAGCTCAGCATGAGTCTGACTGGAAACAGCTTCAGAGAGTGGGAGTGTTGTTTCCAGGGACTAAAGGTGGGAACAATATCATCTACAATGAATACAACAACACTGAGTATCAACAGTTTCTGACCACAGATACAACCAGTGGAAAATGTCCTTTTATAAAGAGCAGTAATAATTAATCCCCATGAAGAGATGTCCTTTAATTTTTAACACAGGTATTAAGTGTTGTGTGGGTTTTGAGGCAAAGAAAAATTGAAATGGACACAAAGAATCAATATTTAGTCTTAGAAAGAAAAATCTTGAGTTCCAGGAAAACATTGCAGAGAAAGTCTGATGTACAGCTCTTAGATAAATGCTTCTTTAGTGAGAATTATAAGAACAATGTGTCAGTTTCAGTATTATGCAGATCCCTAAAGTCCCTCTAAATACTCCTAATCCCTCTCTCTGTCCATCACAGTGTCCTCTTTTACTCTTTCTCTATCCATTGCTGTTCACCTTGGTGATTTAGCACTGTATATTACTATCATAATGTTTCTCATGCCCTGTAGGAATCTGTTTTCTTGGATACACGGATGTTGCAGGTAGCCAGGCGTCCCCCTGTGTTAGCATGTGTCCTGTCAGGAGGAGGATGTTTTTGTTTGTATGAAGGTATCACACAAACAGGATGTGTCTCAGCCAGCTCTTTGCTCACATAAAGGTCAAGCTTCAGGACACCGCCCACAAAAAGCAGCCTTTGCTGGTTGGCTACATCGATCAGATGTGACAATGTTCAGTGAGTGTGATCAAACTTTAGGCTCCTCTCATACAAATGACTGCTGTCAAAAGGAGTTTATTCAATGCAGTAATAAAAACACTATGACAATACTGTTTAGAGTCCAATTTTGTGTATACCAGGGTTAGTTTGTCTGCTGTCACCCTACGTAGCCAGAGAATCAGGAAAGTTGACAGCCCTGCACAATCCCTCAGTGACAGGCAGCTTATCGAATCCATAAAGTGCTGCCTGGGACTTCTGAAGTGTGCGATAAATCAGGAAACCGCCAGCTCCCAACAGCAGAAAGCCTGTTATCATAATTCCAAATATGTAAAAAAAAATTCAACATCCTCAACGAAAAAGGATCCACAGGAATACGGTCCTCCAGGTCTCCCAGGAGTTGATCGTTTACTAGGGGTGTAAATCACCAGTTTCATGACAATAGGATACCATATCGATTCTTTGGACAATGATATGTTATTTGCCGATATCACAAAGTCCGTCACGATACGATACGATGCGATGCGATGCGATGCGATGCGATGCGATGCGATGCGATGCGATGCGATGCGATGCGATGCGATGCGATGCGATGCGATGCGATACGATACGATACGATTCAGGGGCCTTCGATCGATTTAAGACGATATAATGTCCTCACTGAACACAATCAGCAGCATTTCACCTGAGGAAAGAAAGAAATACAAAACAATTTTGATAGTTTTTTTTACTGAAATGTGGAACGATGTGCTGACCTTTGGGTATAACAGTTTGTAGAGGATTATAGCCATCTGTATGATCTAATTATGTTTTAAAATTAAAACTGCTTAAATTCAGGTAAGGTGCTTTTTTTCCCCCACAGTTACCTTATGGGTCTGACTGTTAAACTGTAATGTTTGATCATTATATCAAGTAATGATGCAACACTATAATTAAAAATGACTGATTACATAAACTTTATTATTGACCTCCAACATTTGATCATTTTCTATCAAACCAAAAATGTGAAGCTTTGATTTTAATTAAACCCAAACATTTCTATTGTTCAAAATTAGAACTATCAACTTAACGAACTTAACATTGATAGTTTTTTTTTTACTCTGATGCCTGATAACCACAGTTTGTATGTCAGTGTGATCAGACTTTGTTTCACTGTGTAATAGTTGATGTGGAGGAGAAATGACACTAAGCTCTCGCCGTTTTACTTTTTAACTATATGAAGTTTCATGAATCAGTGCGCTACAAAATCAAATTATGAGATAACTCATTGCATGATGATGTATGCATCCTCTGCAGTCAGGTCGACCGTATCTTACAGGAGAGCTGTTTTATGATTGGCCGATATGTCTGGCTCCCTTTTAGCTCTGTGATGCTAACACGCTCGCCTACAGCGGTGTGACTCGGTGGGCGCAAAACAGGACATTTTACAGCAGGAGAAATATCAGGCGTGGCGTGTCAGAGAGTGAAAAGGTTCAAATGTGAGTCTCATACGCTGAGTGCGTGAGGCTTGAGAGGAAACTTCAGAACGACTTGCAGTTGGACGGAAACGGACATGCGTGTCCCGTTCGGATTTCAAAATAAAGGCGTACATTTAAGACCATGATGTTGATCGATGTTTCGACTTTCCATCGATTTGATTGGATCATTGCTTAACCAATCGATGTATCGATCTATATCGGATCATTACACCCCTATCGTATACCCTGCAAACATTCTGCTGGGGCAGGCGGGCTCCCCTTTACCCAGTTTCCTTGTTGAGAAAATTGGATCAATTGTGTTAAGAGACCAGCTGATCAAATCCATGGTTTTAGCTTTTGGATAGGATACAAAGAGAGTCTCTGATAGTTCAGACAGAGACATACCAAGAGCAAGCAGGGCAGATAGGGAGGAGGGGTCTAGAAGAAAAGCGTCCGCCTTCATTGAGAGCAGAAAAGAAAAACTGGCTGTTGACTGTTAAAGTAGTCATCAACATGATCAAAATAAAGATTCAATCATTCAAAATGTGTGAATGACGTGTGTGTTAACAGATAATGATCGGAGAGGCCATCCTGTTCTGCTGTCTGTCCCGGAGGAAGAGTGGTGTTGGTGCTGAGGCAAACATCAACGCTGCCGGCTGCAACTTCAACTCCTTCATACGCAGAGCTGTCCGCTTTGTTGGTACGTGGCCCTTTCCCTCTTTGACACACGCTAACCTCACGGTTCCCTTTCATCAGTTAACTTAAAACCTGATGAGTGCGTGTTCTGAAAAGAGACACCAAATTTTAAAAGAAGTCACCTTTCTGCCTCTATCTGCATAACTTCCTCTTCTGTCCTCAGGTGTTCATGCTTTTGGTCTATGTGCCACGGCGCTCATCACAGACATCCTCCAGCTCATGACGGGCTACCCAACACCGTACTTCCTCACTGTGTGTAAACCCAACTACACCACGCTCAATGTCAGCTGTGAGCAGAACCCCTACGTCATGGAGGACATCTGCTCGGGAGCTGACCCCACAGCCATCAACCAGGGCAGGTGAGGAGACCCTCTGAGGGATCGGTGGGGCTAAAAGAAATCGAGACTTCAGGATGCTGTTGGACTAACTGGGGAATGAAAACGGGGAAAGGGAGTGTTGATAAACAACCCCTCTCAACCTTTGGTCTCTAATGTGAAAGTGTTAAATCTAAGTGAAAGCAAAAAATGGTTTAGTTTTCTGATGATTCATTGGTAGAATTTGCCCATTTAAGTCCTGCAAATAGATGCATTTTGAACTCCACAATCAAGATGAATCGTTGCTCTGCTAACCCCTCTTTTCACAGAAATGTATAAATAATTCAGCGACATAAATCTGAGCATCATCAAAGTTTAATCAAAGCAGAAAGAGCAGAGAGCAACACCTACGGACAGTCAGTCTCCATCTGCACAACATAATAACACTAAACATTTATTTATGAAATCCTATCATAGCAAACAATCACAACACTCATATCATACTGTAGATTTACATTTTTGTGCATCCTTTCATAGGCAGAAGAAGAACTTTAGCCTCATTACTATGCTCTGCTTTGATGTCAGTGAACAATCTGCTGATTGTTGTTTTTTTGTTTGTGAGTTTCATAAAAGTACAAGCCAGAATAGATTATTTTGGTCACAGGGAAGGAGGTCGATAGAGATCGAGGAGAGCTTTTGATGTTTGTGTTAGTTATGCAGAAAAGAAGGTTAGGAACACTTGCAACCAGTGCACTCATGCAAGACTGTTTATGAAACCTAGATCCCATTTTGCATTCCACGAGTTTAAGTTGGGTGAAAACAGAAAAGTCTGCATAGTGTTACCAAATGGGATTTGTGATTTCAGTGTGAAGCAGCATCTGTCTGAGCAGAGAGGGTTTTGTTGGCCGAGCCAGGTTTCTGAGCGTGTTTTGGAACAGTGTGTGAATGTTAAAGATTCAGACTTGTGCTGCTGCTGTTTTATTTTGCAGGAGTTAAGTTACATCATGCTTTTCTCTGTCTCTCCCTCTCAACTCCACACTTATCTTTGACACCACTTTAACACACAGACAGCTGCTTTTTGTCCCTCTCCATCCTCCACCTTCAGTGTGACCTCTCCTCATGTGTGTATTTTTATATTGTTCAGTCATGTTTCTGTCTGTTTCTCTCCACAAATGTTAAAGAAAACAATATTTAGAAATAGAGGTGTGAAAAATAGAAGTTTGAAGCCATGGAGGTGGAGAAATCAGACGTATGAGTCACAGGCTACAGGAGGTGAGAGCTGTGCCCAGTGTGGCACACACCCTCTGCCTTGACACTCAGGCCATCGTTGCACACATGAAGCAGCTGGTCAGTGCTGTGTCTGGGCTGACAGTGACTGTCGATGCCCTTGCAAAAGGCTGGAGGTCATTCAGTAGCAGTGGTGAAGAAGGTTCATCTCCTACACTCTCTGGAGATTCTGCATATAGGCAAACATGCTAAGTGGATTGTGTGTGCTATTTAGCTCATTTGACAGACACATTCCTCGGTGCACCTGGTTAGTAAATCAGCTTAGCATGTGCTATCAAGTTTGCACATGTTTTTATTCATGCAAACCTGTGATAGATCAGGCCCTCATTTTTCAATTTAAGTGTATATATAAGAGACTGCATTGAACTTTCAAAAACAATAAAGCAGAAAAGTTGTCTTCAATCAAATAGTTATTTCTTAGTGAACCATACTGTAACATGATAAATCAAGATAATATCATACTGTGACTTAGAGGTTGGGCGGTATACAGGTTTTATCACAGTCACCAGTTTCATAAGTTGCCATGAAATGAATTTTGCAATTCCGTAATTACCGCGGTAAAGCATTGTTACACATAATTTAGTCCAAGTAGTGGTTAATCTATGTGAGAAGACATTTTTCTGCCACAGCCATTCTGAAAATACACATTTAAGACCAGTAGCACCGAGTCAGTCACGTGACAAAGTAAACATTTACCGCGTGCAGGAAGCGAAACAGCTGGTGTGCATGATGATAGCTACCATGTTTTGGACACAGGCTGTACATTGCTATAGGTAAGAGTCTATGGTCAAACCTAAAAACCTAAAATGTGATATGACCATTTTTTAACCAAAGTAGTGACATCAAAATATACATCTAGTAGCAAACTAATACTGTAGTTTACGGACTGTGAGCCGGGACATTTTTTCACATGCTTTAAACCCTGTGGCTTAAACAACAGTGCCGTTAATTTATGATTTTTTACAGTCTAACAAGTTTCATAGCCTTGTAGCATTAAAACCAATACATTTTTCGACTATTTTCGTTAGCAATAAAATAAGTGCCAATGAAAAATATGAGTTTTGCCAAGTTTTGACAGAGTTTAGGCATAAATAGCCAGCCTGCTCTGGTGCGTCCAACGAAGTGGTGGTTGTGATGTCAGCAGGTGTTTCTGCTGATGGGAAAGGGACAACAAACGTTGTGCTTGTTTGCTATAACTTTGTTTTTACCCTTCTTTTTGACCAATAAACATGTAGATACAAAATGTCTTTGATAGACTCTGAGCATGAAGCCTGAGCGCTGTCCAACGCCACATCATGTTGTTTTGTTGGGACAGGTTGTTGCTTTTACTCCTTGTAAGTGATGATGATAAATAACCTCAAACAGCATTGAATGATTTAAGAATCCTATCTTGGATTGATAAAGCTGTAGACCGAGCACCTCAAAAGTTTTTTTTTTTTTGTTGTAGGTTCAGGCTGAGTCTGAACTGTCGCCCTCTGTTCTTCAGTCAAAATCACCAATCTGTCTGCATCTCTGTGTCTGTCTGTTTGTTGTCTGAAAAACATATAGCCTTGGAAAAAAACATGTCAACGAAATGTTCTATCTCATGCCACAGCCGTCTGTATCAGACGTGTAAGATCAGAAATCTTAAGTGCATCATTTGACAACCTTACAGGCTCCAGAAAACACACACAACATAAATTTAGGAAAACTCATGGAATTGAAAACTAGTAATGTTAACTTTAACACATTTATTGGCATTTAAAATGTTACTAGTTAATTGCTCATCCTTTTTGATAAAATGCAAAAAGTTGCTTTTTTCTTAAAGTATTCTTCTTCCCTCAGACCCAGTTTACTCACCAGTACAGTCACTTTAAGCTTGAAATGGGACAAGTTGCTCTATCAAAAGCCCATTGTGGGCAAAGGCCTTTTTATAACTCAGTATCAGATATTTTCCACCATCTAGGTAGGACGTGTACACTTATAACTCAGAACAGTCAGAATTGTGTTTTGAAAAGAATTCCATTTTTAAATGTCAGAAAACTGCGATATAATACTGTTATTGCAATATGAAGGAAAAATACTGTGATGGGGGATGTAGGGGACATTGAGTCTGAATGGACTTTGTTCCGTGCATCCATTGTTGAGGCGGCTGATCGGAGCTGTGGCCGTAAGGTGGTTGGTGCCTGTCGGGGCGGCAACACCCGAACCCGCTGGTGGACACCAGTGGTGAGGGATGCCGTCCAGCTGAAGAAGGAGTCCTATCGTGCCTTTTTGGCGTGTGGGACTCCTGAGGCAGCAGACAGGTATCGACAGGCCAAGCGGAATGCAGCTTCGGCGGTCACTGAGGCAAAAACCCGGACATGGGAGGAGTTCGGTGAGGCCATGGAGAACGACTTCCGGACAGCTTCGAAGAGGTTCTGGACCACCATCCGGCATCTCAGGAGGGGGAAGCAGTGCACTGTAAACACTGTGCTCAGTGGAGACGGTGCGCTGCTGACCTCGACTCGGGATGTTGTGGATCGGTGGAAGGAATACTTCGAAGACCTCCTCAATCCCACCGGCACGTCTTCCTTGGAGGAAGCAGGGTCTGGGAATGATGGGGTGGGCTCGTCCATCTCTGGGGTCGAAGTCGCCGAGGTGGTTAAAAAGCTCCTCGGTGGCAGGGCCCCGGGGGTGGATGAGATCCGCCCAGAGTTCCTTAAGGCCCTGGATGTTGTGGGTCTGTCGTGGCTGACACGACTTTGCAACATCGCGTGGACATCGGGGGTAGTGCCTCTGGATTGGCAGACCGGGGTGGTGGTCCCCCTTTTTAAGAAGGGGGACCGGAGGGTGTGTTCCAACTACAGGGGGATCACACTCCTCAGCCTCCCTGGTAAGGTCTATTCGGGGGTACTGGAGAGGAGGGTCCGTAAGATCGTCGAACCTCGGATTCAGGAGGAGCAATGTGGTTTTCGTCCTGGCCGTGGAACTGTGGACCAGCTCTATACCCTCAGCAGGGTTCTTGAGGGTGCATGGGAGTTTGCCCAACCTGTCCACATGTGTTTTGTGGACTTGGAGAAGGCATTCGACCGTGTCTCTCGGGGAGTCCTGTGGGGGGTTCTCCGGGAGTATGGGGTGTCGGGCTGCTTGTTACGAGCCGTCCGTTCCCTGTACGACCGGTGCCAGAGCTTGGTCCGCATTGCTGGCAGTAAGTCGGACTCGTTTCCAGTGAGGGTTGGACTCCGCCAGGGCTGCCCTTTGTCACCGATTCTGTTCATAACTTTTATGGACAGAATTTCTAGGCGCAGCCAGGGTGTCGAGGGGGTCCAGTTTGGTGACCTCAGGATTGGATCACTGCTTTTTGCAGATGATGTGGTCCTGTTGGCTTCATCAAGCTGTGACCTTCAACTCTCTCTGGAGGGGTTCGCAGTCCAGTGTGAAGCGGCTGGGATGAGAATCAGCACCTCCAAATCCGAGTCCATGGTCCTCAGCCGGAAAAGGGTGGACTGCCCTCTCCGGGTCGGGGATGAGATCCTGCCCCAAGTGGAGGAGTTTAAGTATCTCGGGGTCTTGTTCACGAGTGAGGGAAGGATGGAGCGAGAGATCGGCAGGCGGATCGGTGCGGCGTCCGCAGTAATGCGGACTCTGCACAGGTCTGTCGTGGCGAAGAGGGAGCTGAGCCGGAAGGCGAAGCTCTCTGTTTACCGGTCGATCTTCGTTCCCACCCTCACCTATGGTCATGAGCTTTGGGTAGTGACCGAAAGAACAAGATCGCGGGTACAAGCGGCCGAAATGAGCTTCCTCCGTAGGGTGGCCGGGCTCTCCCTTAGAGATAGGGTGAGAAGCTCGGCTATCCGGGAGGAGCTCGGAGTAGAGCTGCTACTCCTCCGCGTTGAGAGGAGCCAGATGAGGTGGCTCGGGCATCTGATGAGGATGCCTCCCGGACGCCTCCCTGGTGAGGTGTTCAGGGCACGTCCCACCGGGAGGAGACCCCGGGGCAGACCCAGGACACGCTGGAGAGACTACATCTCTCGGCTGGCCTGGGAACGTCTTGGGATCCCCCCGGAAGAGCTGGCCGAAGTGGCTAGGGAGAGGGAAGTCTGGGCTTCCCTGCTTAGGCTGCTGCCCCCGCGACCCGACCCCGGATAAGCGGAAGAAGATGGATGGATGGAAATACTGTGATATAAATTATTTTCTTACTTATTGATCATAATGGACAAACGCATGAGAAAGTTAAACTCTTAACTATTCACTGAGATCATTTAGCAAACCTAAAGCTACAGTTTCATATCTCCACAGCTTGAGGAAAAGGACATGTTTCTGTGTCATGGTACATCTCAGTTTTCTGCACAGAGACCCAGGATGATAATCAAAAGTCCTCTGGTTGGAGCAGGTTCAGTCTTCAACACTAAGTCTGTCTGATTGTTGCCTCTTTGTTTAAAGCCTGAGTGTATTAAACTGATTAAAGCAGCACCATAATGGAGATTACTTTGAAATAACTGTACATCTCCTTTGGGTCGCATGTGTGTGTGAGAGAGTGTGAGGCAGCAGACAGCACAGGGATGTGAACCAGGAGGATGAGGCTAGGTTTGACCCAAGCATTTGGCACACACAGATTTGAATGCGGAGAATGGGGGTCTAAATATAACCCACCGCTCCTGGCATAAACACTGTCTTCTGCTCTCTCTGTGGCAGCTTAAGCTTCAGTCTTGTTTCCAGGGCAGCATGGAAAGCTGTTTCACTGCAGTGATTGTGTACCAGGGGTATTATTAACCTATTTTAACTGCCGCTACCTCCTGACTAAGAAAAGGCGCCATACCTAAGTAATCCCTTTAAGCTAGACAAAACGTGTGTTTTCATAGGATGAACTTTTCAGAGAGCTGTTTGAACTCAGGAATATAATCCCTTGTTCTTCGGCCTTGAAATTTTGTTCCCAAGCAACAGTTCCTTGGAAAGTGTCTCTGAGGAGCTGTCTCTGTCTGATTGTCAGAGTTAGCTGTGTTTGAATCACTTTAATCAAACGCAAACACGACAGTGCCTCAGCAGGTGTGTCACTTCCTTTTTCCATGATTTGTCTTTTTTCATCTATTCTGAAGTTTTATGAAGACGTTGCCTTAAACTTGATACCTTGATGTCTACTCACTATCTTACAGCATGCTGTTCAGGAAAATGAGGAAAAGTCAGGAAATGATTAGTCATTGCAAACAACAGATGTAAAGTGCTAAAGCCTTTTACGTAGCATGTCACATCTCAGCACCATCAGTGTTGACTGATCCTGTTCACACACAGCTGGAACAGCCATCAGGAGCAGCTCAGGGACCAGTGTCCAAAGCAAACTTCAGCATGTGGACAGTGAGACCTGACCCTGTGAGACCTGACCCTGACCCTTTGATAGGCATGCTGACCTCATACAACATAATATGATCACCAAAAAAAAGTAGTAACAGCTCATTATACACTAAATGTGTTTATTGATGAAGCACCTAAAGATTTCAGACCAGCTAGCAGCCCTTTTTAATACCTCCTATGGAGCCAGATCAGCGTCATAATTCATAAATGCAAGAAACTGCATGTGTGTACATGCATCCACATATGCGTGAGTCAACCCAGAAATGTATAAACAGATCTGCAAATGTGTAAACTGATCCATAAATGTCAATTCGGAGGCCTGCCTCTTATACTTATACTATATGGCGCTACCCGAGTAGCTGCCTGTTGCAGCAGCTCTCTCGTCTTTGTCCGTTTCTTGTAATTTCTTCGTCTCTTTTTCGTAATCTTTGTATTTGGAGTGGATCATCACTTTGTATGGTTCATTGTCGGTCACGGACACCAAACTTTTTGTGGCTTCGGCGGTATTTTTTACTACTTTTCTCCTGTGTTTGTCTGGAGATCCTACATGTAACCATGGCTGCATTGTTTACATGCGAAATTAGCCGTTAGCAGCCTGTAGCATGTCAATGCTAACTAGTGTAGGGCTTGATGATTTCCCTCGAGCTGAGGAGGAGGAGGTGAGGACGACGTGCTGGTTCTCGGATGTGAGCTGGGAGGTGACGACGTGGACCTGTCCTTCCATCCATCCTTGTTGGGAACGTGGGATCTAGCCCCGGGGGATGGACGAGCTAGCTGTGCTAACCCAGCGGCATCGTGCTGTTCACGGACGTGGCTGATGGAGCAGACATCGGACGCCGCGACACATCGGAGGAGCTTCGCCTGCTGTGAGCAGACAGGATCCAGGAGACAGAGACTGAACAGACTGCTGGGGAGGCTTGGTCCTGGACCCTGTGGAGGTGGAGACTGGCAGGGCTGGAGAGTGGTGGACGAGTGGTGGACGGGATGTCGTCATCTAATTTCTTATGGACATTTTTGCACTTTCTATACTCTTTCTTACTTTTGTTTTCTTAAATGCTGCGGTGACTCCTGAATTTCCCCTCGGGGATAAATAAAGTATTTTCTATTCTATTCTATTCTATTCTATTCTATTCTATTCTATACAGCTTATGGACAGGTTTTAGTTATGATTTCACTGTGAGGTACACTGTAAGTATTTCTGAATCGAAGATGCAACAGTGATCACATTATAACACACCCTCGAATCTATGCAACTGTGATTGGCTGAAAAGGAGGGAGACATCTGATTGGCTACAGGCTTTCCCTGATGAAAACAATGCATTTGTGGATTTACGCACGTCAGGGAAGTCTCAAAAACCCACACACAAATGCAGCAAGGTTCACAAATGACAAACTACTTTTTGTACCTCTGTGAATCCTTCTGTGTGCATTTGTAGATTCACACATGCATTTGTGAATATTTTACACATTTGCGAATCAGCTTACATATTTGTGGATTGACTCAAATATTTGTTGATCAGGTTACGCATTTGTGGATGCATTTATACACTCACATATTTTGCATTTTTAAAATTTTGACACTGATATGGCTCCATATCTCCCCTCACAAAAAGACTGAGAAGCTTTGAGACCAGAACAAGAGATTCCAGAACTACATGTCAAGCTTTAGCAGTCAGATTAATGATCTAACAGTCAGAGAGGGGTTTGAAAAGCCTTCATAAGGTTGGAATAGTCATATAAATGGCTTAAATAGTCATACAAAGAGTTTCATGATTATAAACACATTTGTAATATTAAAGATTTTAGTAGTCATTTGTTGGCTTTATTTGATTGTGTTAAGGTTTAAACCCTAATAAATGAAGAGAACCTTTAAATATTCATAAAACTTTTTGCAACTATTAAATTGAACATATTAGATTTGAAAAGTCATATGGGTTTTAATTGAAATCTGAAGATTTTAGAGTCAAATTAAGGTTTCAGTAGTCAAATATAGGTTTTAATTTGAAATATTGAGGTTTTCATATTTATATTAAGGGTTTCAAAATTTTATAAATTTAACATTTTTAAAAAGGTTTCTTTAAATTGTATAAAGGCTTTAAATGATCATATTAGATTTAATAGACAAATGTTTTTTTGTCATACAAATTTTTTCTTTTTTTTTTTTTGACTCCTTCAAATATTGTGATTTTGGGTAGTCATCCTAAAGTTTAACTAGTTTCTATATATATTTTTTTAAGTTTTTAATAAATATATAAAGGTATTAAAATTCATAATTAGATTTAAATGGTCATAAAAAAGTTTCAGTAACCATACTAAGGTGTTATTAGTCATGAAAGAATATGTATATAAAGTTTTTTATAAGCATAAAAAGTATTTGATAGTGAAATGTGGTTTTGGATGGTTAAATAAAGGATTGATAAATATTTTAAAGTTGTAAAAGTCATATAAGGTTTCAGTGGTAATAGTAAAGGAGCTGTGAGGAGTTTCTAGGTGATCTAGATATATGCCTTATCATAATCCACACTTTGAATGAGATTATCAGCTCCAGTATGGGTTAATTCTTAGTGTTATTTCTGAGCTCAGGGGTTGGGTTGGCACGTCAGAGTCCCCATGACAACACCACACCGGCCGTGTTTTTCTCTGCTGGAGGGATTCTTCAGATTAGTGGAGTCTTTATTGCTAGCACTAAAGCTAGCTTTTCCAGCAAGTCCTCACAGCTTTTTAAGGTTTTAATAGTCATATAGAGGTTTCAGTTATCATATTTGTTTTAATTATGAATCTTTGTCCTTTTCATGTCTATGTGCTTAATTTTATGGTTAGTCTTACTGCTACAAACCCATCCACAGGATCCTCAGTATTTATTTTCCCTTGGTTTTGTTTATCTTATCTTACCATCAGATGAATTTTATGTTGTTGTTTCAGTCCACTGCTGGATTCTTTTGGTACATTATCTTATTCTGTAGTCTGTGGTTTGATGATTGTGTTTTCATCAGCATGTGATGCTCACTGAAACATTTTCCATTCAACAACGCTGCTGTGTCAGCGAAGTATTGAAATCTCACTGGTTTATTCATTTATTTAATGGTTCACCTACATCATGTTTAAAGACATGCATTTTTTTCAGCAATAAGTCCAAGAACATTTGCAGTATGTGTTTTTATTTCCATGGAAGTGGGTTACTTAATGCAGAAATACTGCTATCAGTTTACTTGGACATGAAATTTTTATTGCTCCAGATGTTGTAAATGCTGGTTAAAGGAGGAGAATACTCAACTGTACAACATGCACCAGGCACGCACACACACAAACACACACACAGCGGTATGCATATGTCAAAGCACACACATTCATCCCCACACATGCAGAGTCAGGAGTAAAGATGAGAGCTGGTTGGAGGAGAAAGTACCAAGAGTTGTCAGAAGTAGGTCACTGGATTGGAGCCGCTGAGAAAGTGGGCCACAGGTTCACTTTCATCATGACGCTCACACTCCAGCTCCTGATACTACTCTGCAGTGTGTGTGGCAGGGGACGAGGCGTTCACACTGTCTGTTTGTGTATTCCTGTTTGTTAAGCTCTGCTTCATTGAGACCTCGTGACCTCGTAAACTTCTAAAAAGGCTTTTTATGTGAAGAAAAGACAGGAGAACATGAAAGATGCCTCTCATTTGGTTCGGTAGATCTACCCATAAGACCCAGCTGTGTGTGCGTGGTGGTTCTGGAGATACCTCATTATGCTTGTGTTTTATAGGCAGTTGTTACAGCGTCTCTCTGCTGTTGACTCACATTCACATGGGCTGAGTCTATTTCTGTTCTTTCATCTCTTGCAGAAAATCCTTCCCGTCACAGCACGCCACCCTCGCATCCTTTGCAGCTGTCTATGTTTCTGTGAGTAATAGTTTGAGCCCACACAAACACTGAACCCCGCTCAACCTCCCATGAACAGCGCCTAATAAAACAACTTGAGCTAGCAAATGGAAACATTCGGTGCTGGATGATTGGATCAGCTCAGGTTCAGTTTTCTGCTTGAGCCTTTTCTCTGCACTGGAGAAGTCATACTAATCTCAAATTTTGGGCTTTTCAAGAACAAGTAACAAATACCAGCAGGTACCTGGAGGAAAAAAGGAATATATAGATAGTTCTCATGTAGGAACTACAAAGGAGAGGTCTTTAAGGGGGAAAACTAACATCTCCACATGTATTTGTTTGTACAACACTCATTTCTAATTGACTTACTGGAAAAAGTAAAACAGAAAATCTCTGAGCTTCTCACTGGATAATTAAAGACATCCTGTTATGATCCACATCAAACATTAACCAATGATCTTTCCCCGGCGCAGTAGTGTTGTGCTGGAGGTGACACAGACGTAGTACACTGGCAATAGTCGCAGCTGCTCTAAAGACAATGAGGCTGTGTGCTCTGAATCCAGTCTGATGGCAAAAAAGGGGAGAAGTCAGCTGATGTGTCATGTGTCCTCAGATGTACTTCAACAGCACGCTGACAGATTCATCCAAGCTGCTCAAGCCCCTGCTGGTCTTCTCCTTCATTATCTGTGCCATCATCTGTGGTCTGACCCGGATTATCCAGTACAAGAACCATGCCATAGACGTCTACCTGGGCTTCCTGCTGGGAGGCGCCATCGCTGTCTATCTGGTAAGAGACTCCGAAAACTGTGGTTATTCTGTTACTGTTTGTTCTCTGATCAGTACTGGCACTGGTCTTCAGGTCTGCTGAGCTCACGGTTTCAGAACAACTGCCTGAAACAATCCAGGTGTGAATACGCCCTAAATCACAGCTCATCCAGAGCGAGAGAAAGTCTGTGTTAGTGGAAAAGGCTTCATACCGCCAGTTTAAGCTTTCTAAAACTTGTACTGATTAAGGTAGGGGTCTTCAACCTGCGCCTCATGTGGCTCTTTGGCCGCGTTTCCACCAAGCAGACCGGTTTGGTTTGTCTCGGTACGGCATGCATTTTGTAGCATTTCCACTGACTTATCCCTGGACAGATTCCCAAAAACCGGGACGAGCTGGCCCACTTTTTCGGGACCCCTCCGTATGGGTGCCAGACTGAACCAATCCACCCTCGGAAGGTGGAGCTACAACACTGCAGACCGATGATTGGTCAAAGGAATCGTCACTTAGCCCAACAGCGGCTGCATTTCTCCTGGCGGCACACAGACTTCTCTGAAACAAAGATTGATTACACTTTGTATCAAAGAGCTACATGACAATCACAGAGAGGACGAAATGCTGCATGACTTCCATCTATGCCCTTTGTTCACTGTGTTGCATTTTTCTTCTTCATTGGATTTATTATCAGGTAAACTGTGTCGCACTGCTACAGTATCACACTATTATTTAACAGTTGTGGCTTTTAGCATCCAGCTTACACACCGCCCACCACGAGAGGGCACAGTTTGCTTTGGAAACGCAAATTGGATCAGGCTTAACTGTACCAAACCGAGCCAAACTGTACTTAACTGACCCGAACTGCTTGGTGGAAACGCGGCTTTTGACTCCTCTGCAGTGGCTCCTTGTAGCTTTGAAAAAATATTATTGAAATAAAGATTTTTTATTTTTCTCACAGAGGGTATTGATGATTAAAGACATTGACACTAAATTAATCTTGCGTTAACATTTTGTTGAACTAAATATTCATCACATCTGTCAATAAAGCCTCTACTTCACCTCCTCCATCATCAACAGCCCACCAACTTTCCATGCACCTGTGGCTAACCTCAAGTTTTACAGCCCTGGGAAGATAACTACATCAACAAGAAGAGAAATCTGGAAGAAAATACAGGTTTTAATTCTGTGTGGATGGACTCATTTAACTGCCAATGGGCCAGTTTAATATACAGCTTAACATGTGGCAAAAAATATATCATAAAACAAAATATGATGGGTTGGGGAATATATGGTATCCAATCAAAGAATTCCTTCAAAAATTTTAAAATATTTGCAAATTTATTAAGTTTCAATTTTTTTTCACTTTTATTTTTAAATTATTTTTACACCCTTGTCCTTATTTCTTTCTTTTTAGGGTCCTCGGCCTGAGCCAGGGCACCTTCTAGCAAGGGCTAGAAGGTGCCCTCGGCCGAAGGCCGAGGGCACTATTGTATTCCGTCCGTTTCTTTTTTCTTATTATTCCACAGGCTCCGAAAACGCAAATTAGACCTGCTTAACATACTCAAAAACTCACCAAAATTGGCACGCACCTCACAATTGCGAAAAATTGCGTAATGATACCAAACATGACCCCCGACATCCCATAATAAGCTCAATAGCGCCACCTAGGCACACGCTAAGGGCCCTAGCTCGGGCCAGGAATGTCGTAGAGAGATGAAACCAACACCAAAACGCTCGTGTCATCGAGACGCAAAAATCATACGCTGCTACCCTGGACCTATCTCCAACAGGAAGCCGGCTATTTGCCTCACAAAATAAAAAAAAAATTTTTTTAACCCTTTCTGCAAAAATTTTCTCCTCTGAAACCAAAAATGGTACAGGTTTGAGACTACCATCACATGACAGACCAGACCCTGCTCTACAAAAGTTGTGAAGGAAGTTGTTGTTTCGGGCCCGGTTTTCGAATGGCGAGCCCTCAAAGTCGCCGACCGCTTTTGGCCAATTTAGGATTTCTCCATGTTAGCAGATGAGGAGAACAGATTTCAGGTCAAAACACTCACTACTAGTACTTCTACTAGTGCCGCATTTGGGCCTCTAGACAAAAAACTAAAAGTCATAGAGCTTTAAAAATTACATGGTTGGATTCCTGACAAAATTCTCTACAACCATATGATATTTTTACACAGATTAAGCCAACATTGTGGCCTACAGGACAAGTAGTTGGGAAGTTTCTCTAAAATACAAAATCCATTTCTAGTACTTTTCCACCGGTGTTGTGACGCATTTGTGCTTCTAGTGAAAAAAGTATAACTCGTACTGCTTTAAAAATGCCAAAAATGGATTCCTCACAAGCCCTTCTATCAAATATGATATTTTTGACACAGATTGGGGTAAAATTGTGGACTCTGTGAGGATTTTTTTACATTAGATGGCTGATAAACTCTCCCTCCAGCCTGTAGTCACACTCGTGTCACGCTAATTAGAATTCCACGCATGCAGGTGGTGATGTCATTCAGCATAGCAGAGGATACGTTGCCATGGTATCAACTGATTCCCTGACATCCCATAATATTCTCTCAGAACCACAAGGCTCACTTCCACCTATGCACAGCAAAACAGCCCTAACTGGGGCTAGGAATGTCCTAGAAAGATGAAACAAATGCCAAAATGTTCGTCTCAGTTTGATGGACACATTGGAGGGAAAACCGGCAGGAGCCCGAGGACCCGTCTAACGCTGCTTGCAGCTTTAATTTTTTCTTTTTTTTACATTTTTGCAATTAAAAAAAAAAAAGATTAATTATCACATCACACCTAGAATTGCATAAATTCAAAACACTTCTTGTTTAGATAACTATGTAGTGGAGTGTAAATGTGTAGAAACTTCATAGTCTATTGTAAAGGGTTAGGGTTAGGGTTAGGGTTAGGGTTTGCACCTTACAAAGCAGAACCAGCTACACTTTGTGTAGATATCTGAGGATCCTGCTTTGTCCAGCATGTAATGATCTTGACCAAATCAGCATCAGGACCAGTTTGTTTATGTTTGTTTATGTTTATTAGATTTTGCACTATAAAAGATACATAAGATCAAACTGTAAATATTAAGAAAAAAACAAAGAAATGTGTCAGGAGATGTCAAGAAGCCATTAGGCTTATTCAAAGGACCTCACCTTTCTTTAAGAAAAAGAGACATCAGAGAACAATCAAGATTTCAGTAGAAACACAAAGTAATACAAGCAAACATGTGTTCAACCAATATGTGAAGAAACAAAAGAAATAGTAACACTCAACAGTAAAACAAACATAAACAGATTTAACAAAGAAACAAAAAAGAAATATAGAGACCATTAAAGAGTTGACAAAATTACAATAACATTTTAAAACAAAAGAAAAAAAACAACCAAAAAAACAAACACAAAGTAAAACTAAGCTTCGTGAATTAAATGTGAAGACAGTTTCCTTTTAAAAATCTGTAATGATGATGAGCTTTCAGCTACATGTCTTTTATCACTCCATATTTTTACACCATGATATCTGATGGAGAACTGACCGTGTTTTGTTTTATAAAAAGGAAGATGCAGATGGCTAACCTGTCTGGTATTAAACAGGTGAATCTGTGAATTTAATTTAAAGACATTTCTAAATGATGATGGTAAAGAAGAAGTTCTCACAGATTAAATCACTGTTGCCAGTGTTTGGCAGCATTAATCCCTGTTTCCACCAAGCAGTCAATTATGAATGAGTACAGTTAGGTACGGGTCAGATTTGTAAATCTTGATCATTTTCGCAGCCAATTGTGCCCTTCTTGGTAGGTGGTGTGGAAGCTAGATGCTAATAGTTGCATAAGCTACATTATAATGTGATGACATAGCTAGGAACAGGTACCTTTTACATTTGGAATGATCTGGCAGTTGGTACAGGTGCTCAACGGTACCAATTTTCGGTACTTTTTTGTGTTTAAGTGGTAAAAAATATCATGTTTTTTTTTTAATAAAAAAAAAACAATTTATTATATTTACTCTTCAATAAAAAATCTTGCAATGCTGTGTTCATGTCCAGCATGGAAAAATCACCTACTCTTACACTCCCTCACAGTCACAAAGATGCATTTAGGTACCTTAACATGGTACCTTTTGATTTTATGTGAATCAGTACCCAGTACTTTTGAATGAATATAGTTGGTACCTACAAAAGTACCTAATTCGGTACTTGTCCCTAGACAAAGCAGCATGTCTTGGTGTACCTGCTAATAAATCCAATGAATGCTGTTTTGTGATACCACTTTCCAAACTAAGGAAAAGATATTTTCATGAGGTCGACTGGAGATTTAAACATGGCGGGGTTATATGTTGTTCTTTTTTACTGCTGTCACACAGGAAGTAACAATTTTTTCAACCAATCAACAGACTGCACGGTTTTCAAGCTCCACCTTATGGGGTCAGATCGGTACGTCTGACACTCCAATAGATGGGTACCAAAAAGTGGCACGGTACAGGTTGGTAAATTGGGGACCTGTCCTGGTTTTGGTCAAAGGAAATGCCACAAAATGTGTGTGGTACCAAGATGAACTGAACTGAACTGCTTGCTAGAAACAGGGCTTCAGTTACAAAATACTATTTTCTAGTGACTGTTTCTAGTAACTGTTAACTATTTGTGTATCCTCTTGCCGTTCCCTCCAGTCTCAAGAGTTGAATCATAATATGTTTGTGTTCTTTGCTGCAGGGTTTGTATGCAGTTGGAAATTTTCAGCCCAGTGAGGATGCCAGCCCCAGCCCCCCCCCAGTCCTACACCGCCCCACCTGCTCCTTGCCCCACATAAGCCAGGAGGCCGTACTCCATCACCTGCAGATGAAAGCCAGCCTGGCCGGGGAGCCTGGCATACCCCCCACACACGCTGAGGGCCTGTTGCATCGAGCCCTCCAGCAGCAGAGGCCTGAAGACAGTCTGAAGCGATCCAGTGCTGATGTTGAGGTGCTCTCCCCACGCAGCCCTCAGAGCAAAGACGCCCTGGTGACCTTTAGCCACACTCTTCCTCGGGTTCATACCCCTCAGGCCATGGCAGCATATGAGGAAGCAGCCAGGCGTCACGCTGCCACCCTTCATCATGCTTCCATGGACTCCAGTCGCTCAAAGCAGCTGTTATCTCAATGGAAAAGTAAGAACAACCACAAATGCTCCCTGCAGGTCCCAGACTCCTTCTCCTCTTCCATTGACTCATCATCAGGCCACTCCTCCCAGCATCCACACCACCATGGTAGCATGGAGCTCCGGTCCAGCTCTGAGCCGTTAGCGATGGGCATGAACGGAGGGTTTGATGCACATGCATACATGTCCAAACTGGCCTCAGGTGCGTGTAACACTCTGCCCAGTAACTGCAGCGGGATCACAGGAGGAGCCAGGATATCCATGCAGTCTAGACCTGGGTCTTCCCAGCTGGTCCACATACCTGAGGAGGCGCATGAGAATTACACTGCTCCATCACCAAGGATGGGCGAAGGAGGAGGAAGTGAGGGGATGGGGACGTTAAACAGCACAGTTCAAGCCAACTGGCAAAGGGCGGCAGAGAAGACGACAGCCTGCAGGACTACTGACAGCGGGCAGAACACCCAGCCACGAATTATGCAAGTGATCGCTATGTCCAAGCAGCAGGGCCTCCTACAGACCCACTCCAAGAGCTTAGATGAGAGCAGCATCGGCTGTAGCACAACTGGGAGCTGCCAGGGCTCAGCTCGCTTTAGGGCGCTAACAGATCAAGACCCCATCAGCACCACAGGGCCCAGCTCCCTCGGTAGCACCACAGGCAGTATTTCAGGGAGCACTGGAGCAATTGTCAGAATAGAGGCCCACCCAGAGACCAACAAGCCAGTCATACAAGCTCCATCCACAGACGGATCTGGATCATGGAGATGGCGCTCCCTGGATCATGGAACAGGAGGTGCTGGAGGTCCAGGAACTAGTGCAGCAGGAGGAGGGGGTAGTTTGAGGCAGTCGTTTGAGCTCAATGATCTCAATAGAGACTCAGAAAGCTCAGACTCAGTACGCGAAGGGTCCATTGAAAGGAAGCGCGCCAATCACATCGTTACAACCACGGCCACCGTGACCACCCCTCCTATAGTTACAGTCCACACTCAGAACACTGGCCAATCAGAGCAGAGGCTCCACCCCCAGGGCCTTTCTACCATAAGGGTCACTCCAGGGGATGGTAGTGGATCTGGAGGTGGTGGTGGTGGAGGAGGAGTGGGTGGAGGTGGAGAATCTGCCTCAGAAACCCACTCAGTAGCCTCCAGTCGTGAATCAACACTGCGGAGGAAATCCAACAACATCATCCTGATTCCTGAGAGAGCCAACAGCCCTGATAACGCCCGAAACATTTTCTACAAAGGAACGTCGATAACCCCGACTTTCAAGGACTAGTTTACTTAACAACTCCTGTAGCTTAAAACACCAGACAGCTGGATTTTCAGAGTAGCCCATACCTGTGACAAGTGACATTGTTTGCCACCATTGTATAAAGCATAACTAAAAAAAAAAGATTTTTATGAAGCATGGATTTTTTAACATATTAATGCTAAATAACAACCTTTTAAGTGTTGTAGAGAAAAAAAACACTGTGTTCTTTTGTGATCACTCCCAAGAAACTTAATGTCCATTCTGTGCCAGTGCTACAGAGGCAGGAGAACTTTTTTATAAATAGAGTCATTGGCTTTGAATATAAATCCTCACCAAAAAAGAAAAAAAAAAGAATAAAAGAGTAGCAAAGTAACTTTCAAACTGTAGCAAACTAAAACAAAATAAGTGTATCATAGCTGTGAAACCAGTGTTAACTTCCCTGCACTGTGTGAAGTGTTTGTTTGAAATGGTGCTACACCAGATGATACTATTAATGATACAAAATAATGTATAATTTGAATAGATAAGAACTTATTTTACAGTGTGATCAACAATGACATTAATATGTAAAAGATATATCAGAGATATGTTTTGTATTTTGTCTCTTTCTGTACAGATACCACATATTCAACAGAATACTGTTTTGAACCATAAGTGTGCTTAGCATTCCTTCTGTAGCTATGAAGTCAAATATGCTGTGACTTGCACTGAAATATGCGTTTACTGTACCCAGTATACTGTAAACCCTGACCTTATCCTTTATACCCTCTTCTTATAATCGGACATCCATCTCGAGCCCGCGTCTACAGCACAAAAAAAGAGTAACAATGGAATACCTTGTGTCTTTATATCATGAGATAATTTGTACATATCCAAAATCTCAGTGCAATACTTGACCTCAAGCTTCCATGATAATGTTTTGCAGGTTTCACACTGCTCAAAATCTGTTTTTGTAGCTTTCAAATTAACACTTCAAGAAGTATAGTTGCAGCTGACAAATCCAAAGCCAAAGGATAGCATGAACAGAGTACGCATTCAGGCTCCGGCTAATGTTATTAAATGAACTCCACACCATGACAGGCAGCAGGTGGACTTCAAAGCTTGAAAGGGAGAGCAAGGAGAGTTTCCATCAAAACCATAAAAGATGAACAGCTGCCATAGCAAACCAAAACAGGTCCCAAAAGTCAAGTTCAGATAATTCATAGTGACGGCCATAACACTGTTACAGTCTCTGTGGTAAAGCACACCACAGGGTAAATTACTGTAAATATTGGACACAACAAAAATAACCTGTGTTTGTTTTCTTTCTCTTTGTGTTTGTGAGAGAATTCTGTAGTTTTTTCAATCACAGCATCAAGACCTGGCTTCTTTTAGGGCATGTTTTTGGCCTTAAAATTGTTCTAAAAGGTTAATAAAAATTAAGTCTTTTTTTTTTTTTTTTTACTTGCTAAACAGATTCACTCAAAAATGTAAAAGTCAGCTTTCACATTCTGTCACCTGAACTAAGCTAAACACATCCCAGACCTGCTTCTATACCGCACTGCAAAAACTGAAATCAAATCCATTGTTTAGGTCTTATCTTTAGAAAAAGTTATCTTAATCCTTTTCTAAGCCAAATTCATCTGACAAGTCCAGAAAAAAATTGTTGTTTTTTATATATATATATATATATATATATATATATATATATATATATATATATATATATATATATATATATATATATATATATATATTTTGTCAAGACATGATTCTTCTTTATAAGGGACTGAGAGGACTTATTTAATGTGCTTGAAAAAGTCTCACCTCTAGATATATGCCTGATCTTAATCCACAAGTTAAAATGAGATTATCAGAGCCAATAAAGGCTATTCCTAAATGCTATTTCACAGCTTCCTGATCACATTGAAGTTGCTATGACAACACCATGCCAAGTGTCAAAGTACTAAACTTTGGAATTATCTGATTTTAACTAGCGTGAGAAGATAACTCTGAGATTTTCTCAGCTGAAAACGATTTCTGTGATTACTTTTATAGTTATGGTGGACACTGGAGCCTAACTGTCTTACAGAAAAAGGACAGAAGATAGAGATAGAGCACGAGCTAAAGGCTAAAACGGGCGCTCAAGGCTAAAACATGCACTGAAGGCTGAAACATGAGCTAGAGGCTAAAATACAGGCTAAAGGATAACGTTAGCTCTACTTGGTAGATGAGCACTTGTAGGATACAACCACTAACTAACTAACCAACCTTACATGCTACAGACAAGTCTCAGAGCATCAGGCTGTGAGTAAAGCTAAATGTAGCAGGCTAAAACTACTGTATGAACTGACAGTTTGCTTGCTGTCACGTTAGCCTACAGATACATCCTAGCACTGGGCTGCTAGTACCGCTACATTTAGCCGGCTACTGATGTACGATACAAACTTACAACATTTGCTTGCTGTCACATTTCAAACAACAGCGCTACTTAACTACATAAGCCACACTTATTAATACCTTACCTCATCACTTTGTATCTAGTAAAAGATTGTCTCGAACAAAGAGAAGTAGAGTTAAAGTACAAAAGTACATCATTTAAAATTGAATTTGAGTAAAAGTTACTTAGTTACTTTCAGTTATTCAATGCAAAAAAAAAGGATGAGCCATGAATCAAATCCAGCACAAGGCAAGGTAGTGCAATTGACTTTCACTTCCAGGACACAGGGGTTTTCCGACCGCATTTGATTTTTTTCACTATCAATATTGTACTCAGTAACGATAGGGGGTTCAAATGTGGCGAAGTAAAATACTCTGGTCAAAATGTACTTGAGTAAAAGTAAAAATTACATATTTCAAAAACTACTTAAAAAATTACAAATTACTCATAAAGAGTACTCAGTTACAGTAACGTGAGTAAATGTAATTCGTTACTTTCCACCCCTGTTCAAAACAAACATGCCCAGTCAAGAGTCGAGTCTTTACGACAGTGTGTGTGAGACCCTGAACCAAAAGTTGTCTCTGCAATCCACTTCAAACAGATAGTCCTCAAAGTCCCCTGAAGGAAGTTGAGTGTTCATCCTCCTGACCCCATTGGCAGATTTGTGTTTATTTATCTTTACAATTTCAGACGTCTTTTTTGTCTTTTAATATCTTAAAATAAGATTGTTTTTCTGTACTTTCCAGATGAATGTGACTCGTATTTAGTCAAATAGACCATTTTAATGAAACATAAACTCTTGCTTAGATTTCAGTTTTTGGATGCACAGGAATGGAACTGGTATGAACTTTTTGGCATAACTTATTTAAATATCTGACGAACATTTCTTTAAAAGTTAAAACTTTAAGGATCTTTAAATGCATCATGAAAAGCAGTCTGTTCATCTTAGTAAAGTGAAAATACCCTACTGTTAAAATGATATATGAAGCTCTTTTCTCAAGACAGATAATCCACATTGCTGGTAAATTAGTACGCCTGAGTGTCATAGTTTTCACATTATTGTAAATCTTTTGGTTATTTTTGTAAAGAAAGCATGTAACAGGGGATATCACTGGGATTTGCACTCCCTTCATCATCTGTCGTATGCACTGGAAGAACAGCACCTTCTTCCAGTTTTGTGCTGTAATTTCTTTTGATGCCATGAAGCAACCAGCAGATTTTCTACGTACTCTAACCAAGTGTTTGAAATGCTCTGTAGAGGCCAGTCGATGCTGCCAGCTCACCCACTAACTTTGTGATTTCTTCATAGAGAGATGTCTCGATTGAATATGCTTTTCATTTTTTCCATGTTTGGATAAAGACACAGATGTACAGGGTAGAATCTGTTTGGAGAAGACAAAAAGACGACTGTTACTCAGTTGTAGAATTACAAACCTGTTGTTTACACTGGTTTATACAATATGCATATCATATATTAGTATCTCAGTGGTTAAATGAGCACCCGCTGTTTATAAATTATATTTGATACAAATACTCCTGAATTGACCATAATTGTTCAATGAAATTTTTTGCCAGTGTTACTACAAGAGAAAATTTGCCAAAGCGCGATTTTTTTATTTGAAAAGATATGAACTACCATGTAACTTTTAGTGTTTGTATAGCAAGCTTGCAATATGATGTACATGATTTATTCTATACCCAAGTAACATTTGCATGGTCACTTTTTATAATGCATATCACAGAATTTATATCATAAATGTTCTTTCATTTTTACTTTACACTTGTAATTGAAGTATGTTCTTAATTCAGAGTATCATAGAGAGAGTTTAAGACAATCCTTTCTTTTTTTCTTTCCTTTTATCTATTGGAGAGCTGTTACTCGTTTTCAAACAGGCTGGCTTTCTTTTGATGGTTCTGCCGTTCACTTGGAAATGTGTGTGTGTGAATGACTGCACCAAGAAGTAACGAGAGCTGAGGTTCTGATTCAAAGGGAAAACATTTCATTTCCAGGGGAACCAAGAGTCTTTCATCTAATTTAAAGAGACTGTGAGGAGTTTCTAAGTCATCTTCCTTCAAGATATATGCCTGATCGTAATCCACAATTCAAAATGAGATTATCAGCGCCAATATAGATTATTTCTAAATGCTACTTCTGAGTGATGGTGGACACTGGAGCCTAACTGTCAGACAGAAAAGGACAGAGGAGCAGAAGAAAGATAAATAGGAGAGAGATAGAGCACGAGCTAAAGGCTAACACATGAGCTAAACTGTTGGTGGTAATGTTCATTCCAACCCACATACAGCAGCTACTTACAAACTGACAGGGTTTACTTGTTGTCACGCTACAGATATGTCAGAGCACTGGGCTGCCGATAGCACTACACACAGCCGGCTGCTACAATGTTTGCATGATGCAATGTTTCAAACCATAGCGCTTTGTAACTGTATTGATAAATTCCTTACCTCAGTGTTCTGTATGAAGGTAAAAGTTGTCTTGAACAAGGAAAATTTCTTTGGATCTGAACTACATTTAATTTCAAAACAAACAAAGCCTCGCTAAAAGCAATTTACGACAGTGTGCATAAGGCCGGGCCAGAGGGTGGCAAGGGAGTGCAATTAGAACAGTTCCTCCTCATAGAATCCTTAAGTTTTGTAGTTCAATGAAACGCTGAGACATATCTAAAGGTTTTGGTGTTCGATGCCTTTATACAGGAGAGAGATAGAGCATGAGCTAAAGGCTAGATCACGGGGTAAAGGCTAGATCACAGGGTAAAGGCTAAAACTCAAGCTAAAGGCTAGAACACAGGTTTAAGGCTAACACTTGGGCTAAAGGTCAAAACACTTGCTAAAGGCTAAAATGCAAGCTAAAGGCTAAAACACAAGCTAAAGACTAAAACACAAAAGACTAATACTAAAAACTAAGGCTGAATGCTAGAACACAGGTTTAAGGCTAAAAACAGAGCTTAAGGTTAAATCTCTTGCTTAAGGCTTTCACACAAAAGGCTAAAACACAAGCTAAAAGCTTAAACACAGGCTACAAGCTAAAACACTGGCTTAAGGCTAAAACACAGGTCGATCTGTTTGTGCTAATGTTGATTCCAACCCACAGTCAGCAGATATTCTGCAGTGGTCTGTTCAAACTTGAGAGTGAGGTTACATTAGCTCTGATTGGTAGATGACTGACAGGACATAACCAGGATTCACTAACGTTACACATTAAAGACATGTAGCACTTTTTACAGCTGGTCTCTAAACTATGGTACAAATGGACAAAGTTTGCTTATTACATTTCAAACAACAGCGCTTTTAAACAGTTGATAAATCCCCTACCTCATGATGTTGTATCAGGTGAAAAGTTTTCTTTAACAAAGTAACGCACTGTTTCCCACCAAAACAAACACACACAGTTAAGAGTCATGTCATCATAACAGTGTGTGTGAGACTCTGGACCAAAAGTTGTCACTTCAGTCCAGTTCAAACAGATCCTCCTCACAGTCTCTTTGAACTCTATACACAGCTCACCTTACCTTTGTTTCTTACTCAACATAGAATTATTTCCTGTATTTAATAAAGTCAAAGTTTTGTTTAAAGGTTATGTTTAAAATGCTGTTGAAAGTTAAAAAACTGGATATGAGTTTAACATCATTCAGCGTTGGTTTTATTTAAGCATAAGTTAGTTTTTAACAGTAGACTCCAGACAGGCTCAACATCCTGGCCAGGTGTTAACACTCTGCACCGCCCTGCTGGAATGGTGTCAGCAACTTGGCCTTTCTAGAAATTACGTTCTGACTTTCTTTTCTTCTATGACACTGTGTACTTAAAAGCACTTATAGCTACGTAAATCAATAAGTAGAGCATAGCCGAGTAGGAGTTACTTCAGTGGCACTAAACTTTGTATGTTTCTGATATCTTTATCCTGTGGTCAAGAAATTCCTAGAAAGACCAAAACCAAAACCATGTCTGTGCTTTCTATGTCCCCTACTCTGTCTGTGGCTCTCACTGCTACAACAAGTGTTTCCCCACAGGGGACGCTAATCTTCAACTCAACACACGTCTAGTTCTACTATACAGAAAGGCTGGAGTTAGATGGACAGGACAGGGTGTGTGTGATAGAGTTAAAGGTGATATGTTTGTGCTCAGAGTCGCCCTCTGCTGCGACAGGGATCATCGATTTGTTTAGAAAGTTCAGTGAAAAACAGCTGAGCACGAAACAACACTTCAGCCCTGAGTTTTGAGTCAACAACTGCAACAACACAGCACTCATTAGCTTTGAGTAGCATTTCATACCAGCCTCTTGTTCCAGACATATCAAAATAAAGACTGCCATTTTTTATGTGATGGAGAAGAAATGTGAAATCAGTCTCAATGACAAACGCTGAGCTTGTATGATTGTGTAAAATACAAGTAACACTCCTTAGATCAAAGCCTTAACAGTGTCTATTCTCCCTTTATGATGATAGATCAGAAACCCCTCCAGATGAAGATATATATTATATATAGATTGGATACAGAGAAGTCTGATAGGACCAGAATATTTATATGGCATTTTTTCAAATTCTGTGTCTGATTTGCGTCTGTCCCAAAGGCCTGGTGAATCAAAGTGTTACGTGACACATGAGTAGTGATGTAGATCCAATGAATAGAACTGTGAATGGATGCTCTCTGCATGTGTAGCCTCTTGTGTTGTCTTTGGATGAATCATCAATGTTTTCTTATACTGTGATCAGCTGTATGAGTTCTATGCAGCAAGAAAAAAAAAGAAGCTAAAAATGAATTTACCACACGTGGAGTTTGAAGAAGAAGAAAAATGAGTTTGTACTGTTGTTTATGTGCAACAGTCCAAACAGCAAAGTTTTGGTGGCGTACAGAGAGTGAAAAGTATCAATCACACTGAGAGTTCACAGCACGATGGTCAGCGTAGATGACGGCAAAATGTGAATCTTTAAAATGATTGGAATAAATGTTTGCTATTGAAACCAATCAATGGATGTCCTTTCATTCATGTGTCTTTATTTCCTACAGCATCATCACCTCATCAGATCTGCTTACTATCACAAAAATACCTAAAGTTACTTGGAGTGGACAACGAAAAAGTCAGCTCACAATATGCACTGTAAAAAGTGTTGAGCTCAACATGTAACAACCCATTTCTATCATTGACTTCTACTTAACATAATGAGTTCAGGAATTTCAACTTAATTTAATGAGTTATTGGTACACCTACTCAAAGTTTTAAGTCAGTGTAATGAAATGCACATTTCGATGTGTTAACATAACCAAACAGTATGAGTTTTCAGTGTTACCTAGATCTTTCTGAAACTGATCATGACCATGGTGTGACAGTGATATTAATTCAACAGAAAAAAAAAGTGCTTATTGAAATTTTTTGCTTCGTGTAATCGGGTATTTATGACTATGATACTTTGTCAATAATAATTTGTTGACTCAGCTTAACTTAAGTCATCTTGTTGCTTTGACTGAGTTAACTTAATTCAGCATGAAGTGTCAAATTAAGTACACTTACGATATTTGTTTATCTAACTTTCTCTACTAGGTTTATTTAATTTGAAAAAACCATCAAATGTATTTTTTCTGTATTGTATCATCTTGAAATTCTGTGTTTCTGTAACTTCAAAGAAAAAAAGAAAAAACAACCATCTGAATTAAATTGTTTTAATCAGTAACACCTTAATGAACAAAGTTCATTGAAATTAAGTTAATAAGTTCAATCAACACAATTGATTTAACCAAAACTACTCAACAATTCAGTTGTAATCAAATCCACATTTGAATCAACTTAAAGTTTTCAGTTGTTTCAACTCAATAAATTGAAAAACCCAAGAGTAAAAAAAGACAACAACGTGGGTCAGAATGGGACGCAGTGGATATGAGACCCCACTGTACATCGAGATGTCGTGCGCGGTCAAAGTCTGTCTGTGCCCTACAGCATGGACCAGTTGGCTGTCTGTGCTCTATGGCACAGGCCAGACAGCTGTCTGTGCTCCACAGCAGACAGGCTATTTAGTGTCCAATCAAAATACCGTCTCAGTGATGGTAATTTAAAGAGAACAGGGAAAAAAACAACCCAATTTATAGTTTTAAATTTAAATTTTAAGTTAGCCCAACATACCAGAGCCCGCAACCAGAAGTTGCGCTAGATATTTTACTTGTCCTTCTTTTTGACTTACAGGGTCGTACACTTTATAAATTACAAGGCTGATTTAACTTAAACTCTTAAGTTCAATTGCCTAATTAAAAAACATTAGTTAACTCAACTTTGAGAAAAAGCTTTATTTCAGATCAGGGACCTAAGTTATACCAGCTGTTTAATTGATGATCGTTAATTGTTTAACCTGATACTCTGAGTTGAAATTACTTAAGAAAAACATACCTAATCTTGTCAAAGCAAGCTTCAATCATGTTTTATTTAAACTGAAAAATTTAGTTATATGAGTTAACACATGTATTTTTATTGTTTTGACTTGATCCAATGAGTTGAAACTACTGAGTATATTGCATCATCAGTTTAAGAAAATTATCTTTTTTTTTTTCAAATGAGCATACAATACACATCCTTACAACCCACATTTTCTAGTTTAACTATTTTCATACCAATTGCCTTTTCAAGTTACATTAAAGAGGGTGATAACAGCAGGCTGCAAACAGAAGAGAGGGATTAAATCCTCTCCAGGATGTGCTCATGTAGTTTGCATGGCATTGTTTCAGATTTAACTCAGACACAGACAGTTTTTGTTTTAAAGTGACCTTCTGGACATATGAACTGACCCCCATCAGACAACAAAAACTCCATTGATTGGTCACTTCAGTGATGAGTCACTCAATAAGTGACCAACAATGACCTGCTGGCTGTGACAGGATAAACGCCGTAACAGATGAGCGTTCTTCAGAGCAACCTGACTCTCTGCTGTCAGCAGCTAAAGGTTAGACTTGAGTCCGTTTCTGACGACGTGAGGGACGTGTGTGTGCTCAGCTGAATCAGTCAGCAGAGGTGACTTATGAGCTGTCTCATAGCTAATTCAGCAGGTTCACTCACAGTCCTGGTTCTGTTGATGGGAAGTCTCTGAATTTCCTGTAAAAGACCACATCTCTGGGTTTGAAGCCCCACAAATGGCGTGGCGTCCATTTCAAGGAGCACTGGGATCAAAGCTATTTCACCCACGTACAGTTTGACAGAGTTTTCTAACATGTTAAATGTAATTAAATGCTTTGAATTAACTCAACACCCACCACAGCAAGACTCTGATAAGCCTGCATGTGTAGGAAAACATAAATTTATATTTGTTTAAGCCTTTTAACATCCTCCTACACTGCCTGTTATTATGCCTGGGAGGCAGACTCTTAAAGCCAGCTTTTTATATAGACTTCATCTTATTAAGAACCAGCTTTATGTTAACTTTGCATGTGAGACATCAAGATATGAAACAGTCTAATGGAATAATGAGTCATCCTGATGTGATAGGATATATAGCTGATTTATAAATGATGCAGTAATAAAAATGGTGTGATATCACTGCTGCTCTTTGGCTTTTGGGTGATCACAGGGGCAGCTGTGGCTCACTCCAAGGTCTTACTATCCAAATGCAGAAGTGTCCCCTGAAATGTCTCTTGGAGCTGTGTGTGAGTGATGGGCAATCTATGCCATTGCTAGGCACTGCCATAGTGGCTGCCTGTCACAGCAGCTCTCTCTTCATTGTTGTCCCCCCCTCCTTTATTATTATTATTATTATTTTTAAGTTATCTTTGTGTTTAGAGATGTCATTTCTCTTTATGTCTTATTCATTGGCCATAGATAATTAACTGGTTGCCTTTGCAATGATGGTTTTTTTTCACTCATTTCACACAGGAGATCCTACATGTAACCACATGGTCACACTGTTGACACACAAGATTTCACCTGTTAGCAGCTTGTAGCATGTTGATGCTAACTGGTGCTGGGCCTGATGTTCTCTGTGAGCTGAGGAGAAGGAGGTGAGGATGCTGTGCCTGTGCTGCAGTGTAAGCTAAGAAGTGATGACATAGACCTGTCCTTCCATCCATCGTTATTGGGAACATAAGATCTATCTCCCATAAGATAGACAAGCTAGCCATGCTAACACAGCACCAAAAGGAATACCAAAAGGCAGAGTAGCATCATGCTATTCACAGACATGGCTCTTTATAGGACTTTTTTCTTCTAGATGACACTTTGTTCTATTTATGTATGTGTTGCACTATATACTTTCTTGTATTGATACTGTGACTCCAAATTTCCCTTTGGGGATCAATAAAGTACATTCTATTCTATTCTATTCTATTCTATTCTATTCTATTCTATTCTATTCTATTCTATCAGCATACATACAGCATGTAAAATGAATTGATTAATGTGACATGAGATATAGAGGTGAGGAAACTAGAGATATAATGAAGATAAAAGCAGTCGTTTAACTATGTAATATGTAAATATTTGTTGTGATGAGAGTCTGAAGTTATTTTCTTCCTCAACACAAAACAAGATAGGATGTTTTAAGCTAAAACAGGAGGTATTCTGCCTTCTTCAGTCTTTTTTTTTCTGTCCCCATATGTCACCATAGTGTCTTCACATGATTCACAGCTCAAAGAAATCTCTATGTTTCTCTCTGCTGTTTTAGAAACCCCTTATTTCAGCCTGTCTGAACACTTTGTAATGGCCACTGTCTCTTTAAGACTTTCCACTCCACAAAACCCCTTCACTCTCATTGGCCAGTTTACTGGAGACCTGTTGGGGGTGAACCTATGGGCAAACCTTGGTGTTTGATGCCCTCCTCAACATTTCATGGAGCAGTTAGGAGATACCTGTGCTATGACCTCATCATTTCAGTAACTCTAGTGAAGATGTGGTGCTATTTTTAGAACTGAGTGTTTTGATCAGTTCACAGACAGATTCAGGGATTTCCACAACACATGAATAAGTAGAGGTTTTAAAATCTGCACGTTTAGTATAAACATCTGGCATTGTTGCTTTATGTCAATGTTTAAAACATGTCAGCGACAACGTGCCCACATACTAAAACACATGAATAGTCAAGGAGTGCCATACTGCTACAAAGCTCAAACACTGAATCAGTGGTGTGCACAACAGCGGGGAGTTGGTCGCTCCTTCTTGTGGCCCAATAACATGCCTAAACTGTCCTTTTGGGAGCCAAAACACACTTAAGTGCTATTATGCGTTAAGTAGGAGCCAAAATGCATGCTGAAGTGCCTTCCTGGTTGGTAAAACGCATTCAACCACCCTCTTGGGTGGCAAAAATGTATGCCAGTAGGTTGGCAAGGTCATTGCAAAAAATGTGGAGTGTAGTCCTTGGTGGCATGAGTGTGCTGTTTTTGCTTTTTTATTCTTCTCACCCCTGCCCTTCAAAACGTCTGTGCATGCCATGGCACTGAACACAGGAAGACTTGCACTGCTAAGCACAACTGGTTTGATTGGTGACATTGTTCTAGTTAACGACACCTCTGGACTAGCTGGTCCTGAGTGGAGGAGCAGAAAAAGAATGGTGCAGGATTGACCGACTAAATCGCGTGCCCAGGTGAAGAAAGCAGCTTCCAGCCCAAGGACCCTTTCTCACATGTCACTCACCTGCTCTCTCCTGATTCCACTCTCCTGTCCTCTCTAAAGGTGTAAAAGGCCAAAAAATATCTCTTTAAAAAAAGAAAGAAAAGAAGGAACCCTCAAACTGTCATCACACAGGAGCGTACGCCAAAAGATGACAGTGTCTGAAAACAAATCTTCTCTTTCTGTTCGTTTTAATTCACTGTACTAATTAGCTCCTCTTCTTCTCTGTAACCACCTCCTGCTTTCTGCCTCGGCGTTGCCATAGCAACATGGCCCTTGTCATTGTGTAAATTGTCTCCCAAATAAAGAGCCCAAAGCTCCTCTCTTTCAGCTGGAGGCACGCGGAGATGAGATGATTCCTGGTTGCCGCAGATAAACAGGTATCATTATGAAAGGAGGTAATCCCTGCCTCTCAGCCGTATCCGGGTCTATGTTCCTCAAGCTTTAACACTCAACATCCTTTCTGCCTTTAATAGTACAGAAAACTAAATCATGAGCCCATCATAATGGTATTAGAGGAATCAAAAGAAATCCATATTTCATTTTCAGAGAGTTATCAGATGGTGTGCATGTCACAATGAGAGTGAAGAGAAGAGATGTGCTTCCCTCCTCTCTTCACTCTCGTGTGGGTTTAACAGTGCAGCTGCTGGCCTTGTCCTACTTTCTTTGACTGAAATGTTCAAAGGCAAAGAAAGGGAAAGGGAAATGCGAAAGTAGCTGAATCCATCAAAACTATTCTTTATTTCCCATTCTCAGTTTTTTAATATATTTATAATTTTTTTGTTATAATGCAGCTTCAGACCACCAATCACAAAACCAAATTCAACACAGGATTTCAAGCAGACTGGCAGAAATTAGTGGTTAACATATTGTATGAATGTCACATATTCATGATCTGTTTGAATCCATTTTTCATTGGTTCATTTTAAAGTTTCATGTGCACCAGGAAGACACCAATAAAACTACTGAAACAAGACCTGTCAGAACATCACTTGTCACATGTTAAATAAAGGGTTGCCCCAGATATTGATGACCGGTAAATACCACTTTGACAATTAACGGATCCATTCTTCTTCTTTTTTTTTTTTTTTTTAAAGATGTTTGTTTTTTGATGTCTGATCCAATAAGTTTGAGTTTCACAGACTCAAACTCATAAACTCTTCATTTGCCAGATCCACAAATCAGCAGAATCATGTAGGTTCAACAAACAGCTAACTGTTGTAATCAAAATGAATGACACTCTTTGTAGGAGTGCTATTATCACAAAGGTAAACAGAGGGTGAAAATTCAACAATATTGTAGCTCATTAAACAATGTAGAGAGCTCATTGTTCCGTATCATCCGTCTAGGTCACTATGTTCTCAGCAGGTCTGCTCGTTGTTCCTAGGGTCCCTAAAAGTAGTATGGGAGGTTGAGCCTTTAGTTATCAGGCTCCTCTTCTTTGGAGGTCGGGGGGCAGAGACTGCCTAAACTTGAAGTGTAGACTTAAAACTTTCCTTTTGGAAAAAGCTTAGAGTTAGAGCTGGATCAGGTCTGAACCAGGTCTTAGTTATGCAGCTTTAGGTTTAGACATAGGAAACTGACACACAGGGCTCCTGTTTCCCTCTCTATCTGTCAGTCTCACTTCTTATCTTAACGTCTCATTAAAGTTATTAATCAAGGATCACTCTGATGCACCAAATTCACCAGATTCGTCTGCAATGCGACTCCGTTCTGTTGTGTGTTGACTGTGTTTGTCAACTTAGACCGGCTGCATGTTCAGTCCAACAAGCTGTATGACTGACAGACAGCTGGAGTCACAGACCGAGAAATTCCTGCTCTTCCCACTCCATTGATCAGTCTCTCCTCATTCATGTTGGGCTGTAAAACCTCAAACCTGTTGACTCCTGGTCTGGCTCTGCTCATTATGCCTGTTTATCGATGTTGTCAATCTAAATACGAACTGATTTTGAAAAGGTTTGTTTTATTTTGAAAGTCCCTGGGTGTTTTAAGGTAGTTTTTTGTCACTACTTCCTGTCCCACTCGATCTTCCTTAGGGTGAATTTATGCATCACAGCTCCAGCAAAAATAGAACGGCTCGGTATTACCTGTGACATGATGGAGCAGTCATGTAGACGGCCTGCAACGGAATGGATCCAGTCTTCAGTCTGGTGTATTTAAGCTCTTAGAGTCTCTGAGTTTGTCTTGCAGGTTCCTCTGGATTGGTGCTGTTGACGGCCTGCTGCCGTGGACCTGCCAGACTCCAGCTGCTACTATTTTAAAATTAAACATAAATGTTGACATTAGTGAGTAAGTATTCATTTGAAAGTCCTGCAAATAGCACACATACATACACCTTTATAGTCTGAGCTGATTGAGGTAGAATGTCCATTGAGCATGAGTCTGGCTCCACTCAAGATTTCTGTGATTCCATAATCTTATTTCACTGAGCTGGTGTGTTAACTACATGCTTTTGTTTCACCATGCTTTTTATTCATGCCATGTTGAAGGGTAAGGCAGCTATTTACAGCTGCAGGAGGAGTGTGCTGTCTCTGGTGCCATGTCAGCAAACATTGCAAACATATAATCAACATTCAGCACGGTCTGCGTTTAGAGCACGATAGCACAATCACAAGGTGTTATTTCTTTTTTATTTTAAAGCTTCTCATCCTTATTTAAAACTGTTTAATCTCCTTTAACTGCACACGTTAAACAGAGCACCACTGTCTTCATAACCCAGTCTTACATGTGGTTCGTCAGAGCTAGAACCTGAGGTCTGAAAGAGTCTTTGTGACGGACACACGGGGGCGGGAGCAGTGAGGAAGACATCATGGAGATGGAAACCACTGGGGGAGAAACAAACGTGCTGTCAGCCGAGCCTGAGCTGTACATGAACAGTCAGAGGTCTGTGGCACAGCTGAGCGTGTCAGTGCTGTCATGATGGACAGAATACATGTATTGTTTTTTTCCTCCTGTGGTAAAACATGTTTGCTGATGCAGTGATGACTCAAACCTCTCACTCCTTTGTTAACCACAGAGTGCTGTTGGAATCTAACAGCATGAAGATTTCTCACTCCAGCAGAAACACAAACAGGTTCCTTATGGAGGCTCAATAAACTGATTCACTGTCTAATTCACGTCTTGCTGTTTGAAGTTTGACTACATTTAAAGTGAGACTCACCTCCTGCCCCAGGATAGAGCTAAAGCTCCATCTTCTCACGTATTAATCTAAGCACACGCTCCTCCTGTCATTTTTAGTGGAAAGCTGGCGTATAAACGTGTTTAGTGATGGCTTTCATACCCAGCCGCTGGCAGCTGCTCTGTGTTAACCTGATCTGACAGATTTCACACCGTGAAGTGTCTCAAACTGTTAATCCTCGCCTTAAAAATTCAAGAGCCCTCTGTCAGGCCGGCGGACCCTGTTGGACATCTTGGTGGTGGAAAATAACAACATCATGTTTCTTTGAGGCACATATTTTAAATATTCCAGGAAGTTTTAGCAGCTTCTGCATCCAACCTGTGGTGTGCGCAGATTTTTTAAGGGCAGGGGCAAAAGGAAAAAAAACAACTCTCATTTTTTGGTGACAAGACGAGACGCATGCACATATTTTGGCTCCCATAAGGTCATTGTACACACGTTTTAACTTCCGGGAGGGAACTTAAGTGTATATTTTGGCACCCAAAAGGGCACTTAAGCTCACATTTTGAGGGCACTGTGGTGTTCGTTTTGGGTCCAAGAGTAACTTAAGTGTATGTTTTGGCTCCCAAGAGGGCTTTTTGGCGCAGTATGGCCTCAAAAACTGCACTCTACACCCATTTTGGCTGCAAAAAAAGGCATCAAAAAGCACGTTTTAGCTTCCAAGTGAGAATTTTAGCACACCATGGCCCCCAATGGTGCACTTTATGCACATTTTTTCCCAAAAGGGCACTTCAGCAGAGTGCAGACTCCAAGAAGAGCATTTCAGCTCACTGTAGCTCCCAAAAGGTCACCTTAGCATGAGTTTTAACTCTAAAGAGAGCACTAAAGCATGCATTTTGGCTCCCAAGAGGGTATCTTAGTGCACTATGGCCCCATGGAGCACACTTCACATACATTTCAGCTTCAAGAGGACACTTTAGAGTGAGTTTTGGCTCCCAGGAGAGCACTTTGGGGTGTGTTTTTCAACAACTGGGCCACAAGGGCAATCGCCTCCCTGCCCCCTCTTGTGCACACCACTGCATCCAACTGCTGTCAGTTTCTCTCCTAAACACTGAGAGAAAGGAGATTGATGAATGAAAAAGGCAGTGTCAGTCACTTTCCATTATGTGTCCTCTTAGATAAATTGAAGAAAAAAATTAATATGTATAAAATACAACTGAGGATCACCCAGAAGAAATGACTGCTGGTGTTTCATAGTGGCTCAACTGAGGACAAACAGATCTGGGTTCTTAACCCTGTGGTGCTCTCTGCAGTGGACAGCAGTTCAAAGTCATCTTCTCTTGAATTCAATGGTTTCTGGTAGAACTGCAAATCATCCCAAGTCAAGACGTTCTCCTTTAATGTTTTTATTCTTCTTTGGACATTAAAAAAAAACTTCTCTTTGTTTTCTCGAAATGTTTGACTTTGTCAGAAAGTTTTAGACACTTTTCCCTTTACTGTGTGTGGATCAGTCCTTTGGGTGGCGCTGGGCTGATCAAAACAGATTCTGTATGTAGAAGAGAAGACATAAGCCTCAAAGTGAGATCCTGGTGGAGTCCTGGCAGGAAGTTTTGGTGTATGCTCCGTGGGTTGTTGCTATGAATCATTTGATACAAACAAGCGGTGACATCTGCTGGAAAAGTGTTAGTAATGCATCTGAGTGGCAGGAAAATGGGACAAACTCCTATTCTGAATCATTAAATTTCTTTTTAGTTGAAGATTTGTTACGTTGGAATAATCTAAATGATTATAAAAATAAACCAGTCTTTTGAACGGAATGGCTCCTTAAGATCCACCTCTCCTCAAAGAGTCACGAATCTCATTTCCTGTGTAAGGATTAACCACAGTTGGATTCAACATAGTGCGCATAATTCATTTATTACTAATCAAATACAGTTCAGACCTTTCACAAACCAGGCCTTTCTGGCAGGTCTTGCTATGACCAGTCAAAGTTTATGGCAAAGTTCACTCCTGTTACACCTGACTGACACAGAATTTGTATCTAGAACAATAAAGAATGTTATTCATGTGCTGAAGGATCTCTCAAACAGCAGTTTTCTTCTGCTTCTTTGGTTGAAATGGTGACTGATGGCAGAAACTAGCAAAACTTTGTTTTATTCTAGAGAGAAAAATCCAGAAAAAATATCATCCAGTAATCAGGTTAATTTAGGATGTTTAGTTTCCAACTGTTTTACTCATATCATTAGTTAATTAATTAAAAATGAAGTCAGTTGTTAGTTCGTTGGTCAAGTGTCATATTTTATTGAAAAATGTGTTACTTAATTTTGATGTATAGTACTTTTTTTTTTTTAATCTCAATTAATCCTTTATACCTTAGGTCTCTGACTAAACACTGTGACTACATCCATCGGCAGAGGGCGCTGTTTGCTTAAACATCATTCTGTTAAATTATGTATCTGTGCATTAGTAAAGTGTGTCCAGTACAAACGTTAACACATATTCACACTTTAGATTTGAGCAGTATGTACTGTGCTGTCAGATATATCTAATTTCTTTGGCTGATTCTGCTGTGAGACGGCCTTCAGATAGAAAAAAGGCTCAGATCTTTAAAAGTTTTTTTTTTTTTTTCAATCAGCTGTTTTTTATGAAACTTGTGTTGTTCTTTATTTGAAGTCCTCAAGCAGTGAACCGTTACACTGAAGCCGAGCTACATCCTTGAGAGTTGAAAAGAAGCTCTGAAGTAAAAAGAAATGGAGGCTTTAAAAAGCAAAGACTGTCCATTAGGCTCCACATCAAAGAGCTCAGTTAGCTAATGTTTACAGCTGGGTAACATCAGGGATTTATTTATCCCCGTGGTTTATTCATCATATGTAAAACAGAGAAGAAGAAAAAGATTAAACACCTTTTTTTTATCAACTGGTCTGTTTTGGTAATAGTTGTTTAATGTGCATGATTAAAGGTGCAGAGAGCTGACCAACAGGTGGCCATGTTGTTCACACTTTGAAATGAGTACATAGAGAAATGATTTAAAAACCTGATAAGAATAAGACCATCCCTCTGTGTGCTGTTTGGTATCAGTCAGCTACAGGGTGACAAATAAAAGTGACCTTGTGCAGCACACAGCTGGATCTGTGTTCAGTGGATAAATTAAAATTCAGCTTCAATCAAATTTTCATGAATACATAGAAGACCTTGTAGCTGTCTCTTTGCTGAAGAAAAAAAGAAAAACATCCTCTTTTTGGATGAAGTTTGTCATACTGTGACAAGCTGAACAGCAGTGGTTTGAGTCATTAGGCTGTAAAACCCGACAAGAACAAAACGTTAGAAAAGCTTTGGCAATTAAATACCTCCACACAGCAGATGGTAAATAGAGGAAAATGAAAAGACTATCTTGAATTATTTAATCAAAAAAGGTCGGGACTATGTAGTTAATATGGAGCATGAAACTTTCAATACATTTATTGTTGTCCACATTTATTTTGTCTTACCTGTGCAAAACCCACAATGGGTGTTCCTCCTTGTCTAAAGTATTGAGTGCCTTTTGAAAGCTTAGTAAAAAGTAACTCATCTTAGCATTAGAACTCCATGGTTGTCCAGAATCTATCAAAATTAAAATGAAAAGTTATGTATTTTTAAAAATCACACAAAAGCAAGTACTTAATTTTTATTTTTAGATATTTTGTGTAATTGCCAGGCGCCGCCCTGTTGGCTATGGCTGCCTTTTGCAGCAGCTCTCTCTTCTTTGTCCGTTTCTTGTAATTTTTTCGTCTCTTTTTTGTCATCTTTGTATTTGGAGTGGATCATCACTTTGTATGGTTCATTTGTTGGTCATGGGCACCAAACTTTTTGTGGCGTCAGTGATATTTTTACTACTTTTCTCCTGTGTTTGTCTGGAGATCCTACATGTAACCATGGCCGCCTTGTTTACATGTGAACTCTGCTGTTAGCAGCCTGTAGCATGTCAATGCTAACTGGTGTAAGGCCTGATGTTTTCCACAAGGTGAGGAAAGGAGTGAGGATGACGTGCTGGTTCTCGGGTGTGAGCTAAGACCTGTCCTTCCATCCATCGTTTTTGGGAACGTAAGATCTATCTCCAATAAGATGGACGAGCTAGCTGTGCCAACCCAGCAACAGAGGGAATACCAGAAGGCAGAGTAGCATCATGCTATTCACAGACATGGCTAACAGAGTTAACATCAGACACTAAAACCACACTAGAAGAGCTTCCCCTGCTGTGAGCAGACAGGATCCAGGAGACAGAGACTGAACAGACTGCTGAAGAAGCTCAGTCCTGGACCCTGTGGAGGTGGAGGCTGGCTGAACTGGACAATGATGGACAAGCTGTCAGCATCTATTTCCTTGTGGACCTTTTTTCACTTTCTATACACTTTCTTTTGTTTTCTTGATTGTTGCTGTGACTTCAATTTCATTGTACTTGTGCTTTATTTGTGCACGTTGTCCTCATTTCTAAGATGTCTTAGCAAAGAAACTGCTAATAAACAATGGGAGCATGGTGAAGACTAATTTCCAGGGTCAGTAGTTGCCTGATAATAAAACAAAAAAACACCAGAACAAACACGACAATGTGGCGCTAAAGCTCTTTGTGGAGTGTCAGAGATCTAAACTGTGGTCAGATCATGTAGAGAAGACGGGAATACGCCTGAACACCTTTTCAGTTTAGATGTGACACTAAGTAATTCATCAGAATGATTCCTCCATAGATTGCAGATGACTCAACACTGAAGTAATATTAACAGTAAACTAATTGTTATCATCATTACGACAGCAGTTAGGAGCTTGTGTAGTGCCAACAGCAGCTTGTTACTCAGCTGTGTGCTCAGCTGTCATGTTGCTATGTACTGCTAGGATTCAGATCACCCATCTGCTGCTTTTCAATAATCATCCCATCTTTCTTTGTCAAACCCTAAACCCATCTGTTCTCAAGTGTTTCTCTCAACACTGCTCCCCGGCCTTTGGGCTCACCAGGTCCCTACGCCTTCATTTCCCTGAGGTAAACAAATCTAATGAGTGTCTAACAATGATGACATGTTTTGGTTATGAAAGCTTGGGTTTAATCTATGATTATATGTTAAAAACAGAGTCATGAATATTAAATACAGCTCTTCTCACAGGACTTATAACATCCAGTGTGATGTTATGGTTGTTTTACGTATTTGAACAAAAACTACTCTTTGTAAAATATGTGTCCATGACGTCATGAAACATAAAACACACCCTACCACCGCTCTATATGCTGAGATTCTTTTAGCAGCTAACACAGGGATTAAAGATATTTACACATTTCGTTAGGTGGTAAATGACGAGAATGCACTGTAAATGAACATTAAAACACACCAAAAACATTCAAAACACATGCACAGAGCTGCAATAAATGCTGTAAATCCCAATAGAGGAGCTTCAGGTCTGTAGAGCTGCTCTGTGGAAAAGTTTTATTATTGAAGGAAGAGAAAGGAGAGAGGAGGAGAGAGGTTGTGGCAAGTGTTGCTGAAATAGTGTGTGTGGGGTCTGTGAGTCATTTAGTGTGTGTGTTAGTGGAAAACTCACAACAACCCTCCAGTCTTACAATTTACTGTTTCACTCAGCAGACGCTTTTGTCCAAATTGACTTACAATACTGAGCAATTCGCAGTATGGTGCCATGCTCAAGGGCACCTCGGCAGTGCTCAGGAAATTGTGCTTACACATCTTGATGTATCAGCCCAATTTCCAATCTGAGTCCATGCCAGGACATACACCAGCATCCTTCTAGTTTCAAAGCCAAGTCCCTGTGGACTGAGCTACTGCCACCCGAATCTAATCCATCCATACATTTGTTGACAGGAAATAGCCTCATAGTAAAACGTGATGCTAAGTGTAGCTTTTTTCTGAGTTTGGCAGTTACTATATTAATCCAAATATGGGACAACCTCAGTTACAAGACGACCCCTCTCTTTTCAAGATCAATCTCTAGAAAAATATTGATAACCAACATTTACTTAGTTTAAAGAAACTTTTTTTTTTATTGAAATTCTGAGAAAATCTCCGAAATAATAATTAGAAACTGCTTTCATTTTGGCTTTAAATGAAATCACTAAGATCTGCGTTTCAAATACCAAAACAGACAACTCACTTGACAATTTAAACATTTGGTAATGAACTTGCCTTCCTTTCATTCTCAATAAACTCACACACCCTCCTGTCAGTCTCTTGGAAACAGCCAAGGACCTCGACAAGCTTTTTTTTTCAGTTCACAATTTTTAGACAGTCTTTTTGGACTCTACACTCTGAAACTCTATATTTTTTGTCTTTCTGACAGATTTTTAACTGCATTGACCATCTTTATTTTTAAATTAGCATCCAACTCTACCGTAGTTGTTAGTTAACTCGCCCAAATTTTGGTCCACTCTGCTCTGGACAATCACCAAACCTTTCCATGTTTCATCTCCTGTGACTGCGTCTCTGATTGACAGATCAGTGTGGCCACAGAAAGCTGGTGTCGTCTGCTGTTGCAGACATGTAGGAACCCCACTTTTTCACACTGTTTCCAACTAAAAACCTTGTCTTATTTCCGGGTCAATACAGTATGTCACTACGTTCCATTTGAACTTGGACACATTTGGAGAATCAGACGCACGGGTTACCCATAGGTGTGAGAGTGTGTGAATGCTTCTTTGTCTCTACATGTTAGCCCTGTGATAGACTGGAGACCAGACCAGGGTGCATCCACCAACAGCTGGGATAGACTTCATCATTTTTGCACTGATATGATACACAGTTCTGAGTTCAAAGAGTGCATTATTTAAATGACCTATGAAAAGAAAGGGCTTAGATGAAGTTGAAACAGACCAACACTCACACCATGGACTGGGACAGTGTGTGCTTGGTAACAAACGACTGTACTCCCGTTTTGGCTGCTGCCGTTTAAGATTTCCTGAAGCCAGAAACACCATATGTCTAACAATATGAAAATCCAGTAATCACAAAATCAATTGTTTAAAACAGCATTTAATACCTTTATTGTTTTACCATATGAGACTACTATGTTTTTATTATGATGCTGAAACATCCCTCTCAAAGAAGCATAGGTGAAAATATGGAGGTGAATCTCAAACAGATATTCTGTCTCATTGTGAACTTTCTTCTGAGCTCTACACGTGTGTTCACAAGACAATATACATGACACCAGAGCTATTTCTGTCAGCTGATGCTCACTGGCTGCTTATGTGGCTGTTGTCAGTGACATAAGGCAGTGGGAACTGGAAGCAAAAAGTGTCAGGGAGGTGAGATATTTTGTGTAATAACTGAGGAAGGAATGGCGGAGTCTAGTGACATCATCCATCAACTGAGCTGGCCTTCTACACCAGTCTGTTCAGCTTCGATCGTCTTCGTCCTGTCTGCTCACAGCAGATGAAATCCTTCCAATGTGGCACTTGTGTCCGGTGTTAGCTCCATTTGCCATGTCTGAATTGAATGATGCTACTCTGCCCTCTGGTATTCCCTCTGTTACTGGGTTAGCACGGCTAGCTCGTCCCTCTTGTTGGAAAAAGATCTTACATTCCCTCATAATGTAGATGGAAGGACAGGAAGTACCAGCACTTTATTCCAGCCTCATTCTCTTCAACTTACAGGGAACATCAGGCAAAGCACCGTTTAGCACCAACATGCTACAGGCTGCTAACAGCTTATCTCATACATAAACAATGTGACCACAGTTACATGTAGGCTCTCCAGAAAAACACAGGAATAAAAATAGTTAAAAAAAAAAAAAAAAAAAAAAAAAGCACTGCAGACATTACTAGTTTGGTGTCCATGACCAACAAATGAGAAATAAAAAGTAAATGCAGACTCCCAATGTAAAGATGATGAAAAAGAGAAAAAAAGGAAAAAAGGGGACAAGAAAAGGAGAGCTACTGCAACGGTAATCATCAAGACAGGGGAAAAGAAGACATCTAATTCTTTTACAGGGACCTGTTTACAGAGCAGGGAGCTGGTTCCTCCATGATGGCAGAGCACTTCAAGGTGATTGTTGAAAATCAGTTATGGATGGCTACATCCATGAGCTACAAGTGTTAGTGAAATGATATGTGACCCATATAAGATATTATATATATATACATATACATATATATGAAATATTCAGCTTTCAGGTTGCTTCTCAGACCATACATGTCAGAGACAGTCCAGAATTTGTCAAATACTGCACACAGCAGGGGGTCCTCACCAGACGTACCGAGACAGTGAGGTTGTCTCATAAAGATGTCCTGAGTAGCACAATGGAGGGGTGGGCTTCAAACACCAAGGTCTGTCTATAGTTGGCCAATCAGAGAGAAGGGGGCTTGTGGAGCAGGCCCTTAAAGAGACAGCAGCCAAAAAAAATGGTACTAAGGAATAATGATAATTTTTAAGTCATTTATAAGCTATTAGTAGCTGAAAATTGAATTAATGAATGAATTAAAGAAATTTATTTTGGTTCTCTTGCAAAACATGAAACAATTCACAGAGATCAAAATAGAGTCTCTAAATTTCAGAATTTCCAAGAGACCCGAAAGGGTGTGGGTTAAAGCTTAAAGGATAAGTTCGGTTTATACAGCTTTTACATTGTTTATAGAATGAAGTAAAACAAAATACTCACCCAGAAGGCTTTCCTGATCCAAGCAGTGCTTCGGGAGATATTTAGAACCAAAATCGTGCAGCGGTCGTCCGTAAATTGGGATTCATCGGGGCATAGACAGCGCCGCTCCTAAAACTGCATTAATCGTCAAAAAACTTGAGGTTTTCACCAATATTCCATCATGGTCAGCTCTGAGAGTCCTCTGTTGCAGTCTGTGTCACTCCAGACAGCGGTGTGCGGCTGTACTGACCCCTGAACTGACGAAGCATGCGTAGTGCTCTCTGGAGAGCCGACTGCACATGCGCAGTACTCTCTGGAGAGCCGATTGAGCATTCTTAGAGGCACAAACGTAAACAAAGTCTTCGTGAGTTCAGACGTCATAAGCTGTTTGTCTGTTTGTTCATAACTGGTTAACTATCCACTAATATCTACTATTAGCTTATAAATGACAATACCCCTTCAAATAATCTTTGTCCTTTAACTCTTTCAGGGTGGATTTCCTCTCCTTTGAGCATTATTTGATTAGCATCTTAGATCCAGTATGTAATGGGGACTGACAAGCCTCTTTGAACAAACTAGAAGTTCATATGCTTTTATACATAGGTTATTTATAACCAGAAGTTTCTATATGAAAAAGGTCAGGGTTTGTGGAGCAGGTAGTCTTACAGAGACAGCAGCTATAACATATGTTTTAGATAGAAGCTGACTTTTGCTGCAGAATAAAAACTATAACTTGTACTTATTTGTTTATCAATGATATGGTAAATGAATTAATAATTCATATTCAGCATGCGTTGTCATTGATTATGAAGGAACCTTGTTTTAAAAAACGAATATGTATAGATAATTCCAATCTGTGTGTTTCTGTCTCTTAATATCTTCCTCATTCTGTGTTGTTGTGGCACATGGCTGCACACTATAATTTCTTTCCATCACAGAATGTGAGTAGGTGGGAGGCTGTGCATGTGTCATAAAGTCCTCGTCTAAGAGACGGGAAGCTGTACGTCAGGCTCACTGCCACCAACACACGTGCCATAGATTTCCATTCATCTGAGAACAGGGACGACGAGTGGCATACCAGCAGTGACTGGAACATAATGTCAACTTTCTGCTGCTCGCTGGAGAGCTGCTGAAAAAAGCAGTAAACAGATTTTCACAAACATAGACATGCATTTTAGAGCTGATACGGCTGTACGTGAAGGAAGGAAGTTTTTATTCAAAATATAAAATGCATTCCTGTGTACTTTTAACATCACTAACTTTATGAGCTCTTAACATTTACAAATTGCACAGATAGTTCTCACAGTGAAGGAACTGTTTGTTCTGAATGACAACGCACTGACGTTAGCATAAAGTAGCATTTCACTGAACCAGAACAACAAACCACTGTAATGAGCAGAGCCAGGCCTCAAGTCACCACTTTGATGTTTTATGAGTCCACATTAATCAAAAACATTAAGAATGAGGAATGAGGCTCATCATTGGGGTGGGAGGCATGGGAAACCCTTGGTCATGAGACTCCAGCTGTCTCACTGACTGGCTCCGTCCTGACAATGCAGCAGGTGGGTGTCAACAGATGAGGGAGGAGGGAGCCAGACCACAACGGAGCAGAGACAGATCAGACACCGATCTGGTGGAAGTTAGTTCAGTCACACACTGCACAGCTGGCAGATCTCAACAGGTCAAATACTGTGGGGGAATAATAAAGACAGATGAGACTGACTGCTAACATGACAATCCTTGGTTCACACATACACACGCACTAAAGTATTTCATAAGACCACACAGTAAACACTTCAGGCAATGATTCCAGAGACACAAGATCTCACAGGAGCCTGTGGAATCTAAATGAGGTTTTAGGAGAAAAACAAACTACTGCTGTCAAATTAATCAAGTTGATTGCATGACTATTCTGTAATTAATCATGATTAATCACACTTCTCCCTTGGGCTTAAGTCTAAAAGTAGTCTATCTGTTGAAAAACTTCAATTGACTTGAATTTTGTTTTGATTAGTGCTGTCAAACAATTAATCACAGGGTTGCTGTAGATATTAATTATGTTTCACTTTGCATGATCTAACAGACTCAAAAAAGGGGAAAATAATTTTGCACTAAATGTGTGTAAAAACTATGTCCACGACAGTATTGATGTGTCTTGAGTTTATTGTGATCCATTTTGCAATTGCGTCAATTTGTCCAAGGTAGACTTACTGAAGCCGTGAAACAGAAAAGGAAACGCCTTCCTGTTTGGTGTGCAGACTTAGTTCAAGACTTCCTGTTGGTCAACTTGATTTACTTTTTGTACTCAAATCTACCAGGACAAACTGCCCAAAATGTGTTGCCAAAGACATTTCAGGGATTTTGAGTCATTCTGTGCAGCAGATGAGTTAATCCAGTTCAAATTTTTTAATCAGATTAATCATGATGATGGGGTTAGTCTGACTAATGCTTTAATTTTGACAGCCCTCAAGTAAACACAAAGGTCAACATAGTTTGCTGGTTATCATGCAGCAACAAAAACCAAGCAATCAAGAATCCAGGCAAATAATGGCAGAAACTTGTCCCCCTTTAATTTTTGTAAGTGGTGATGATGGTTTTGTTTACATTCGCTGACAATGAGAGGCACAGACACTTCTTAGTTTCATTGGTTACCAAAGGTATTCCATCAGAGGCAAGGAATAAGGAACAACAAGGAATAGTGAACCTGTCTAGTATTTTTGATTCTTGATTGGGAAGGCCCAACTGCAGTCAGAAGCAATGAATAGTTGTACAAACTTCAGAATTCAGGTACCCCAGCCAATCAGTGGGAGCCCTAAATCTGGCTTGAATTCATTTACTGTGTGGCTAGCTCAGTTTACACCAAATAGTCTGGAATGGATCAGTACAGTTTAGTACGGGTCAGATTAGTAAACCCTGATCCTGTTAGTGATTCCACAGCGAACCGGACCCCTCTTGGTAGGTGGCGTGTAAGCCAGATGCGGATAGCTGTGTCAGCTATGCAATAGAGTAACAGCATAATGACATGAAAGTGTGCCCCGCTAATAAATCCAACAAAGAAGAAAAATGCAACACAGTTAAATTTTGACAGCAGTTATGTTTCAACGCTGTTTGTGATGCTTTTAACAAAAGTAAGATTGGTCTGGCACCCCAACAGAAGGGTACCAACAAGTGGGAAGGTACAGGTCAGTAATTTGGGGACCTGTTCTAGTTTTAGTCAAAGGAACCACCTCAAAATGTGTCATGCCGAGACAAACCAAACTCAACTGCTTGGTGGAAATGGGGCTTAGGAGTGCAGATACAGTGGAACAACTTTGTTCCACTGTCTACCTATTTGTGTTATATATTGCACGCAAGTGTTAGGGGAGTAAATATCCTACCTTGAAATGGCAGTTTATGGACGAATACATGTAAAATAACTATATGGATTATTCTAATGAATCTAGGCATGATAAGTAGTGCTGTTTTAGCTTCGCTATGTTCCTGATGCCATAGTTCTTTCTTCTCAGAAAACCTACGTGGAATCTACAGGTCGATCAGGACTTAACATGGAAACCATGATTTGAGTAGCACTTAACTTAAATATGGCATACAGTGATGGCAAAGATCACATGTCGCTAAAAAATGGGTTTGTTTTTTAATTTAAGAGAAAGAGGATTGCTTCGCACCTCTTAACTTTCAGTATCACCCTTTCCCTGCTGTGGCCACACTTCCTCTGTCTTTATTGAAAACTGTAACTGTGATTGTGCCGCCCAACTGGTGTGTTTAAAAAGGCTCTATCTTTAGACTGGAGCAGCTAGAACACTTCACTTCAGTAGTTACCATGGAAACCGCAGCGCTAGTCTGACGGCGCCAGAGAAGAGAGTGTGGATAGAGTGTGGATAAAAGCAAGTAAATGATGAAATGGTGAAAATGATTGAAATAAGTGAAGGACTGAACGAACGAGCTTTCTTTTTGCTCTGCATCACTGGGGGTGTGACTGTGTTGGCTGTGTTAAAGATGTGAACCATAAGATTTGTCTAAGGTTTTAGGACCAGTACGCTATTAATGTCACAGTTTAAGCAGATGTGACCTACATTATTAGTCCTACCATTATCTGTCGTTGTTATTTTTCTATACTTCAACCTGCACACCAACATTAGTCTAAAGGAGTGTAAAACTTTTTAATGAAACAAAGGAATAGTCTGCTGTTATTAAAGAGGGGGTACTGACCCCCTGTAGTATCTTTACAGGATTAGAAATAAAATAAAATAAAATTCCCTTTTTTTTTATCATTTTGGTGTTTTACCCTTATTTGAGATTCTATCTGGAACACTTCATTTTAGTTACTGTGTCTTTAAGGGTCTTCACTCCACAAACCCCCACCCCTCTGATTGGTTAGCCTTCTGAAGGCCAGTGGATGGTAGGGCTATGGGCAGACCTAGGTGTTTGAGGCCCATTTGGGTGCTCCAATGTGATGACCTTATTACTTGAAGAGATCTCAGGGAGTCTCATTAAGATCTGGTGCTATTCCTAGACAGATAATTTTAACAAATTTACAGATTTAGGGATTACTATAACACATGAACATTTAGAGGTTTGAACAGACAGGAACCCTCTGGGCCTTCAAGGTATTCAGTGAAGGCCTAATAAAAAATATTAAAAGAATTTTTGTACTCCTAAATAATTATTTTATTTCTTAATTTTCTTTGTCTTTATTTATTTTACTCAATGAAATCATAGCAATGAGTTTTATATTATTTTTATAAACTTGTCCTGGCAAACAATGGGTTAATATAACTAAATGGAAAATGGACCAATCAATTTTTTCCTTTTGATGGTATCTGGGTAAATCAGCGACACACCCTGGCAGGCAGGGCCTTCAGTAACTGCAACGAATGCCTGTGTAACTCAAGCAAATGTGGACACAATTTGACAATGACAGCTGTCTTAGCCAATCATATTTTGTTTAGTTGTGGGCAAGATCATTTCCTGTGATCTTCTGGGGATTCACGAATACTTAAAGTGATACTCTGGGATGGATCAAGTTGGGTCCTATCACAAGGTTTAGGGCAGAAATTACCCCTACAGCAGTGTTTTTGTGCAGCAGAAGCCCAGGGCGCTCACACCAAACACCCTCTCCCTGCTCCTCTGCCGGTTTCCTCTGCACTCAGACGGGGCCATATTTTACTTGACCAAAAACACAAATAAACGGACTCCCACCGAAAAAATCTGATATCGGTCTGCATTCACGCTTTATTTAGAGAATTTTCAGCGTGTTAATTTCACACAAAAACACCACTAAAGAAGGCTCTAGTTCTCGTTGTGTCGTAAAACAGCACCACCTCCGCTGCAGAGCCACAGCTGGCTACGAGGCGCTCTCCGCTTAGTGTATCAGTCCGCGCGCGTGGCGTGCCAGATATAAACAAATGCAGGTAGTCTGCCAGGACAAAGAGACACAATTTTTTTTCATTTCTAATCCACTTAAAGTGTTACAAGTAATTGACCACAGACTTCACAGAGAATGGACAGTCTCTTCTCATTCATTTTTGGACTGCCAACACATCCATTAAACGTACCTTTAAAAGCTGAAGACCCCTGAGGAGGAAACTGTCTCTCTCAGCCCCCTCAGATTTATGAGCAGATCTGAAGCAGACACCTATAACTTCCACAGGTTCACTGACTCCTGTGTTGGTGTACATTGTGTTTTCTAACTAATCCTGGACAAAATACTGCTGTGTCTGAAGTGGTCAACAGAGCTGTTCACCCTGAGGTCATCCTCTCTGCTTGAACTCTCTAAATAACAAACCGAAACTAAACTTCTGAGGAAAATGGTAGCAATCATAAAACTATCTATTAAATCCAGGTTTGAGATTTTGCTTTTGATGTGTTTTTTTTTACTGTATTTATATTTAAAACATGCAGGGAAGGGGTACCCCAGGACCAGGATTGGGAAACACTGTTTTAGATGTTACCCCACGCCAGCACACCTGATTCAAATGAATGGCTCGTTATCAGGCTGGAGCAGAGCTTGATGATGAGCTGATCATTTGAATCAGTTGTGTTGGAGTCGGGAACATAAAAAACATGCAGGACAGGGGTCCTCAGGACCAGGATTGGGTAACACTGGTCTAACTGCAGAGACGAGGACTTTTAGCACTTGACAGACTTTAGACTTGGTCTGGACTTGTGCTCAAGACTTCAGACTTGATTCATGTTTCGTAAATCGTGAACAATTATTCCTTCCTTTCTTCCACGGTAACCATGGTAATCATTGGTAACCACTTTACGCATTGGGTGTTTACCTCCCAGCATCACTTGTACATTAGATTACGACAATGGCGACCAATGGCAGACCTGCAGTTGCTTCTGCTGAACCATTTGTCATTACATTTGGTTATAAAAACTCTAAACAGGATGGCACCAACAAGAGTAGAGCAGACTGCAAAGTCTGCAGGATCTGAATCAAAGATGCTGGATCCACCACATCAAATTTATCAACACCTGAAAACTCACCTGCAAAGGTCAGTCTGCACAGTCCTGCACAGTTAGCTCAGCATTAGCTACGAAACATTCACCTAGCTTTCTACTAGCTTTGGGACTGAATATTTTAATAGATGGGTGAAATTTTGCTCGTGGCACTTGTTTACATTGAGGTTTGTTTACATGACGGATGTTTAATGTTAATAATCTATGTTCCGCTACCACCATCTACTGGCTAACGCTAACTAACAAGCAGGTTAAACTGAATTGTTGACCACTTGACGTCCATCAATGAGGTGTAATTTTTTCTGTATTTGTCCTCATTATGGTCCCACTGAGCCAGCACAGAGGGGGGCAAGATTTACTGTAACTATGTTTATGTTGGAGGAATACAGTTTCCTTTAAAGGAAGCATTCACTGTGTGTTTTCTCCATATTGTATCGCAATAGCCTCTTTATAGCAATCATATAACAAACAACTGATCAGCACTGATAGTGTCTGCTTACAGACGGGAGTGATAATAACATAGTTCTAATAGTTTTAAATGCGTTTTGTAGATATAGCTGTGTAGTATTCTTAGAAGACCAGATAGCAGCAGATGACAAAAGCTATTAAGACTTATTTTTCGGAGACTTGGGACTTGACTTTGACTTGCAAAGAAACACTTGTGAACATCTCTGTCTTACTATGCAGTCCTCTCAGAGTTGAGGTCACTGGCCTCATTCTTGTGAACATTGCAGATTCTGGGGGCTTTATCAATTTAGTCTTATATTTTGGGATTTTTTGTCAAAACATATGATCTGATGTGAAAATGTTATTGTTTGTTGTTGTTGTACTGATAAATGGAGCATCAGAGCGCTACAGGGGCACAAGTGAACGAACAGTTCTCAGAGTAAATTTAAACTTTCATTCTGCTAAATAAAAAGAAAGACAGACTAAAAGCAAAAGGCATTCCTCCTCGCTGGGCTTCTACCAACCATTTACAATTTCAAGTGGGTAATGTTGCTATGGCAACAGCAACCTCTCAAATTAAAGCTTTTAGGCACAGCAGTGAAAGCACCATGAAAAATTAAGCACCATTTTCTAACAATGAAGTTGTATGAGATGTACTGAGACTTATCCATGAACATGTGTGGTCATCAGTCAGCCTGACAGCAGAAAGTGAGTCAGGTTTACATTCATGGAATAAGGATGATTGGCCTGTATTGTTGAAGAAAAGTGAGCTCAGACAAAGACTGAATGGTTTAATATATGCATGTCCTCACATCAAAGCTCAAACCAGGAAGCTAAACATGGACAGTTTCACTGAGTGCATGTAGACAGTGATGTCTGCACAACACCTGGTCTGTTTCTTTTCCATATCTTAAACATGAATATGAACCAACTATGCTGAATGGTCAGACTGAGTGTGTGCAGATTTTCAAACCTCTACATGTTCATTTGTTGTAGAAATCAACGAGTCTGTCTGTTAACTGCTCAAAACACTTTGTTCTTCACAAGACTTGATGAAATGACATTGCATAAGGATTGTCTAACTGGCTCATGACACCTTGGAGGAGCGGGCCTTAAACACCAAGGTAATAGCTCCACCTCTGACAGGCCTTTGGCGTGCTAGCCAATCAAGGAAGGGGATTTGCAAAGCAAGAAGTGTTTAAGTCAGAGGCTCAAAGAAACAGTAAATAATGAGCTGTAAATAATGTAAAGACCATAGACTGTATGAAACATGGATGAAACACCCGCAACGACACCCGTCTGTTCCTGAATCTGTGAAATTAAGCCAATCCGCGAGCGCAGCCACATGTGCTATGACGCACGTGACCTGAGCTGTGTCTCTGATTGGAAAATCAAATGATCCTTTTAACTTCTGAACCACAGAGATGGAAAAAACTAACCCACCGTACAGTGTGTGCTGATATGGAAACCAGCATTTTAGACCCAAGCTGTTTTTTTAACCAGGTTGTAAATATATTTTTTAATGTTGTAAAAGTCTGTTTTATGGCTGGGTGTTCACGTGACTTCAGATCTTTCTGCAGCCAGCCTAAAGCAGATTCTCGACGAACAGCGACTTTTAGCACTTCCACTTAGGCTTCATTTTTACTGACCATGTGTTGCCCCTTGGTAAAGACACTACAGGGGCACCAGAGAGACAGAATAAAGTCTTTCCCTCTAGCAATAATTATCCAAAAGTCTGAGAGTGTACCCCCTCTTACTAAGTGAAATTAAAAAAACTCACTCCTCTAGATATATGCCTGATCCTAACCCACACTTTAGAATGAGATTATCAACTTCAGAGCAGATTATTCCTATGCTAGTTCTCAGCTTCCTGATCAGGTCGAGCAGGACCAAATTGTTTTACTGCTCACTGGAGTCTCGATTACAACACCATGCTGACTGACTGAGTTTATCAGAGAGAAGAGAGATTGACCAATCAATTTCTGTGATTAATTTTGTAGAGATGGTGGACACTGGAGCCTAACTGTCGTACAGTTAGGAGAGTAATAGAGCGCAAGCTACAGGCTAAAACTCAAGCTAAAAGCTAAAACACAAGCTAAAGGCTAAAACACGGGGCAAACTAATTGTGCTAATGTCCATTCCAACCCACAGTCAGCAGTTATTCTGCAGTGGTCTGTTCAAACTTGAGAGTCTATCAATAAAATGAAGAGTGAGGTTATGTTAGCTCTGATTGGTAGATGACTGACAGGACATAACCAGGACGTTACACATTACAGACACGTCTCACAGCACCAGGCTGTAAGTAGCGCTGCATATGGACAGCTACTAAACTACGGTACAAACTGACAAAGTTTGATTGTTGTCACATTTCAAACAATAGCACTGCATTAACTGTTGATACATACCTTATCTGGTCACATTGTAGCTGGTAAAAAGTTGTCTTAAATAAAAGTAGATTTGATCTTCACTAATTTCCAAAACCAACAAACACCTTGATGAGAGTCACGTCTTCACGACAGTGTGCGTGAAACTCTGGGCCAAAAGTTGTCACTGCAGTCTTATTCATACAGATAGTCCTCACAGTCTCTTTAGCATAGGGTGTCAGAGTGAGTAATCAGTGTCAATGTTCTTTTTTCTTAACACAAAAGTCGGAGCTTTGATTTTTACACATTCTCTCCTCTCTGAGGCTGAATAGAGCTGACTAATAGACGTCTGAAGTGTTTATTGTGCAGAGTGACTCAACAGAGGAGTGATTCCAGACACATACTCTCCTTTCATTACAGATCAGCAGTTCCAATGACTTTCCAACTTTTTTAAAGCCTCCTCCTAACCTGCTTATTATGCTTCAGAATGTACTTTACAGAAGCTTTGATTAATGTGGCTTGGCTTAAAATAGTCTTGCAGTAATGCAGCAAATATCTATTTTCAGTGTGCGCGTGAGTGAGTGTGAGTGTATGTGTGTGTGTCTGCATGCATGCACATTTGTTGAGCAATTGTTGGCAGAGGTATTTCAGGCACATGGTCGGGCTCTGTGACCGACTCACAGGGAGAAGATAAAGACAGAGGGAGGACTAGAGGAAGGGAGGGAGGGAGTCTTCCCAGTGAGTCTGACTCTCTCTCAGCCTACACAGCCTCCCAACACAACCTCAGGCTCAGTAATGTTGGATACGCTGCAAGAGTGAGCTCTACCTTCCACACACGCTCTGCTATCACCTGCTTGAGGACACACACACTCGGTGAGTAGACCTTTGTATTACTGCTGCTGTTCTTGTTGCCTCTGCTGTGTTAGAGTAGAGCATCTGTTTGAAAAAGAAGGATTCAGAGGGCTGCATACTCTCAGATCAGGAGATCCTAAGGCGAGGAGACCCCTCTATCGATGGTTTCTACCACCCAGCAGTCACCCAGAGGTAACTTGTTACAGGAGCTATAATAAGCCTGAAGAGTCTTCCGATACTATAATCTTTTAACTCCTTTAAGCTGTCGGCTGCTTGTAGGCTCTCAGCAGGGGTCTGGCTTAAACTAACAAGCACTTTTACTTACCTATAGACACGCACTAGTAGCAGTTGAACAGGTTATAAAGTCTCTAAATGCTAACTTATCATAGCATCCTGTCATCAGAAATAACACTGGAAACACAAAGATGACAAAAAGAAATCAATCAAACATAAAACCATCAAACTGAAGGCTGCCAGCTCACAGATGCACACCCACCTACAGGCTGTATGTGTTCTGGGCTGCCAGCAGAAAGGCAGTCACTGTTCACCCTTTGCCTCCCACTCAGCCCAGTCAGAGCATTTTAGCACATGTGGAGGGGGGAGAAAGGAAGATGCAAATGAGGTAGAGGGCTCTTTTCATACTGAAGTCAGGACTTCATAGTTTCATGTGGATGTTGTTTTCATCAAAGAACATCAGCACTAAGATGTTCCAGTAGCTTCTTCATACAGACATATTTATACTTGTCCAAATTATTGATTACACTGATCAAACATAAAGCTAAAGGGAAAGCTTAACATTTAGACAAATATGCTTTGTTCCCTCTGGTTGTACAGTGGGATGTTAAACACATAGGTATTTAAATTTGAACTTAATCTATCAGTGTGTTTAACATTGAGTCCAGTTGTAGTCCTATTTAGCATCAAGTAACTAAAGTCCACCATGTTTTTTCCATCAATCGCTGTTAAAAATTTACTATAGATAACGAAAAAAACATTTCTTAGAAGTACGAATGGGTGTCTGTTCCTGACACAAGGTCAAGTGTGTGTGTGTGTGTGTGTGTGTGTGTGTGTGTGTGTGTGTGTGTCTGTGTGTCTATGTGTCTGTGTGTGTGTGTGCACATCTATCTATCTATCTATCTATCTATCTATCTATCTATCTATCTATCTATCTATCTATCTATCTATCTACCTATGTCTATATCTATCTATCTATCTATCTATCTATCTATCTATCTATCTATCTATCTATCTATCTATCTATCTATCTATATATATATATATATATATATATATATATATATATATATATATATATATATATATATTTGTGTGTGTTAGTGTGTGTGTGTGTGTGTGTGTGTGTGTGTGTGTGTGTGTGTGTGTGTGTGTGTGTGTATGTGTGTGTGTGTGTGTGTAAGGATGGATAGATTGATGTATCTCCAAAAATCGTTCTATCTAGCCAGCTAGCAATCTGTATAACATTTGTAAATCGGTATAGTCTATTCTTTTCTATTCTATCTAATTCTATTCTCTATAGTACTATACCCATCTATCCATATTACCATCTAAGTTAGATACAGAAATACAGACTGACAGATTGATGTATCTGTACCTAATGTACACTGACATACATACAAACACACACACGTATGCAAATGTAAAGATTTACAGTACATAGACAAATGTAAATATCCAGAAATTTGGGTGAAAACTCGTTGACTCTTCTGTTCATACAAGTCTTTAAAAATATATAACCCAAGATGCACATCGGTCCTCCACAATTACTCTTTATAAAGGCACAAGTTCCCTCAGATATTTAACAAATCTAGAAACTTCCATGAAGCCACCTCTGTTGATTCTGGAAAGAATGCACTGCTGATGATTTTGTTACTCCCCACTTTGTTCATCTTTCTTCATCAAACCATGCTTTGACCAATGACTGCCTGAACTTTTTGCCTGTGTGCTGCTAATCCAGCAGAGACAAGATTAAGACGGAGCAGCAAGGATTAGGAGTCAGCGGGGCTTCGGCTGTATGACCAGACAGACAGACGGGTACTTGAGTCATGTCAGTGGGGCTGGAGTCAGGAGTGGATTACAGCCTGAGAACTGGGAGTTAGATCAGACTCTATTGACCACCTGCAGCACCTCACATGTCCATTATGACAACACACTCCACGGGGGAGAGAAGGAGTAGAGGTGTCGACATAAGACTGCAATTTATTTTAGTGGATACAATTTAGGAGGCACAGAAATGTGCTATCAGCCTGCTCATATGGCCTTACTGACGCCTGTGCTAACTGGTTATCCAGTGGTGCTTCAATTAGAGGTTTAATTCACTCATATAAACTTGATCTTTACTCACTTAAGTTCTCATCAGAGGCTGTGACACCTTGCTCACTGATACAATTTTCTGCAATCACTATGAGATGAGACCTGAAATTCACTGTGAATACATGTGACACTGTGTCACAAACCTTGTGACTGAGGCGAACGCCAACTCAAGCTCTACATCACCAAAATCAGATAGTGGAGGAATAAGCAGGGGGATGATTGTGGGTACAAATTCTCTCTTGTCTGGCTTTGGTTCATTTTTTCAGCATACATTATAGGGCTGTGTTAGCTTCAACACACAGACAGTGGAACATGCCGTGATGTTTGCTAGCTCCATGGTGACTACTGTCTGTGCTGAATTTGATAAACCTACAAATCCTTCCTTTCTTATGACCCATTCATTCCTCTACATCCATTGTGTCAAACTACTGTAAATGTGGCTCTCTGCTTGTTCACAGACTGAACATGCAAACCTTGCAGAGTGCCCCTGCTCCAAAGCCATTATCTTATCTCCTTTATATTTAGGAAATCACAGACAGTAGCTTTGACAGGGCGGATAATGAGACGTGAAGTCCTTCAAACTTTGGAAAAACTACTCAAACGTTTTGTGCGTGCCAACAGTCCATTTGGTTTAATGCGGCACCATCATCTCCTTCAATCCAAGCACTGTGGTGGCACCAAAACCCTGTGTGGGCTCTCTTGGCTTTGTCCTCCAGTAGTATGTGCCCATAACATTAATTAGTGTTTCTTCGTCCCTGGTGTTCTTACCTGACTCCAATTTTGTTCCAATTCAGAGTATCTCAGGTTTGTGGGCATGACGCTTATTCCTGCTGCTGTCATTTAGCATTAGCAAAGACTTTAGCTGTGATTGACAGGTGTTTAGGGTTTATTTCTCACCGTCAGCTCTGTAGAAGCATCACCTGCTGCAAACACACACACACACACACACACACACACACACACACACACACACACACACACACACAGAAAGCCGCGTGCATGTTGAGAGGTTGGTCCAGTTGTGAGCCAGCATCATCTCTATTTTCAGCAGTGTGGGATAAGACCTCCATAGTGCCAACAGGTGGGCAAGCTAACCAACAGCATAACGCTCTGGAGCCTTTCTCCTTCCTTCATTTCTCCAACACTCAAGTTTTAATCTTCATTTAATCCTCAATCTGGGTTTTTTTCTGTGCACTGGAGGAACTACTTCACTTTCCTAACCCAAAATTGAGTCTGGGGTGGTCTCATGTACATTACTTCGTATATCCGGACAAACACTTTTTTTTCCCTTGTGTTTTCTCTATTTCATTGTTGTCTTTTTTTTTTTTTTAAGGTTTTTAATACAGAGAATTACATGTGCGTGACCTAAGATGATAATAAATATGTAATAATAAGTAAGTCAATTTCATGAACAGAAACCCTGTGTCGTCTATGCATATAATTCAAAGCCATTTTACTTAAAGAGGGGGTGTTCTGATTGCCATATTTCATTTTATAAAGCAACAATGCTGGATGTTCAGACTAAACAGGTGCATGTTTTCAAACCTCTACAAGTTCATATGTTAGACAAAAAAATAAAAATAAATCTGTATGTCGACTGATCAAAATACCATGTTCTTTAAATAGCACCAGATTTTCATGAGACCTGTGAAAATGATAAGGTCATCACATGAGGAGCTACTAGCTAGTCATTAGACATTGGACAGACAAGCATCAGAAACACCAGTTTCTTTCCATAGCTCCGCCCCTGACAGGCCTCCAGAGTGCTGGCCAATCAGACAGAAGGGTGTATGTTGAGCGGGGAGCCTTAAAGAGACGCCCAGTTGTGCAGCAGAAGCCCAGAGCGCTCGCACCAAACACCCCCTCCCTGCTCCTCTGCTGGTTTCCTCTGCACTCAGACGGGGCCATATTTTACTTGGCCAAAAACACAAATAAACGGACTCCCACTGAAAAACTCTGATATCAGTCTGCATTCACGCTTTATTTAGACAATTTTAAGCGCGTTACTTTCACACAAAAACACCGCTAAATAAGGCTCTAGTTCTCATCGTGTCTCTTCGTCGTGGCAGACTACCTGCGTTTGTTTATATCTGCCACGCCGCGCACGCAGACTGATAAAGTAAGCGGCAAGCGCCTCGTAGCCAGCTGTGGCTCTGCAGCGGAGGTAGCGCCGTTTTACGAACTACAGCCTTATTTAGCGGAGTTTTTGTGTGAAAGTAACCCGTGAAAATTCTCTAAATAAGGCGTGAATGCAGACCGATAGCAGATTTTTTTGGTGGGAGTCCGTTTATTTGTTTTTGGTCAAGTAAAATATGGCCCCATCTGAGTGCAGAGGAAACCGGCAGAGGAGCAGGGAGGGGGTGTTTGGTGTGAGCACCCTGGGCTTCTGCTGCACAAAAACACTGCTGTAGGGGTAATTTCTGCCCTTAACCTTGTGATAGAACCCAACTTGTTCCATCCTGCAGTATCACTTTAATCCTTGTCTCCTTTTAGAGGAGGACTCCTTCTCCTTTGAGCATCATTTGCACAGCTTCTTATGTACAGTGTGTGGTGAGGACATACAATTTGGTAGGTTTATGTCCATACCACACATGTCCTTTATTTTGGATGTGTATTTGGGGTCTGTAGTTGTTATTGGCAAATACATTCACATTCTTTATTCTCTGTAAGCTCCATCATTATTTCCTCAGGAGGTAGTTTAAACTCAATATAATTTATTGTAAGTGCTGCAGCTGTAATATTTCATCTTTATCCTTTAAATTCAACAAGCCAACATTTCCAGTACTCACACTGACAAATACATGTCAAGTATCTCCTCTGTTGTGACATTAGCATTGAGCATGTATGAGCCATGTGTGGGTGAAGGCCAATTAAGTCGGTATGTGTGTGTGGGTGTGTGAGTGGGCCGTGCATAAATGTGTAATAGCACAAATGCTTTCATGTAAACACCACAGGGTGTTTACTAAAGACTTGTACTGACATGACCGAGGCTCTTTGCTCTCAGCTGACCACGCTGAGGATTGTGAAGGTCATTTACAGTGATCTAATCCTCCTGTACGCTCAACATTAAACCCTCTTCGATTGTCCCTCAAACAACACGGATGGCATGTTGGTACAATCCGAAGATGCTCAGTAGGTTGATTCAAACAGTATCTTCACTAATAAAGGAAGTAATACTAAAAAGTGTAAGGGAATGATTCTTTCTGTAACAACATATTAAATGTGTCTATAGTGTCTATAAATTAATCAAAATAGGAAACGATTTTTACCCCTCGCTCTCACAAACAGGCTGTTTTGGTGTCTTATCTTCGTTCTCACTTGCCTCAAATGGCTCCAGGGAAATCATTAAACCAAAGGGCGCACACAGCAGTGACGTTTTTAATCAGCCATGAGAGAAGACTACAGTCAAAATGTTTGGACTGGGATACAAAAGAGAAACACAGAGAACCATGATCTGCTTTGTTGGCTCTCACCACTTTCCAAATGTGGACTAAGAGCTCTGGAGCCATCCTTGATGTGAGCTGAATAAGGATACATCTCCAAGGAGACATATTTTACAGGTTTTCACCTTTTTAAGGTTAGTCTTGGGCAGTTGTAGGGTAGCTTTCCATCATTTGCAGCCCTTAAAAGTGTTTATTAATCCTAAACTGTCATTAGTGGGAACTCTTATTTCAGCGCTATTCAGCCTTTGACTGAATCATTCGTTTTACCTGCTCCCTTTCCAGTCAGTTAAAGTTAGAAAGCTACAGTCAGAAAGGTCTGAAGGTAATGCAGAGCATAGTTTTAAAAACTGTTTGAGGTTAGCCACAATGATGTAGAAGTGTGTATGGATTGAATGAATGTGTTAATACCATTATCACACAATGGCTGAAATGCCCACACCAGCTTTAAGGTTGAGGGGTAAAAAATTCTTACTAGATAAATCGACTAAGTCGCTAAGCTAGCAACGCCTTGCCTTTTTCTCTGTCCATCTCTCTGTTGTGGGCTGCACCACAGAGCGCCCCCACAGGCCCTGGAGCACCTTCGTTTAAAAGCCCATTTATGCTAAACGTTACATACGGGTACGGGTACAGGTTATGGATATGGATATGGGTACGGATACGGATGGAGCCTTCTGTCCGTGCTCTGTATCCGTCTGTTTCAAGCTATACTACTTTCACTACTCACATCCTTCTATACATCTTTCATGTTGGCACTGCAGTTAACCGATACATCCACCGGGGGGGCAGAGTCAAAAGTAAAAACAAGTATGGTGACTATGGAGGAGATACTAATAATGCATCGCTTGTATAAAGGACAAAATCCAAGGCAGCATTGTACCTGGCAGTGGTTGATGGGGCAGTTAAATACATCGCAAAAGTTCCGTCATTGTTATTTCTTCTTTATATTTCACTAAAGCTTTGTTTCGGGTAGCAATAGCAACACTGCCCCCATGGTTTCCAGTGGTACTGCTCGGTTTGGTCTGTATCCTAAAGCTTCGTGGTAGAATGAAATCAATGCAGAGCATGGACAGAAGGCTCTGTTTGTATCTGTACCCGTGTGTAACGGTGAGCATAAATGGGCCTTTAAGGATACCCACCAAAGGGAGCAGTATCACTGGAAACCATGGGGGCAGTGTTGCTGTTACTACTCGAAACAAAGCTTTAGTTAAATATAAAGAGGAAATAATGGTGGAACTTTTGTGATGCGAGCAGTGACAGTAACATCATTTGAAACAGAGGGATACATTTTCGCACATAAAGGGAAGAGAAATGGGCCTTAAAGCTAAGCTTGCAGTGTTTCTGCGTTTACAGTTGTTTTCTAGTGGGTGTGTGTCTGACTTAAATTTTGCTCAGTACTTGCGGTTCATTTTAAGTTAAAGCAGTTGTTTTGCTTCTTGCAGCTTGTTTCCTTTGCAGTGTGTTTCAGCCACTGCATTTGAACATGATGCATATTTATCATTATGTCTGTCATTTGAGCCTTTGTAGCGTGTTTGGTCCTTGTCTGCCACTGGCTTTTTGATCAGCTTAGCTCCCTTTTGGTAGCGTTGGTAAGAGAAGGACAACACTGTTCTCATGTTCTCATGTCTGAGGATGTCGGGAAAGAAAAGAAAGGTGGAAGGTATAGGAAGCTGTTTCCCCGAACAAAGTGTAGGTCACCTGAGGAAAATGGTCCCTTCACATAGGTAGGTAGGGTCACAGGAGCAAGTGAGCTTGAATAAGGATATGATGGTTAATTTAACCTGAAATGTTAGCTAGTTGATATATTAAAGGTAGACCTGGTGAATTTTGAAATTTTATATGAATATGTGAATCAGACAGGCAAGTGTTTCTTTACATTGGGATTGTCAGGAGTAGATTAAGTGATCTTAACTTCAAGGTTTTGTTTTGAAATAGTAACTTTCAGTTTGAAGACCTTTCACTTTAGCAGCCTCTTTTTAAATGGTGTATTGATGGTGGATCAATATGGTAGATTGCTTTTGTGAACACCAAGTTATGCTCCTCACTGCTCCAAAGCTAACATAGTGCTAATATGTGAGTAGCTATATGCTTGTGGTTTGTTGTTAATCTATAATGTAGAGTTTAAAGCAGTTGTTTGCACTTTAACAAAATGTTGTTCACTGCAACTGGAGTAAAGTTCGGACATCATTATTACACAGCTGCCTCGTCTGTTGTTATGTCATCACTCCACTTAGCAATATATACAGTGTTGCTTTTGGGAGGCTAGTCAAAATTAGCTGTTAGCCGTTATTTTTATATTACCTAGCTGTTGAAATGTGACTGACAGCTTGGGATTCTAAGCTTCTCTAAAGGGTTTTTGAAGATGGGATAACTCAGGTTTCAGTATTATGGGACTTTTCTTCATCAACAAAAAAACTTTGGGAGTAACTGTCCAAGAAAAACTGAATCAACAAAGTGCAGAAAGTAAGAAATAGTCAAGTTGTTAATGGACATTTCATTTTCCAGCAGGGGGACATGTCCCTTAACATTGCCCAAATACTAGGATGGCAGTGAGTGACTGATGTCAGGTCAGGCTGAGTATAAAAAATAACTCAAGACAAAACGTTCACTGAATCCATTAAAAAGGTCAAGGAAATATCTGGTGTATCTCAAAAAATTGCTGAATTCTTAAAACAAAGATCATGAAACTCAGTTTTAATAGTTCAAGGCGTCCAAATTATTAACTCTTTCATTTGTTTTGTTAAGATTCAAAGTGACAGAGTTTTGGGGGGCACATAGATATCAATGTGCAGTAATGTAATATTACGACTTTCATTTTATTTTTTTAATGAACTTAATGATACATAGTCTCTATTATATATATATATATATATATATATATATATATATATATATATATATATATGTGTGTGTGTGTGTGTGTGTGTGTGTGTGTGTGTGTGTGTGTGTGTGTCCTTATCTAGGACCCCACATAATACATATATATTTCCATAATAATACAGTGAAAGTTACTGTAAGAGCCATGACGTAACATTTAAGTTCATCAAAATATAAATTTATTTATTTCCTTGCTTTTACATTTTTTTTCATAGTGTAAATTATTATAAATGCCTGGGCTGTTAAAGAGGTAAAAGCATCTTGTGCACAAAGATTTAATGTTGATTAGGTACCCCCCCTTTAAGGTGCCCTTTAAGGTCTTATGTGATTTCCCATAGAAGGAGCAGCATGAGACAGAAGTGGATCGTGGAGGAGTTGACTGTAGAATAGTAGATCCATGTGTTGTTCTATCCACAGCAGCGAGAGGAGCTGCTAACTTCCTGCTTTAAGACACCAGCTGCCCTTTTCCCTCCACAGCTCTATGCATCCCACAGTGTTCAGCAAGGAGCTGCTGAAAATGCCATTCATTGCTCTTTGATGAGGCTGCCATGACCTTCTTCACCTTTTACTTGTTGAACTCCTGTATCCACACAGACTGCTGCAGTAAGGAGGATGACATTTACCTTAGGTGCTATCAGCTGTGTGAACACACATAAATAATCATGTCCTGGCTAATTATCACTGAGGATCATGTTCCTTCTACAGTTTGTTAGTCCTGCAGCTTGCTACCACCCTGCTGATCAGGTGTTGGGTGGATGAAGAGATGTTTCTTGTATGTAAATGTCTTCTACAGAACACTTCAGGGTGTGATATATGGCTGATCTGAGGAGAGACAGTGAAATAATTCAGGATGACAATGTGGAAACAGTTTGGATCAAGAGAAAATGATGAAAACATTGTGAAGGACAGACACAAGTTAACTGAACTCAAGTTTCACCTGTAAAGGTTGGACAAATACACTCTAAAAAATCTGTGTGGTCAAACCTCTCATGTCATTTCATATCAGCGCAGCCATGTTGTTTCACTTTGTCCTTGTTTGTCCAGAGGTGCTGAAGGTCCCTGTGGGGCCAATGCCCTCAGATGACCAATAGGTCAGGGGGGGCCTGTTGTCTTTGAACTGCCTCGAAACTCAAAGTTTGTACTTTAGCACATGCCCTGCTGATGTGTCGAACAGGCAGTGTGGAGATTCATCAGCCAGGTTTTTGCTAACCCAGAAACATTAAATGAAATCTTAATGATGCTTACTGATGATCTTACTTTCAAACTGTAACAAAAGATCATCTTCCCTTATTGAAATAGATCGAGTGTCCCCATGTTCTATCTAAAAGGATTATTGAAGCTGTTTTTCTGTCAGTCATGGATTATGGTGATGCAGTCTATGGACATGAATGATGAATCTACCACTGCACTAAAGCTCTTGCTGTCCATCATTCAGCCGTTTGACTTGTTTTTGCAATTTATTTGATAGAGTTGGCTGGCCATTTCTTACAGAAAAGACACAATAACCACCGGTATCTACTCATCCATAAGCACTTGGCAGAAAGTTACCACTCTACTACATCCAAACCCTGGTTCATCTCCAACCCCCTCTAGTAAAGACTGGCTCTCCAGTCTCCTTATGCCAGGACTGACCTGGAGACAAGTGCTTTTAGCTTCAGTGCATTAAACTTATGGAACAATTCACAAGACCTGAACTTGAACACTTTTGTCCCATACAGAGATTTTTGTAATATCATTCTTAACAAACCGTTACCAGACAGTAACTGTTAATTGTTGGCTAATCACGGTAGTTATCATGGCCCTTTAATTGTTTTAAGTTCATGTATGTCACTGTTTTTACTCATTCTTGTGGTAGCATATTAAATGACGACAATATAGTAATTGAGGGTCCCCCTTAATGATTTCTCTATACACTTTGAATAAATGTCAATGATGATGATGATGATGATAATGATGTTATTTATAGCAAATTATCAAAATGGATTTTACTAATGCATCAACAAACTTTCTCTTTCAAAAACAAGTTTGTTACAGTGTGAAGAGGAATAATCTGAGAGATTTTGTCAAACTTTTGTAGGGTTGACCTGGTGTAATCAACATTAGGGCCTTTCCCAAACCTAGTTATCTTTGAAAGAAAAAAAAATAGATGTGCTTTATATCAACATATATTTATAACTAAAATCAAATCTCTTAAACATATTTGTTTGAAGCTCATCCAAAATTGCCATTAAGGACCCAATACAAGAAAATGTCCCACATTTAAATGCAAAGATAACACTAACATCCTGTAGAAAGACAACCCAATTATAACGTCTCATTATGACAACCACATCTGATGGACCAATTAGGCTGTTATCGTTTAGGATTTCAGGGAAACCACTGAGATCTCCACCCACTGGCTCCTGTTTGAATATGTCGGTGACTTTTGACCTTCAGGATAGAACCGCTGTTAAAAGCATGAGGCTATTTTTTTTCATCCTGTTTTACCTTAATTACTTCTACATCTCATTATGTATCCTGCTCAAACATCACTGCATCCCTTCCCTCTTGTTTATTAACAACAGTAGATAATACCTCACTATCTATTATCTACCATAAAAAAAACTGCTGTGTAATGATCTGAGCTCAAAGAGAAGAATGAAGACAGGTATTTTCCAACTGTGAAAAGTTAAGAATAATTAAGAGTTTATTTTTCTTGATAAAGGTGTGGGCTAATATGTGCTGCTGAATAACTAGTCAAGGATGGACTGCCGATTTCTTTCTTTCTTTCTTTTTTCTTTTTCTGTTGACTGTAATTAACATATTAATTACAAATATGGACGTGAGGTATAATGACTTATTCTAAGACAGCATGTTAAGTGATGAACAGTTTAAAAATAGGTGTCAGTGTGTCACCCACTTGTGATCTCTTCATCAATTTTCTGAGGTAATGTTCCTAACGTTCCTCAGAGCCACGTTTCATCTCTTTTACTTGTATTGTTGGCGTCCTTTGGTCTGTTCAGAATCTTACCTTCCCTCTTTTTTCTTGCTTTGTTCTTTCCCCCACTCCTCCCACAGCACATTATTGAACAGCGTCTGCTGCATCCTCCCTCACGTGGCAGTTTACATGAACACATGCTCTCTTTTTATACAGCACCGCCTCAGCTTTGTGCTTGCTATATGCCGAGGGTCAGGTGGTTCCTAACCTTGAGTTCCTCTCTGGTTTTACTGCCATGCATTTTAGCACAGAGCCCCGACACGTTCATGTTACATTCCCTACAGTCACTGTGGGGACCGTTCCTAAGGCCTGAGTCCATCAGCCATCTGACATGTGACACGGGCATGTCACTTTAGTTTCTGTTTGTCGGGATGTTCAGGGTGGTGTTATAACGCGCTGCAGTAAATCACTGCTCAGGAGCTTCTTTTGCTTTACAGAGTATGACATAATATCTGCTTCCTTTGAGGTGACAGGGTTTATTTTATTTTATTTTTATTTTGGTGCTGTTTCACCTGCCACTCTGCTATGACAGTGTTCCTCTCACAAGTGTTGCTTCCTTAAATTGCAATGTATTGAATTCCTCCATGCAAAAGTGCTACATTTCTGTTTAGACAACAAACTGAAAACACAAGAAAGACTCATACTGTGTGACACAAGTCTGCATGTCAGTGATCACAGACACATGTTTATTTTAAGTTAGCTTCACAAACATTGATCCCTGACCTGTGATTATTACTGGCACCAAATGTGTACCCATTCCTGCTGGCATGAAAGTCACCAATGCATTTCCTGTTGGTTAAAACTAAAACTTCACATTAAACTAAGTGGAGACTATATGAATATGTTTGGAAAGATTGATATGGCCTCGATCCTTCTGTCAATCCTTCTTCAAGCTTCTCCTCAAGCACTGAACATAGTGTGGACACAAAGCTCAGGTCATTACTTTGAGTTGCTAACACAGGAGCAGTAAATAAATCTAGTCTGTCTCTCACCCAAAGAGCTTTTTCAGTGATAGACAGAAGGAATAATGAAGACGGTGTACACGCAGAGAAACAGGGGTACCATAATTGTACCCTAAAGGTTCATTTTTTTTACACAGATACCTATAAAGTATGAAACTGGTCCTTCAGATGATGATTTTGGACCTAAAGGTGTAAATGTAACAGTGTCTGGAAAATGTACACAGTTGTACCTTAGGGTATACGAAGTCATGTGACTCATTGTATTCCCTAAATGGCTGCCCGGACTTGTCGTGTGGCCACGGCCAACCTCAGCTCTTTGCCCTGAAGAAAACATTGAAATATTACTCTTACAGTTATACTTTTTACTTCGTTTTTGATGGTCTCAAAATCCCCAAATCATTACTAATAAATAAATAAATAAAAGAATCAGTAATTAGATTTTGGCATGCCAGAAAATCCTCTTTCTTCAGCTCTGCTCAGAGCAGATGGTTTTCAGGGGGCAGGGCTTTAAACAGCTGACGCTCTGTCTGGCCAATCTGGAGAGGGTGTGCTTCTTTTCATTTTAAGAAAATGTTTTTAACAGAGTAGTTTTTCTTGTGAGGGCATTTTGTAGCTGTGGGTGAGGAGGGAATATTGTGGGTATGAGACCCTGCTGTACAATGAAATCTTAACCTGTAGTGGGCTCAGGCTGCCTGTGCTCCACGGCATGGACCCACTGTCTGTGCCTCATGGCATGGACAGTGTACCTGTTTACTTTTACTGTGTTTAATGATTTATAAACCATCAAATGTTTGACTGGACCATGCTATGACGGCCTAGTTAAAATGAAGTGTAAAAGGGATCAATTGAGTTTTTTTTTTAATTATTATTATTATTTTAATTAACTTTAAATTATCACTACTGGGAGTATTTTAAGCATAGCTGGTCCATGACATGCAGCATAGACACCCTGAACAATATCTCTATGTACAGCAGGGTCTCATATTCACTGCCTTCCTTTCTCACTCATGGTAACACAAACCAAAAGGTGCAAAAATGTACCATTGTCAGAGATACAGCACTCGTACCCTGATAAGATACTGCTGGAGTGACAAGGTGCATGTACCTTTTTATATACATTTCTAAACATTTATTTCAGAGTGTGTAAGTGAAAATGTGAACTCCCAATGTGACAGGGTGAGCAGGGCCAGCATGTCATGTTACAAACGTATGTGGTTTCTCATGTTATCTCTTTTACCTTTGCCTGATTGAGTGGTTATGGTGCAATGCAGCTCCCACCTCTGTGATGATAACCTCTTGTTTTATGTTTGTATCTATATGAAGGTATTTTAAATAGTAAAGAAAATGACATAGAGTGAAGAATCCCCCCAGTGAAAACAAGTTTCAGATCCGAGGATTTTAAGACATGGCACATTGTTTCCGCAGCTCCTGTAAAGTTTCTCCAGCGTTGGTTTTTCTTTATGGCTTCTTTGCTGCTAAATTGTTAAATCCAGTTTGATATCCAACCATACAGCCTATTTGATGAATCATCTGGTGACACTTTTATCGGCTCACTTTCAACATTGTTCTGTGTTTCCCTGTAGGCTATCATGGAGGAGGCTGACTTGCTGAAGGAGAGGCTCCAGGCAATCACGGTAAGGACCATTCTCCTGCTCTCAGAGGAGGAGACACAAGCTGGATTTCTACTGAGAACAGTCCACATACATGTAGATAAACCCAGGGCACAAAACAGTGTTCCTCCTGGTCAGGTGTCCAGTTCATGACAAAGCTAACATGTAGAGACAACAATCATTCATGCACACACTAACCAAACAGTGACCCATCGACCTGATGAGCATGTTTATGACCTGTGGGAAAAAGCCAGAGTACCACAGGTAGAGGTAAACTTAGATACACCATGTGACACAACCATCTGCATACAAGTGACTCAGTGCTGTGATGTATATCAAAACCTGTACGCCACGATGCAGCAACGCAGCAATGAATCAGGAGCTGTTTCCATGTAGGGTCTGAAAATAAAACGTGTGGGTGTGTGGTTGCAGGAAGACAGAGCTTAGAGGAAATATCAGAGCTCCAGCAGCAAGATGTGCAGGTCAGCTTTCCCATTTCCCATACTGACAGAGTATGGGGAAGCAGCACAGAGTCATCAAATCTCTTTAACAGATATGTCAGACGTGGATGAGGAGCTGTGAAGTCACCATCATCAACATGGGAAGAAAAAAGAAATGTACCTTTTAATGTGATCAGGATGAACCACCCTCTGTGTGGTCAGCCTGGTAAATCGTCTCAGAGACTGCAGCAGTAGTTTGGAAGTTTCAAAAGACATTTATTCATTTCAAGAAAATGATTTTTATGAAGGTCAAAAGCACCAAGGTATCAAAAGTGGTCGGATGGCTTAAGTCAGACCAAGGCATTGTTAAACCCATGTTTTAAACATATACACCAAAAATGCTGAATGTTCAGACTGAGCGCTGTACAGACTTTCGAATCTTTACAGATTCACGTGTTGTAGAAATCAGTGAATCCGTCTGTAAAATGATCAAAATGCTCTGTTCTGAAATAAGCATCTTCACAGAGAGCTGGCCAATCAGAGTGAGGGGGGTTTGTGGAGCAGGGAGCCTTAAAGAAACAGTAGCTAAGGGGCCGTTTACACAACAACGGTTTTAGGGTGAAACTCAAAAGTTTTGTTGCACGCCCACCTTTGTTAGAACTGAATGGCAAAACAAACTCACTTAGCATTGCAGAGTGCGGCAGTAAACACAGCAAGACCAGGAAAATGTGGAGTATGACATAAAATTAGGGATATTTGGACTCCACATTGATTCACAAAAGAACCAGGGGTCCATGGACATCGATTTGGACAGGATCATATCCTGACATTTATTTGTACCGGATTTTAACGCCAGGAAAACAGACATTGCAAAACCTGAAAGCTATGAAAGCCTCTGATTCAATTCACAGTATACAGTATATGACCAGAGTGAATGTAGGTGTTATCAATCTGTTCTTTTGGTTAAGTATAGTTCAAATCAAATACTTTATACAAACAGCTACAACTGCTTTGTGCTAAAGTACACAAGAGTATGCAAAATATAACTGAATAAAATATATTAACATGTAGAGATTTTGTAATGCAAGGTATGATTTAGCCCAAAATACAGTGTAATTTAACATTAAATGACACAAACTGGGGACCACAAATCCAGCTTTTGTTTTCTGGATTGTTTCTGTAAATTGCAGTGATCCATCAGTTTCTCTTTGTCTTTCAGCAGCCCGTCAAAAAATAGCTCTGATTTCTTTTCAAACATTTTTCGTTCAATCAATCGCAACAGCTCTTCCACATTTTTTGATTGTCTTTTAGAGTTTAGATGGTATTAAAGCAAACGCTGCCACTCATCTCCCTCTTTCTGCCACTCAGTGGGTGTAACTGCAGTGACTTCTGTTTGCTGTGACATCCCGTGGATACCTGCTATAGGTTTTTTAATCACAAATGTGGGGAAAAATTGGGACACTATTTTTGAGCTGTGAATCATGTAAAGCTACTATGAACGCACAGAATGAAGACTTAAAGAAAAAAAAAAAAAAAAACCTCTATAAACCCAAGAGCCCTGATCCATATCTGCATTTAATGTTCATTTTAATCAGAACTTACAATATTTTAATTTGAACACTCCCATTTTATTATTCCAAATAATTAAATTAATAGTATTTGGTATTTTTAGAGTTTTTTTTATTTTTGGGGTTTTTTTTTGCACACAGACCTGCTCAATCAGTTTCCAAAAACAAACTTCACTACTGAGTGATCTGATAGCAAGCATGTAACTATCATGGTACCATGGTTCCAGTTGATCTCTGTAAGTTTTATGGTGCAGACATTTCAATAAACCCTCACTGGTGCATTGTCAGATGAAGACACAGACAGAGACAGGACTATAAATACCAGCACACGTCATCCAGGAGATCCCCTTTCACTGGGACTAAGTGCCACACTGATCCAAGAGCCAGGGGCTAATCTTAGCCCACAGTGACCACCAGCGATATGACATCAAGGGACACACAGCGTGTGTTTTGATGCTGACTTAATGATTTAAGCCCCTAAGCAGCATGTTTGTCTGTGATCACCCAGACAGGATGAATGTGTGCATTGTTCAGGACTCTGAGCGTCTGGCTGACAAACCCGCCCCTCTAAGAAGAGTCCTCTTTACCACAGGACGTGTTCATTAGCAGGGAAAGTTGAAGAGTTTGTGGTCAACAGGTGGACTGACACATGCAGACAGAGAAAGACACACACACACACACACACACACACTCACACTCACACAAAAACAACAGGTAGGCTGGGCCTGGTCGTGAACAGCTATTAATGGCTGCTGGCGCTCAGCTGTCAGCTCAAGGTTGAAATGTCATCACTGGGAGACAACAGGTGGAATAGTTTCCATTCTGTCAAACGTACACATGATGTAAACGTGTGCGTGTGTGGTTTTCCCTCCTCAGGACAAAAGAAGAATCCAGGAGAACATCACGGTGAAAAGGAGACAGATTGAGGAGGAGAAATTAAAGCTGCAGTATATAAAGGTACCTGACTGATACACAGTACAGCAGATCATCTCAGAGTGGAGGGCATCTGTAACAGACTCTGAGCTGAGCTCGTACACAACCCCAAGAGGAACTCTGGGAAGCCTTCCTGTCTCTGAGCTAATAACACGAGTGCAGCCTCTTATTACTGCTCCGGCACAATCTGTGAATCTTAATTCATCAAATATTAACTGAAGTCCCTCTGCAGAAGCACAATATAACCTTTACTGTTGTTCTCACTCTAACCACTGCTGCTGTTGTTCCAGCAGAAACTGAAGCGTCAGCATTTTCAATTACAGCAACATTTCTATCTCAGCGTCTCCTGGTACTCTCAGCATCTGAACCAAGACACTTCAAGAAAGACAGAGAGAAAGAAAAGGCAAAGTTGTGTTTTTTTTGCCTTTCCTTTAAAGTTGCTGTAAACACAGACATTAATTTAATGGATAATCATGAGTTTTTGAATGAACTAATTAATTAATCTAATTTATCTTTTTATTGATTTAATTTTGACATTTTGGCTGGAGGATATGGCTGGTGTAAAATGTGAGCGTTTATAGTAACATCACATTGATCAGGGGTCTGCTAACTTTCCTACCAAATGAGCCTTTTGCCTCATCTCACTTGGATTAAAGTCATTCCAGAGCCACTTCATCTACTTTAACTTTACATTAAAGACAATACTGGGTATAAAAATATATGTGTAGTTTGAAATATTGAATAACTATTTAAACAAGAAGTTATTTGAATGTTTGATATTGTAGAACTATAGAAAGAATACTAGCCTCACCATTTTCTGTTGTTTGCCAATTCCATGCCTCATTATAGCATGCACATAAAACCAGCATGTTGGCAGTTAAATGAATCCATCCACACAGAATTGAAATAGCTATTTTATTACAAATTTGTCTTTATTTTGAATTAGGTATCTAAAGGGGAGTGTCAAACTTGAGGTTAGCCACAGGAGCATGGAAAGTTGGTGGGCTGTTGATGTTGTAGGAGGTGAAGTAGAACGGTGGCAGGCTTTATTGACAGTGTGACAATGTGTTACATATTTAGTTCAACAAAATGTTAAATCATGATTTTATTTAGTGTTAAAGTCATTAATCATTAATACCTTCCGTAGCAAAAATGAAATCTTCTTTATTTTACTAAAAACACTTTTAAAGCTACTGGAAACCACAAGGAGTAAAAGAGCAGCATGAAAGCCTCAGGTTGCAGATCCCAAACATTGATGAGCAAAACACACATGTATGTGCTTGTTAGAAATGTCTAAAACAACGAATCATTTTTTTGTCTTTTTATTTGCACCTTCTGTAGGAATAAATGTCCCATTCAAGTAACTTTGGGGAGCTGATTGTAAAGTTGCACATACTCCTAAAAACAACATTTTCCCACATCTCTGAAACATCACTTTTTCTGCAGATTTAGAGAAATATTTTTGAAATATGTTTTTCAAATATTATATATAAATGTTGAATGTTTTATATAAATGTTATAAATGAATGTCCTGATTCTAAATGTTTAGCTAAACATTTAGTTTTCATTGTAAATATTTAACTAGGACTAAGTATTTATCAAAGATTTCTAAATCTTGAGCAAAGGTTTCTAAATATTTGCAAAGATTTCTTAATATCTAGTGAATATTTTTATATCTTTTGCAAATATTTTAAGATATTTGCTATGATTTCTAAATATAAAGTCAAGATTTCTAACTTTTGTGGTAAGATTCCTAAATATTTAGCTCTGATATCTAAATATTTAGCTACTATGCAAATTCACACTCATGCCAGCCAGGTAGTATCAAAATATTAGTTTCTGAAATATTTCAAAATCTTTGCAAAATATTTATAAATTCAGTCTTGGCTAAATATTTATAACAAAACTAAGTGTCTAGAAACGTTGCTAAATATTTACAATCAGGGCACTCATTTATAACATTTATGGATAACATTCAACATTTAGATTAAACACTTAAAATTTAGATAATTTTCCACATTTATATATATTAATTCAAAAATACATTTCACACATATTTCTCTAAATTTGCAGAAAAGTCATGTTTTAGAGCTGTGGAGAAATGTTATTGTTATTTGCAGTGTCTGCAACTTTACAATTGGCGCCTGATGAGCAACAACAAACATTTATTTTTCAGAACCTTTAAAGTTTTCTCAGGCTATAGATCAATCTTTTCTATAAAATAGGGAATTATGACCTGTAAGAGTTCTTATACCAAACTAATCAATAAGACAATCAGCATAAAAAGCCATCATGAAGTTATTTTTTATGAGCTTCCTTCATAATATTTAGGGCATCAGAGCAAAGACTGATTAAAAGGAATCTGTGTTTAACACTCAATAACAATAAGAAAATACAAACCATCTAACCTGAGTCCATAGTAAAGTGAAGCACATTTAAACACCTTTGAAATGTGAAATGAGCAGTTTAACACTGACTAGTCTGAACTAAACTCTAATGTCTACAGAGAGAAGGAAACTTGGAGGGCATCTAGTGGAGAAGCTGGGAATGACAGACTCTGTCTTCCTCAACATAAAAGAGATTAATAAATGTCAAGTATAGATCATGAAATGAACTTTATACTTTGCTGATGTCTGAGGTACCTGTGTTGTGTGTTTGACCGACAGAAAAAAGCCCTGAGGGAGCAGTGGCTGATGGATGGTCTGAGTCAGCAGTCGGAGGAGGAACAGGCGGCCCTGAAGCTTCAAGCTCAGGACGAGCAGCAGCAGAGCGACCAGCTGCAGAGCAACATCCTCAGGTAATCCAAGCTTTAAAGAAGTCAGAAACTGCTCTGAAACTCATCCTGCATCCCACACGGCCAACCTGCTGAGCGCTTCAGACATCACGTAGGGGTTCATGTATGCACTCAGATCTGCTGCACTGAGTCACTGAAGGAGCTGAGAAGAGATGCTCTTTCTCTTCTTGGATGAGAATAGTTTGCATCTAGTATTAGCCACGGACTTTGGAGTCTTTCTGATTTAACCCTAACAAATAAAGTTTACCAGGAGGTGTAAGTGCTTCATAATAATTGATACTAAATTGTATAATGGCTTAATTAATAGGGAGTATGTGTGATGGATCAACCAATGGAGCTTTACCTTAGTCCTTTTCAGGGGGAGAATGGGGTTAGTTTTTATGCCTTTTACTTAAGTGTAAACTGCTCATCATCAAAACATCTTTTTTAATTTCCAACTCTTGGACTCTGACACACTGTGGGGTTGTTTGTCACAGAGTTATCTTAATGGAAAAAATCATTTTTAAAGACAAGAAAGTAGAACTAAATTTAAAGGTTTAAATGCAATAACAAGTTTACAAATACATAACTTAATAATAATATAAACACAAAATGAGCAAAGAACATGAACAGGAAACACAACAGGCCAGCCTACTGTAAATAACATATACATGTGTGATATGTGACAACCAACCTGTAAATTCCCATACCACAATTTGAGAGACAGTGCCCTCTGGTGGTGAGATATAATGAACGTGACAACCAACCCTGTTCTCCCCTAAATATTTCACTGAGCTCTGATAATAATGCAGTTTAAAAATTCCAAGTGCTTCATGTTGTGTTCACTTCGTCATCTTTTTAGTGCTTCAATCTCATCACAGCTCGTGTGACTCTTCAGTTTTGTCATTAATTGTTGAACAATCCTGACCATTTGGTTAGGATTAAAACCATTAAAAAAAAGGAAAAGAAAAATATTGGTTTTAATTAAAAACATGGTGACTCATTGTCAACTTTGATCCTTGTATAATGGTATCAGTTGAAAGACAAAGAGGGGAAACAGATGCAGCAAGATTGTATTATAAAGTGAAGAAGATCAGATAATCTGAGAGGCATGAAGAGGGGGCGGAGTTATCAGTTTTAGCCAATGTAAGTGGATAAATTCCTGCTGAGTCAGCATGTTAAGATCTAATCCCTCGGTCATATTCTGAGTCTCTAGATGATGGAATGATTTTATTTCATATGATCCTTAAATCAATTCTCCAATTCTGTCTTTTTTCTATGACTACCCAGAGAATAAACCTTTCAGAGTACGTTCCCTACAGAATGTTTACCCTGGATGGGTGTTTTCTAAGTTGCCTTGAAAACAGATCAACACACCCTAGAAGGGGAAGGGCTAACAGGAGTATTTGGGATCATTTGACTTTCTGTGCTGTGACCTGTCGCCCTCTCACTGAAAGGCTGGGTCCTGTCACAGAGGGAGGCTTTGAGGATTAGTCCCAGACCTTTTCACCTGGACTCTCTGTCTGCAGCATGTGTGTCACTCTAGGTCCAGACAGCTAAACTCTTGATTACATAAGAGAAGTGCTCAGCCAAGGATTAGTGTCTGTAAACAACAACACATGCAGGCTTTATTTACTTCATTCACAGAAACCACTGCCCTGCTGGGATAGAGTTTCCCTGGTGGTGTGTTGATGAGTAAACAAAGATTCAAACATTTTATACATGTGCAGTTTGTCCTCTCTGATACAGAGTTTTCCAATGAACAGTTACAAGTATTAGCCAAGTAATCTGTTTGTTTCACTGAAGAGCTGGTGATTTAATGGAAGCAAAACAATAAATAATCCAACTTCAATCAAACAGCAATTACCCATGCACAGAATCAACATCCTGACCAGAATTTTTAGGCTGTTTTTACCTGACAGTCTGCACTAAGGTCTTTGTTCCATTTATACATTTGGTTCAGTCTGTTATGGTTTCACTCTGTCATTATTGCAAACAGACTAGCAGACCTTTCGTGACAAACTTATGTCATATTGTCATCAATCAGGTGTTCTTTGTGTGTCTCTGTAGTTTACACTGATTGGTCATTTGACCAGGGGGCAGCCAAACTCTCCTGTCCTCTTGTACTCTCTGTCTTTCATCCTCTTCGAGATCAGTTGGAAAGTTTCAGTAGACCTAGACCACCTCTTTCGGTCGGTCTAAGGTCCAGCCACAGTCCCAGGAAGTTTCAAACCCAGTATTTTGGATCAGACCACACAGAAAAGTCCAAAAGTCAGGACCAAAAGACGCTGTTGTAAAAGCCCCCTTAGATTCTGTTTCCACAAAGTGGTTCACTTCAGTTCGTCTCAGTACAGCACACATTTTGTGGAGTCTCCTTTGACTAAAACTGGGACAGGTCCACAAATTTCTGACTATACCATCCCATTTTTGATACCTTTCTGTTGGGGTGCCAGACAAAAGCCCGGTTTCTACCAAGGAGTCCGGTTCAGATCAGTACGGCTTGGTACGCGTTAGCTCCGTTCAGCTTGGTCTTGTTTGCATTTCCACAGCCAACTGTGCCCCCTCGTGGAAGGTGACGTAGCAGCATGTAGTGTGACACCATTGCAGTGCGACACAATGTACCTCGCTAATAAATCCAACGAAGATGAAAAAACTAGAGCGCAATCAAGCTTTGTTTCAGAGAAGACTGTGTGCCAGGAGAAATGCAGTCGCTGTCTAATGGTAAGTGAGGATTCTACCAACCGATCAATGGTCTGCAGTGTTGCAGCTCCACCTTCTAAGATTGGTTCAGTCAGGCACCCATACGAAAGGGTCCCAATAAGTGGGACAGCTCGTCTCAGTTATTTGGGGATCTGTTCCGGGATTAGTCAATGGAAATGCCACAAAATGTGCGCCGTACCAAGATGAACTGAACTGGACTGCTTGGGGGAAACATGGCTATACTGATCCAACCCAGAAGGTGTAGCTAGAAACTCGCAGTTCGTTGATTGGTCGAAAGAATCGTCATTTCCTGTGCCACAGCGATTGCTGTATTTCTCCTGGTGGCACACAGTCTTCTCTGAAACAAAGCTTGATTGTTCTTTGTAACAAAGAACCACATGACAATCAAAAAGAAGACATATTGCTGGATATTTTTCATCGTTGCCCTATATTCACTGTCCTGCTTTTTATCTTCCTTGGATTTATTAGCAGGGTACACTGTGTAGCACTGCTATGCTATCACACTATTACGTAGCTGATGTAGTTATCAGGGTCCGGCTTACACACACCGCCTACCAAGAAGGGCACAATGTGCTGTGGAAATGCAAACAGGATCAGGCTTCATCAACCCAACTGGTACCAAACTGTACTGATCCATACCACTGAGAAAACCCTGTGATACTGAGAGAGATAAGGATCTAGAGTCATGTTAATACACTCATTTACATTTCTTATGTTGACCTTAAATGACCCCCTTTCATTAGTCTGTTCACTGACCAAGGGTTGAACACGTAGTGAGAATAAATCTCCCACAGACTGTAGCTATCAGCCCATTTAAACAGTCGATGAAAGACATTTTTAGGTTGCTCCTCTGCTCAGAACAGCTCCATTGTCTGAGTCTCTGAGAGGAAGGACGATCTTATTGTCGCTTCATGTTAGAGAAGGACTGAACTCTACTCACCCCATTAGCTGAGCCTTCACTGCTGCAGATTGAGAGCTGTCTCTGCTGTGCAGCATCGAGGCTGGCTCACACAGGCGATTTTCAGAACCAAATCCCTCTCAAACAATCCATCAGCACACAGGAAGGGGGTTTGAGTGAGTCTGAACTGTAAAATCCTGCCTATTGTCCTGGAGGCTGGCTGGAATGGAAAGGTCAGTGCTGATCTTGGCTGTGAACTACAGATTCATAGGTTTAAAGAATTAAGAAGTCCATTATCCTCCTGAAAGCTAAATACCCGCTATTAAGACTACATGCTGCTTCAAGTCTTCAGCTTACAGCAGAACAATTCACACTAACAGCAAAGCCACAGGGAAAGAAACAATAGGTAAACACAGCAATACCATCTGGAATACTCTGTTTAATGAAAAACACTGAAGAGTGAGTGTGTTGGCTTTATTAAAGCCATCCAGGTGCTCTGGAGTTCAGGGCTGTTAAACTCATCCTGGCCACTATAAGCCCCGTTTTCACCAAGTGGTCCAGTATGGATCAGTACAGTTTGGTACAGATTGGATCTGTGAACCCTGATACTGTTTGTGTGTCAACTGCCAACCATGCCCCTCTTGGTAGGTGATGTGTTACCCAGATTCTGATAGCCACGTTAGCTATGTAACAGCGTGACACCACAGCAGTGCGACACAGTGTAAATCGAGCAGAAATCTTCTCAAGAGAGACAGACTTGTTTGTGAAAGTAGAATCCTTTATTTTGCTGAACACAGCCTGTTCCTTTACTGAAAGGTGCCTGACCACAGGTAAAAACAGTATTTTACATTGTGGAACATTGTAATGAACCAACCCTTAACGAGTCGGCGTTAAACACACAAGGGGATAACTTCTATGATAAATCCCCACAAAAAGGCGCATCTACACGGACCAAACAATAGAGGTCAAAAAATGAAATCAAAGAACTCACACGAAGCAGTGTTTAGATCAAACAAAAATTTTCCCTTTAATCAAACCCAAATAATGTCTCGCCTGCGCACCCGGAGCGTAATGGAAATCAAACTCAAATATTTCTTTAAGAAAAACCCCAAACCCAGTCTTTTCTGTCTGTAAATAAAGCAAAAGTTCCCTCTCAACTAAAATTAGCCCAATTGTCCTTTTCCAAACCCTCTTAAAATGTCTTTCAAACAGTTTGTGTGTCCATTTTCTGAATGAAAGCCGTAACGAATAAAACATAATCCACACCAGAAAAAAAAAAAAAAAAAAAACGTGATCGATCAACAGAAAATCACTAGTATACCAGGAAAAAAATACAAAAATTAAACATTCTCAGTCTCACCCCCCTGGAAACAACTTAAATCCACTCAGCTGTGGTCCGTGCTCCTCCTGGTCCTGGGGATAATCCACAAGATCCATTGGGCTTTAGAGGCACGTATAAGTTAGCACCTCTGGGAAACTTATTTTAAGATTAGGACACCTTTTCCCCACACAGTTTGTTACTTTTTCTTAGGTTTCCCGGCCCTTTCCACCGGCACGCCAGTTTCTTTGTCTTTTTTCCCTCTCGAACGCCTCTCTGCCCCTTCCCTGACGTCACGTCCTCCTTTTATAATTTTGTCCTTTCTTTTCTTTTCTTTATTGACCAAGAAACCAAATCAGGACACAAACAGGTACCCCGTCCTATCTTGCATTTTTTTTCTTACAGGGATTTATTTTCATTTTACTGCATTCCTTTCATTCACTTCATTAATCACAACAAAATTTTCCTTATTTAATCAAACTTTCTTTTTTGTTGACACTGTCACAACATAATGATGGTTGTTAGCATCTGGCTTGACCATTTCAGCCTTTTTCATTTGCACATTGTAAATGCAGCATTAATAGGACCCGTGAGGTCCTCATTAGTGATTTTTAGATAGTCTATCTTTAATGTATTTAACTCTTTGTAATCCATGATTTGAATTGAGGGTACCAGCAACAAAAAGATAAAATAAATAAACGGATGCTATTGCTTAGTATCTGTGGTTTAGTTTGATTTTTCTGGGAAAACAAGTTCATTTGTGGCATGTTGATCAAGACTCCTATTGATGATCCTATACTGGCCTGTAAAGTTGAGCGATGAGACGCAAGATCTGTCCTTTTTCTTGAAGGAAAGGGTTCCTTGGATTAATTTTGTAGTAATGGCAGGCGCTGCAGTACCTTTAAATATCACATTTCGCTCCTTCAGGTCATCCCATCACTGAGTCAGCATCAGAGGTGGTACCAGAGTGGTTATGTGTAACCTGGTCTCTAGCCCCATTTCCACCAAAAGGTCCGGTTTAGATCAATACTGTTTGGTACGGGTTGGCTCGGTTAAGCCTGGTTCTGTTTGCATTTCCACAGCCAACTGTGCCCCCTGGAGGTAGGCAGAGCGTAAGCTGGAAGCTGATAGTTGCATCAGTAAAATAATAGTGTGACACCATTGCAGCGCAACACAGTGTACCCCACTAATAAATCCAATAAAGAAGAAAAACATGACACACTAAACAAAGAGCAACGATGAAGACATCCAGCAACTTGTCTCCTTTGTGATTGGCATGTGGCTTTTTGTTACCAAACACAATCAAACTTTGTTTCAGAGAAGACTGTGTGCTGCCAGGAGAAATACAGCAGCTGGAAGTGACAACTCTTTTGACCAATCAACGAACTGCAGTGTTTCTAGCTCCACCTTCTGGGTTGGATCAGTATTTCTGGCACCCCACCAGAAGGGTACCAAAAAGTGGGGCGCTACGGGATGGTCATTTGGGGACCTGCACCCAGGGTAATACAATGGAAACGCCACAACATGTGTGCCGTACTGAGACGAACTGAACCAAACCACTTGGTGAAAACTGGGCATAACAGTCCAGTTTGATTCCAAGTCTGCATCGTTCAGCATTTCTCCTTTGTGTCAGTTTTGGTCAGACTAAGTGAACTCTCCTATTTCAGAAACATTAGGATCGACCTGACTAACTTCTGTATCTCTTCACTTGGGCACACCATAAAAACTAAAGAAGGAACAATGCAGAAGGAAGATGGAGTTACCCTGCTGCCACTATCATTTTAAATTCATATCTAGTGAATACATTAAGGTTGTGACAGCGCATAAATAAGGTTCAACCAACAGGAAAAAGGTTTGTATTAAAGTTGCTCTTCTCTCGTTTTTACTCTTTGCACAGTCATCCTTTGGGCCCCAGTGGATTCTCTGGAGGGCCTGTTTTGGCCCGCAGGCTGTATGTTTAACAACCCTGCTCTAGTTGTGTCTGTTTCAGAGTTCTCCAGTGACTGTTTATCTCTCTCCTGCACAGAATAGAGAAGGAGATTGAGGCCCTGGAAACAGAGGAGCTCAGTATCTCTGCCAATGAGGAAGTGGTTCTGAAGCGGTTAAAAGAGGTGGAGAGGACGACTGAGGACATCATCAAGGTAGGCTCAGATAAAAAGTTGTTAAATCGAAGCTCCTGCTGCTGCTTGACCGCTTTAACACTTTCATTTCTGACTGACAAATTAGTTATTAATCAATAACCCCTAAAACTTTGTGTGAGCTTTGTGTGATCTTCTCATACTGAACTAACTCTTCTCTAAGCAACAGCGTATGTATGGGAATACGCTTGGTAAATTACTGACAGTTTACACATTAAGGGATACTTTGGACTTTTAAGATCGAGAGATCTATCTTTTATATCACTACGTAGCCATTAAAGACCCTTCATCAAGTTTTCATCATTAGGTTTTTTAAATGTTAATTTCAAGCGGCAACCTCTGGTCTACAAACATGAAGCTTGAACTGCAGTTCTCAGAGTGTCCACTTGAGGCTGAATGACAAAAAAAAACAAAAACAGAAAAAGAGAAATGTAAAAATATGTTTAAGCCTGGTCAAAAAATCAGCTTTGGTCTGAGTCCTTTATTTCTCCATCTGCACACACTGAACAGGTTTGAGGTTTTGTTGTGTTACTCTTTATATTCAAAGTTATTAAACGTCTGACACTTGACCTCATACTAACTTTAACAGAGCTGGGTTGAGTTCAGCGTTACCAAAAACACCCTCTGTCAACGATGAGCTTCAAAGTCTCTTCAGTAACATATGGGTTACCTCCATACACACCTGATCAAAAGCTGAAGACCATTTTTTAGAACGTCCCTCTCCATCCATCCCCAATTGTTGTCAGAGTGATTTAGATCAGGGGAACATCAGGATGGTCCAAAGAGTGAGCTGATTCCTCTGGAAGAAGTCCTTTGTCAGGCGCCCATTGTGACCTGCAGCGTTGTCCTGTTGAAAAACCCAGTCATTCCCAAACAGACCAGAGAGAATACCTGACAGGAAATCACACTGATCCACATTTCAGAGCTGATTTAGTCTTTCAAAGGCTGTGGGCTTTCATTTTTGATCAGCTGATGAACAGACTATTTACCTTTAACTGTTGTTTTAATTGTTGATACCTGGTATCGGTAACGGGCCGATACCAGCTTTTTTTCAAGGTATCGGTGCTCAGGAAGGCTGCAGATACCAGCGGCAGATACTCTAGGCAAAAAAATGTTATGTCCAGCAACTCTTCCTCGCCACTAGAGGCTGCTAATTGCTGCGGTTTAACATCGCTGCAAATGTGCGCCAGGTCCTTTCAGTCAATATGAATGAACCAGGAAGAGATAACAGTTAAACTTTTTTATTTTGCACTTTCGTTTACTTAAAAAAAAAGTAAACTCTGACAGTTGTTAGCTTTATTGTGCAATTTCGATATATATATATTTTAATATATATAAAAAAAAATCTGAACTCAGAGAGAGTTGTTTGTGTTTTATTTGGACTTAATGGCAGAGTGACTGTGCTACCTTTGCTACTGTTAACTGAAATTTTATGTATCAAAAGTGCTAGTAGTATCGGTACTCGGTATCAGTGAGTACTCAAGAAGGAGTACTCGTCCTGGTATCAGTCTGCATAAAAAGTGGTATCCAACATCCCCAGTTGTAATAAAAAATAATAAACAATAAATTGCTTATTTCATTTTTTGTCTCACTCTTATTTCTTTTTTTTCTATTATGATACTCTTCTTCAAACGTTCTTAAAATCTAATGGTACCAAATGTGAATTCTTGCATTTTTTCCATCTGGTCTTAAGATTTTGATCATGAGTGTGTATTGTAAAATCAGTGGTTATTGTAAATGTGTTACATATGCGTTGAATTAATGCACCAAACATTTGTTTGAGTTCAATATCATGCAATGAATAACACACAAACCAGGACATGGCAACAGTGACTCAGTGCCGAGTCAAATTTTGGTTTGAGTCATTTCACATTTCCAAACGTGTGTGTTTTTCTTTTAAACACAAGAAGTGAAGTAGAAAAAACATTAAAGAATAATATATAACCCCTGCAAACTGTGGATATTGTGGATTAGCTACAGTTTTGGTGAGAGTATCCCAGTATCTAACACTCTGCACACAACATCTAACCTCCCGTCGTCATGTCTCCTGTTGCTCTCAGTTTGAATCTGTCTTTCTATCTGAAACTGAATTCAGGCATGATTGTTTCTACTCACTCCATGCTGCCTTTGGCTCTTCCTCTCATCTCTGTTTGTTTCTAACAAGATGCTCTCCTCGTGGACTGTGTGGGTGTGATTTAGTTCACAAGAGGCGTCTTTAGTGGATAAGGTGGCAGGTAAATGGATTGCTGGTGGTGGGTGTAGAGGGAACAAAGATATGCATGATTTCATGTTCTGCTTTCTATCTCCATCTAATCTTAAGGAGCACACAGTGTAATAACTCAGACAGTAACGTGACGTGCGGTGCCTAACATCATTAATCCAACGCCTTGCTGTGAGTTTGATTTCCTGCTTCTCGTACCACTTTGACCCTCAACCGCTCTGTCTTCACATTTAGGAGCTCAACGCAGACTTCCATGCAGGTAAACACTTTCAGATCATTTCTATGTTTTCATGATAGTTTCGTTTGACATGTTCCGATCTTGTAATCAAAGATAAAAAAAAAAAAAATCAAACATGTCTTAACATGTTAGGATAGTGTAACATATAAATCACCTTATACATTTATTATAAGTTTGGATTAAAACTGTCATTTAGATTCCCTTTACATTTTGTTGGGTGTATGATTACTAACCCCTAACACTGGTAGATCATTTACTGGTTGCGCATGTTCAAGTCCATGATTCAATCTTAACATTGAATGTTTATTACAGAAAAAGATATGGTGTTGAAATTCATAGTGATGTTAACACAAAAAGAACAAGTAGTTCTAATCAATATTAAACTGTTAACCAGCTCTCCTCTGAGGTTTTCTTCAGGCAACTTGTGACAGTGTTCATTTTCGTATGGCAAAGATTAACCTGAATGAACACAGGACAATGCTTCACACATTACCTGACTTAGAAAATGTGTGAGCAAAATGAAAAAATGAAAAAAAAAATCTTTAGGGATGTTTTTGGATGAATCTGAATCCAGAGCTTGTCTAGAAAAACCATGAGCAGAACCAGACTCATGTTAGGCCCTGTCTCAAGCGTTTCAGTTCAGTCGTCTGGATACAGCACGTGATTTGTGGAGTTTCTTTTGACTAAATTCAGGACAGATCCCCAAAATAAAATCAAGTACCGTCTCACTTTTTAGTACCCTTTTGTTGGAGAGTCAGACATATTAGCCGCGTTTCCACCAAGCAGTCCGGGTCGGTTCGTCTCGGTACGGTGCGCTTTTAGCGGCATTTCCACAGACTCATCCCGGGACGGATCCCTAAAAACCGAGACGAGCCGTCCCACTTTTTTGGGACCCTTCCGTATGGGTGCCAGACTGAACCGATCCGCTCTCGGGAGGTGGAGCAACACACTGCAGACGGTTGATTGGTCAAAAGAATCGTAACTCACCCCGACAGCGGCTGCATTTCTCCTGGCGGCTCACAGGCTTCTCTGAAACAAAGCTTGATTGCACTTTGTATCAGAGAGTTACATGAAAATCACAGAGAGGATGAAATGCTGCATGTCTTCCATCCGTGCTCTTTGTTTACTGTGTCGCGTTTTCTTCCTTGTTGGATTTAATCGCGGGGTAAGCTGCTACGGTGTCCCGCTATTGTTTACCAGCTGTGGCTTCCGGCATGCGGCTTACACGCCACCCACCACGAGAGGACACAGTTTGCTGTGGAAACGCAAACGGGATGAGACTTTACTGTCCCAAACCGTCCCAAACCGTCCCAAACCGTACTGAACCGACCCGTACTGCTTGGTGGAAACGCAGCCATTGATTCTACCCCAGTGAGTGGAGCTAGAAACACTGCAGTTTGTTGATTGGTTGAAAGAATCTTCACTTCCTGTGCAACAACTAAAGCTGCGTTTCCGCCAAACAGACCGGTTCTGGTCTGTCTCGGTACGGCACACATTTTGTGATGTTTCCACTGACTTATGCCGGGACAGACCCCCAAATAACTGAGACGAGTCGTCCCACTTTTTGGGACCCTTTCTTATGGGTACCAGACTGAATCGATCCGCTCTCTGAAGGTGGAGCTACAACACGGCAGTCCGTTGATTTGTTAAAAGAGTCGTCACGTACCATGTGATAGCGGCTGCATTTCTCCTGGCGGCACACAGACTTCTCTAAAACAAAGCTTAATTGTTCTTTGTATCAAAGAGCTGAATGTCAGTCACAGAGAGGATGAAATGTTGAATGTCTTCCATCGTTGCTCTTTATTTACTGTGTCACGTTTTTCTTCTTCACTGGATTTATTAGCAAGGTTAACTGTGTCACACTGCTATGGCGTCACACTACATGCGGCTGTCGGCATCCAGCTTATAAGCCGCCTACCCCAAGGGGGCATGGTTGGCTGTGGAAACGCAAACAAGACCAAGATTGACCGAGACAAGCCTTACCAAACTGTACTGATCTGAACCAGACTGCTTGGTGGAAACAGGGCTTAAGTAATAAAGACCAACACATAACTCTGCCATGATTGAATCTCCAGTTGCATTTTTTAAGATACATTTCTTTTTGTTTGGAAAATAGGGATGTTGCATTCTTCTTCTTTGTTGGGATTATTAGCAGGGTACACTGTGTCGCGCTGCTATTCCGTTACCCTATTACGTAGTTGACTATCAGCATCTGGCTCACAAGCCACCCACCAAGAAGGGCATGGTTGGCTGTGGGAACGCAAACAGGATCAGGCTTTGCAGATCTGACCCGTACCAAACTGTTTTGATCCACACCAGACCTCTTGGTGGAAACTGGACTCACAGAGTCTCCTCAGATGTCTGTCTAACATGAGCCTGGTTCTGTCCGAGGTTTCTGCCCGTTAAAGGGAAGTTTTTCCTCTTCACTGTAACTTGATAAATGCTGCAAAGGTCTTTACCCGTGGTGGGTTAAGATCAGATCAGACTTTTTATCTGGTCTTGATGTTAGGTCTCTAATAAGATAAAGTGTCCTGAGATAACGTTTGTTGTGATTTGGCAGTATATAAATAAAAATTGAGTGATTGATTACAGGAGATAGAGACAAAGACTGTAGTAGCACAGAGACTGGACATATTGTGATTGTGTAAATGGGAATTAAGATAAACAAGCCTCTGCCAACAGTTTTCATGCTAAGCTAGGCTAACTACTCAAGAGAATGATATCATTGTTTGGTTCCAGCTTTAGAATGAAAACAGATCTTTTCTTTTTCAATACTTCATTGTTTCCTGGTGTTTAATTGTTTAATATTTTCTCCACAGATTTAACAAATCATGTTATAATGCCACACAAAGCTGTTCCATCATTCTCCCCTCTTCGACGGGAGAAAACTCCGGAGGTGGGGTGTGAGGAACCAAAGAAAGGTATAGACGTTATATAACTGGTATGTATGTTTGTGTCTGTTAATGACACAACGCTCAGGATAACAGGATTAAAACACTGTAAGAGTGAAGAGGAGTACTCTCATCTGTAGACGCTTAGCCCTAATGTCATGGTAGACATCCATTTTGTTCACTCAAAGCACTGCCGACTGCATCAGACGAGCTGCTCTGACAGAAAATATCGCCTTGATCTATTATGTTGTTTCAAGAGCTGCATATATACAGATAATGAAGCTGTGATTTCAAACTGATGAGTTCAGAGTATTCCCATGAGTCTGAGCCTGAAGCTCTGCCAGTGTCATTCATCAGTAATACAGTGAGGAGGGTTTAATGAGTGTGACAGAAGACTGGAGTGCAAAAAGCACCTCTTAATCAGTCCAAAAAAACACTTCTCTGCTATTATCAGTTGATGGTATGTAAAGCGTTGTGATGTTTGATTTTCATCACACAGTAAATTCACTATAGCCCTGTTAGAGCCTGAAATGTAACAACAACCCTTAACGTATGACCCCTCAAAAAACAGTTATGAACCTAAAATATAATAACTGACTCAAAATGTTACAAGTTTTTACATTTTGGGCAAAAAGTTATTACATTTTGGTTTCATAACATTTTTACTACATCGTGGGTCGTTCGAGCCTCTGAGGTCTGGGAGGCGATATAGAGTTCCTCTGGCCAAAGGTCTTTTTAAAAAATCTTTTATACCAAATGCTACCACCATCTTAAATAGGACTAAGTGACAAATCCACAAAATGACCTGAACTGTTTCAATACTGTGTTTTATTAATTTATTTAACTAGATCCTGTTTTATCTTGACCTTTATATTGTGTATCATATATGTTTTTATGTATGACATTCTTTGTATCTTAGTAATGTCTGTTTCTTGTGTTGGTGAGCCAAAGACAATTTTCCACTTTGGTGGACAATAAAGACATATTCAATTTCAAAATTCAAATTCAAATTCGATTTACATTTCAGGCTCGAACAAGCCACAATTCCACCAAGTGGCTCAGTTCAGTTCATCTTTGTACGACACACACAGGTCCCCAAATTACTGTACCGTCTTATCGTACCATCCCACTTTTTGGGACCCTTCTGTTGGGGTGCCAGATATACCAATACGATCCCAGAAGGTGGAGCTAGAAACACTGCAGTCCAGTAATTGGTCGAAAGAATCGCCACTTACTGTGCAAAAGCAGCTGCTCTCCTGGTGGAACACAGTCATCTCTGAATGAAAGCTTGATTGTTCTTTGAAACAAAGAGCCACATGACAATCACAAAGAAGACAAATAGCTGGATGTCTTCCATCCATGCTCTTTGTTTACTCTGTCATGTTTCTCTTCTCCGTTGGATTTATTAGCTGGGTACACTGTGTTGCATTGGTGCACGGTTGGCTGTGGAGTTTGGTCCAACCTGAACCAAACTGTACTGATCCATGACGGACCACTTGGGGAAAACAGGGCTTATTATGAAATCCTCACAAGATTTACAAAAAACACAGCAGCCACTGATTATCCATTTATAAGGATGGTCAAGGTCATGTTTGGTCCCCGTCAACAGCATCATGAAGGAAACTTGGGATTTATAAAAATCCTTTTCATTGACAATAAAGTTTCCAGAACAGCTGATTTGGTGACCCCAAATGATCAAAAAGGTTATATATGACTGACAGACACATGCTTTACTAAAGAGTATTTTCTCCTTCACAGCTACATTTGCGATGGAGATCAGTGTGGAGCATGACAGAAGGACTGGAAGAAGTCAGGTGGTCTCTACGTCCACAATCACTCCAGAAACCATAGAAGAAAGAGGGTTAAAGGTGTACGATGATGGACACAAGTCTGTATATGCCCTGCACTCAGACGGGGGCCAAACACAGAATGGGGCTGTCGGAGAGATGACATCCAAAGAGGTGGAGGAGCTGCTGCATAAGGCTGTGGATAAGGATGTGCCCACTGAGGTGCAGTACCACCTGCCTGTGTACTCCGCCCCCTACACAGGGAACAGCAGACCTTCAACACCCAGGACACCAAATAAGACACAGAGGCTGACCCCTTCAGGCAGCCCCAGTCCTTTGTTCAGGGGTGGAGCCCTTGGAGAGGAAAACCAGAGAAGCAAAGACCCAGAGGGATGGAAAACACCAAGCCCCAGCCTCATCCCAAAAGACTCCATGTCAAAGGACCGCCTAAGCCCCCACGTCAACCACAGAGAACAATCCAGCAATGACAGTCGTCTGAACTCTGGTGCTACAACTCCACAAGGACCAACCAGAACCAGGACAGACACCAGCAGTCCAAGCCCAGCTGCTCTGGTCTCAGTCACAGCAAGACCTGAAGGAATGCCCCCACTCATACAACCAGTCTACATGGATGTGGATCCCCAGAGTGCTTCGCCTGCCAGGGACAGGTCTGGAGTGGACCCAGATACTTTAAGAGGGAGCCCCTGGGATTCTAACAGATACTCCCCCTTCAGTGCAGAGAGTACTCCCTCTTTAAACCTGGTCAACACCTTACCAGAAGATCAAGACTCACAGCCCATCACCATGATCTTCATGGGCTACGAGAACGCTGAGGAGGAGGAGGACGAAGACATCCAGGCTGAGCTGGTGATCATAGGAAACAGTGATGAAGATGATGATGAAGAGTTTAATGGGAGCCGGTTCATTACAAATGAAAGTCAGGGGGAGGAGTGTCTCTCATACCACCCAGAGGGCTGCAAGAGCAAAGTCTTTCAACCAAAAGTAGGTATGGCCAAGGCTTCAGACTGCAGAGAGGACGCCCACTCTCGCCAGGATGATTCAAGGCTTCACAAGCCCACCTTCATCCACAAGCCTGGAAAACACAGCCCGTACCTGCAGGGACAAGCAGGATCTGCTAACACAGGCAGCATAGATCTGGACAAGATGAAGCTCTGCTCAACAGGAAGATAGGACGAGAGGCTGGGTTCATCATCATCAACTGTGAGTTCATCCAACAGCCTTCAACCACTGTGTGAATCTATGTCGTGCAAAAAGGACAACAGTAAATAGAAAGACAGCGCACATGGTGTCAGTGGTGCCTGTGTCACAATGATTCAGGGCGTTATGTTGCCACCTCCTGGCAGATAAGTTGAATTACACTTTTAGATCAACAAAGGCTCCACAAAATGAGCACAATGAGACTGTTTTCAATGCTCCAGTTTTGGTTAACGACCTTAGACATGTTCTTTTTCTTCTTTTATTTTAGAAATTTTAGAATAGATGCATTATTAATAAATACATTAATATCTAAATAAAACCTCAGTTTTTTTTTTAACATGTAGCTCCACCAGTTTCAACCACTGAGCCTCTGAAGACAAGAGCTACCAAAGCACATTAATGTGCCTGAGAGAGCTTTAGAAAGAAATGCCTTAACCCCAAAATTAAAAAAAAAAAAAAAAAAAATTGAAGTACTAAAAAAGATGTAAATAAAACAATTCCTTTCACTTCTTAAAATGTTTTAACCCAAAAATGAATAAAAATTAATTGAAGTACTAAAAAAAGATGTAAATAAGACAGTTTCTTTCACTTCTTGTAATAATATTGGACTTGAACCAGCCAACTCCAAAGCATTGTTTTGAATCGTTAAAATTCAAAGAGTATGAGGGATAACTAGTGATCTAATGTAGAACTGTTATTAAACTGTTAATAAACTTATTAATTTATGGCTGAAGCACTTTTGCAGAGCTACTCGTGCTGTGAAATGATTCTCATCCAGCTGAACAGATTTTTCGTAGCTGAACAATCTGAGCATTGTCATCAGTAAAACAACACAATGAGACTGCAACATTCATGAACACACTCGTGAAAATGTTATCCTGGTGCGTTTATCTCAATCAAATCTACAACATTATGACTTTTTCTAATTCAGACCAAAGTTCTCTCACTGTTTCCCAAACAAAAGGCTTTGCCTTTTTCATCAGTGAAACAAAAAAGAAAGTTTGCAATGACGCAGCTTTATCGACCAGCATCTGTGCAAGACTGGATGTTTTTTCTGCCTAAATGGGGAGGAAATTCATTTTGCATAATTTATGGAGCAGAGCCTGAGACAGCCGGGTTTTTAGGGATGTGTTATCAAATCAGTCGGCGAGCTGTGTCAGAACTCATGTAGTTTCTAAATCAGAAAAGGAAATCTGCAAAAAGTGTTATTAAATCAAGCATCAAGCACTGTTAAAGCCACCTGTCAAACACAAGCTGTGCCTTTTTTAAGATAATTAAATATAAAAAGTCTAAATCACGCTGGAATGATCAAGCCTCTCTTTTGTTTGATTGATTTAATTTAACTTTGTAAGATGAACTGACCTGTGTGATTACATTTCCTCCTGAATAAAAACAATTTCCCCATCGATGTTTGGTCACAGAGTTATTTCCAACACAGCTGTAAAAGTTTTTATCTTCTGATGAATCTGGATGATTATATACACGACCTTTATACGACCTGAACGAGCAGATAGAGATGATATTCTCCACCATCACGTTGAATGTGTGTAAACGCTGCTGTGTGGATGTCAGAAATGATGATTGACAGCGTGTGGTGTGGAAACAGACTTTGTTTTTTTAATCGCCGTGGCAGAGATTCCCGGTGAGTGATACGGTTGGCAGTTAAAGACAGCAGGTGGAGATTATGAGTCCAAAAACACTACGAGCAGCTTCACAACATAATCATCAAAGACGTGAGGTTCTCGTCCACAGGGGTCACCAAAAGCAACCCAAACAGTTTATTTCCCTTTGAAACATTAAAAGTGCATTGAAGAGCTCCTCGCTGTACCTTCCTGTTTTCAAGCTCAATTCAAAAATAAAAAATTTAGACCCAATCTGAGATGAATCTCTGGTATTTATGATATTCAACCCATCTTTTGTTTAAGCCTCTGCGTAGAGCAAGGACAGCAGATCTGCTCTGACTCACGTCTGCATGGACACATGGACTGACAGCTGAGCTTTGCTCCTCTGTTCCTCTTGTGAAACACTCGTCCTTGGTTGCTTTCTCTTCCTCTCTGCATCTCTCTGTGGCATTATGAGAACATGGAGGAGGGTGAAAAAACAAGAGGTGACACTGTAGACATCTTGCTTGAAGAATAGTTACATAACAACAATTTCTTATGTAAGACAAAAACCTGAAGAGTGAGGGACCCAGGGGCACCCATAGTAATTACTGCTGCTGCTGCTGCTGAAATTTAATTATCATTTTCTGGAAGAGTTTACTCAAACGCTTATGAATGCATTTCATTTTCTCCATCCAGCAGAGACACAGAAGCTGTTTTAGTGGAAGATATTTTCTCCTCTGGTGATAGTTGGATGGTTTTTATCACATATACTTCTTCTAGATCAATGAGAGCTGGTACCACTACCCAAAGGGGCTGAGAGGACTTACTAACTAATCTTGAAAAAGTCTCCCTTCTAGATATATGCCTGATCTTAATCCACACTTTAAAATGAAATTATCAGAGCCAATAAAGGTTATCCCTCAATGCTTCTTCTTAGCTTTATGATCGGGGCGAGCAGGACCAAACTGATATAAACGTCCAAGTCTCTATGGCAACACCACACCAGCTGACGAAGTTTAATAGTAAGAAGATATACCTGTGTTTTTCTCTGCTGAAAACTTATGCATTGATTACTCGGACTTAGACTCAGTCTAGGGCTCTAGCTGCACTGGGAGGAGGACTGGGAGGACTCAAAAAAGTTTTTTTCTGCATTTCTTGTGGTGGTTGTGACATTATTTTTCCTGACTCTCCTGTCTGTGGTTTCTATGCATTATACTCACAGTTTATGTGATTCGGCTGAGGTTAGACTTAACTGTCACTGTAAAAATCAGATCAATAGATCAATAAATTAAATGAGTTTTCTGGACATCAAAACTGACCAACAGTCAGTCCAGGTTTACTCAGGCCTAATCTGAACTCAATTTCTGTTGAATCCATCAAAATATTTTATACACTTAAAGTAAGATACTTCAAGTTCAGCTTGGTGGGTCTCCCGTGCCTGATCTGGGGACTTTTCAGGATTTGGGCTCACCCCTAATTCTCACATAAAGCGAGAGTACTGCACCACTCACAGCGCTTTATGTTTTTGATGCCTGGTTAATGGCTTTAATATGTAAGACTTTCAGCATCACAGTTATAACATAGTTATATCACCGATTACCAAACTCAAAAGAAAAGAGGAGCTAATCAGGAGGAAGCAGAGTTTGGGAGTAGAGCTGGAGAAAGGGTTAAAACCTCCTCCCTATGCTGGGAGTGTTAGCAGGTCTGTAAACACCTCAGCTTATTTATGTGTTTGTGCTGATTTCACACCTCAATGTAAATCTGTTCGCAAGTGACACAGTGTTGCTCTCAGTGTTTTAACAGATCTGAATCGTCATCAGTGTTTTCTTTGTTTGTTATCTTATCTTTTTCTCTCTTATCTTCATGATAAGAGAGAAAAAGTTCATCACTTCAGCTACAGTCTGATTTAACTAGGAGGAAACTCAAACATGGTGCCCTGAAGTTAGAATCAGTGATGCTGATTCATCATGAGAAGAAAAGAGTGATGTTGATGTTACACTGCAGAAAATGATGGGCCAACTCATCTCGCGTGCAACATATTTATTTTTCACTGGATCTGCAAAAGCTGCAAAAGCTGCAAAAGCAGAAATACAGGTTGACAGGAGCAATCTTGCCTCATGACATGTACTCTTCTTCATCATTTACTGACTTTCTTCTTCTTCTTATCACAATAAACAGAAAACACTACAATTACTGCGAAGTACAACAGCGCTGAAATATTACTTAAGACACTTCTGTTACAGCATTTTTACAACCTTATCACATACACCACTTTAGAAAAGGATAAAATCGTCTGACATGCTGTAACAACACATTAAGCAGCAATACCCCAGTATGTTATGATGTAAAAAAATTTCACTTCATTATGTAATAACGCTGCACTTGTTAATAATCTGCCTCATCTTGTAATAAAATTCTCAAACATAAAATGTTATACACTTTGCCACATTATGTAATGAGTTCTTACATATTGCATCACTTTTAACAAAATGCGGGTTCCCACATGTAATAAGTAAGAACTTACATTTTGTGTTCAAGAATGTAATGACAAAACATGGCAGATTATTAGGAAATGGGGCGTTATAACATGATGAAGTTCAAATTCATTTCATTGTTACATATTGGGGTGTTATTAAATAATGTGGCATTAACCAGAGTCTTTTAAATGTTTTTATTCTGTTCACCTTCAATGAACTGAACATCAAGTATTTCTACACTGTATCTGACTACAAAGACAACACTGAGAGTATCTTTTACCAAATAATACAAATGTGGTAATTACATTCCTTCCTAAGAGCTTAATAACAGAATCAGCACCAGTAAAAGACTACACGTGCTCCTTAGCTTAGCTTAACTCTCACTGGCACACACTCTCTGTTCACACAGGCAACTCTCGACGCTACACACTCACTCTGTTTAACATGGGTTCTGGCTGTAAACTCGTGTGTTTACAGTTGTTATGTTCATCTCTCAACAGTTAGCTTCAACCTCTCACAGGTGTGAAATACTCCTCTGGTTCATTACTGTGATCACCAAAGACTACTAATCTGCCATCTTAGCTGCACAATGCTACGAGCTACTTTTACAAACCTGTAAACTTGTGAATTCCCTCTTCAGCTCAACATTTGTTGCACTCTTTGCACACCAGCAGCGATGCAAATAAACTGCATGGAATTGAGAAAAATTTGGAGGCATCATATTTAATATCTAGCTCAGTGTTACCTAACCCTGGTCCTGGAGGACTCTTGCCCTGCATGTTTTAGATGTTACTCAACACACCTGATTCAAATGATCAGCTCGTCATCAAGCTCTGCTCAAGCCTGATAACGAGCCATTCATTTGAATCAGGTGTGCTGGAGTGGGGTAACATCTAAAACATGCAGGGCAGGGGTCCTCCAGGACCAGGGTTGGGTAACACTGAGCTAGCTATTCTCCTCCAAACGATGTCCATGTAATCATTGTCTTTGTATTTTTTATGGGTTTTTTTTGTCATAAAGGGTGCTGGGACACAAACACAATCAATGTTCAATGTTTTCGTATGTGATTTGTCAACAATGAGTGTTATGATTGGTTGGATGTGTACTCGTCACAAGCAAAACTTTGGAAAATCACAGCTGCAATTTCACTCAGCTTGCTGGTTTAAAAACTTGCATTGAAAAACAGGGGTTTGGAAAAAAAAAAAAACATGCAAAATATTTGCACGAAAAATATGTGCAAAGGGCTTAAGGCATTTATGATCTGTCGCTATCGCTGTCTATTTTTATTCACCGAGCAGTTTACCAGGTTAACAGGAGTGTTATCAACTGATGATCTGAACACTGCTTCATCGCGTACTGACTGTCTTCTTGTACCGGGCGTCAGCTTCTGATGCATAAGGCACCAAGCGCCCTCTGCTGGTGAAACTTATAGATGACTGTATTATAGCGGAATAGAAATAAACAGTAGTTATATAAATAAAGATCAGCCCTAATCAATGAAGATAAACAGAGGGCAACTATTTTCTAGTTTTAATCTACATCCTAGTGCCAGATTGAGGTAACAAATGATAATAATAATAGGTCAGACGTCTTAATGAACAATGTCACAAACAGCTGTAGTCAGAAACACAGTGAGGTGAAAACTATCACATTTTCTTCACTCTGTGTTCAGTTCATCTAACCTCTGATGAAGGGCTTCACTGTCAACTGAAACAGGTTTCAGAGCAGAGGAATCAGAGCAGAAAGGAGACTGAATGATAAAAAGGACTTGTTTATCTTCTGAGTGAATGATACATGTTACTCCATACTGAGGATGGCACAGTGTTGGCTCAGCTAGCATCTTGTACTACTTTGACCCCTGGCAGTGTGGGATGACTGACTCAGCTGATGAGTGGATGACATGTTGCTTTTCTGTGAGTGCTGTCGCTCTCAATGAAAGCGTTTATCAGTCCCATTGGGTTGAGTGAAGTCACTGCTCTATAAAAATGTAAACTTGGCTTCTTATCCTGATTTAACATCATTAAAATACATCTAAATGTGGTCAAGGAGCCAAGACCAAAACATTTAACTCCTGGTGAAACACATGTAAGCACATGGAGTTTCAGAAGTCCTTCGTGTGCTTATTATCATTGATGAATGAGTTCACTATGTCTGCTGAAATCCAACTGAGAGCTCATTACAGTCACTGATGAATGGAATTCTTTGAAGAGCCGTTCCATCAAAAGATTTATTTCTTTTCTTCTGAATGAGACTTTCACCATGTCTCCACAGTGACATTTCTAATACAAAGTTCCCTTTTGAAAACACTCTCCTTTGTTTCAATAAAAGCACAGACTTACCTGTGGAGAACTTCTTCATCGTGGGTTCATTTGAAGGATTCTTGGTCAGAAACACTGAAAGAGACGGCTTTAGGCGTGATATGGTTCTTTTGATTAACACAAGCTGCAATGTCTGTTCTAAACATACAGAGCTCAGGGTGTGTTCATGCCTGGATTATTTGGGGCTGTTGTTCTGAAACAGTGAGCGCCCCCACCCCCCAAAGTCCAATTGGTTTGGTCATATATGAAAACAGCAATTGCACTCGGATGCAGGACAAAACAAACGAGTCAAGGTGGTCTCCGCTCACTTTCATTCAAGCCCTGTAGCGGTTCCTTTGGAGTGAAACACAATCACCACAGCAACCGGAACAACTGACTCATCACTGTGGATCACACTGTAGTAGTTGGGAACAGTGATGCACCTGGTTACCAGCCATTTAGACAAAACAATAGAAGAAGAAGAAGAAGGAGTGGCAGAGCCCATCTTTATCTACTGCTCCATGGGGTGGCATCGTCCTTATATTAAAAGCTGAATCAACACATTATTTTACAGATGCAGTCTGGACTCTTGAAAAAAAGAAATGCATGTCTTGATAACACAATTTTGTTGAGTTAGTTCTGATAGTTTTTTTTTTTTCTTTTACTAATTTTTGGGTGTGGAATCCAAAGTTTTTCTCTATGATATTATTTTTTTCAACTTTAGGATCCTGTTTTCTTAAAAAATATGAAAAATTCTTTACTTAACAAATATGTGTTTGTTTTATAAACATCTTCAAATATTGACATATGATAAGGAGCTACAGGAAATCTAAACCTACATAAATAAAACACTAAGATGGAAGAGTTACAAGCTTTGAAAACTAAAAAACAGCATAAGACAAAATAGAACTTGTAACAGTACGTCCATGGTTACAAGCACTTGTGGCGCTACTATTGGGCCTGGGAGGGCCTGGGCCCACCCAGTTTGACCACGCAGTGACAGCTTCTCAGCCAATGAGTAGATTGTACCCCCACGTGTGGTCTCTTCGTCTCTGATCCAATCAAATGAATGACATTTGCGTGCCTGCTTTATGAGCGTCAAGCTCCAAAACAGATGGCAGTAAACACTTAGCTCTATCTTAAACATGGCGAAGCAGCTTGTTTTCATTGAAATTCACGAAAAAATGCCCAGAAAAGCAGGAAAATCTTGCCATTTTAAGTAAAACCTCAGATGAGTTACCGTCCAGCTGGGCCACTCTTTCTCCATTATGTCCTCCTGTACCCAACCCTTCACAACAGCAAGGCAAGCAACAGATAGGCTCAGGTTAACGTCATTACCTGGCTGTGACAAAGATGTAAAACAGTCTTTTTATGTAGGACACTGGACATTTAAGAGAGATAAATTAAGTTAGGCTTACTGCCAAGGTGAGTGTTTTTTTCACTTCAGCACTGAGCTGAGGACAGCGACACAAGAGTCACGCAGGTTGTCTACTGAGTCACTGTCCTCAAACGTGGGACAAAGAAAAGGGAACCTTTTTTCACCTGGCCCATCCAGGCCCAACCACAATCAAAATCCTGGCGCCATTAGTGGTTACAAGGTCAAGAGAAAAGCACAATTCCTCTTAATTCTAGCTATGCTAGCTTTCTGTTTGCAGATATTGATTGTACTGACCTATTGGGAGCTGCACACACCTCTCACCACACTGTCTCGACTGTGACTGCACAAACAAGTTTCCACGTAGCTTTAAATGGGTCCAATCGTAATCAGCTGACAAGTCTTACTACAGATAATCAGAGGAATTTTGAGGGTAAGCTGTGAGGAAAAAATTTGACGTGCTAGAAATAAACTGATTGCAGTTTTGGAATCAGCATGCCAATTTTACTTTTAATCAGCATAAAAATCAAACTCAACAGACTCTTTTTGAATTGTTCCCTGGTGTAATACAGTGAACCCAGGTACCTGAGCTAGAGGAACGCTGTAACAAAAACTAGTCACACACGCTGCTGATGATGCTCCATGGCTGTTGTTGTTCTCTGTGGAAAGCGTTTAAGAACCTGAATGTATGAAGATCAGAAAACTCCTCACACTCCATGTAAGAATTTTGACCAATGAAAGAAAAATTTGATTGCGCCTGGTATTTGTTTACAACTTTGGACCAGTAGGGACTTTTGCCGTGTGAACACAATGAACCAAGTGACAACTTCAACAATTGTATCATTTTTGCCCCTGATTCTGAACAAAGCAAACAAGCCACAGGTGTGAATACACTGTTAAATGAACATGGTTTAAACTGCAGTAACTCAATTGTCCACTAGAGGCTGGCTACGGAAACACCAACAACCTCATACACACTCATTCAAAAAGCCAATCTTTACAACAGAAATAAACAGCCTGGTCCTCATGTCTCAGCCAGCATGCGCTAGTTTTCTATAATTTGTCAATTTTGAAGATTACAAGATTTTTTTCCAATACAAGCTCAGCATTTCAAAAGCACCAGCAGTGAGATGGAGAGTAGTGCAGAGCATGTAAGGACACTGCTCCCCAACAGTTTTTCTAGCTGTGCTATACTCAAACTGCACAATGGTTCATCAGCAGGTGACTTCTTTTGAAATGTGATTTTTATCCCAGCATTAGATAAAAATGTCCAAAATCAGGTGTAACCTCAACTATCTACCACAGATTTCTTCTAAGCAGGAGTTTTAAACCAGGCAGGTTCTTGAAATCAGCCTTGCTGTGAGACTGAATGCACATATGAGCACAAGATGAGCCCCTCTCAGCTTGAGTGTGTGTTTGTGAGGGAACGCTCACACATTGGCTGTCTCCATTACTCCCCCCTTCCTCTGACTGTCCAATCAGAGGCAGCAGCAGCCGGCAGAGCTGCCAGTATGAGGCTGCACACAGAAACAGAGAAGAGCCCTCTGCATTAGCCCGCCACACTGTCCAGGTAGGTCCATTAATACACCAACACACTCTCACACACACTCTCTCACACACACATGCAATGAAAAGTTTGCAAAGATGATATTTTGTGTCAGAGTATGGATCCTGGTGCATTATGTGCTGCGGCTGTTAAAATGGAAATCATGTCCTGTGTTTAGTATTGATGTGGATGGAGGGGTGCTGTGAGCCTCCTGGTGGAGCAGTTATTGGGTTGATAATTTGCTGTGCATCGACTATCTGCAGCCGTCTAAATATGTGTGTGTGTATATTTATGTGTGTGCGTGTGTGAGCGCGTGTCTGGACTTCAGAGGGTGTGAATGAGCTGTGAGGTTAAACTGTCCTCATGTTGAGTGGATCACTGATAATAATTTCAGTTTGACTCATGATGCTGAGATCAGCTGATCAAACACATTTTTAAGGTTTACATCCTGAAATATTTCATATCAGGGGATTTCACTCTGACTGGAGGAGCAGTGAAAGTGTTTTTTTTTTGTTGTTTTTTTTTGTCGATCCTTAAGCGTTTATTTTTATTTATTTATTTTTAGTATTTTTTATTTTTTTAGGAGTTAGCACTCCAGCAGCACTTACATGTTTTCTCTTCATACCTGACAATGAGGAGGGAAAAATCTATAGGAGTTTGAAATAAAACGTAAAAATTATGATTAGATTTTAAAAAAATAAATCAGTGTGTTCAGACTTTTCTGTTGCATAAATTGTTTGTTATTTGTATGTCAATATCCCAAGTATCAGTATATATCCGTATAGTAACCGTATACATCATTTAGTTTGCTGTTAATGATAACTTACAAGTTTATTTAAAAAATAATAAATCATTTTCAAATATTAATACTACTCTGCCCTCTTTTCAGATTATGTTGTAACAATCTGACGTCTAAGAAGCAGAAACTTGTGCAACAGAATTTTTTTTTATTTCAATTTTGATCATTTCAGATCATGTCAGGATGTGTTGATACGTATATAATCGATATTAGTTCTCTATGTTTTATTTCTCGTTGGTGTAAAATGACCACTCTGTGTTGACTGTTGGGCTCAGCTGTCTTACACACTCGTCTGCAGTGATTGCATGTGAGCGTCGGGGCAAAGAGCCAGTGTCTTCAAGGCTCACGACCATGAAATGAAAACTCTTACACATGTCTGTGCCTCTGTGAGGCTACTTCAAAGACAACGAAACACACTCAAACACACAGCAAGGGAGGGAGCATTGGTACCCCTTCTGACAGAGTTGTATCCCTTTGAGTGAACTTGCACTCACGTCTGTCATTTTCTCCTGGTGACGAGTGATTCTTTGTATACCAGTGAAACACAGTCAGTGTGAGCGTGTAAAAATCTCAGGAAAGTTTTCTTGTTAGTTTAGAGTCTTAAAATAAAACTGCATTTTAAAAAAATCCAGTTTCTGCCGTTAAGTACACAAACAAAGACCATGTCGTTCCAATCTCTGACTAAGCGTGGGCAGGTGAACGTCTTTTCATGCAAGACGAGGGTGAATTTCACCAGAGGGTGATAACTCGCTTGATAAAATCTCTAATTCTGATGAATTTCTAATATTAGGATATAATTTACCTCCTTAACGCTTCATCAAATTGTGGGGGGATTAATCCAGAACAGGAAATTGATCCTGTTTAATTTCTTTCTGCCTCAAAATGAACTCTTTGAGCTTCCTTTGATCCTCCACACACCATGGGAGGTGAGACATGAACATTCAGTACACAGGGTGGAAATAAAAGAAGAAAAAAAAAACACTCCTCTGTGTACTTCATCAATTTTCACCTTCAGCTGCAGTTATATAAACTCCATACCCCTGATACGACAGGCACTTCAGTCCAATGTCTTTCTGTTTTTGAGGACGTTTCAGGGAACACTTCTCATTTCAGAAGCATGTGAAGCAGTTGAATTTTGAGTGGTCTGAAAACCGCTTGATAATCCTTCCACGTGTCCAATCTCACAACTCCAACGTGACATCTCATGAAGGGCTAAACGTCTCAATCACTCCTCACTGAGCTCCGACGTTCACTGTTTTTGAAAAGTAGGCATTCAGTGGAGTGATAATTCACTTGGTTCCTGCCTTTCTTGATTTAAATGACTCCTTCACAGGAACAGTCATTGTGACATTTCTTGTACACAGGTGTGATACACACACACACAAACCTGCAGCAGTAAACGTGACATTAGGATAACAATGTAATGCTCAGTGATGCGGTGTTGTTAAGGAGGTTTGGTGACTTCTAAAAAACAGAAAACGTCCAGTACCACAGTTGTTTCATTCATCTCTTCAGAAAAGCAAAACTGAGATCAAAATCCTGTCTTCAGTGTCTGTCAGTCAGTACGTGTGTATGACTCAACACCTCTCTTACCCAGCATGCTGATTCTGTTACTGATACTCTAATGTGAATGTCTCCATTCCTGCGTCTGAGTTTGATATTACCTTAAAAGACAAATGGTTCTTGCAAAAGCAACAACCTCCGTGTGAATAACTGTAGTTCATTTAGTGTCCACTTGAGGGTCGAAGCAGAAATGTCAGAAACCACAGATTCGGTCGAGATGTCATTTCTCTATTCACGCAAACCGTACGAGTTCATTTATAACTAAGTAACAGTCAAACCAGTTTTTCTCATACAGGGGCATGGCTTAGCTGACTGACAGGTGGGCACCCTGTCGCTTTATAACAAAAGGCTTAAAAGTAGCTGTGAGGAGTTCAGCATTTTCAGTTTGGTCTCTGTTGAAAAGTCTTTGAAACCGTGGTTTAGAATCATATGCCTGCTGTGTAACCTTCATTTGTCTACCTGTGTTTTGTTTGTCTTAATTTGTCTACCTGTGTTTTGTTTGTCTTTATTTGTCTACCTGTGTTTTGTTTCTCTTTATTTGTCTACCTGTGTTTTGTTTCTCTTTATTTGTTTACCTCTGTTTTGTTTGTCTTAATTTGTCTACCTGTGTTTTGTTTGTCTTCATTTGTCTCCCTGTGTTTTGTTTGGTGTTGTCTACCTGAGTCTTATTTGGTGTTGTCTACCTGTGTCTTATTTGTCCTTGTCTACCTGTGTTTCGTTTGTCTGTGTCTTTCTGTGTTTTGTTTATTATTTGTTGACCTGTGTCTTGTTTGTCCTTGTCTACCAGTCTTTAGTTTGTCTTTATTCGTCTACCTGTAGTTTGTCTTTGTCTTCCTGATTTTTTTTTGATTGTCTACCTGTGTTTTGTTTTTCATTATTTGTCTTCCTGTGTTTTGTTTGTCTTAATTTGTTTACCTTTGTTGTGTTTGTTTCCATTTGTCTACCTGAGTCCTGTTTGGTGTTGTCTACCTGTGTTTCATTTGTCTGTGTTTTTCTGTGTTTTGTTTGTTATGATTTGTCTACCTGTGTTTTGTTTGTCCTTGTCTACTTGTCTTTTGTTTCCCTTCATTTGTCTACCTGTAGTTTGTCTTTGTCTACCTGTGTTTTTTTGTGTTTTGGATTGTCTGCCTGTGTTTTGTTTGTCCTTGTCTACCTGTGTCTTGTTTGTTGTTGTCTACGCGTGTTTTTTGTCCTTGTCTACCTGTGTCTTGTTTGTCCTTGTCCACCTGTTCTGCAAATCTTTCTTTATCTGTCTATTGTTTGTCCTTGTCTTCCTGTTTCTTCTTTGTTGTTGTCTTCCTGTGTTTTTTTTGTCTTTGACTACCTGTCTATTGTTTGTCCTTGTCTACTTGTATTTTGTTTGTCTTTATTTGTCTACCTGTTTTGTCTTTGTCTTCCTGTGTCTTGTTTCTCTTTATTTGTCTATCTGTGTCTTGTTTGTCCTCATTTGTCTACCTTTGTTTTTTTAGTCTTGGTCTACCTGTCTTTTGATTGTCCTTAATTGTCTTCCTGTATTTTTAGTCTGCAGGGTAGTATGTTTTTGAGTGAGGGGGGAGTAAGGTGAGGGGGAGTAATAGTAAAAACAAATGAAAAAATAAAAATGTACAAAATAACTTTTTAAATTTTAAAACTCAGAACCTAAAACATTTTAAAGGATATCAAAAATGCTCAAAATGTATTGTTCTGTTTTTCCTACAAGTATTGGTTGTGACAAACAAAGAGACAAAGAGAGATAGGAACTTTTGTTATCGGCCTTTGCAGTGGGACGCATGGCCGTATTCAGCGCAGTCCTTTATGTTGAATATTCAATAATACAAAGTGCTCTGAAAAGGCAACATATGGCCTCTGTATTTATGGGCTCAGAGGAGGCCAGGGAAATTTTTGAGACATAAAAGTGAGCCATGAGTTGGAAAAGGTTCGGAAACACTGGTAAAAGATATATCTTTGACAACTCAGTGGCACCTCTTGTGGCCAGAATATTTGTTTTAATCTCATCCTTGTTGTCATTTGTTTGGTTGTTTGCTATTTAACTTTTTGTCTGCCTACTTTGAACACTCAAGTTCATCACTCACCCAGAATCTCTTCCATTAAAAGCAGGAAGCTGCCCTCTCTGCAGTACGCTGCAAATCACCTCCCTCCAGCAGCAGTTTTAGGCTTTAAAAATAACTGAAGATGTAATTAGTCTTAATGTTAATGGTCTTGTTTGCTGTTGTGACTCATGGAGTTGCTTTGATTTCAGTCTGTTTCAGTACAAGCTAAAAAGTCCTCAGGGGAGCTTTAAAGAAACCATTAGTGAATAAAGGGAAGACAGTGGAGCACGGACGGCCACTGCTCGTCTTCAACACTTTGGTTTAACTTTACACTCTTGTCATGTTAAATAACGATCAGCCTGGCTTTTTAAAAACAGGATCAACATGTGAGTGGGTGTATTGTTTGTACGGCATGTCTGGTAAAATGTGATATTTAGCAGTCACAGAGTGTCAGAACAGGAGTATTTTTTTAATTAGTTATTGCTTTGGATCAGACACATTCATGATTGGGACTGGAACATTGTGTGTGTTCATCACTGGCAAACCGCCGCAGGAGGCATCATCTCCACTCAGTCTCATCTGAATGACAGCTCCGCCAATACTCCTGTGAGTGTGACTGTGCTAGGCTAACACCACCAGCACGCAGGAGGAGGTCAAACTTTGCTTTTACTCACTTTGAAGAGCAGCAGTGAATCAGCATATGGAGCTTGTACAGCAGAAGTGTTAGTGTACTTTGTTTTTGTTGCTCTGAGCTAATTGGATGCTTTACATTGGAGATGATTTCTCTATGGATGACCTACTCCATGCTGCTGGTACGTAAAGTTCAGGTTGTTAACACAGAAGCAATAGATACAATACTTCAGTTTGACTTAGAGAAAGATAACTTAACATGTTGATACAACTGAAAGCAGAATTGGTGTTTCTTTAGTTGTGTCATGGTGGCATTTATTGGTATCTGTTGTTAAAAGTTCCTTTACAGTAGCAGGTGTTGTTGGGACACATATAATGCTGGATGCTATGCAGTCAAAGCATTTCTGCAGGGAATACAGAACAAAAATCAAACAGGATGGTGAAATGAGGAGCGAAAGTATGATTGGTAGGAGAAACATTAACTTAGAGAACCAAAGATTTAATATTATTCACAAACCGGGCTATGGCGTGCAGTGCACAACATTCACACCAAAGGATGGAAAAGCTGTTGAACAGGATCAAAGTTAAACCAACAGGCAGTCAGCCTGAATAAAATGGATAATAGAGTGGATTAAAAAAAGAGCAAGAGTTCATTGTGTTTTTCTGTTATTAATTGTGAAGAAAATTTGGAAATCAACGCGTCATGAGCAAGTCCAGAGTGAGACATAGATTCTAGCTTTGAGATCATTAATAAATTTATATGATATTTTTAAAGAATGAGCCTTGCACAACTAAATAGATTATGTTTTTTTCTGATTTAAACTAGGGCTGAACAATAAACCTAAATGAAGCCAACATCAAAATGTTGTAGAAAGCAATTTTCAAATCCCAAAAGCTGCAATTAAAAAAAAAAAAAAACAAGACCTGAAGTAAATATTGTAACTTGTACATGATATTTCTCAAAACAAATATAACACGTCTAAAAGGCTTGACGTTATATCAATCTGCCATTTTCTACTGTGATTATTCCAGTTAAATAAAGATATGTTTTATTGTTATCAATTCATGCATGCATGCATCTCATTTATTCATGACATGTAGACCTGGCCTACAGGATTGATATGTTTACATGTTAACAATTGTACAAAAGAATGATTTATTGGTTGTGTTAAGAATAATGCAGAAAACAAAAGCCCATCCCATAAAATTGCAATCGCAATATTGGGCGTAAAAAAATCACAATTACATTATTTTCCAAAATTGTTCAGCCCTAAACCTCAAAGCTAAGAGTTCTACAGTTTAACAAGGTTCATCAGCTCTTTTTAAATGTTGTAAGAAAACAGTTTCAGTGGTCACTTCCCCATGACTCCATGCAGCACTGCTTCTCCTTTGGGTCTTACACTGTGGCGTTTCTGTTACTATTCAGTATTTGAATACAGAATTTAATGTCAAATTGTCCTGTCTATTCATGACGTCATGTGTCTTAGTTCTGTCTTCTACTAGTCTAAGTTACATTTTACCTTCCATAATGTCAGACTGGTCGGTCAGAAAATGTGAAAACAGTGACCACAGGAGATTAATTTTAAAGCCCATGAGCCAATAAGTCAACATTAAACTTAGATTTAATTATTTTTTTTTAATTCAATTTATTAATGAAACTAATATTTCCCACTGTATGACGGAGTCAGTGAATTGAACACATTGAACAAACTGCCTGTACACAGAGAGCTGGCACTGTTCCTCCTTAAAGCCAATCACCAATCACAGTCAACAGTCTGATGATGATGATGATGAGGTGGTGGTGTGGGGGAGGTGGAGGAGGCGACAGCTGAGTGCTGTCAGGCCTATTGATGGTTGCCATGGAGCCCAGGCTGTCCAACTTGTGTGTCACTGTAGGCGTCTGTGTATGTATGTGTGTGTGTTTGTGTGTGATTGTGTGAGAGCAACTTAAGATTTTTACAAGCAAGTTAGACAAAGAGTTTATCTTCTCTTTAAAGTGCTGATTCTGTCTGCCGATAAAGTTGTTATTGTTTAAGACGTTTGTATTTACATCTGCTTCGGCTTAAGGGCAGAAGTTTAGTGTAAACTTGTCGTCACACCATTTCTTTTTTATCTCCGTTATAAACTTGAATTAAGGAGAGAGTCAAGAAATCTGCGTCAAAGCAAATCCTGGTGAATGCTTATTGATTTAATTTTCAACCTAAGGATTTTTTTTTTTATTTAGTGCTGAGACTGAGGGCCTGACTCACTCAGGGATGGTGAGGCTTTAGCGCCCATGAAACCTGAGTGAATGAGTCAAAAAGTCATTGTTTAGTTTACAAACAGCTCTGCAGAGTGAATGACATCTCTGTGGGTCAGTGTTGTTTGCGTACCTTTAAATAGCCATTAGTTTGGAGCTGAACAGGCCTTTCTCTATGCAAATGAGCCTGAGGCAAACAATACTGGATTCACTTAACCAGGAGCTAACAGCCCTGTGCAGTAAGAGTGAAATTTTTACCCTCTACTGAGAGCTTTTACGTTACAGTGGAAAAACACTACATTACTTTAAATATCATAGTAATCAGGGTCTGAATCAGAACCCTCTTCAGCCAAGGTGTCTAAGGTGTTTGGTACAGTTTTGCTCCAGGAATCACGCAGCTCTGCTGTGGAAATGCGTCAGCTTGTTTCAGTCACAATTGAGTACTAAATTGGGGCAAACTGCACAGAGTGGCTGTGGTTGTGAGGGTTCAGTATTTCAGCACAGTTTGCTTTGTGACCTTAAAGCTTGGTTTATACTTGACTCATCCATGAGGTCTGCGTGGCTTTGTGTGGACGAATGATGTCATTTTGGCCGCCTTGCCCCCTCAGATAGTCCTTTTCAAGTGGAAATTTTTTGCCTCCCAAAAATGTCTTACTTCCGTGCAGAGAAGAGCAGACAAACTGGAGCTCCTAGTGTCCTAAGTACAAAACATCCTGGCATTTCTATGACTCATCATCCAGAGATCACCGTGATAACTGTGTGATGAACAATTCCTGAACAATGACAAATTCAGCACAGGAGAGGAAAGCAAAGAAAAACTTTTTCTGCTCTAGTTTAGTGCTGTAGTCCCTATGCTGCAAGTTGCAATTATACTCATGGAAGGTTATTTTTGGTTGTTATATCAGGTTGCCCCTTGTTTCCCATGGAAAGTTTGTGTTGTGTTCTCTAAACATAACCTGTTAGTTAGATGTTTGGTTCCACCAACGTTCTCCTAACATTATTAGCTTTGAGGAATGTTAGCTTTTGGTTACGTTTTTGTTATATTGAAATTCTCCAACAACCTTTAAAACCATAATTGTATTTATACCCATATTTTGTCATGATAAATTTATTCATTATACCTGACTGTAGATGGACATGAAGTCAGCAATAAATAAAAAGGGGAATCTAGCAGGACTTTGTATTACAATGTGATAAAATACAAATATTGTAACAAAAAATAATTATACCAATAACGACATTAGGCAATGAAAGATAGCAATATACAAACAATAACAATAACAATAATGTGCCAGAATAGGAATGTCTTGTCCAGTTGGTGTGTTCATTCCCTCTTAGCTGATAACATTTTTTAAAAAGGGAGCAAAAATAGGCACATCTGGTCAGGTGTGTCCTTATCCCTTTTTATCTGGCCTTAGAAGAAAGAGAATAGTTTGAGCATGAGTCCACAAAAGCGTGACAAATGATCCTAACATCCCTGGTTTTCTGATCACCACAAGTGATTTAAAGATTTCTAAGTAATTTCATAATTTGTTCCATTCACCAGCCGAGACAAATAGAAGGATTCTAATTTACCTTCAGTGAAGAACAGACGAACAGTGGGGATGAACATGAGTGCTTGCCCAGTGACATCCTCAATTTCCACCTCTGGTCTAAGGAATTCTTGAGACAGGCCGATAGGGTAGAAGTGAAAATGAAATTGTTCACTGACACATCATAACCTTGTCAGTCAGTCGGTATAAAATGATGTGGACAATGCATTAACACGTGCCTGTTATAATCTTGCAAAGAGTCAGATCCTGGAAAGGCTTTCTGGAACTTTTTCACTGCAGCCATACTGGGCAAGAACATCAGCAGTACTCATCGTAGCATATGACAAATGGCGCCTCCTAAAGTTCAAAGGAAGTGTTGCTGAAAAAAACAATTTTTCAATTAAGACAAATGTTTCAAGCCTGTACAATCTAATTCTGTAAGATAAATGAGTTCAGTTGAGACTATAGACATCTAATTACTGTTCATACCTCCCCTCCTGTTGTGCCAGACTCCGGTCCAGCTCCTCTTGTTCACTCACTGTTCTGCATGGAGAAAGCAAAAGGTTTTCCTGCAGGAACAGCCTGTGGTGAGTGAGCTCTTGTAATGAGCGATTCAGCCGCTGCCTCTGTGGAGTTGATCCTCTTCATCAGGCAGATGTATGTTTGGGATACACTGCCCCCTGCAGCTTGGGAGCGGATCCAGTGCGATGTGTTTTAAAGGTCCCATATTCTGCTTCTTTTCTGCAGTTTAATATGGATCATTGATGTCTTCATTAAATGGTAGTAACATGTTTTGGTCCAAAAAGCCAATAAATCAAGCACAGCAGCATTGTTTCCAGGCTCTCATAGCCCCTCTGTTCAGAACGCTCTGATTTAGTGGGCGTGGCCTTCATATGTAAATGAGCCACCACTGAAACTGCCCCGCTCTACCACGTCACTGAGAGGGGCGCCACGAGCTCCGGGTGCACAATGTTGAGAAAACAGAGAAGCTCATTTACCGTAACATTACAGGCTAACCGCAGCTAAAGTTAGCATCCTGAAGCTAACACAGAGACAGGGGGGCACTGAGGAAAAGCTCTTACATCTGCTCCACAGCACACAGCATTTAAAATACTCACATTTCCAGGGTCCGAGGTTTGTTGGCGGATGGTTAATGCACCTGGATTCAGGACCAGTCTATTCACTAGTCCTCTGTTGGACTGTCCAAAGTTGGAAAAGCAGTCAGCCGTGAAGTGACTAGCACACACATGCACAGTTTTACTGAGTGTAGCTGGCATATTTCCTTGATAAATGAACTCTAGCCACTTAGTCTTGTCTTCTTCTGAGATGGGAAGCTTGAGCATGGAACTATGTGGCTGTTTACAGCCAAAAACAAAGTCAAATCAGGTCAGACTTGCTCCCGAATGGTCAAAAAAGGGAATCGCTGACGTCGGCAAATCCCCAAAATCTAAACAGCTCGTTTTAGGTCAGGATTTTACATTCACAAGCTCTACTGAGTACAGGTTTTGTTAGTAAATATTACATTTTGTGGGCTGGGTGGAAAGCCAAAGACCCACAAATTTCACTAAAAGACTTAATAAAGTGATAATTGCATAATATGGGACCTTTAAAGTATAAAAGCTGCATGCTTTCTCTCGTGCTGATTCCATGCATCTCATTTACCCTGTGTTACGTTTGTGCAAAAAACATAAACCAGCTTTAAGACAGAGCAGAAAGTGGTTGCAAAGATGCAGTTCTTGGTATCATTGGTGGTCACACTCCATTCTCAGTGAAGAAGAGTTTCATTGAGTTATTGAACTGTCAACACAACTCTACATAAAGAAAATTCACAAGAAGATTATGAGACTTAACTCCGTATTTTTTTTGTATAAGAGTTTGTTAAGAACACACAAACAACCCTGATACCAAGAGTACTGTGTGAAATGTTAAAATATAAAAAAAACAATATGTGATGGTTTGTCATTTTCATCCTCATGTTTCATTTATAACAGTGCAAAGACTTTGCAGAGGACCTTGTTGTTCAGTTGAGAGTGAGAGTCTAATGAAAATGACATGGTGCCTCTCACAGGACTGTCCTATGATAAATTTAAATCAATTCAATATAAAGATGACGTATCAAATACTGAAACTGAAAGCTTTTATGTTTGTGAAAAGGTTTGCTTGTATTAAATTTGATGCCAGCAACACATTTAAAGTCATTTGGTACAGGGACAACAAAAAACTGAAAGAGTGTGCCGCCAAAGAGGCACCTGGAAGAACATCTCTGCACTAATAAGATAAATCTGTGAGAGGTTTGGAGCATGAAGACGGTGCTTTTCAGAGAGGCTGTAAGAGGTGAATGTGAGGAGTGGTGCAGCTGTCTGTGAGAGACTAAGCACTGAAGGTATTACTCCAGACTCTACCGGTCTCTATTTAACTTTGAAAGTGCATATAGGCTGTTCAGAACAAGGACTCACCAGCCAGAGTTCTCTGTAGTTTACTTTTGTTCCTAAGTTCTGATTACAGCGCGGTAGAAACTTTCCCGACACTGTGTCTGATAGTCTGTTCCTCTTTGGGGTGGAGATAAGTTTGAGATAAATGTGTTTCACTCTCTTCACAGTCACACTGGATGATGTAGAAGTGTTAACTCACACAAAGACAATTTATCTGAATCATCCACCTCAAGGCCCGATTAAAGGTGTCCAGAGTTTTAGAGTCAACAGCTCCTGTTTCCAGAGAGTCCTGAGTTTAAGCTAAGCTAAGCCAAGCTTCCTGACTTCTGCTAGAAAAGATCCTCTCACCTGATTCTCAACATATGAGCAAAAGTTATTCAAAGTTACTTTAAAGGGTAATTCTGTCCTTTGTAAGCCCAAAGAAAGTTGACCTTGGAGTGTCCTCTGATAAAGAGGGCAGTTGTTGGTCCTTCTTACAGTTTTTCAGGCTAATTGCACTCAGTGGATTGTGGTTTTTGTTCCTCTCCTTAATTACCCAATGCAGTTTGAAATAAAGAATCTAGCAGCAGATCCAGAGCACTGTCATTACCATGAGACTGTTATTGCTTGCTGTCCAGGAGTCAGCTATAGTTGAAGTACGCTCCAAGCCCTCGGTAACGTAATCCAGTTACATTCCCCATCAGCCCAGGCTTTGTCAGAGTGGTTAAAAAATGTTTGGACGAACAAATGTACCTGATGAATGACACATATCCACCTGGTACATCTTGCAGAGAGATGGAGACTTTACCCAACTGATATTGGCAGCTTCTGTCAAGACATAAGCAGATGTAAGCTCCCTGACTGAAGGATACTCTTAAGTTCTGTTTCCACCAAGCGGTCCTTTGGATCAGCACAGTTTGGTACAGGCTGGCTCGGTAAAACCTGATCCTGTTTGTGTTTCAACAGCCAACTGTGCCATTCTTGGTAGGCAGCGTGTAAGTTAGACATGCGTCAGCTGCACAATAGCATGACGCTACAGCACCTAGCTAACGTGACACAGTAAACAAAGAGCAACGATGGAAGACATAAAGCAATTTGTCTTCTTTGTGATTGTCATGTAGCTCTTTGATTCAAAGAAAAATGAAGCTTTGTCTGTATTACCACTGAAGTGAAGATTCTTTCAACCAATCGATGGACTTCAGTGTTTCTAGCTCCCACCAATCCAACTCCTGGGGTTGGGTCAGTGTGTCTGGCAGCCCAACAGAAGGGTACCAAAAAGTGGGACAGGATGGGATGGTAGTTTGGAGACCTGTCCTCATTATAGTCAAAGGAAATGCAACAAAATGCATACTGTACTGAGATGAACAGGGCTGAACTGCTTTGTGGAAACGGTTCGTAAGAGGATCTAAAGTCAGCACCATCTCTGTTATGAAGCAGCAGTGATGGGACTCTCCACCAGCGCTGCTGATCCCTGTTTCATGTATGATGTGGATTGCTCCTGACCAGTGTTAGCTCTTCAGACACAGATTGTATTTCACCAAGTAAACGGCAATCCGAGTACTACAATGAATTACTTTACGATTTAAGATTTAAGATTTAAGATACACTTTTTTAATCCCCTTAGAGGAAATTCTGTTTTTTACACTTTGAACATGCTATAAACACACACACATGCACAGACAGCACTTCTGCACAAAAACATGCACTGATTAAAGGTCAGAGTGATGGTACTGCATCTTCAGCACCCACCTGAGCAGTTGGGGGTTTTAGTGCCTTGCTCAAGGGCACACGACAGTGCTCAGGAACATAAGCCAACACCTCCCCAGGTATCAGCCCAATTCCAGTCTTGGTCTGTACCTGGGCTTGATCCAGCAACCCTCCAATCTCTAAGCCAGGTCCCCATAGACTGAGCTACTGCCGCCCCATTTATACCATTTGTAGCATATAACTCCCAAAACATTGATAGAACATAGATTTTTCTGAACATACTTATTAGAAAAAAAACCCTAAGAATAAAAACAAGTAAAAGGTTTATCACTAACATGGTTTTGTTGCTGCCCCTGGTGAGTATATATTGTGATAATGCCTGAGTTTTACCTGGACAGAGTGATGTGGGTTTATGTGTCTTTAAAACAATGATACGATAACCTTACAACACTCCGTGTTTCGATGGTGCGTGTGAATATGACTGAGTCAGAAAATATTTTTTTCCATGACGCCTGAAGAAAAAATGATCCCTGCTGATTGAATCTAGTAGAAAAATGAAAGGAACATTTCTTTTTCACCTTCTGCATGTCAATTCCCCAAACGTACTCACACTGACAGCAGTTATATAAAGGAAAAACATGGTTACAGCATATTAATCATTAGAGGTACTGTTAATTTTAAATGCTGAAATGTTGCACTCTAATAAAGGTATTATATCCAAAGCTGTAAAGTCTGTGCAGTGTGGAGAACATGCTGTAACGCTTCCTCTTCCTGTAGTTATCCACTAAATGAGATGGGTATATTGATTTCTGGGTAGTTAAAGCCTTTTAAAAACAAGCAGCAGAGCTGAACACTATTTCCCGTCTCTGGTGAGTCTCTGCTTGGGCGCACTATCCCAAAAAAGAATGTGCCAACTGTGAATGTTCCACAGAGGAACGATGAGAAAGAGAAAGCCCAAAGGATTAGAAACTTGATAGAGAGTGAACAGGCTCTGGCAGTGGTAGACTTTTTTTGGAGTCAGCAGCCATGGGTATCCTGTTAAATACTCTGAGCTTTGGAGTGAAAGAGCCCACAGGCCCTGGTGAGCTGCCGACCCAACACTTGGCAGGAGGAGAACGTGACATCAGCTGCAAGATGAGCTGGTTTCAGACAAAGGCTTCCAACACAGGCAGAAAATGTTGTTAGGCAGCCTGTTCCCTGTATGTCTCAAAGATGAGTCTTTATTCAGGAGGACTGCCTCTTAATGTGCATTTCTTTATTACTCATGTGTTTATCTACTCTCCTACTTTAATATCAAGTTAAAAGACTTATCAATTAAGAAAAGTCCTCACAGGATAACCAAACTACCTTGTTTTAACACAGGGCATGTAAATCATGGACAGAGTGGTTTAAAAATCCTCCTTCAGGAAATGAAGCTGGGACTATGAGCAGAAACAGGTTCTGTTTACATAATAAGGGAAGAATGCATAAAAGAAACTTATTGTCCAAACTGGTCGCTTTGAAAGACCCACAGCTCTCTGGTGAGAGTTTCATCTCCATCTGTTTCTGTGACATCCAGTGGATTTTCATTGCCCCACAGAAATCAATATATTGTTTTACAGACACTACCTCTCCAAAGACAAACACTCTGTGATTATTTATGGATAAATGTAATAACTCCTGTTAGCTGATAGTGCTAATAAAAGGGTTCCATCTTTGTTATGGGTTTTGGTCAGTCATCCAATCAGTATGTCCCCAAAAGACTTACGGGTAATGAATCCCTGATCTGATATCAAAGGTTATGTAACCATTTGTTACACAGGAAGAGTAATACAGGGCAAAAACAAAATCAAAAGCACCAAAACGACTTCTATTATTGATCCATGAGACCAACAGGGTTTTTATTTCACTCTCCCTGGCTCACAAGTCAAAGAAGAGCCAATCTAGGATGTTAAATGTCTTGGATACTGATCTGAGTTAAATACAACATACATTTGCCCTTTTTTTTATTTCACTTGGTTTATATGTTTTGTAGTCATGCTCTTAACCCTCTGGATCCCAGGCACTTTCTGAGCCTTTTTTTGCTTCTGTCATATTTTTACTCACTGTGGTCTTATTTTTCTCTGTAAAGTGAAGCGCAGCACCTCTATAGATTCAGGAGAACCATGGCTATAGTCTGATGTAACCCATTGGTGCAGAGCAGGCCCAAGCTGAAACATGACACCATGGAAGGCAATTTTTAAAAAATTCTTTAGATTTAAATACAGGACATATATCAATCATTCAGGGCTTGTTTAATGCAGTAAAGACTGTAAAATTATTTGTTTTTTACAGAATTGAGCAAACAGTTGATTTTCTACAGATTTTCAAAGAGGACGTGAATAAAGGAGATGTGGGCGTCAGTCTTACAAAAATTATCTTTCCCACCGGTTTTCAGTTTGTTGCTGACATCACATGTGATACAATCAGGAATAGTCGGAAATTTGAGAAACTGACGATAAATCCACTTTTTGCAGCTTTTGAATAGGACAAACGGTTTGTAAATACCAGTCGTTTGAAAATAAGTGCGATTTTGAGCCCGCCTGTGGGTTTGGGATCCAGAGGGAAACTGTCCAGGACATCATCTGACATTCCAGATTATTTCAAACATGTTTTTCCTTTGTTAAATGTTCATTCAGGTAGATGTTTGATCTCCTCAGTTTTCTGCCCTGCTTGAGCAGTGCAATTTTCTGTTTTCTTTTCACAAGGTGAACGATTATTGCAGATTTGATGTTTTTGTATCACTCCAAAAGAAAGAAATAAGAATAGTAAATAACAGCACCAACAGAGAACCATCAAACCCCCTCTTCATCAAACTGAAAGCACTAAAATTCATGGATTTGGTCAACCTCAAAACACTTTTAAAAGTCCACAAAGCAAGCTGGTATCAGTTACCACTGGGCATCCAAAAGTTGTTTCAAAAAAGAGAAAACAAACAAAATCTCAGAGGAAAATCCCCCCTTCCCAGTGGGATATTCTCCAGCTGCACGGCAGTGATTTAATGTCCTCAATGACCTTTAGAGCCCTGTTTGATGAAGCATGTACTTTTTGCACATAAAGCTATCTTTTACATTGTGTGTATTAACTGAGACGTCGATCTTTGATGAGGTTATTTAGTGGACTGAGTGGACTAGTGCACAGGTTTATTTCAGCAGATGTTTGAGTTTCCATCTCACACTCAACAATCAGTAAATGCAGGTACTTGTGCTTGATGAGTTCTCTTTAAATATTCAAAGCAATCTGGCTTGTTGGCTCTCTTGCACATGTTCCAGTTTGGAGTTGATTGCAAAGGTAATCACTGAGTTGTTATAGGGTCGTACTTCAAAGTTTGTTGGTTGGGTATTGTTCATACAAATAGTCTAAACTGGCAGACTCACGATCAAAGGTGCCAGAAAAAACAAGCTGCATGCAAATAGATGCAGAGCAAACACAATAGATTTTATTACCCTGTGCTGCTCAAAGTTCAGATACTGTGGTCAGAGGATTTTATATGACATTTCCACCATTTTTAACCAACTGAGGAATCAGTCTAATTAAACTGTTTGATACTGTAACCCAGTTTTACCCAATCCTGGTCCTGGAGGACCCCCTGCTCTGCATGTTTTAGATGTTGCCCCACTCCAGCACTTCTGATTCAAATGATCAGCTCGTTAGCAGGCGAGCAGAGCTTGATCATTTGAATCAGGTGTGCTGGAGTCAGAAACATAAAAAACATGCAGGGCAGGGGTCCTCCAGGATCGGGATTGGGTAACACTGCTGTAACCTCAAAGGCATGATGAGTGTTAAATTATTCAACCATCTGGTAGTTATGCTACTGTACTAATGCAAAAAGTTATGAGTTATGAAATATCATATTATTTTAAAAATTTCATTCTGAAACTTATTAAAAGATGTTTTTTGTTGTACTGAGACAAAATCAATGTTCTACTATTTTTGGGTCAGTCAGTTTAAAATCATTTCAAATTTTATTATCCACAGTGTGGCAGACTGATAAAATCATAAAACCATCTTCATAGGAACTTGACAGGGAGAGTCATTGTTTATTTCAACTGACATTTATAATTTACACATCTCTCATCTATCTGTGAGTTTATTCAGCCCACATCATCCAAGGTTTTAACATGTAATACTATTTTGTCTGAACAACTTCCACTGTAAAAAAGATGCCTATTAAAACATTTCATTATGCTCCTGAGCCAATGCTAATCACATCATCTTCGAGTTCAACAGCAGGCCTGGTGCTGGGCAGCACTTGCCAACATCTACTCATTCAGTCTGTGCAGCTTGTATCAGATCAGTGAAAGCTCATCCTGTTTCAGTGCTGACTCACAGGTTTGTTAAGTGGTGTCCAACATTTGACAAGAACGCTCTTCTTCCATAAAGGTGTGTGAGGCTTTGACCTCCACGCTGCTCAGAGTTAACCCAAAGCTCACTCTGTACTGGCTGGCTTCCCACAATCCAGAGTGAGACCAGTTCATATGGCGTTTGTTTTACTACACAGAGTGTTGTGCAGACAGCCCTGGGGGAAAAAAAATTCAAACATGTTGAGACAAAGATTATTCAGATGTGACTGTCGTGACTGACTGATGATTTAACCAATGCTAAAAACCTGACCCTCAGAGAAACATATTAGAGCCATTTCACTTATTTGTTCGATTATTGCTATTATTTATCACATTGTGCCAAGCCTTAAAAATGACTATTGAAATTAAAGTTTAACTTTTATCATGGATTTTAAAATGCCCTCCACCCAGAGATAATGAAGAGCAGGGAACAGGTGAAGGGAGTTGGCTAATTAGTAAGGGGAGAGCTGTACTGATTACGGTTTGCTCAATCTTTCTGCTTTGTGTTACTCCAGATCGTTTCCTCTGAAAGTCCACTTGCGAGTTTGCACTGGAGAGAAACCATTTAAGTGTGACAGATGTGACAAGTGCTTCTATTACTCTCAAGGGTATTTCGTTGTGCATTTTACATGTCACAATGCCAATAAATTCTATCTATCTATCTATCTATCTATCTATCTATCTATCTATCTATCTATCTATCTATCTATCTATCTATCTATCTATCTATCTAATTTTGGTTGGCAAACCCTCAAGTTTTAGTTATTTGAATAAAAACGTGATGAACAGCAAAGAAGGGACTGTTTATGGAGTGCGTCAGGACCAAGAGTCAACATCTGGTTTAGAGAAATGAAACCTATGTGGAAGTGCTAAGAGTTGCTGTCCATGAAGAATCCACTTTAGGCTGGCTGCAGAAAGACGAGGGGTCACGTACACAACCAGCAAAAAAAAACAACCTTTACAGCATTAAAATAAAAAAAGATGTCTACAGCCTGGTTCAAAAACTTAATGGTTTAGAAGATATTAGGATCATTTTATTGTCCAATCAGAGACACAGTTCAGCTCACGCACCCTATTGCTGTACGAAAGGAAGCTCAAAGCCAGCATCTTATCCACTGTGGCTGCGTCCGCAGATTGGCTTCATTTCATGGTATAAGGAACAGACAGGTGATGTCACAGATACTACTTCCATGTTTTATACAGTCTATGGTCAGGAGCTCAGGCCTGCTCTGTATGTAGAGGGGCAACTACTCATGGAGACGCTGCCATAAACAGCTTCCATTCCTTTGTGTATCAATAAAATTAAAATTACCAGATTTTAGATAAATTATGGAACTTTTTTGGATTAGACAACTTTTGAAGAGTAACACTTTTAATAAGTTCAACCTGCTTTTGAGTTTCAGACAGGTCAGTCGAATAGTGTCCTTGGGTAAGACACAGAACCCAGAACTGTCCACGATGGCACAATCCTCTATGTATGTATGAATCCAGTGTTGCCAACTCCTCTGCATCGGAAGTAGCCATAGGCCCGCCCAAAAGTAGCTAGAAGTCGCCAGATCTTTTTTTCTGTCCAAGGGTCGTAGGCTGAACCTGTGGCTGCCTACCTGTCAACTGAGCTGTCCTGGTGCCTGTAGTGTACAGCTGGTCATGCATGAACAGGGAAAGAGAGAAAGCAGCACTTTTTTTTTTTACTTTTCTCCTGTGAACTTGGAGCCTCTGACCACCAATAAAGGCGCTAGTCACTTTTCTCTAATTTTCTTGCTGGGGGGGCGCAGAAAGTTGCTAAAAAATACCGACTAAGTAGCTAAGTTGGCAACACTGAATGAATCAAGCTGCAACCCCCGGTCTAAAAACATCATGAGATGATGCAGAAGTGCTAAAGTCTGCTGTTTCTCAAGCGTCCACTTGAGGGTGGCTGGTTAAAAAAAAAAAAAAAAAAAAGAACGTCTCCTGTCTGAATCGCTATTTTCACTCTCAGCACACATTGTGGAATACTTTTTTTTCTTACTCAGCAGTTTAGTGGAGATTAGGATCGAGAGTTTGCACAATCAGAGGCACAGCTTAGGTCACGACTGACGGCTGTCCTATAGCTGTTACTGTGGCGATTCAGAGCTTGAGTGACTTCCATTATGGCCACTACAGCCCATTTCCTTCAAAAGTTTGTTTCAGAAAAAGACAGGTGAAGTTGGGGAGACTACGTCCATTAATTATACAGTCTATGGTATGAGCGTGACGTCAATGAGTGAAAGTGAAAAGAGGTGAGAGGTCAGGAAGAACAGAGACGTGCTGACAAAAGGCCCACCATTTTCTGTAATTGTCAGAGTGCAGGTAAAAAATTGCTCCATTCAATCACTGGCCTTTTATTTATTTGCGCCTTTACAATATGCAACATTAATATGATGAACATGTTTTCTTTTTCTTTTCATGCTGAGATAAATGATTCATGATTTTTGCAGAGTAAAGAGGAGTGAGTCAGAGTGTCTTGAATTGTAAATTGAAGGAATGATCTTGATGTTAGTGATGTTTCTCACCGTGCTCGTTGTTAGTAGTTTAATCTTGGTTAAGTTTGTGTGAACACAGGTTTTGGGACATAGCTGGTTATCTTCTGGGGACTGTCTGGATGTGTGTGGGAGGCAGACACATCCCTGCAGTCTTACATAAGAACAGATACAAGGCTATCTCATTCAGCTGCTTTTGATGTGCTTCCTCTCCTTTTTGCATTTAACCCACTTAGGGAAACATTAGCTCTGCACAGCACTGGCAGCTCCAACAACATATCTTCCCGTCCTAATCACACACACACAAATACACAAGAAACACCCACACACACCACCACCACGGCTGTCATAACCACCCCCACTCTCTCCACAGATATCATCTGAAAGTGTTTCTCTGCTTGGAGCAGGGAATCTAAGTGCCATCCATGGACAATGAATGTGCTTATTGCACTTCAGAACCTGTTGGAGAGGATTTGCCAAAGTCACACTGGTGTGAATGTATTCACAATAACATTCTTGGGGGTAACTGACGGGTCCTGTGGTGTTGTCTGGGGTGATGATGATGACACTGAAGATGATGATGGTCATACTAAAAATGACTTTTACATGACTTCTGTTCTACTCACTCCACCATCAATGTGTTCAATCTAGTAAAGGAAAGACTAAAAGCTTCATATGCCCCCATTATGTTTGGTTACATTACAACCAAATATAATGACAAATGGTTCAGCAGCAGCTGCAGGTCTGCCGCCAGTCGCCATTGTCCTAATCCAATGTACAAGTGATGACGCAAGGCACACACCTGATGCGTAAAGTGGTTACCATGGTTACCATTAAAAAAAAGGAAGGAACACATAAAGCTCGTCAGTTTCCTTACACCAAAAAGAAAACCAAATGATTGTTCACAAGTCCCAAAACACGAGTCAGAGTCGAGTCTGAAGTTTTCTAAGCATGAGTCCAAGTCAAGTTTCAAGTCTCTGTGTGCCCCACTTGACTGCGACTCGAGTTAGAGTCACAAACTCAAGTCTCCATGTCTCATTGAAAGCTACAATTTCGGATGTTCAGAGAAACATGTTCAGATGTTCAATACCATTGTGCAATTGAGACTATGGCTATGACCACACAAAGCCAGCTAAACCTCATATGTTTTTTTAAGATTTAGCCTCACACCAAACTGCAGTTTTACGTCACTGTAAATGATGTTTCTGACAACTCTGGCCAAAGTAAAGGTTTTGGAAAACTCTGGTTTTGTGGTTTTGTGTAGACACCGTAAACTGAGTTTTGAGTTGTCAAACGTCACAGCTGAATGACAGAGGTTTATTCTGATTGGGTAGCATGGGTTTCACGTCTGAAAAACTGCCAAATATGGTTTGGAGCCATACTCACCAGTGGATGTGTGTGTGGACGAAAGTATTTTTAATAACAAATGTGTGTGTGTGTGTGTGTGTGTGTGTGTGTGTGTGTGTGTGTGGGGGGGGGGGGGGGGGGGGGGTTGAAATTACCTGGCTACGTGTACTCAAGGCTAATGAGGGACTCTGAGAGAGTCAGAGTGAAGCCAGGTGGCATTTTTTTTTTTTTTTTTTAATCTTTTTAAAGTCTAATATCTTCTTGGGTCTCCCTCTCGACATATTCTATGATTCCCAAAAATACAACAAAAAAACGTCAGCTGTCAATCATCATTCAACATGATATGTTTTTAACCTCTTATAGCTTCCAAGAAAAAGAGAACCTAAACACAGCACAAAGTTAAAGTTTGACCACAGCTTATCTGGAATGACTGGGGAGAGAAAGAGTTATTGACCTATACTGCAGCCAGCCACTAGGGGGAGCAGTTTTTGTGAAAACTTTACTTCAAGATTAAGTCCATTTTCAAACAGTCTATGGTCAAAACACTCCAAAAATGAAAGAGACATAAAAGGTAGCATAAGATCTCGAGAGCAGGTCCTTCAAGGTGAACCCTACCAAAGTGTTTTAGACAGATGCTTAAACAAGGTTTTTCTAAAACAGCAGTGAGAGAAAAACAGAGATTTTTATGAGCAGTGAATTGTGTGAAGATACACCAGAGGGACAGAATAAAGACTGAAAAAAATCAGCCCCCTCTTCAAATACAAGGAGGAACTGAAGGGTGGTGGTAAAAAGGAAATGCAAACAATACCAAGGTTATGTGAGGATATCATGACAATGCCGGCATTATACAACAGCACAGCGAGTCCTAACTCAGCAGAGCATGAAGCAATAAACTAACAATTTCCCCTTGCCTCTCAGAAAATGAATGTTTCTTTTCCTTATTCTCTCTTTTCTCAGAAAGCTGCCTCGGTGGATAGAGAGGCGGATGGAAAAGAACTGAACGAAGGTTGCAGCACAACTGAGAATCACAAGTCCTTCTCTGTCACCATGGAAACCACTGAACAATCAGAGCAAGCAATGGACTGTGAAGTAGAGGTTGCTGTGGCTGATTCACCTGAGCAGGGGAAGGATTTCAGTGCTAATGATCACCATGTTTGTTTAGAGCCAGAGTCCTCAAACTGCCCCGGGGAGGAGGAGGAGGCAGCGCTTGAGAAATTATTATCTGGCTCTCCCAGTGAATCAGGTCTGACTGATAAGCCTGACAGCTCTGAGACCAGTGTGAGCCCTGAAACACCTTGCCAGGATCAGAAAGAAGCTCTGGTATTAGAAAAAGGACACGAGGAGCTCAACAGGAATGAGTCCATCACCTCGTCTGTGTCCGACACACTCTCCAGTGCTGACAGCGTGTGTGAGAACGAAGCACATCGTAAGAGACAAGACACGCCAGAGCAAGATCCCGAACAAGAACCAGACCAGGGACCAGAGCAGTATCCAGAGCCAGCACAAGATCCTGAACCAGAGCAATACAGTGGATCAGAACCACTGGCTGAACCAGAGCAATACGAAGAGCCTGAACAATACCCTGAACCAGAGCAATATCCTGAGCCAAAACAACTCCCTGAACCAGAGCAATACCCCGAACCAGACCAAGATCTTGGGTTAGGGCTCTACCCTGAGCCTGACAAAGATCCTGAACCAAACCACTACACTGACCACTACCCTGATCTGGAGTTATACCCAGATCCAGACCCTGAGGATGATGATCAAGAGCTCCATCCAGAAGATGATTACTATCAAAATCTGGCAATAGACCCGGAAGATGAACTCAAGGCTGATGGTATCCAGTTTGACCCCAGCCTCACGGAGGAATCCATATTAGAGCAGTGCATCAGAGAGGAAGCCATGTCAGATGTGTCCAATGAGTCCTGCCATGCCCTGGACCCTGAGGACATGGATGAGTGCTTGAGAGTTGAGATCGCAGCAGCCTCCTCGGATAGCGAGAACGATGAAAAATGGAGGACGATATTCTCCTCTTCCATAAACAAAGAGGATGATGACTCATATTTAGACAGTCTCCAGCTCAGTGCCCAGGAGCTCTTTGTGCAGAAAGTTGAGGTGATAGACTCAGAGGAGCCGGACCACACAACCATTGAAGAGGTCAGCTTTCAGGTTCCTCAGGTGGAAGAAGTCCTGGAGCAACCTGAGGATGTGATTTCTTTCCCTATTCCTCCACAAGAGGTCAAGTATAACCCCTTAGGCCTCCAAGGTTTGTCGAAAATATCTGAAGATGACACTGAAAACAGCAAAGATACCAACCAGAAGCCCACTACCCAGCGTCAGCAGAGCAATCAGGATCCGGACAAGAAGCTTCCCAAAGACTTCTGTGTGATACAAGAGACCAAGAGTGAGAACGTAAGCACCGAGCATGTGGACTTCCAGCTGGCTCGCAAACAGTGGAGGGAGATGGAGGAGCAAACCAAGAACAAGGTAGTCCTGCCAACGACCAAACAGTCCAGCTTTCATGGCAGCCACAGCTTCATGTACACACCAGTGCGCAACATTGACAGAAACCAGAAGAAAGCTCATGATCTGGATAACTTGAACCTGGTCGGGGAGTATCCTCACACTCAGTTCAGCCCATGCTCAGAGGATTCAGGCCTGGATGATTCCAGTTACAGGTCCCCTTATGATGACCCTGAAACCCCCATTGAAAGAGAGATTCGCATATCAATGGAGAGGGAGGAGCACTACAGGAAAGAGAGAGGCTTCTCCAGGATGGGAAAATCAGCTGATTGCACTACATCCCGAGGTATTCCCAGGTCCATGAGCACTCCCCTCACACCATCATTCATCATCACCTCCTCACCCACCAAGGAGCCCCTGAAGCACGACGTGTCAGCAAACAGTGTCATCATTCTGGACCAAAGCAATGATGTGACTTCCAGCCCCAGGCAGAGCAAAGACAACGCGGCGGCTCGCGCCGGAGAGTGGCGATCTGAGGACAACGGCTCCAACCTCATCATCCTGGAAACATCCAACCTGATTATTCGCAGTGCCTCTGAGTTCTCCCTCAACAAATCCTGTGAGCAGCCACAGGAAAAAATGTTCCTAAACAATCCCTTTTTTAAGCTGCGTTCAAGAAGCACACTGTCACTGGTTGATGAAGAGATCAAGATGGTGAAGCAGAGGGAGGAAGAGCTGAAGAAAGAGAGGGCTAATCTCTACGGCAAAGATGGGTGCAGCACGGAGAGGATTCTGTCCACTCAGAAGGACACTTTGACATTTGACAGTTCAGGTACGTCAGGAAGTACTAACTTTAGAGCAATGCACCATTCATCGACAACTTTTTTTGATTTGTTCTCCTGTCGTTGTAGTTGATGTGCCACTGAAGTGCAAGTCCTCTCCATCATCACCGATGAGAACAGCCTACAGGATGGATCGCTCGGCTTTATCCTGTGACCACAGAGTAAGATCCGGCTCATTTTCCTTTTTAAACCAAAGCACAAACAATAATTCATTTAAACAATGACAATTGGTAATCAAACATTTGCCTTTTACTTTACATCACATTGTATATATTGCTCCGTTTCCACCAAACGGTCCAGTATTGATCAGTACGGTTTCACACGGGCCAGATCGGTAAAGCCTGGTCCTGTTTCTTTTTCCACAGCCAACCGTGTCCTTCTTGGCAGGCGTGTAAACGTAATATGCCGTAATAGCATGACAGCATAGCAGTGAAAAAACTTGGTGGTTGGTGACATCATTTGCCAAACAAAAAGAAAGTTATCTTCACAGAGTCGACTGTAGATTTGAACATATCAGGGTTATGTGTTGTTCTTTGTCACCACCTGTCGCACAGGAAGTGATGATTCTTTCAACCAGTCAACAGACTGCAGTGTTTCTAGCTCCACCTTCTGGGGTTGGATAGGTATTACAGGCACCCCAACAGAAGGCTACCAAAAAATGGGACCTATGGGTTGGTAATTTGGGGATCTGTCTTGGTTTTAGTCAAAGGAAACACCACAAAATAGTCGCCGTACCAAGATGAATTGAACTGAACTGAGCCGCTTGGTGGAAACGGGGCTTATGAGTGTTTTGGATCCTCTCAGGCATTATTTAGATCTAAAGAAAGGACTTTGGTGAAACATATAGAGCAATATAACCTTAAAAACAAATTTGCTTGTTCCACCTTCAGTCTAATGACCTGAGAGGAGACATGGAAATGAAGGAGGTGGTGGTAGAGGAGGAGGAGGAGGTGGAGGTGGAGGAAGTGCTTTGAAAGAAGGTAAACAATCAGCTTTCTTGCTCAGTTTCCAGACGTCTACACCGGAGGAAGACGCAAGAGTGCCATGGCTTTGCGCTGGGAGGCGGGCGAGTTTACGAAAAACGACTGAGGAGGAACTCAAAGGCATTGGTTTCTAGTGTTATACTCATTCAAGTTAGATGCAGCATTTCACTTGTTTGTTTCATGTCCTGAAAATACTTCAACTTTCTGCTTCTGTGTTTTGGGCATAATTAGCAAGACAGTAAGAATGTTTCCGGGCGAGTCAGCTTGGATTAGGTCCTAATCAGACTGACGACCTTAGAATAATGTACAACACACACAACAGTAACACTGTGTCCGAAATCACTCCCTATTCACTACACACAGCACTTTATAGTGGATACACTGTTTTGTAGAGCATGGTCATACACTATGGAGTCCACCCAATTTATCCCACAATGCAATTTTAAAGTATTGTATGAGTGATGCTCACTGTGCAAGGAGAATATACCATAATGCATTGCCATTCAAACAGAGGAATTGGCTGATTACATGATTACTGATAACAAACACTATTACCGTAATTTCCGGACTATAAGCTGCTACTTTTCTTCTCACACTTTGAACCCTGCAGCTTATACAACAGTACAGCTAATTTATGGATTTTTTTTTTTATGGCCACCATGGGGCGTTCGTTAGGTTGTACTTATTAAAGAACAATGATCTTGCATGATCTCTGAAGGAGAGAGAAAAACAGAACAGCCCGTGGCGAGGCAAAGAAACAAAGGAAGAGGACAGGTGAGGACAAAGCTCATCGTGCACAGCCTTAGGAGTTTAATTAAAAAAAGACACAGACCTATTTAATTTTCATGTAGAGTCCTTTGCTTTGAACAAATATAAACATTTTGGACTTTGTTTTTTAACACTGTGCTAAATTAGGGTTTATCTTTAGCGAGCAGAAAACGTACAGGCCTGATTAAAATAATAAAATGATTGTACAGCCAGTATCCCCCTTTAGTTCATTTTTGCTTCACATCTAAATAAATGAATGAGCAAAAACAAAAATATGCACAACTTCAGCTTCAATGTTACGAGGGATGTAATATTGTAACAAGCTCCAACAGCCGTAATCCAGCGCTCAGGTTTGAAAAGTTACATCAGATTATTTCAAGAAAATTTACCCTACACTTGTGGACTTGGTCAGAGAGAGCAAACAGATAGAAATGGATGCTGAACAAGGATCAGACCACACTGTGACCGCTAAAGGGATGTGTCCTACTGAATGGTTTTTACACACGGCTTTCTAACACAGTTCTCCTGGAGTTTCATCTGGCGTCTGTAGAGGCATGAGTTGATATTGTTTCAGTGATAGAAAAAGGTGCCAGATATTAGCCTAGGTCTGTTATCCTTATATTTTGGGGGCCAAAATGCAATGGTGCAAACATCGGGCTGACCCCTTTTCTGTGTAAATATCCCATGTCACATTGTGGGGCTTATAGTCAAGTGCGGCCTGTGTGTACAATTTCTTTGGCTTTTTAAATTTAGTTGGTGCGGCTTATGCTTCGGTGCGCCCAATAGTCTGGAATTTACCGTACATTTTGTGAAAGAATAAGACCTAGCTCTGTTCAAGCAAAAAACCAAAACAGACATCGGCCTCTGAACCACCATTATGATCTTATGTTGTTGTTATGTATTCACTGGACCTTGTAATTCACACAATATAAGACAATAACACAATACAAGTTGTGGAATATATAATTGGTATTTGTTTAAAATAAATAATAATAATGATAATAATTTGGAATACATATATGTATTATATTTGATTATTGTGGAACAATATGCTAAGTTCAATATAAGTTATCACTAAACTACGTGCTGTTTTGCAGTGTTTAAGAAATAATATAATTGTAAACCCCCAGCCGTCCATGGGCAATGTGAGAGTGTGCACGTCACTGCCAGCGGCTGGTGAGTGAAAGAGAGTGAAAATGTGACTATTGTTTTCATTTTGCTGATCGAGTGAACTTTATAGTCAAGTACATATTGAGTAGGGAATGAGTGAGTGATTTCGGACACAACCTCAGACTTTATTACAGTCAGAGGGTGAGCTGTGTTTTTACGCCCAGGAGGCTCTGTCAAGTTTCATCAGTCAACATTCAAAAACAATACAACTGGTGTCAGCTCCCACTAATACTGAGCTTGCTCTTCTTACTGAATAATATGTGGCTGATTCAAAGATTGACAAAGAGAGTGCCAACGTGTTTTCAACATGATGAATATCAACACTTAGTTGTGAAGCAGGACAGGTGGCAGTGGACCCCTATGATGTCGGTGCAGGCATCAGAGCTGATGCATTGTACAGCAACAAGTCAAGGCCAAAAGATTATATGTCATGCAATAATTTTCAAACTGCATGTCTCTTTAAGAACTCCCCCTCGCCTTTGAAGAACTGTTGAAAGGACTTACCCAAGAGGCACGGTTTCTGAAGTTTAGACAGAGACAGCCTCTGATTTTTATATGACAGTAGTGAAGAATAAGGCCTTATCTTATTATCTCTACACACATGTCATATGTGCTCTTAAAGGTTATAGGTTGCTGGAATCAGAAACATTCAGTTCACAGTGATTTGACTGATACTTAAACATGTTCCTCAATGCTTTATCTGTCTCGGTTCATTTAGATAGTCTCCTAACCTTTTAGAGCAAAGGTTGGGTTGAGATTAAAGTCCATTTTGTGTCTCTCATGAGGTTAGAAGAAGCTTTCAAAGAAGTTAAATATTGATGACCAAGCTGGTGGGAGTGAATTTCTTTTTGGAGTCCTTGGAACAGCAGCAGTGTCATCCATGTTCATGATGATCATCTCCCTGTCAGTTGCATTTCCATCACACCTTTTCTCAAAGTAAAAATTATATTTCTGAAGTTTCAATTAAGTACAGTTGCGCCTTGCCAGTGTTTCCGTTATGACTTGAAATGAGCATGACTTGGTAAAATCTCGTCCCACGAGATACAGTTTGCGGGATGCAGAAGAAAGAAGGGAGACTGTAACCGGCAGTAACCACTGACACCTCAAACATTTCATTCAATCAAAATTTTGATGACCAATTTTTATTGCAAAATTTAGGTTTTGTGCTAGGTGTAATGGAAACGTAACTGTTGTGTTTCTATCCTGATCTCCAGTGAACATGTTACACCTTGTAGAACTGTCTGCTGGCTGCACGGTGGAATAAGCTCATCAAAACTATAATAAGCTCTTCAAACTACAGCCAGCGGCCTCATATGATCACATATAATCTGATACTTTGACTCAGGACTTAAGGTAAAGACCAGAAATATAAACAAAAAAGAAGAAAGACTGAATGAATGTCTCTGCAGCTGTGGAGAAAATGGAGTTGATGAATTCTCTTTTTATTACTTTGAGCAATAGATGTCACGTAACTTATTATTCCAACCATTACATTCGTAAAAAGAAACTTTTTGGAGCATCTTTTGGCCATGTTATAGCCCAAAATGTAGCTACAACCCAAAATGTAATCAAGAAAATGTAACAAAGCCTGAAATGTTATAACTGGTAGATAATGTAACTAAGGTGCTGAGCCTGAAATGTAACCTAAAAAAAAAAGGAATTTAAAAACAAAAGTAATAATAACCAAAATGTACGGTGGCTGAGAAGTGTGAACCAAGATTACAAAGTTTGAAACACTTTTGGAAGCTTTAAAAAAAAAAAATTACAAAAATTTTTACAATGAAGCAAAAAAATATTTAGCAAAACACTTTTACAAAGAAAAAAAATATAGATTTACAAGATGTGAAACACTTTTACAAGCACTGAAACAAATTTACAAAGTCAGAATTTGGGTGGAAAGGACATGTACTAAATGCTTAACTTGACTTGGGAGTAATTATACCTGAAAGGTCAGTCCATTTGTGTTGACACAAGGTGCTGAGGAAAGTTAAGAGTTCATAAAAATGTATGCGCATGAATTATGTTTTGTCCATTTCATCTGATTCTAAAGACTGTCAACACAAAAAGCAAAACTACATTTTTTGTCTAAGGTGGTTCCACAAAACGAATAACATAATGCACTCACCATAAATTTTTCTTCTTCCTGTAAACTCTGTAAATCTCATGCTGTATGTCTTTCATCAACACCTTCTGTCAACACAAACTAACTGACCCCTTAAGCAACCAGTCCTGGGTTACATTCGGCATACAGTACATGTCTTTCTTGAAAAAAATTTGATTTTGCAAATTTGTTTTAGGATTTATAAAAGTGTTCTGCCATTTGTGCATTTGTCTCAAGTCTTTTAAAAATGTTTTGCATCTTGTAATTTTGTTTTGTCATTAGAAAAAAAATGTTTCACACTTTGTAATTTTGGTTTGCTTTTCTTAGCCACCCTTAAAAATATAACAAGTTTATTAAATTTTAGGTTTTATTATATTTTTTCATTGAACTTCAGGCTCAGCTCTTTTGTGACATTATCAGCCAGTTGTTACATCTCAGGCTTTATTACATGTTTTATGACATTTTGGGAGGTTGTTACATTTCAATACTTTGACACAACAACAACAAAACTGCCCACAGTGAAACATTGCTCTGAGGAAAATCCTCTCACACCAACTTCAGCAGGAGAGCTGAATGTATTTTTCTACTGAATGTCAAAGCTTGCTCCGAGGAATTTATTTATTTATTTATTTATTTATTTATTTATTTATTTATTTATTTATTTATTTATTTATTTATTTCATTTTATTTTATTTTATTTTATTTTATTTTTTTATTTTGGACAACAAGAATGAAAAAAGCAACCCTTTGAGCACACATATGACATGTGACTCTGGATGTGACCTGAAAAAAAAAAAAATCTTTTACAGAAGAAGAAAATGATTTGCTGACAGCTCAAAACTATTTGCAGAGTGTTTATTTGCTGAGATGCCTGATTGTTAGACACATGTATTGTTTAGTCGACTCTTTGCTGAACTTTTCTTGTCGTGATAAATGTAAATCAAATTTAAGATCATATTTTGATGTTGCTGTATGTCTAAAGAAAGCAAACCAAACGTTGCTTGATGTATATGAATTGTATTTTCATACTATGCTTTTGCTGCAAACTTATTTCAGGGTAAGCTGGATGAAGAAAATCAGCACAAATAATAAATAAAGCGTTTTATAAAAATACCCTTTACCTGCAAATCATAGTTCATGCAGACAGCTCACATAGTTACACAAAAGAAATAATAAATGTTTAAAGTTTTGTCCATCCTCCTGAAGGATGAGGAACTATTTGAGTTTTCTGCATGAACTCCACAGTGTTCTCCAAGACAATCCAGAAAATACAGTATTTATTAACAGCACAGGGCCGTACAGTGCAATGCCAACTCCAAAAAATGAAGTGTTTGCATAAATGAAAGTATTTTTCTTAATACCATAGCAGTATAAATAAATAAATAAATAAACAAATGTTTACTGATAAAGAGTAATACTCACATTAACTCACTGTTAATGTTAATAAAGTCTTAACTTTATCTCTGAGGACGGAGCATGTACCTCTGTTTGTGTATCAGGGTACTGGTTACACCAGTATTTATTCCTCTGTTCTTTTCTCTTTCATTTCTCGACTTTAAAGATCACGACCACGTTTTCCAAACAGAAATCTTAGACAGGAGCACTTTGATCATCAGATTTTGATAGAGAATTGTTCAACTTCAGTCATTATTTACACAGACTTTATATTTCCAGCTACTCTGAAAAGGACCTTGTAAGAGCTTGGTACTTTTGACCTGAATGTCTACTAATCTTAGACCGCGGTGTTTTACTCCATGTTTGTACGCTTAATTGTTAACGTAAAGCTTACAAATCTCAAGGATTGCTTGCTGATGTTCAAACATTCTGTCTAAGCCCCCTGCAGCCGTGGCTTCTGGGGGCTCAATGGGCTCTTTATGATTAAGTATGTCGGGGCTTTTAACTTTTTATTCCTAATGCAAGTATTGAAAAGACAAGTGCGCGCAACATTAAACAATGCATATGAAACATGTTGGTTTGCTGTGTTTCTTTCAGAGTGAGCATGGTCTGTTTTTTTCAGAGGGGACACTTTGGCAAACTGTGGCTCTGACGTAATCACAGAGTCATCCAAATACGAGCTGCTCAGCTGGTAAACACACATTTGCTGATTTGGATCTGATGGTGATGTAACGGTCACTTGTGACTGCAGATTGTTCCTGCTCTGTCCTGTTGAATAAAGGTGTAATTAAAACTGATATAAAAAAATTAAGAACATGGTGCTGCTTGAGGAGGCACAAAATATAACAGATTCCTTTAGATCTTCTAGGTCCTAACAGATCAAACATCAACCCCACCAAACTTGTGGCTGTTCTCTTAAGAAAGTCAGGAGATATTATTCTGCTTTCCCACGTTTAAAACCTAGATTAGAAGGAACAAAGCTAAATGTTTTTACCAAATAGGTGCAGATTTTCAAATCTCTGCAGAATCTTCAAGAAAGTCTTCACCAGACCTGGTGAATCACACACACCAAGGTCTGTCTGTGGCTCCATCCCTCACAGGCCTCCAGAGGGCTCTCCAATCAAAGTGAAGGGGTCTATGAAGCAGGTAGCCTTAAAGAGACAGCAGCTAAAATGAAGTGTCGCAGACAGAGGCTGGAATAAAGGTTTTCTTATGACGCAGTCACACCATCCGTACCGCACTTAAGCACGCTTCAATCATGCTTGAGTATGACACAGCTCTAATGGCAATGTTACCATTCTAAAACACCAGATACTATACATCATGTAAAGAAACTACAGGGTCGCCAGAGGGACAGAATTAAGACTGAATAAGAAACATACTCTCTCTTAAAAGGTAAAAAAAATATATATTTTTTTGTTTGTTTCTTTTTCTTTCTTTCTTTCTTTTTTGACTTGACTAGAATAGAATAGAATAGAATAGAATAGAATAGAATGAAGGGTAACACTTAACTTTAAAGGTCCGCAAATTTCATCACACTTAGGAAATAATTAGACAAAGTTTTTTCTAATTTTTTTAAAATTAGCACATAACTTCTTTAAAATAATGTCCAAATTTATTGTTGCAAGTCACAATCGGTAGGTTACTGATTTTTCTCTCCAGTTTCTTTGAAATTTACTCCAAATTGTAAGGTAAAGAGGTGATGATTAGCAAATAATTCATTTAAAATTAAATCACATTTCACCAAAAATGCTTTTACAGGTATCCCAACATTTCTGCTGTTTCCAGAGAAGCAGGTGATAAATAGCTGCTTCGTTCTTGAAAACAGAAGTTAGGTTCATTGTTTCGTCTGATAATTACCTTTGAAATGTTCAGCTTTTCAATTTTCAATTTCCCAATAAGCAGTTGATAGTTAGCTATTTGTTATTTAATTTCACCAAGTTCTTTAGTACCCAGTTTGTTGATCTGAATAATTGAGATCACATGCAAAATGATAAACCTTGATGATCAGGCTTATAATGTTTGACATGATACAACTGAAGGCTTCAGATGTGATATTCACTAAGAGTGAGGTTGTAAATTGGTCTTACCTGATTGTGATAGACACTGTGAGTACAGGCGCACTGCAAAACACAATCTGGACAAAAGTTATGTGCTCATTTTCAAAGAAATAAGGAAAAAACTTTGTCTAATTATTACTTGGGTGCGATGAAATTTGCGGACTTCTAAAGTAAAGTGTTACTGAATAAAGAAAGAAATTTGGAGTCACAGCAGCCGCACAAGAAAGTGTATAGTGCAAAAATTGAAGAAAAGGTCATCTAGAAAAAAAAGATGAACTGATAAATAAATAAAAATGTCTATCAGAGACAACAGCATAGACCAGTGTTTTCCAACCCTGGTCCTGGGGACCCCTGCCCTGCTTGTTTTTTTGGTCCCGACTCCAACACACCTGATTCAAATGATCAGCTCGTCATCAAGCTCTGCTCCAGCCTGATAACGAGACATTCATTTGAATCAGGTGTGCTGGAGTGGGGTAACATCTAAAACTTGCAGGGCAGGGGTCCTCCAGGACCAGGATTGGGAAACACTGGCATAGACGATGGCACTCTTCAAACATGTTGAAACTTGTGCATATTGCTGACCTGCTGGGGTGCACAGAGACATGTATTTCAATGACTAACTTCTATCCAACAAGTTCAATTGGTCTCCCTCTTAACCCCTTGACTGATGCCTGTTGTCGCAAATTTGTGACATACCCTGTCAGACCTTGATGCAGCTAAAATGATCTTTGTATCTCATTATTACCTATTGATTCGTATTCTACACAAACCAGAGGTCATATCAGATCCACTGTGTCACAACACTTTGGTCAGGAGATAAACTTCTCATGTTTATATTTATAATATAACTTCGTTATAACTACTGTGTGTACTATACTCAAATTTACAATCTCCACTTACCACTTAATTTAACATCTGTAAGAATGCAAAAACACATAAAAACAATCTTTTTTTTATAACTGTTGATTACTTCAGGCAGTAAGGGGTTAAACACACTAAGATTCCCACTGAGAAACACAAACACTGTTCACTTGCATGAAAATTACAAAACACCAATGCAGATTTTTGTTTGTGCTCATTATGCTGTAATACTAATGATCTTGGATTTCTTGCAAATATTGGATTTTTTTTTCTAGTGGCAGGACCAACAACATGTTGTTTTATCAGATTAAAATTATTCAGTAAGTTTGAAAGTTGTGGTTTAAAACCTCCATGCCTCAGCCTCTGTAAACCAAGCAAATACTATTTAAGATATGGAAATAAACAGAGATATTTGGTTTAAATAATTCTGTTAATAATAATGATAAATACTTTTTAAAAAAATGAGCAAAACAGGAAGAGGAGAGAATTGTCTTCCCACTGCTGTCCTCATAAATGACGGAGGAGTTCATATTAGGTCTGTCGTTAAAAGATAGTGCAGAGCGCTGACATTTCCAAGCTATTTAGCATTCACATTCACACACACCCACACGTTTACACATACACACACACACACACACACACACACACACACACACACACACACACACACACACACACACACACACACACACACACACACACTGGTGGAACAGAACTATTGATTTTGTCCCTGCAGGGCCAAGCAGCACTCATCATTAATTGAAACAAGCGAGCAAGCAATACAACTGTTTACAGCAGACATTAAAAATGAATCCTCAGCTAACAGAGCAGAGATTTACAGTCAGAGAGCATGAGCGGCTGGGGTGCATTAAGAGCACATTAAGCAGTGCTCGGTGCAGAGCAGCAGGCCGTGTCTGGAGGTGTTTTTAGACTGAGTACATTCAGATAAATCAAAGCTGCAGCGGCTCACACCCACACCTATGGAAATGGAAGTTCCCAGTTAAGCCAGTAAGCTTGTCTTTGAACTGTGAGAGGACAGCACAGAGTCTGAGAGAGCCCATGCCAGGATGAGGAGGACATGCTGAATGAATGAGTGGGATTCAGCCCCTACAAGAGCAGCTTTAGAAATAATTGTCATCTTCAATTGTATGTATCACAATGAAACCTCATACTATTCCCTCAAAATAGACTTTTCATTATTCTCCTTAACAGCAAGTAAATGACCGACAGCGCCTTCACCGAGCTGGAGATCATCCTCCTGCATGTGTTAAAATAGAGACCAGGCATGACTGAGTTTCTAATTTGTCACCCTGAACTGGAAGGGATTTAATCCACTTATCTGACACAGTTATGACCAAGTCAGGGAGTCATTATAGTCTGGTTTGAGGCCTGACCTCAGGGACTCCTGTCTGAGAATTGTCATAATTGGATGGATGACGGACAGAATACTAAGAGGGCAGCACATGTCAGAGCTCAGTCAGGATGGGACAGGGAGAGGTAAAATTGTACGCTTAAGATAATAGGTGTGTTTCTGACACAGGAAAATAAGCTGTTGGCTCATCACCTCCACAGTTTCTATTACAGCTGATGAACACTTAAAAGTGTCTATGTTAGTCCACACCAAATATATCAAAACACACACTGTTGAGAAGATGTGACTCTTAGGGCGTTGGTTTGTTTCAAAAAATGAATCACATCTACTTTTTAACTCTACTTTTCTTCGGTCAAGACAACTTTCTAGCAGGTACAACATGACTATGTAAGGTATTGATCAACAGTTACATAGCTCTGTTACAGAGCCCAATGCCCTGAAATGTGCTCATAATTTGTGATCTTAATGAATCCTGGTTCTGTCCTGCCAGTCATATACCAATCAGAGCTAACGTAACCTCACTCTTCATTTTATTGATAGACTCTCAAGTTTGAACAGACCACTGCAGAATAACTGCTGACTGTGGGTTGGAATCAATATTATCACAAACAGATTAGCCCCTGTGTTAGCCTTTAGTCTGTATTTTAGTCATTAGCTCATGTTTTAACCCTTTTTTGAAGTAATTAAGTCACATTTTAACCTTTAGTCTGTATTTTGGTAATAAGTTGTGTTTTTAGCTTTAAGCTTGTGTTTAAGCCTTTGGTTTGTGGTTTAGCCTTTAGCTCCTGATCAATCCTTTAGCTCTCGTTTCAACCTCTAGCTCACTTTTTAGCCTTTAGCTCTTTTATAAACCTCTAGCTCATGTTTTAGCCATTAGCTTGTGTTTAAGCCTTTAGCTTGTGTTTAATCCTTCAGGCTGTGTTTAAGCCTTTAGCTTTTGTTTAGGTCTTTAGTTTGTGTTTTGGCCTGTAGCTTTTGTTTTAGCCTTTAGTTTATGTGTTAGCCTTAAGCTCATGTTTTGACCTTTAGTTTATGTGTTAGCCTTTAGCTCGTGTTTTAGCCTTTAAATCATGTTATGGCCTTTAGCTCTTGTCTCGGTCTTGAGGCACGGTCACACTGGCCATCCAAACCGTGCGGTACTTAAGCACAATTGCCCCCCCACAGAGCTCTTCTTCAGCTGGAGAGTACAGCCAACAGTCACACTACTCCTATATGAACCAGACTTTAGTGGGTATCACACACACGCATGGCCCGCCTACGTCATCGTGAAACGTCTGTTTTCATGAGGCGCGATCTAATCAGGGTCAGCACAATGAGACACAGAGAGCACTGCTACAACTTTAGAGCCCGTTGGACTTATGGGGAGTCATTTTGGCCCAACACAGCTCTCTAACGCCCCTTTTAAAATGATTGTTGAGAGATGCGTTTGCGGTGATCAAATGTAATGGATCACACAGTCCAATGGATCACGCTGTGCATGTGCTTGTGCTCGTGCATGAGGTAGACAGTGCTGAAGCCCACCTCTTTGAAGCCCACCAAAGTAGAGAAGTGAATTGTGCTCAAGCACAGCACGGTTGTAGTCACACTGGCCATTCCAGTGCTGAAGGGCTGAAGCGTGCACAGTTTGCCAATGTGACTGTGTCCTTAGACTGTGTGTTAGCCTTTAGCTCTTGTTTTAGCCTTTAGCTCCTGTTTTTGTCTCTAGCTCTTGTTTTGGTCTTAGACTGTGTTTTAGCCTTTAGATCCTGTTTAGTCATTTAGTTTATGTTTTGGCCTTAAGGTTATGTTTAAGCCTCTGGCTTGTTTTAAGCCTTTAGCTCGTGCTCTATCCCTCTTCTGTTTATCTTTCTTCTGCTCTTCTGTCCTTTTTCTGTCTGACAGTTAGGCTCCAGTGTCCACCATCACTACAAAATTAATCACAGAAATAGTTTTCAGTTGAGGAAAACACAGATCTCTCTTCTCACCTCTAAACTTTGTCGGCGTGGTGTTGCCATCAAGACCTAAACGTGCTGTAAAGAATCTACTCCTGCTCGACCTGATTGGGAAGCTAATAAGTAGCATCTAGTAATAATTTATAATGGCGCTGATAATCTCATTTTAAAGTTTGGATTATGATCAGGCAGATATATAAGTGGGAGACTTTTTCAAGATCACTTAGAAACTCCTCACAGAGACTTGAAACTCAGCTCATATAATTTGTATATTTTGATAGAAATGTAGTATAAGAACTCACCATTCATCAAAATATTCACGAGAGACTTAAATTCATGAAACAGAAAAGAATAGAGACACCAGGAGATTTTTTTTAAAATCTTTTTAGAAATAGCTGATGACACAAACTGTCCATCATAAAGACATGAGACCTTTTATAATTTGACTTTATCATGGAGGCACTCTGGAAAAGAGCTGTGGTATTTTCAGAGTGGGTATAATTAAAGGCAGAGTGATTTGGGACCACTTACTCAGTGGAAAGGGAAAATTACCCACAGCTGATGAGTTCAACAAGCTGTGAGGAGGGGTAGTCATGTTAAAATGATAATCAGCAGGGGATACTCTGACCACTACAAAGAGTCAGAGCTCAACCAGAACAACCAAGACAAACGAGACAGGGTGAGCATCTCAGGGGAAAAGACTCCGTACACACTCTTTTCTTCTTTACTGGATGAGATACAGTGCTCTGTTTCATGCTTACAATCCTGGAAGTATCCATCCACAGACCTCACTGCCTCTGCACACAGACGTCACGTGATAGGAAGAAATTTAACTTACATCTTGACTAATACTTTCTGGGGAATCCATTACTAGATTAAGGAGCAACTCTGTGGAGAATATGGAAGTTTGATTTCCTCAGGGCTACGCAGCAACATCCATGACAAGAGGTGCAGAACAGAGAAATGTGCGAATCCTCCAACTTTCCACAGAAACTTGTAACTCAGAGCTTCACTTGATGTGACCTCTCTGTGGAGCTCCCTGTGGGACTTGGGATTCAGCAGAGTCTATATTCATGCTGACTTTTTTATTCCCCGTCCCTCCTCCAGTCTCGCCAGATGAGCACATGCTCCCCAGACCTCCATCCCCTCAACACCTTTATGATGAAGCAGCTCAGTCTGTGGAAACCTGCCTGTGGATCTATCATTATCTGTCCTTCACACATGGGCTCTGTGCTTTTAAGTGTGATGAAGAAAGTTTTGGATGATGCCTGGTGTCGAAGCTTAGTCATTCACACACTCACAACCAAGAGGGACGCTTCATGAAAATACAATCAAGCACAACACGGTTGGCTAGGATGAGTTTACCTCAGAGGGGATGAATAATCAAATGTCAGATCATTTAAAAGACGAGCGAGAGATTTGATGTGCTAATGGCCTGAGTGATGTGTTGAGAGCTTGTTTTAAATCTTTAACTATTAAACAAACCAAAATGTTTCACTTAGAGTTTATGTGACAGCTTGTAAAGGACAAATGTGGGTTTTTATGCTACTGAAGCACAGACTTTTGCCACCCTCTATCAAGGTCTACACGTGGGGGGTGAGATCATATTAAATAAATGTTCTTCAAATGAATGTCTGTCCTTTCCAAAAGCTAGAGGGAACATTTATGTTAGACTTGAAAATATTTTGAAGAAATGGGAATCGTCTCTCTAAACGGCAGGCTTCTCTAACAACCACCAACTGTCCTCAAATATCACACACCTCATCCCTCAATTCAGACTGCAGTTTAGTTTCATACATTTAAGACCTGTTTGTGTCAAAAGAGGCATTGATGCTGCACACTTCGGTCTCGCTTCAAGTGTCAAATGAAAACTGAGAGAAGTAACAGTTAACAAGACGACTGTGACTGGAATGGTTCTTCACAATGTTTATGAGCAGCAAGATCAGACAGGAGGAGAAAACCAAGGCAAGATTCTCCTGAAGTACTTCTATGAATTATACCCAACCCCAATTTACTAAACAGTGTGTCTGTGAGTGAGTGTTTGAGTGTGTGAAGGAGTTGTAACAATTCAAGTTATGAGCCTAAAATAATTGAATCGCCACTACGCTTGGGCAGGCGGACCAACTTCTGTGACCCGTCAGCCTACCTTTACACAAAAGGCTGATATTTTTTGGGGGGAATCCTGCAGGTCACGGGATTCCTCTGGGATGGGACTCCCTCGTACCTTGCTCCTCACCAGGTAAGTCCCCTCCCACTTGAAATCACCTCCCATGGGAGTGGTTGCTGACTGTAATCATAATTCATTAGCAGTAAACTGACAAAAACAGACTAAAATTGATGTAAATGACAACCAAATACACACACACACACACACAAAAAAAAGTCAAATCATAGCCCTTTCCCTGTGCTCGTATGCTGCCCTGGGCACCCGCGGGCCTTACAGAGCGGGTGGGAGAGGGTGGTGGAATGATAAACCAGCATCTTTCCTCTTCCTACTGTTTCAAACTCCACTCCAGTAGGTGGCAGCAATGTGACTTTAAGTTTAGCTACCCATGGCTGCAGGAGCAGACAAAGAAGAAGCAGCAGCAAAGGGTGCATCTCAATGCGTTAACTTCGTGCTTCCTCCGTCCTATCTCCTCCACGACAGTACGAAGTACTTTCCCAGTCGCCATTTTGAAGACTGTCCCAAAGCGATAATTGTGCTCAGAGGAGAGAGGAGAGAGGATGGAGGAGACTGATCTGAGGAGCTATGATCGAGGAGACACGAGAGCCGGCTTTGCAGAAGTCTTTTCACTGAATGACACGCCCCCATATAGAATATCACTCTCTGATTGGACGCTGCAGCAGCTCAGACTTCACATGAAACTTCACAAACACAACAGAGTCGCTGCCCAAGTAGCTGCCTGTTGCAGCAGCTCTCTCGTCTTTGTCCGTTTCTTGTCATTTTTTTCGTCTCTTTTTTGTCATCTTTGTATTTGGAGTGGATCATTACTTTGTATGGTTCATTTTTGGTCATGGACACCAAACTTTTTGTGGCTTTGGCTATGGCTTACTACTTTTCTCCTGTGTTTGTCTGGAGATCCTACATGTAACCATGGCTGCATTGTTTACATGCAAAATTAGCTGTTAGCAGTCTGTAGCATGTCATTGCTAACTGGTGTAGGGCTTGATGATTTCCCTCGAGCTGAGGAGGAGGAGGAATTGAGGATGACGTGCTGGTTCTCGGATGTGAGCTGGGAGGTGACGATGTGGACCTGTCCTTCTATCCATCATTGTTGGGAACGTGGGATCTAGCTCCGCGGGATGGACAAGCTAGCTGTGCTAACCCAACGGCATCGTGCTTTTCACGGACGTGGCTGACGGAGCTGACATCGGACGCTGGCGCCACGTTGGAGGAGCTTCGCCTGCTGTGAGCAGACAGGATCCAGGAGACAGAGACTGAACAGACTGCTGGGGAGGCTCAGTCCTGGACCCTGTGGAGGTGGAGACTGGCTGGGCTGGAGAGTGGTGGACGAGTGGTGGACGGGATGTCGTCATTTAATTTCTTATGGACCTTTTTGCACTTTCTATACTCTTTCTTACTTTTGTTTTCTTAAATGCTGCAGTGACTCCTGAATTTCCCCTCGGGGATAAATAAAGTATTTTCTATTCTATTCTATTCTATTCTATTCTATTCTAATGAGAGAAAAGACGAGCTGAGGACAGGCACTGAGGATCGTTCAGAAACTGATCATAAATCTGGTAATAAAGTTTTTTGAGTTTAAAGCACAAAATACTGAACACAACCATCATCAAATCAATATAACAGAGGATTAATACAGAAAACTGACTGATCAATAATATCTTCCTGAGACACAATAAGGTGGGTTATATTAATAAGCTTCAGAGGTCACAATCAGATGGGCTCTAGATAGTTCAGATAGCTAAATGGTTCATAAATAATCTCATAATTACGCATTTACCGGAAAAATGATCCATATGAGCTTCTAAACAGCACACATAATAAAAAGAGAGTAGGTTTTCTTCATGGTAACGTGTGTGTTTAACTGGTTAAAGGAACAGACAAAGCTCTGTTACTGTTTCTGTTTGATCAGTTATTACAGTGCACGTGCCCAGACGCACAAACAGCTGTTAGAGCTGACTGACAGATGATCCAGAGGTGATCAGGTGATGCCGTCATCAATGAAACATGTTGCTTCATGTGACGCTCGGAAGGAGAGGACGTCCCATTGCTCCAAAAACGAATCTCCTCCATCCTCTCTCCTCTCTTCATTTCCTCGCATCTCTCCATCATCTCTGGTGGGAGGGACTAAGACGCAAGTGAACGATGCATGTGGAGGAAGGAAGGATGGAACTTTGGAGCTTTGAGACGCACCCAAAGACTACGTACTAGCAGTGTTGCCACAAAACATTTTACGACTGTTTATACTCCTCTGGTGACTTTTTATTATTATCATTATTATTATTATTATTATTATTATTATTATTATTATTATTATTATTATTATTATTATTATTATTATCCAGAAAAACAACAAATCTAATATTCATCTGGTGTTTGGGGACTCTGATGTCTTCTCAATGAGCAGCAGGTGCTGTCGTGGGCCCCTCTCCGGTTCAGAAAACTCCAGAGGTGGACAAGTCCTCCTCAGTCACACAGCAGTCCCTCCAAGCTGCAACCAGAGCATGCAAAGCTTGTTTTCTTTTGGTCACTTCTGCTGGTCCCAACACCAGATAAAGGAGGAAGGTTGATGTTTGACATTAAGAAAACAAGAAACAATAATGGATCTTTATTAACAAACATATTACCAGCTGTTTTTTTTTTTTTTTTTTTTTTTTTTTTTACAGACTCCCTGTGTCTCCTTTGTTATTCCTCTCCCCTACAGCATTCACAGCAATTGGGACTTATTATACAAATAAGGTAAAGATATTAGGAAATTTTACTCATATTCATTTATATCTATACCTACTTTGTGTTGCCAATAACAATACAAAGAAATAATGTTGGGAAAATAGTATGTGAAAAAATGCTATATGAATAATAAAGTTAATGATTATTTGGAAATTTCCATGGGCTCATTACAGTGGGCTGGGCCAAGTCAAAGTCCCGAGTCTTCTTTTAGTCCCAGTCTGTCCCTGAACCCACTTGTTGAGCATCTCTTTCAGTTCTTGTCTTTTCAAGTGACATTAAATTTTCTCCAAAAGCACATAGAATAGAATAGAATAGAATAGAATAGAATAGAATAGAATTGAGCATAATAGAATATACTTTATTTATCCCCAAGGGTAAATTCAAGAGGTCACAGCAGCAATCAAGAAAACAAAAGTAAGAAAATGTATAGAAACTGCAAAATGTGGTGTTGGTGTCTGGTGCTAGCTCCTTTAGCCATGTCTGTGAATAGCATGATGCTGCTCTGCCTTCTGGTATTCCCTCTGTTGCTGGGTTAGCATGGCTAGCTTGTCCATCTTATTGGAGATAGATCTTATGTTCCCAATAACCATGGATGGAAAGACAGGTCCATGTCGTCACTTCTCAGCTCACACCTGAGAACCAGCATGTCGTCCTCACCACCTTCTCCTCACCTTGTGGGAAGACATCAGGCCTTACACCAGTTAGCATTGACATGCTACAGACTGCTAACTGCTGATTTCACATGTAAACAATGAAGCCATGGTGACATGTAGAATCTCCAGACAAACACAGGAGCAAAAATAGTAAAAATATCACTGAAGGCAAAACCAGTTTGGTGTCCACGACCCACAAATGAACCACACAAAGTAATGATCCACTCCAAATACAAAGAGGATGAAAAAGAGATGAAAAAATTACAGGAAACAGACAAAGATGAGAGAGCTTCAACACCAGGGTGGTGCCTGGCAATTACTTCTATGAATTATTGTTGGTGGTCAGAATCAGTTCACACCCCTCCGTGAATTAGTGTCCTATCAAACTCCACCACACCCAGAGAACTGTGTTTCCATGTCCATGCAGGTTTGAGTCATAAATAAGTGGGAGTGGCTTCACCAGGCCAGTCAAACACCAGAGACACAGGTGGGATCAACTAGGAGACACTGCAAAAGATTGAGAGATAATAAGAGCCAGAGCCAGCTAGCCAGCTAGAGCAGATGGGGGGACAGGTGGACAAGCATGGAGGGGGTACAAGTGCACACACACACACACACACCCCTCTGTATATAAAAGGCAGTATGATGTCACAGTATTTAGGATCTCAGCCAAGGCCGTCATTGTTTGGTGGCAGAGACAGAAACAGGCTGTAGCAGACTGTGAGAGCTGATGATTATTAATAGTTACATCAGAGAGGAGAGAGGCAAAGACATGGAAGAAATGATGGGATTCATACTCTTAACAGAGATATCAGGGCCTACATAACCCTGTGTGTGTCAGCATTAGACACATTAGCATCAGGTTCATGTCGGGGAGTACTCCACATCCGGACGTCAGTGTCAACGCAGCAGATATCACACAGATCACATGTTCGTGATACATTCATACATTCATCCTCCATGCAGCTGCCCTCCTGGAAACAGGAGAAATCATCATACGATGAATGGTTCTGGACCTGTGTTGTTTCTTTCAGTGTAACATCCTGATTGTTCTCTGGGTTCACAGAAAATACTAAATGGACTCATGACGTTCCCTCTCTGGTCTTCAGACTGATGTACAGAGACCACCTGTGTTAACTAATCCTGTTCACAGTCTGATGCCACAGAACAGAGGCAGTTCAGGGTTGTCGAACCAACAGTGCTGATATTGTGAAGTGCTCTGAGTGGTCAGAAAGACTGTGAGTCCATTGACCTCTGTGAGTTTTTCTGGGGAGGGATCAACAGCTCTGTGGCAAACAGGGTGTCCTGCTGTGTTTGGAAACCTTTCTTTCCAGCAGCTGATGCAAGTTACATCACAAGTACCTGAGCAAGCCTCACACACAGGTGAAGCTGTGGACTCGAGAGGATCCACGGAGGTGCAGCACTAACCACTGCAACACTGCCACACAGGCTTAAGGGGCTAAGTTTGTTCCTCAGATGCATACTGGAATCACAGTAAATCTGGGAGTGAAAAAAAAAACAGAGTTGAGCAAAAAAGAGTGAAACAGTCCCACTTCTGGAGTTTATTTGAAGATGTAGACTCCAACCTGTGTCTTAGGTCACTTTCTGTGGATGTTAAAAAATGACTTTATTCACAAAGTGTTGAGGGCTGTCATTCACCACCTCTCTGGAGTTCATTCATCACAGTGTAAAATGTCATATGACCTGTTGGTACAAAGGAACTAGCCATGTAACTGGTGTTCGGCTTCAACAAGTAGAATCCAAAAGCATCGGTTTATCACCTGGAAAGCATCGTGGGTACGTAAAGTTTGTTAAGAAATCACCTTCATTCATACATAGTTATTTCTGGGAAATGTTTGTATCGGAAAATGTATGGAACTGATCCATGAGATTATCATGACACCAAGGTTATAATAGTTAACTAAAACGAAACTAAAAACGAACTAAAATTTAAAAAACATTTCAGTTAACTCAAACTAATAAAAACTAGAAAAGAAAACAAAAACGATAAATTAACTAAAACTGTATCTTGTGTTCACAAAACTAACTGAAACTAACCAAAATTATAGACAAAATGTCTTTAGTTATAGTTTTTTACAATTCAAATTGCCTGTAGGATTTGAATTAATCCGACACATTTTCCCAACCAATTTTATGACAGTTTTCGGCAGTTTCCAGTGCTGTACAGCACCATCATAGTGATGTACCGGGACGTTCTTGTTTACTGCACTGACTGGCTGTGCACTGCGACGAAACGTAGTGGAGCAATGAATCAGAGCATGTGTAATAGTTTAATTGCATGTGAGTCTGACTTTAATTGTATTTGAGTCTGTCTTTATTGTTACTGAGTCCAAGTTTCTGATTATTAAAGCTCATATCATATTGTTTTATATAATTTATGTTTATATTATTTTTAGTTAATTCATGTATTTTTATATAATTTATATATATTTTTTAGATTAAGTTTATATTATTTTTTTGTGTTGAAGGCAGCAGCCAACAGTTCAGTAACATCATTGACTGAGCAGTGAGCACTATGTTGGACTGGGAAATAAACTGTATTACAAAATATTTACTCTGACCTTTTTGAATCCTGCACCTGGTTAATAAGGTATGAAAATCTAAAACTAAACTGAAACTAAGCCTTGTTGCAAAAATCAAAAAAGTAGGCACTTCGTGTGTACCGAAATTGTAGACATAATGACATCATCTTTTTGTTTATGTTGCTGTATTTGTCTGTTAATTTTTCTCAGAGAGGCTGAAACATCCCGCGTAGGCTTTGTTGTTTGATGATACACTGCTGCCACCATGTGGTGATGAATACCAACTACACCTCCACCAAATTCCCCATACTGCACCTGTTGTTGGTGTTTCTATAGCAACAGCCCTCTGTTACCTGGGGAAGGTGAGCAGCAGTGGAGGTAAACAATAGAAGACTAAGGCTGTAAGGAGAGGAGAGAAAACATGAACAGTCTCTTTTCCAGGTAGGAGTCTGTTTTTTTCTGTTCTGTTCTACATCACTGATGAAAGTCTGCACAGCTCCATGATCACATTAACAGCAGCTGAGCTAAACACAAACTCAACATCAGACCTGCTTGTTTCTGATTCTTTGACTCGTCCATGTAGAGATGTGCAGCTGAAGAGCATGGAGCAGACGGTGAAACATGCAGAGAAGTACCTGGGAGAGATCTGCTCCCTGCTGGCCTCATACACCAGAAAGACAGCCAGGCTCAGAGACAAAGCAGACCTGCTGGTGGCTCAGCTCTATGACTTCTCCAGCACAGAGGACCCTGAGTTCCAGGTTGGCTTAAAAAACCTGGCAGAGGATCTTGCTATGATTCAGGACTACAGGCACGCTCAGGTCAGGGACGCTGTTACTATTGAGTGATAAACTCTTGATCATGTGGCAGTTCATCATGAGGCTTCATTGTTTCAGGTAGAGCGACTGGAGACCAGAGTCGTGGCTCCTCTCAAAGCTTATGGAGACATCATCACAAACAAGCGGGTGAGTTTGACTCTTTGCTTTGTGTCGCTGCTGTCAGCTCGCCTTTCGTCTTCAACTGTCCTCAAAATAACTCCATGAGCTCTCTATCAAGGAGCTTTTTTGTCCCCACATTACACATAAAATAGAAGATCTAGTCTTTGTTTTATGTGTTGTGTGTTTTGATTTGTGTGTTGTGTGAGCTGACTGTGTGTGTCCTTTCAGACAGATCTGAAGAAGTTCAGCGCTGACCTGAAGAAGGAACTGAAGGAGCTGCAGAAGTTGGAGAATGTCAGACTGAGGAACCCTGCAGATCGACAAAGCATTGTATCCTTAACACAAGACCTTTGACCCCTCCTTCACCATGAACTCATTATGCGATCGTTGCTTCAACGTAAAGTTCATCTTTCTGAACCAGAAAAAGCCAGATGGTAAATACTGCTGCTGTGCACACAGTCATTGTTTGAAGCCACAAAACTGGACTCAAAGACCCTCTGAGGTCTTTCTAAATCAGTGTCACTTTTATCTAATCCATGATTTAGATTATCAACACCATCATCCTTTCTCAAAATACTAATCATTCGTATCTAAGGTTGGGCCTGATTTTCCTAAGGGTTATATCTTTACAGCAGTAGGTGATGGTGCTCATGGGAAATGGAGTCCTTATCCTGGAAAATAGATTCGGTCCTCACTGAGCCTTCAAGGTTAAAACAGACTCTCAAATTTACAAAATACAAAAAATAATAAGTCAGTAACTCTACATCACTTAGTTCCTGTGTTTCCAAGGAAACAGAGCGCGCCATTTTGGCGGGGTTGATTGGGGATGTGTCCCAAAACATGTTATTGTTGAAATAAAATCAGTCCATTAAAATGTTAAAAATAGTGCCCTGAATGTTATTCAGGTTTAAAACACTTTGAATGCTAAAAATATGTTTTTGTTGACAAAAAAACACCTTCCTGAGGGCGGGGCTTCAGGATTTAAATTCTTTGTACTTTAGTGCTGTCTGTCTCTTGTGTTGGTGAGCCAAAGCCAATTTTCCACCTTGGTGGACAATAAAGACATATTCTATTCTTTTCTATTGTATTCTATTCTATTAAAGGGAGTGTTGAGGAATAAGTTCGGGTTCAGAAGAAATCTGCTCACCTGTTTCTGCCGTTCTTGTTGTCCTGTGTGTTCAGTGTTGTGAGTTATTGTAGAGCCCTGACCAACCACGTCCTTTTGTAAATCTTGTTTTTTTCTGCACTCAGATATTTGTGCTATATTTTTTGGACTAAACCTGTCGACTTCCACTTTGTGTGACAGTACAATTTTTTTGTTTTGTTTTGTTTTGTGTTTTTGCAACCAGATATTTTTGAAGTGCTGCACTTTTGGACTAAACCTGTCAACTTCCCTTTGTGTGACAGTACAGGTTTTTTTTTTTTTTGTTTTCTTTTGTTTTTTTTTTTTACAAATGTATTGGTCAAAGCATAGATTTGAAAAAAAACAAACAAACAAACAAACAAAAAAAATAAATAAAATAAAATAAAAAAAATAAAAAACCCTGCTTGAAGTGAAGTCACCACCAAAACTGCTCTGCCTGGTGGCTGGCTGCCTGCAGTACGGTTCAAAACTCCATCTCCCCAGTCATTCCAGATGAGCTGTGGTCAAACTTTATAAAATAAGTACACCTGGTAGAAATGTTTCTTATAACCAGTTGTTGTGGTGATATGAAGAGATTATTGGGCTGCTTTGTGTTCAAGTTCTCTTTTTTCTGAAAAGTTTTTTTTCATTAGTTATTACAGGTTAAAAACTGGGTTTTATGTCATGTTACAGATGATGGACAGCCGTTCTTGAATAGTTTTTTTTTAGGAATAGTAAAATATATTGAGAGGGAAAACCAGGAAGAGATTAGACTCTTAGGAGAAAAGAAGAACATAATTTTTGTCAACTGGCTCAGATTCTCAGAGTCCCTCATAGTCTCTACTGCACAGACTCTGGCTGCACAATGGTGGTGACGGTGACAGTGGTTTTATGGCATCGAAACTATACAATGGTAAAAGGTAGAGCCACGCTGTCCACTCTATGTACAGTCTGTGTATCAAAGCAATAGCAGGACAGGTACATAGGAATAGTGTGGTGAATTTTTCTTTAAAAAAATAAGGAGACCAAGAAAAATAGTCTATACAGTGTTTTCACTGCAGATTTTTAATACTGTTCATTAACTTTGTGGATTAAAAAAATGCAATCTACATTTCATTTTCAGTCAAAAATATTTTCGAAACATTCTGAAAACGTTATTTTCCTGACAATCTTTTCCAGTCTCAGGTAACGTCAGTGACCTCATGGTTATCTCTTGGATAATCCTCACAGCTAATGCTTCCAGCTGATCTGAGTAACCTGCACTGATTCTCCAACAGGCTGAGGTGAACGCCCAGAAGGCGTCAAACAACGCCCAGCGCAGCGTCAGGCAGCTGGAGGAGACCATCACAGACTTCCAGAGACAGAAGCTGGAGGACGTCAAAGTCAGTGATACAGACGCTGTGGACATCTGCAGACAGTCAAACACTCAGTAAAAACTTCTCTTCTCTCTGACAGACGATTTTCATGGACTTCATCACAGTGGAGATGCTTTTCCACGCCAAAGCACTGGAGGTCTATACACACACATACCACAACCTGGAGGGAGTGAGCACTCAGAAAGATCTGGAGGTTTTTTCATGTTGATCATACCACGTGGTTATTTGGTGCTGTTTGAAATATATCTTTGAAATATGCTGTGTCTCAGTGTGTAGAGCCCAACATTCTGAAGTTTTCTAACAGTTTCCAGCGTCTTTATGCGACAATAGCCTCAGCTTGTTTCTGTTTCAGTGATTATAACAGCTTCCTAATGTCACCACAGCTCTTCAACGGAAGGGTCAAGATGTCCGACACACTGCCCAGGCCTCTGGACACTCAGCTGAGCAGCTACCCCAGTCCCCCTCTGACGTCTCCTAAAGGCCAAAGCTTCAGGTCAACACTGGCCTCTGCCTCAGGCCAAAGCCTCAGACAGCACAGCCAGCACCCAGACCCAGCCAGGAGGGTGAGCCTGGAGTCTTTCTGCCCTCATGGTGCTCGTCTGACAGCTCATCAACATGCTCTCCAGTTGGTTTGATAACTCCACTTTGATTTTTCTGTTTAAGCCTCGCAGCACTTTGCAGCGCCAGCGAGGGATGGAGGAGGAAGATGAACCAGAGGAGGAGGAAGACGAAGAAGAAGACGGAGAAGAGGATGAAGAAAATGAGATGTATGAATCGGACATGGAGGAAGGTCAGAACACCAAGGTCCAGTCCTATGCTGCTCAGTACGCCCAGATGCGCAGGTGGCAGAAGTAAAAACCTGTGCACAGGAACACACACACATACACCAACATGACCGTTCACAGCATGCTCTGAAGGAAAGTCTTCCTCCATGAAGAGCTATGTTAGCACAGACTGTTCTGGATGATTGTCTGTACTGAAATTTAGTTTGCACCATTTGAATCTGTTTATGCAGAAGCACCTCACCTGTATCATTCTGCTTCCTGAAAACACAGTCTTTGTTGCTCTCTTCTACTTTGACTTCACTCTGAAAAACAGCACAAAGGATCTGAGTGAGCAGACAGGCTGAGAGAGACTGCCTGCTCATGTAAACAGGCATCAGATGTTCTTTATGTGTACTAGAGATGTGATTTTCACAGCATAGATTGATGTCAGCTAAGAGCACTCCACTGTAACCATGTGTGAAGAAAAAACAGGTCATAAAAGTTTACCTGAATGTTCTCCACTGATGTGTATGGGACCAACTGAGGGACAAATTTGAGCTAACAGTTCCTCTGGTTGAGAATGAGCACAGCCTTCACCAGGTCTGTCCAGTTTTTTTCTTCAGAGGTTCACATTTTGATTTAGTGAAAATGACCAAGAACCAGCAACTCTTGGTGATTCATTAACCATGAAAGTGACATATAAACACTCTATCTTTCTTTTTAGTAGTTTCTGTAACAACCAGGCACTAAGTGTGCTCAAACATGATCACAGACTGATGAATTCAAGGGACAATCCCAATTATCACTGTAACCCCTCCTTTTTCGTCTTAACCCTTCCTCTTAGTCCTCTGTTTTTAGGGCCAAGGGAAAGGGGTGAAAACACATCACTTAGAAATGAGACGCCACTCGATTCACGGTACATCATCACCCCAAGACTGTTTTTCACTTCCAAAATGAGGACATTTTTGCAAGGTGATGATAAACTGATGTCAAATTAAGGTGACACATTCACAGCAAACAGACTTCACTATGATGCACTGCATTTCATGAGTGACTGGACAGCTAAGCTATGAAAAGCTATATTATGTAGCTTCTGAACAGCATAACGTTAGCTCAGCCTAGCTTATGTAGCTAATGCAGCTCCTGAATGCAGCTTAACTGTCTAACCATTAATGAAACACAGTTCATTGTAGTTATCACCTTGGTCTGACATGGGTGCAGCTATCATTAGCTTTAGCTGTAGATGTCCCTATTGCAGTGTTAGCTAGATTGTTATAATGAGTGATTTGAAAATACAACCAACAGTTTAAAACATGGCTGATATTTACCTGTAGAAGCAAAGGATAGGATATCTGATCAGAAATATCCATATGATGGGATATTTGTCATACCCCTTGGTTTCAAGTTTGGTGTGTAACAGGATGTGTAGCCCATCCCCTTGATTTTATGGAGAATTGGGACACTACTTCACTAGATGTGCACACACAAAACCAAGAATTAAGGGATAGAATTGGGATTCGCTATAATCCTCACCTGTCCCTCAGGTGTCTCTTGATCCCAGATGATCAGTGGTCAGTTTTTTGCAGTGTTGCTTGCTGATAAACATCAGCAAACTCTGCTTCTGACCAAGGAAAATGTTCTCCATTAGGGGGCGATCTTGATTTTATCCATAGACTGTATGGTCTGTCTGTTCAATCCACCAGCGCAGCCACATTTGATATGACTCTAACTTTGAGCTTCCTTTATAGCAGCTATGGAGCGCCTATTGGTCACGTGAGCTGAGCTTTGATTGGACGATCAGATGATCCTATTATCTCCTTAACCACTAAGTTACAAAAAAATTCACCCACCTTACAGTGTGTGAGGATAGTGAAATTAGCATTCTGGGCCCAAGCTGTTTTTTTGTTTTTTTTCTTAACCAGGCTGTAAATATGCTTTAATGCTGTAAAAGTCAGTTTTTATGGCTGGGTGTGTATGTGACTTCCCATCTTTCCGCACCCAGCCTTAACGAACAGCAACTTTCAGCACTTCCACAAAGGCTTCATTTTTACTGACTGGATGTTGCCTCTTGATTTTATCAGGACTGTTTTTCATATTCAGGCTATTTTTTTCTTTTTTTACCTGCAAACAAAATTTTTAGACCTATTTCTGATCCTGCATTCTGAATTATATTATGCATCAATTTTTAGTTTTTATTTGCACCAATTTTAATCTGGTCTTGTGTCCTCTAAAGTGTTTTTTGAACTCTCACATTTTCACATCCTGATAAATCCATTCTCTTAAAGACGTCAGCTGTAAGAGTTGTTGAGTTTCTGCAGAATGTACAGAGCTTTAGCTTCATACAAGTATCCTGTGCACAGTTCAGCTGTAGTATAGTGAGACGTTTATAGATGGACTCTAGTTTGGTTTGTGAACTTTGGCAGAAATGTAAATGTACACATCACTTAGACAATGATTGATCATGACTGTACAAATCTAAACACATTGAACCGGTTTATGTTATTTCATGCATAATAAACTGCATTTTTTACCTCAACCATGTAGAAAAAAAGAGTGTTTTAAGTTTCTCTATTCTGTATATCTCATGTTATATCTCAGGTTACATGGCTAGAAATAAAACAAATGTACCTTTTATGATATGTGCGAAGTCCATTGTCTCTTCATCAGGAGAACATCTCTGATGCTCTTCTTCTTTTGCAGTTATTCAGCACTTTACAGCAAACATGCAGAGGATGCCATAGTTTGATTGATGTCCTGAAGGTTTTGGGACTCAATGAAAGGTAAACTAGACAATCCACAAGACAAAATTTGACTTATAGTGTCTCAAATACACCAGATATATCTGTTTTCTGGCTCCTCTGTTGACTGTGTTCCAAGCTGTATGACTGACAGACAGCTGGAGTCACAGACCGAGGAGTTCCTGATCTTCCCTCTCCATTGATGAGTCTCTCTTCATTCATGTTGGGCTGTAAAACCTCAAACCTGTTGACCCCCGGTCTGGCTCCACTTATAATGTTTTTTTGTTGTCGAGGTCAAACTACATACCATCTGGTTTTGACACTGTTTGTTTTATTTTGAAAGTCACTGGGTGTTTTTTTAGGTAGTCTTACTTGCATTACTTCCTGTCCTACTCGATCTTCGCTACGCTGAATTGACACATCACAGCTCCAGGATCCAGCAAAGATAGGACAGTGGTGTATTTGCTGCAACCTGCTGGACTAGTCATGCAGCCGGACCTCAGCAGAAAGGATCCAGTGTGAGTTGGCTGATTGACTTGAAAAGAAACCTCTCTGATCTGGTGGCATGACGTATCTGGTGTATTTCAGCCATCATCCTCCTTCACTGGCACAATAACCTGGCCTGGATCTCTCAGTCAGAATAAAAAAGCATCCCCACTAACGGCCTCATTTTGTCAGCGTAGGAATGTTTAATATTCCAGATCCTCAGAAGCAAAAACACTTGAACATAAAAGAAAGAGGAGTACATTTCACTGAATGCACTTACAGAGCGATATCACTGGGCCGCATTGATCTGAGCTGTGATTATACTGAAGACCAGAAACACTGAGCAGGAGTAATCAGAAGTACAGGTAGATAAAGAAGATCAGTGTGGAGTTAATGCTGTCAGCCTGTAGCACAATGAAACCTCAGCTCCTTACTCTAGCTAAATATAGCAGGCTTCTTAGGAGATAAAAAAATAATCTTCACAGTAGTTTTTCATCACATCCATGCACGTCATTGTAAATCATCATTGACACACTTTAAATGGCACTTTAAAAAAAAAAAAGGAAAGAAAACACTGCCTGTTTGAAGAGCTGGCTGACGTGTGGCTGTAAGGATCAGACTCTAGGGACGTGTTGCTGGAGTGTGTGGCTTTCTGCTGTTCATTGGAACAATGATGATTTAAAAAAAAATCCTAATTTTTGACATTGAATTATCTTTTGGCTGCATTTAATGACTTTTATCAAGTGTGCACACTGTCACAAATGCACCAGACGTTTACAATGATGTTCCGGCCAATGGAGGTCACAAAACACTTCAAATTCAGCAGAAATCGGACTAAAATGATGGAGCTGTAAAGAGTAAAGCACAGGAAACTTGTCATCCCCTATACGCTCTTCATTTTTTCACGGTACAACCCCCTTTGACATTTTTAAATAGAAGACATAAAAGAAACAAATATGAAAAAAAAAAACACTTGGGCACTGTGAGCACTTGGCATCTGTCAGAAGTTAACATTTACACAGTGAAAAGAAATGAAGCAGTTTCTAGACAGCCAACACTTTCAGTGAGGTGAAACAGTCAGTTGTCCACGTTCACTCGCAGCAGTACAGTAGTAGCGTTAGTACCAATCAGCGCTTGATTGAAGGTAAAGAAGTAGAAGGTTTAGTCCACTCTCCCTTTTTGACTCTCCAGGAGACCATACTTAAATCTGATTGTTAACCAACCTATAAAGTGCTTTCAAAAATAATCTTATTATCATAATCATCCTCATCTATACAATAAATCAGTATGTCAATAAGGGCAATGTTAGGAATATGAAAGAAAGGAGAGGAGGAATTAAAAAGGGTCTATTCAGGCACGAGCAGAGAGCTCTTCTCTTTCTCCTCCTCCGGTCCCTCCCTCCCTCCACTGTGTTTCTTTTCCCTTCCGTCTTCTTTAATCTTTACTTCTTGAAGGGTGTCAGTCTTCCAATGTTATGCCAGAAAGTAGAGGTTTTGCGCTTGGGCTCAGCCAGCATGAAGACCTGCTGCTGGGGTAAAGCAGTGGGGAGGGAGGGGTGCTTCTGTCGCAGGAGAAAGTCGTAGTAGGGTCTGGTCACCGCTGAAGAGAAAGGAGTGAGACAAACAGGATTTAACACTGAAGAAATAATGCTTCAGCTGCAGCTTACACCAACATCAATCACATCAAACAGCTCTCAGTAGGAGTGTAACGAAAAAGTCGACTCACGAAAAGAAACACAATATAGGGCTGACGAAACAAAGTATTCTTTTGTTCACAATATCACAGAAAGGATTCACATAAAAAACAGCAGCTTTTTTTTTTCCCTTGATGCTTTTTTTCCTCTACTTCCTCAAAGAATTGATTCTCATGTCTGACTGACAGAACTAACATCATTATCTTAGAATAGGGAGTATCATATAATCATTGTGTTGCAGCACAAAGAAAAGCACAGTTTGCCTTTGAAACTAATATCCTATCCTGATGAAAAGTGATGATCATTCACAAAAGCTTTTCCACAAACAGAGCAGACTGGGTGAGTAAATCAAACACAACCTTCCCAACACCATGTGTAGCAGCTGACAGCTCTCAGTCTGAAAACTAACAGTGTTGTCATGTCTCGTGTTCAGACCCTCAGAATTAAACCGAACAATTAGCAATAGTCCCCTGAAAAACACTAACTGTTCTACTACTTTAGTGTACATACATTGGCTTTAGATTTAACAAGCATCAGCTGATGAGAAGGATGATTGATAGCTAGTGTTTTTCTAAAAACTCAGATACCAACATATCATATTGAAGCAGGCAAAACACACTTTTGGCAATTTTGCAGTTTCTATTATTATTATTATTATTATTATTATTATTATTATTATTATTATTATTATCATAATAATAATAATCATTATTATTTTAAAATTTTATTTTATTATTATTTTTTGCAAATTTACATGATTTCATTTTTTAAATAATTTTTTGCAAATTTTTGAAATATAAATTAATTTGTGGTTTTGTAAAAATGTTGCAACTTTCTACATTTTTTCTGCAATTTTGAAATTTCAAAATTTTGAATATTTTAAAATTAAACAAAGACATCAAATGTACAATTTTATAAATTTAAACAACTTTTAGTTTAGATAAATAATCACTAGAGTTATACACTTTTGGTTGATTTTATGGCTCCTGAATGACTTTAACAGCTGGGCTGAGGCAAAATGGCTCCTATGAAAGTAAAGGGTGCTGACCCCTGGTGTGGAGCCATTGTATTTATAAATATCCTGTTTTGCCAGTGCCACACCTGCAGAAACTAAACAGTAAAGCATTAAAATTCAGGCCCTTCAATTTTTTTCCTTGATTTTATTTCATGCATCTTTGAAGTTTATTTTGCTGTTTATTTATCTCATGAAATTTTGTGCCACAAAATTTTGTCACACCCCTAGTTCTTACAATTTCATACTAAAGGCCCATCATCATAGCAAATGGTCTTAATGCTGCTGAAGACAATTTTACATAGATACTGATTTATAGTGAATGAATCTCCACACAGAACAGAGAGCAGTGAAGATAATTCCAAATCTGAAATTCATTCTTTAATATCTTTGTCTCCTTAATGTTTTTTGCCCATTTTCATAAATAGCCGTGCTGTTCTATTTTAAAGGAGAGGTATTTTTAGTAGCAGTCAAACCTTCTCTGAGCGTCTGTGTGAGATTCTTCAGGAATACAGGTCACACAGTTTCAATAAAAAGCACAGCTCTATGAATTATTGATCAGTGGTTATGTATTAAACAGAGGAGGATGGCTTTCATCCAGGCCCAGGAAGGAAGAAATCTGGAGATTTATACTGTGTTAAGACTTGAGATGTTTTACCAATCAGTGTTCTCTCAAAAAAAAAAAAAAGGTTTAAAAAAACACATTTTGATGACAGAAAATTTTATTGAAATAAGTACTGCACAAGAAGCCTGATCCTATGAGGAGAGCTTTGACAGCTGTAGGTTGATGATGAAAATCTCTTTCATTTGTCTGGAGCTACAACTAGTCTTCACATCTACCTCTCCAGCTAATAAACATCCTTTTCATTCCACCATGTGATGCAGTGACAAACTGAGGGAGTTTACAGACATTAACAAAGGGACCTCTGTCATAGCAGCACTCAGTGGTGAAACAAAGCACTGTACAAATGTCCGGAGCTCTGTTAATGGTGAAGGAAGTGGGCAGACCGGTGAATTTCCACTGTATCTGCTCCTCCTCAGTGTATATTCTCACTGCGCTGCATCAACATAAACCACAATGAGCTGCTCAAGGATTAGGAGGGTCAAACTACTAAAATCTCACTGTTGGACTCTCTGTCTGCACCTTACCTTTGGGTTTCCCAGCTGGATGGCTTTTGCAGGCGTTCAGCATGGCCTGTTTCTTCTGGACCTCTGTGAGAGAAAAGCCTGAAAAGAGGACAAACAAACACACTTTATGGAGACAAACAGACAAAAACATTTCAGGAAACCTAGCAGCAGACCAAGGATCAGTTTGAGGGGGCTATGCAGGGTTTAGACGTGTTCAAAGATTGAATGTAGTAATAACAGCAGACAGCATCAGAAGAACGGGCAAACGGAGTGACCTCATGTTCAGGGCAAAATAAATCCATGATTACTTTATGGTACCGTAATAACAGGCCAGCGTGGTGTATTTCCAGTTAAATCTCAGTATTAATATTTTGTTTGAATGCTTGGCATCAAAACATCCAAAACTCTTCATTTTCTTCACTGTTGTGTTGTTTATGTTGATGTTTTAATTGGAGCCTACTACTTGAAGCATTTAACACCATGACGTGTAAATGTTCAAAAGTGTCCTGGAAAATTTGGAAGACAGCTTTTTTAGCCACGACTGCTGTGTGGTGTAGGCATACACAGTCAAAAAAAAGGATGTCATCTCGAAGTGAGGTCGCTACAAAAAACTGCCCCCCCTGGTGGCTGGCTGCAGTATAGTTCAAAACCTCTGTCTCCCCAGTCACTCCAGATGAGCTGTTGTCAAACTTTTAAACATAAATACAACCCCCATCCGTGCTGTGGTGATAAGAAGATATGATTGGGCTGCAATGTGTTCAAGTCCTCTTTTTTCTGTGGTTTCTTTTTCATTAGTTATCAGTAGGGCTGTCATTTTAACGCACTAATTAGATTAATTAATTACAACGCAAATTAACGCGTCATAAAAATTAACGCAGATTAATCTGGATCCCAAACCCGCGAGGCGTTCAAAGACGCACTTATTTTCAAATGTCTAGCATTTACAAACCGTTTGTCCTACATGGAAAAAGTGGTATTCTCGTCAAATTTTCAAATTTCCGACAGTCCCTGAATGTATCACACCTGGCAACATGCTTTGAACGGGGGGGGACTGCTGTCCACATCTCGTTTATTCATTCGTCCTTTTTGAAAATCTACAGAAAATCAACCGTTTGTTCAATTCTGTAAAAAACAGGTAATTTTACACTCTCTACTGCATCAAACAAGCCCTGAATGATCGAAAAAGGTTCTTGTATTTAAATCTAAAGAATTCTTTGAAAATTTGCTTCCATCTTCCTGGTGTCATGTTTTAGCTTGGGGCTGCTCTGCACCAATCAGCAACAGTTTGTGTGTTCAGAGCTTGTAAAACTGAGAATACTTCACTTTTCTTTGATCCATGACTTGAAAAAAGTGTTTGCACATAGTTCCTCACAGTTTTTAGCCTTTAGCCCTGGTTCTCCTGACCTCATAGAAGTATAGAAGTTCATATTGCAGTGAAAATTGAGTCCACATCGAGTAAAAATGTGAACAGAAGCAAAAACCGTCCTAAAAATCAAATCAGCTTATCTTAGGTGCAGGACTGTGTAGATTTTGTGAAGATAGAACCATAAAACTTTCTTCATTTGTTCCTTATGCCTCAGGGTACCTAAAATGTGTTGTATATATTCCCACCTTATTTTTAAATGTTTTTTTAATGTCTTTTAATGTAATTTTAATGTCCTGGAATTCAAATTCTTTATTTTGGGACCTTAAGCAGATATGACATTAAAATGCGATTAATTAGATTAATTAATTACAAATCCTGTAATTAATTAGATTATTTTTTTTAATTGCCTGACAGCACTAGTTATCAGAGGTTAAAAAAGAGGCTTTTATCATGTTTAATGATAACTGACAGCTGCCCTTGTTTATTTTTTTGAAATAGTAAGATATGTAAGTAAAAAGAGCCAAAAAGAAAGAAGACTTTTTAAAAGAAAAAAAAAAAACACTTTTATTTGTCCCTCAGCTCAGCTCCACTCAGATTCTTTACTATGCAGACTCCCTCGGTCGCCTGTGACTGGGGTAGTTTGGCTTTAAAACTTTTACTGTTACTGTGGTACGGGGCCACACTGTGCATTCTACAGTCTATGGGAGTGGGAAATGTATAACATGTTGAATGTATTGAATAGGCATCTCTAGTGAGAAAGTAATGTACATTTGTTTGTGTTCAATGAAAGTAGAAATCCCGCCAGAAAACCATAGATATATTGATTTATGCTAACAGCCAGCATATCAAAGTAATTTCCTGTGTGCATTAGCATTAAGCTCGCACTAGGTTTGATATTGTTTTTGGTACATTAGGGGATGTATAACAAGTTGAAAGTAGTGAAAGGAATCTCTGTGAGGGAGTAATGTTTTAGTGAGCTCTCACAGAGCTCGCATGTGTAGCCCTGTTTTCACCTGATGCTTTAATAAAAGTACAAACACAGGAAGTGAGAGGTTTATACACATAATTAAACTGACTTTAAAGTATGACTAACCTTGAAACAGGATGGAGTTATAAGTTTAAACAAAAAAAAGCAAAGCTTTTAGCTCAGGCTAGCTAGTGTTAACAACTTACCTTCAATAAGGTAATTTGACCAATTTACTGTTTGTGAACAGTTACAGCTGTGCGTGCATGTTGGCAACAAAAGGGCTGTGAACTACAATGGCTTGTCAAATAATGCGAGGGTGTTACATACACAAATTAAAAACTAGATTTAGAATATCAGGAGTTGAAATTATCTCTTTGTGGTCAAACCTGGTTACCCTGAGGTAGGATAAAGAAGACATATTTGATAATAAAACCACAGACGTTGCTGGTGTTTCAATGTAAAGTGTGACCCTGTTAACTGGTAACTTATTAGCCGATAATCACTGGCACGTTTGGCTGAGAGTCACCAGTTAGCACAGTCACTCTTTGCTCCACAACACCAGTAGCTCTGCAATGGTCAGAACAAGACAGGAACTGACTCCATGCTGTGACAACAACTGACCACAAAAAACCCAGACATTTTTATGCTACTTACCGCCTCAATTTGCTTCAATTTAGTCTTTTAAGATGGCTAACTTGTCTGAATGAACGAAGCTTAACGCAGCTTTCGTTACCAAAATGCGCGCACATATTTTTGCTAACATTGACTGTGAATTGGTCTCTACAATTTGACGATTCACCTTAAATTATCAACAAACACTTTAGGCAACTCCAGCAAACACCTTGTTTATTTAGTCTCTGCCATCATAACACTGTCTGCTGTTACTGTCTAATGTTTTTGGTAACTAGAAATGTCAAGGCATCCTTACGCCAATGCTGAAAGGATACATGCATAGAGCCTATTAATGCTGGGGATGTTTTTTTAACCTCATTTTGTTGTTTTACAGGATACACTGAATTCAACTTCTCTGGGAACCTTTTCTTCCTCACCCGACAGTAAAACTCCATATTGTGTTCTGACAATTGGCATTAAGGTTTTCAAAATCCAACTTCAATTCACTAAAATTCAAAAATGGACTCAAAGAAGATTAATGCTTTGTCTTTTCTTTTGATGAGTGCTGTTTGACATGATTCTGATGTTGAGATATCACTGACGTTTTAGAAGAACAGATAATAATGTCTTGCTTTTGAAGGGATTTCTACCAGTCAATGGAGAGAAATCTAAATGTAGCAAATCCTATGTTATATCTACAGTCCAGAGAGGAAGTTGGTCGCAATCTGTAGGAGTCAGCTGTGATATGCAGAGGCAGATTGTAACACCTCGGATGTCATGGAAACAAAGTCAGCTCAGAAGACGATGAGTAGAAAGCGATTTTCTAACATTTCTACTTTGCAGTGTTTCTTTAAGTTACGGACATAAGGTGTGTAGGTACCTGTCTCACGGTCATGCTGGACTTGTAGCCTCTCGTCGGTGAACGCTCGAAGCCAGCGTTGTTTCTGTTCAGGTTTTTTGGCACACAGAAGATGGACCTCATCACCAGTCAGAGAGCGTAGCTTCAGGGCGTTCTTCACACTGATGTTGAAGTGCTTCTCTTTTCCATCCTCCACATCTATCACCTCCATGTGGTCCATATCCATGCGACCCTTATAGTACAGCATGTCCCGGCGCAGGAGGTCCTGTGATTGTAAGAGAGGCAGACTCAGCCAAGACTGCTTTTAAATTAAAGACCTGAGCTTGCAGAACAAGCAAGATCAAGCTTTACTGAGTGTTTGATAAATGATGTTTCTTGGCACAGACAGAGCAAACAGATAAAAAAAACTGTCCTATTTCTGCTCAGTTGTACCAGTGCAACCTTGGTGTGCTGAGTGCTGAGGTCTTTATGTGTTACTCATATCATTTCCACACAGAATACTGGCTGTAGAGGGGAATCCTCACTAACCATGGGACTAACTCATCAGACAGCTGCACTGAACCATCCTGGAAAAGGCTAAAACGTGACAGGAAATAAACCCGGGGTGTTGTGTGTGTAAAACAAAGTGAGGAGAGCTTGGAGGCACCTTTTTGCAGTACACCATCTGATGGTCGAAGAGGAAAAACATTCTCTGCTGACTCTTCGCCTGTGGCTGGGACAGCTTGGTCAACTCCCCCGAAAAGACCAGATCAGAGCTTCTGCTCAGGACATCCTCACCCTGCATGGAGAAAAACACACACACACACACACACACACACACACACACACACACACACGGGGTGTTCAGCGATACCGAATCACATCTTACTCTTCAACTGAACAGCTTTTCAGTACAAAGATGCGTTACCTCCCAGTCCTCTATTGAGCTCTGCCACTGAGCGATCTTGTCGATATTCTCAAGGCGCCGTTTCCTCTCGTTGATAAGTCTGGCCACATTCTTCATGGCGTTTAAGGCTGCTTCCACGTCTTTGTAGTCCCTGAGGAGAGGCAGGTGTTACAGCAGAGGCTTTCTGAATGGGACCAACCATACTTCATCATTTCAAGAAAAACATTATGTCATCTTGTGTTGTACACAAACGCTATGATGGATTTTAACTTAAAGATGCTATTAGAAGGATCTGTTTGAATTAGGATGCAGTGACACATTTTAGCCAGAGTCTCACACACACTGTCATGAAAATGTGACTCTTAACAAGGCAGGTGTTTTGGAAATAAATGGTGATCATATCTTTTTTTAAAAACAACTTTCCTTTGTTTTAATTTTATTTTACTGGATATAGTGTAACGAGGTAAGGTATTTCTCAACATTAGCGCTGTTGTTTGAAATGTGATAACAAGCAAACTTGTCAGTTCATACAGTAGATCAGTAGCTGTCCACATGTAACAATACTGACAGCCTGGTGCTCCAAGACATGTCTGTAAGTGTAATGTTAGTAAATCCTGGTTATGTCCTGGCAGTCATCCACCAATCAGAGCTAACATAACCTCACTCTTCATTTTATTGATAGACTCTCAAGTTTGAACAGACCACTGCAGAATAACTGCTGACTGTGGGTTGGAATGAGCATTAGCACAAACAGATTAACCTGTGTTTGGCCTTTAGCTTGTGTTGTTTGCCTTTAGTGCTTGTTTAAGCCATTAGTTTTTGTTTTAGGCTTTAGCTCATGTTTTTTTTTGCCTTTGGCATTTTTTTTAGCCTTTAGCTTGGGTTTTAGCCTTTAGCTTGGGTTTTAGCCATTAGCTCTTGCTTTAGCCATTAGCTTGTGTTTCAGCTATTAGCTTATGTTATAGCCTTAAGCTTGTGTTTTTTGCCTTTAGCTCTTGTTTTAACCTTTAGCTCCTGTCTAAGCCACTACATTCTGTTTTAGCCATCAGCTCCTGTTCAAGCTTTTAGCCCCTGTTTAAGCCATTACGTTGTGTTTGAGCCTTTAGGTAGTGTTTTAGCTATCAGCTCATATTTTGTCTATTAACTTGTTTAAGCCATCAACTCATGCTTTTTGCTTTTAGCTTTTGTCTTAGCCATTAGCTACTGCTTTAGCCATTAACTTGGGATTTAGCCTTTAGCTTGTGTTTTTTGCTTTTAGTGCTTACAGCCCTTAGGTCCTGTTTTAGCCATTAGCTCTTGTTTTAGCCTTCAAATCACGTTTAACCCTTTAGCTCATGCTCTATCTCGCTCTTGTTTATCTTTCCTCTGCTCCCCTGTCCTTTTTCTGTTTGTCAGTTAGGCTCCTGTGTCCACCATCACTACAAAATTAATCACAGAAATAATTTTCAAAAGAGAAAAATACTGATTTCTCTTCTTACTACTAAACTTCATCGGATGGCATGGTATTGCCCTAGAGACTTAAACTGCTGTAAATCAATCCAGCCTTGCTTAACTGGATTGGGAAACTATGAAGTAGCAGTTGGTAATCACAATATTGGCACTGATAATCACATTTTAAAGTGTGGATTACGATCAGACATAGATCTAGAAGAAAGAAAGCAGAAGAAGAAAGAAGAAAACAGACTTTTTCAAGATCACTTAAAATCTCTTCACAGCCTCTTTAAACCTTAGTTTTGTGTATGCTGCCATAACACTCTGAGTACAACACAAAAGTTAGCTTGTGCATCTTAAAATCCATCATCAAACTAAGTTTAATAATTTGAATCATATGCACAAAAATAAGCACATTTAAAAGACTTGAAAGACTATTTCCTTTTTATAAGGTTTAAAAATGAATTGTTTTTATTTTCAGTGAAGAACATACATCATGTCCTGAGCATAAATCAAAAACTGCAGTATGCCTATGTTGACCAATGAGAGCTGCTATCATTGGTTAATGTAGGAGGTTTGTAGTCATCCATCCTGTGTATTGATTCTAACATGTTGTGTTTACCTGTGCTGAGGGTTGGTGTATTTGAGCAGCTCAGCCAGCTGAAGCGGGTACTTGCAGATCTTCTGTACTGGGGTGAGCAGAAACCCGTCTAAGGAAATGTCGATCATCTTCTGGAGCAGCCGACAGGCCTCAAAGAAGAACACGTACTTGTTGACCTTCATGAGCTTTGAGAGCTGGACGCAGGCATTGGGGTGGTTGTTGCAGTACTCAGAATAAATCTGGAAATCTGTTTGCTGAAAGAAAGGAAGAAGAAGCAGGTTAACAGCAGGAAAACTGCTGAGCTGTGATGTCTTTTTGCAGGTATGTACATGTTTTTATTCATGAAGAAAAAGATTTGGCATGTTAAGATTTCTCACATGTTCCAGGAAGCAGCAGCCGATCTCACTGATGTGCGGCTGCTCCTTGTTGAACTTCTTCTCCAGACCTTTCAGGAACTTCCTCTGGAACCGATAGATCTCCTCGATGTTTCCGAAGATGGTACGCAGTTGCTCCTCATTAAACATGTCTGTCCTTTTGCGGCACTGTTTGATATAGCCCTGAAAGAGACAGAGACATGCTCTTATAATAAAAACACTCAGGCTTTTAGACTGGGTGCAAATAAAGGGGGCAGGACTCAGGACCTATTCTCTCATGTGTGGGGCACGGTTTTTCATTTTATGGTCAGTGTAAACTTAGGATGTGTGAACACACATTAACACAGTCTGCAGCTTTGACAACAGTAGAAACTTACACTCTGAGTGAAGTAAACTGATGCCCTATTTTCATGACATGAACTAAAAAAGTCAGGGAGAATAAACGTTCCAGACCTCACAGATGTCCTTCAGGTGCTTGATGTAGTCCCTCTCAGTGCTCATGATCTCATTGATGACGTTGGTCCTCATCTGCTCCTTGCAGGGTAAACCAGGTCCCAGCAACAAGCCAAGACCTGCCCTGTCCTTCTCCCCTGTTTGAGCCTCCTCCAGATGGGCCAGATACTCCTCCATGGGCTCATCCTGGTTCACACGCAGCTGAGGAAGACAGGGAACTAAGAACCCCAAAAAGATCTCTAGTTCTCGCCAACATAACTTTTATTGGCTGGTTCTCTGTTCTGATTAAATTAATGAATATGAAATCCATGCACAGTTATTATTTGTTAAATGATTATGAAGCTATCATTGAAAAAGAATAAAGTGAACTTCTTTAAACAGTTTATTAACAAACTGAACCAAACACAAAACACATGATTCAGAGTGGAAGTAAAAGAAATGGCTGCAACAGGTTGGGTTTTGTAAAACTCAGATCAGCCTTTATGCAGCAGCTGGAGTTATCATTTTAAAGAAATTCTTCTATAGTTTTGTTTTTTGTCTTTCATCAGCCATACAGGGTTTGTCTTACCCGCACAAAGCTGGCAGGGAACCAGCCCTCGCTGTCCATGATGCGACCCCACCACCACTCTTTGTTGGTGGCATCCACTACTTCAATGACATCCCCAGCCTTGAAGCCCAGCTCCTGGTCGTCCATGGTGACATGGTCCCAGAGGGCCTCAGCATACACCACGCTGCCATCACTGATCAGCTGGACAAAGGTAGGAACACATACTTCATTAAGGCTCCTTCACATCCTTTTTCAGCAGATTGTGGAGTAATGTGGGCAGAACTTGTTTCATTATGTGCTGTAATGCTTTTGATGCCATTTTCAGTCATCTAATGAAAATTGGCGCTTCACTTACACCTCATGTGGAGTGAACAAGGAGTTACTGATGAATAATTAATCACTTTGAGAAAAACATGTTGAAACCTCTTCAGTTCAGCCAGTTTCCTTCTTTTGTCTCAGTTTACCACGGCACCATTTTGTGCATTAGTAAACCTCAGGTGTGCTGCAGGGGAAGTGTTCACTGTGCTGCTTTTGCGTCTGACCACAAGAGACCAGCTTAATGGACAGATCTTAAAGAGGGGGTACTCTGCTTTCTGATGATGTAATCATGGATCCTGAGTACCAATGCTGGATGTTCAGACTGAGCATGTGCAGATTTTCAAACCATTACATATTCAGATGTCAAAACCCCTGAATCTGTCTGTAAAGTGATCAAAATGCTGTTCAAAAAATAAAGCAAGATCTTCACAAGATCTTCAGATGGCTGGCCAAACGAGAGATGGGGGTTTTGTGGAGCAGAGAGCCTTAAAGAGACAGTAGCTAAAATTAAGTATTTCAGACAGAGGCTAAAATTAAGGTCTTCTGGAGAGAGATTTTTTTTTTTTTTTTTTTAACTGTAAATCATGTTAAGTTGCGACTCAGTCATCAGAGGGTCAGAATAAAGACCAAAAAAAAAGAAATCACAAGTTTCAGGAGCACACTGCAAAAAATGGCAATCCTATCGAGTGTTTTGTTACATTTTAAGTGAAAATTGTTTTGTTATACTTGATATGAGCCACATTCAACTTAGAAAAATGTCTTGTTTCAAGTTATTTAAAGACAAAATAGAGGTTTAAATTTTAACTTAAATAAGACAGAAACAACTGAAAAGATCTCATTTTTTGCAGCACAGGACCAAACCTCCACAACATCTCTTTTGGCACTTTTTGTAGTTAACCCCCTCCAACCCCTTTATTCTCATGTTCTTCACTCCTCCCTCTCTCCCTTCCTGTTTGTCTCTTTCCTTCTGTACTCAGGGCTCTAAAAGCCGGTTAGGGTAACTGGGAGCTAAGGCAGATCCTGTAAACTTCACAAACCAGCAACAGCGAGAATTTCAAAGTCATATTCAAGATCACTTTTTCCAGTTGAATCAATAAATCACTGTTAGATCACTTTCTGTTGATGGTTAGGTTCTTTCTAGTCAAACGTCTCTTTATCATGCTTTTCAGCAAGACTGTATTTCAGCATGACGCTGCTTTAGGCTTATTGTTGTTTGTCTGAATGCTAACTGAGGAAGTGTGTGCTGATTTACAGAAAGCATGTTCACTGTAAAAAAAATTTAGTGTCTAAAACTTCATCCAAAGTACAGCTGAGGCTGATGGTGGTTTAAAAGAAACATCACTAAGTTTTCAATGATTTCATCCAAACATGACCGACAAGCGCTAATCAGACAAAGAGTGTGTGCTAAGTGAATGTAAAGCGTGTGGTCTACACTGATGTACTAACCCTGTGTTTATTCAGACTGGGAGCACACAAAGACACACCGCAAAAAAATGAAATCATATCAAGTGTTTTTGTTTTATTTTCGATAAAAAAGTCTTCTTAGACTAAATATGAAACACATTCACCTGACCAGTCCAGAAAAATGCCGTTTTAGGTACCATATTTTCCGAACTACAAGGCGCACCTTCAATGAATGGCCGATTTGAAAACTGTTTTCATATATAGGGCACACCACATTATAAGGCGCATAGGATAGAAGCTACAGTAGTGGCTGGGGTTGCGTTATGCATCCACTATATAGAGCTGCGCTGAAGTAAATGGCAACAAAACAGTCAGTCAAACTCAGGCTACATCCACATGGAGCCGCACATTTTCCTATCCAACTATTTTCTGTGCCGTTTTCAAAAAAAGTGTGCTGTAAAGACGAAGCCGTTTCTGCCGTCCACAAAAGCTGTTTCCAGAGATCAGTTCACAATAAACTAGAGAAGAAGCCTGGGCCAGCCTGTGAGCTAACGTTAGCACTTAGCAGAATTCCTCTTTACTGGATCTTACCACTTACTGCTGATACTTTGGCAATGCCCCCTGACTACGGTAGCCATGATTAATCAATATTGATCCATATATAAGGCGCATCGGATTATAAGGCGCACTGTTAGCTTTTGAGAAAATTGAAGGCTTGAAGGTGCGCCTTATAGTGCAGAAAATATGATAATTTAAAGACAACAAAGAGGTCTGAATGGCTTGTGACAAGTTGAAAAAATCTGCCACTAGAAAAAGAAAAAATTGCTAGAAAATCTGCTTGAAAATACAATGAAATGAAATGTCTTAACTCAAGAACTTTTTCTCTTGTTCCAGTGGCAGAATTTTTTTAGTTGTTACAAGCAATTCAGACCTCATTTTTGTCTTAAAATAAGACTGGTCAGTTGAATCTGGCTTATATCAAGCATAATAAGACAAATTTTACTTAAAATAAGAAAAAGAAACACTTGATGAGATTTTACACTGCAGTTGTTTGTTGCCTTGCAGGAAACTTAAAGGTCTGCGGTTTTTCAGAAAATCAGGGCTGCTTGCTTTCTTGTTACATCCGACTCTTTTTAGACACTGGGGGCAGCTCAGCTAAGATGTAAGAGTGCAGTGGTTTACTATAACATTCAGATGTTTGCATCTCAAAGGCAGTGGAGTGAGCCGGTAAACATTCCTTTTAAACTCAAGCAACCAGCAGTGACAGAGCGACACTCTCAGGTTTTATCTGTTCACCTGGCGTGTATCTGCTCCACTTATCTTTGTTTTTCATCTCCACTCCACTCTGATGTCTCAGGCCAAGAAGCTTCATCTGAGCTGAAACTCACTAGATCGTTCTAAATAGCTAAAGGGAGCTAACAGCAGCTGATAATTCTACATGAGCTTTTTAGTGCAAGCTTTTACATTTCAGTGCATATTGTATAGTTTCTTATTTATTTCAGATATATGAACCCATTTTAGTGTCTTCAGTGTGACGAGCACTCAAATCAAAATGCCAGCAAAGAGGTTTCTCCCACTCAACGCGCTCCTTAACTAGGGGGAGAAATAAGAGATTAAAAGAAGAGGATGAAGATCCTGTTTCATAATTTATCATGTGACAATGATGAATTCATTTGGTGCTTTGAAAAGCACACAGTTGCATTATTGATGAACTGTGTAAGGAAATATTTATGTTGAAATGCTGACTCAGCATTTCAACATATTGTTATCCTGTGACTTTATTATGTTGAAATGCTGACTCAGCATTTCAACATATTGTTATCCTGTGACTTTATTCCACTTCTTCTTCTTCTTCTTCTTATTCTTCCGTACGTTTTTTGGCTCTTTTCACAGCCTTCAAATTTTGTCCGATTTTCACCGTTCAACTTTTAAACTATTCAGCTTGTTTAGGAATAGTGTGCTATATCTTTTCACTTTTCTAACTATTAAACTTTTTGATTTATTCAGCTTTTTCCAAAAAAATTTCTCTATGTTAAACAGATGGGAAATTTCAGCTCCTCTGACTAAAATCTGCTTCAACTTCAACAAGCTCTAACTTCAGCTTACTCCCACTTACAGACTTCATTTTTGCTTTAAAATGTTCACTGATCTTTCCACTACTGATATCTGTAATAACTTTTTTAATATCTTCAACTGTTTTTGAGATTTCACTGTATAAGCGACACAAACTTTTCACTCTTTTCACCTCTCCTCCTGCTCTCAGAGGGCGGAATGTTTTCAATTTGACTGAGAGAAGCAGCTGCTGCTACTGAAAAAAACTGCCGATTAACCTGCCATAAAATTCTCAAACTTGACTCAAATCAAACAAAAAAGGCTGCTTCTCCTTCAACTTCAACTGCTTCTACCTTTTGCAGACTTTGACTCGAGACTCTGTTCACACATTAAACTGGTCCTATTCTCCTCATCTCATTTACACATTAATCATAGATTTCTGCTTTCTTCTACATTTTTGAGATTTCACTGTTTGGTTTCTCTCTCTTTTTATTTAATTATTTTAACTTTTGTAGGCTGATTTACATTTCCACTGTATCCACTTTCTTTATCCACTCATTGTCTGTGCCTCATTTCTCTTAACATTTTTTTTTTCCTTTATTTTACATTTTCAGTTTTTTCCACTTTTATTCAAACTTTTCCAGCTTCAGCATTTCAACGCATTTGCTGCAAGGAAATGCAACTTCTCTAGTTAAACTTCTTATTCTTCCGTACGTTTTTTGGCTCTTTTCACAGCCTTCAAATTTTGTCCGATTTTCACCGTTCAACTTTTAAACTATTCAGCTTGTTTAGGAATAGTGTGCTATATCTTTTCACTTTTCTAACTATTCAACTTTTTGATTTATTCAGCTTTTTCCAAAAAAATTTCTCTATGTTAAACAGATGGGAAATTTCAGCTCCTCTGACTAAAATCTGCTTCAACTTCAACAAGCTCTAACTTCAGCTTACTCCCACTTACAGACTTCATTTTTGCTTTAAAATGTTTACTGATCTTTCCACTACTGATATCTGTAATAACTTTTTTAATATCTTCAACTGTTTTTGAGATTTCACTGTATAAGCGACACAAACTTTTCACTCTTTTCACCTCTCCTCCTGCTCTCAGAGGGCGGATTGTTTTCAATTTGACTGAGAGAAGCAGCTGCTGCTACTGAAAAAAACTGCCGATTAACCTGCCATAAAATTCTCAAACTTGACTCAAATCAAACAAAAAAGGCTGCTTCTCCTTCAACTTCAACTGCTTCTACCTTTTGCAGACTTTGACTCGAGACTCTGTTCACACATTAAACTGGTCCTATTCTCCTCATCTCATTTACACATTAATCATAGATTTCTGCTTTCTTCTACATTTTTGAGATTTCACTGTTTGGTTTCTCTCTCTTTTTATTTAATTATTTTAACTTTTGTAGGCTGATTTGCATTTCCACTGTATCCACTTTCTTTATCCACTCATTGTCTTTTCCTCATTTCTCTTAACATTTTTTTTTCCCTTTATTTTACATTTTCAGTTTTTTCCACTTTTATTCAAACTTTTCCAGCTTCAGCATTTCAACGCATTTGCTGCAAGGAAATGCAACTTCTCTAGTTCATTATTAAGATTTTTACAACTTCTGGTCCAAACCATGTTCACTTCCTGCCATCTTTCCAAATCTGTAAAATCCACCAACATCAGTGGCCCACTCATGGCAACAAAGCACCACAGTCTTTTTTTTTTATGTTGAAATGCTGACTCAGCATTTCAACATATTGTTATCCTGTGACTTTATTAAACTTCTTATTCTTCCGTACGTTTTTTGGCTCTTTTCACAGCCTTCAAATTTTGTCCGATTTTCACCGTTCAACTTTTAAACTATTCAGCTTGTTTAGGAATAGTGTGCTATATCTTTTCACTTTTCTAACTATTAAACTTTTTGATTTATTCAGCTTTTTCCAAAAAAATTTCTCTATGTTAAACAGATGGGAAATTTCAGCTCCTCTGACTAAAATCTGCTTCAACTTCAACAAGCTCTAACTTCAGCTTACTTCCACTTACAGACTTCATTTTTGCTTTAAAATGTTCACTGATCTTTCCACTACTGATATCTGTAATAACTTTTTTAATATCTTCAACTGTTTTTGAGATTTCACTGTATAAGCGACACAAACTTTTCACTCTTTTCACCTCTCCTCCTGCTCTCAGAGGGCGGAATGTTTTCAATTTGACTGAGAGAAGCAGCTGCTGCTACTGAAAAAAACTGCCGATTAACCTGCCATAAAATTCTCAAACTTGACTCAAATCAAACAAAAAAGGCTGCTACTCCTTCAACTTCAACTGCTTCTACCTTTTGCAGACTTTGACTCGAGACTCTGTTCACACATTAAACTGGTCCTATTCTCCTCATCTCATTTACACATTAATCATAGATTTCTGCTTTCTTCTACATTTTTGAGATTTCACTGTTTGGTTTCTCTCTCTTTTTATTTAATTATTTTAACTTTTGTAGGCTGATTTACATTTCCACTGTATCCACTTTCTTTATCCACTCATTGTCTTTTCCTCATTTCTCTTAACATTTTTTTTTTCCTTTATTTTACATTTTCATTTTTTTCCACTTTTATTCAAACTTTTCCAGCTTCAGCATTTCAACGCATTTGCTGCAAGGAAATGCAACTTCTCTAGTTTTTTTTGATGTCATGACATCAGAGGCAGGCCCATGGTTAACACAGTAGCTCTAAAACATGCAGCGGTACAGTCTGTGCTCTGCAAACAAATCAGCTTTCCAACAGGCTGCACCCAGCACTGAATGCTTTTTGAGCCTGGGTTGAAAAGGAGAGATCCACGTGAGGCAAAGGTGAGAGTAAAGAGAGATAGATCAGAGAGAAGAGGCACAACTAGAGAGGGAGACAGAGGAGGAGGAGACAGTGAGGGAGACAGAGGAGGCAGAGAGTGTGAGACGAGGAGAGATGGAGCCGGCGCTATCGATGGAGACACTGCAGTGGTCATATTTCACACTGCCTCATACAAACCAGCACCAGTTTCACTGCGTCAACACGGCCCCTGGCTCCACAGAGGGGATCCATTATGCTGCTTAGCCCTTCATTCCTGCAGAGGCTGCACAAATCAGCCCACCATCGCTCCTCTCTGCAAGCTCGTCTCTTTCAGAGAAACACCCGCTTCTCACTCCACCTTAGCCGTGCTGTTACAGAACAAGTCCTTTCATTTTCTTAGCACCACTGATACATCATGGCAATAAGGAATACAGACAATGTGACTGTTGCTAGGCAACACACCCACACCATCTTGCCTTTCTGCTGTCTTTATCTCCAGATCCTTCTTTGAGTGCATGACACCGCAACATGCTCTAATAATGACATGTTATGATAGTAAACACGTTCATACAGCTGCTGGAAGCAGGTTGAGCTTTGAGACAGTGCTCGAGGAATACTTTCACTTAAAACACACACTGTGACACACACACACCCTCAAACATGAGCAGCTTTGTCTCTGAAACCTTTTTCCTGAAATCTAGGATTCTAAATCAAACCTTGTCTTTTGTCTTTATAGCTCAACCAATATGTAAAAGTCAGCTGTTGTGTATCTCAAACCAAAATTTCTAAGATTATCAGTGAATTTTTTCTCACCTTATTTTGCCAAATAAGTCAGCACAGTGGTGCAAAGGTCTGCATCTTCACACTTTTGTAAAATTTTTTCCTCTAAATTGATACAGCAATAAAAAACTGAGATATTAACAGATAACTAAACTCAAAAGCTGACAGAATGATGATTGGACCTCCTGTGTTCAGAACCACCTGCTGTACCAGCACACCGTACTGACGTGGTCCAAATCTAAACGTGAGCAAAATCTGCTAAAACTCACAGAGGTCAAATTCATTCAGGAAATAAACTCAGCGGACCAGTGTACTTCATATTTACTGTTTCCCACAATGCACTGCAACACTGATGGTCTTTTTAACTCATCCTGTGTCTCAAATGGGATGATGCCTCCATTAGCACACTAACATAAAGTGCACTGTGAACACTCTGCACTCCCTGGAGCAGTGCACAGTTTTTACAGGGTGGTGTTGTCTCAAACCAAACACTTCTGCTTCACACTTACAGGAAATAACAATCACAATCACGGCCAATCACAGGTGTTCTTCTGTTATTTATTAGCTACATCAATCAACCTCTGTTTGATCTGTTCCCAAGTGCACTGATTTTCCATACCGTCAGTGTAAACACACTTATACACTCACAGAGTCAGTGTAAGAGCAGAGGTACACCATTTGAGATCACTGACTGTATACAGAGTCAGCAGCGTGGCTCCGTCTTTTACCAAGGTACAGTTTTGAGGCCAAAATACCCCCGTCACAGGCGCAGTCATTGGTTGCTGTTGTGTAGCCAGAGTCTGCGCAGTGGAGGCTATGAGGGACTCAGGGAGAATCTAAGTGAAGTCAGGTAACAAAAAAGAATATATAGTATATATTTTTTCACATAGAGTGTAATCTCTTCTTGGCTCTCCCTCCTGGCATATTTTGCTGTAAATCATCATTTTAGGTCCCATATTATGCAAAATTCACTTTATTTAGTCTTTTAGTGAAACTTGTGGGTCTTTGGCTTTCCTCCCAGCCCACAAAATGTGATATTTAATGACAAAACCTGTACTTAGTAGTGCTTGTGAATGTAAAATCCTGACCTAAAATGAGCTGTTTTGATTTTGGGGATTTGCCGACGTCAGCGATTCCCTTTTTTGACCAATCAGGAGCAAGTCTGACCTGATTGGTCCATAGGAGCAGCAGGGAGGAGAATGCCAAAGTTGAAGAGCTATCACTGTGTTTTTGGCTGTAAACAGCCACATAGTTCCATGCTCAAGCCTCCCATCTCAGAAGAAGACAAGACTAAGTGGCTAGAGTTTATTTATAAGGGAAATGTTCCAGCTACACTCAGTAAAACTGTGCATGTGTGCTAGTCACTTCACGGCTCACTGCTTTTCCAACTTTGGACAGTACAACAGAGGACTAGTGAATAGACTGGTCCTGAATCCAGGCGCATTACCAACCATCCACCAACAAACCTCGGACCCTGGAAATGTGAGTATTTTAAATGCTGTGTGCTGTGGAGCAGATGTAAGAGCTTTTCCTCAGTGTACCCCCTGTGTCTCTGTGTTAGCTTCAGGATGCTAACTTTAGCTGTGGATAGCCTGTTGTTTAAGCCTGTAATGTTACAGTAAATGAGCTTCACTGTTTTCTAAACATTGTGCACTCGGAGCTCGTGGCGCCGCTCTCAGCGACGAGGAAGCGCAGCGGGGCAGTATCAGCAGTGGCTCATTTACATATGAAGGTCACGCCCACTAAATCAGAGCGTTCTGAACAGAGGGGCTATGAGAGCCTGGAAACAATGCTGCTGTGCTTGATTTATTGGCTTTTTGGACCAAAACATGTTACTACCATTTCATGAAGACATCAATGATCCATATTAAACTGCAGAAAAGGAGCAGAATATGAGACCTTCCAACGTGATGTAAAGCCTCTTTTTAACCTCTAATAACTAATGAAAAAAAAATCAGAAAAAGAAGACTTGAATACAAGGCAGCCAAATCATATCTTCAAATCACCACAACAATCCAATGTTAGAAACATTTCAACCAGGTATATTTATTTGTTCAAGTATGACCACAGCCAATATGGAATGACTGAGGAGATGTAACTCACCTCACAGTCAAACACACCACCACTGTTGAACATCAGCAACCCACCTAGCTGATACTTCTCAGTCCATTCTTTGTTTAAGATGCATCAACTTTCTGCTGAAGGCCTCTAGAGAGTTTTTCTGAGCTGTAAATATATCAGAAGGCTGGCGTTCTCTACAACCTATACACTGAATCTAATGCTGATGCTTCATAAAGGCCAAATAAAGCACTTATTAACTCTTTTCAACGATACGTTGATGATACAGAGGCAGTTTTTCTATCAGCTTTATTCCTAAACCGAACCCCAGTGAAGCTACAGAGCAGATCCAACAGAGCAGACAGGCTACATTCAAAAGCGATGTGCAGGGTGTTCTGCATGCTACAGTCTGAGAGTATGTAATCGGTGGCTTTGCAGACAGCCAGGTCAAACCACTCACAACTGCTACATTTTTATGGTCTCATAAACCAAAATGATTTGGTGAAGTTTGTTTATTTCAGCTTTTAGTAAAGAAAATAAGTCTGATATTGAAAGGATGTTCTCAAAAAGCTTCTTGTAAACTAAGGAAATATTGACTGGACAAGTGTCCCAATGTGAGAGCAGAGCAGGAAAAGTGAACACAGAGTACAAGGATTTTTTTCTGCAGCAGTTGTGGAGAAAAGTGAAGGTGTGTACATTTTCATTCATGAGAAGCTGACAGGACAGACACACTCAGAGAAACATCAGGAGGGCAACAGACTCACATCAGACACACATCTCAAATTTCAATCAGTTGATTCAATCATCAACACACCTCTGCTAGCCTTTAGTTCAGCTCGGAACCTGCTGTTTTTTACATTGAAATGCTAATAAGTTACCTGTAAGTATAAGTAACCTTAGTCTGGTGTTTTTCCTAAAAGTAACCCAATTTAGGAACATCCCATTCCCTGAGAGCCGTAGTACTCCCAGCCTCACTGTTTCACTGTAAAACTCAGACAATTGTGCCAAAATGTGTAATTTCAGTTGATGTTGACAATAAAAAAGGACACTTAAGTACAGAAACCTCTGTGATTACCATATCCTGTGTGTTTACTTCATCAGTACGCCAAGACATTTGAAAAGCTCCACCGCTTACATGCTTCAGTTTAACTTCTTTCCTTTGGCAAATTAATAACTAAACAAATAAAAAAAATTACAGTAATGACGAGCATGACAAGACTCTGATGTTTCAAAGAAATGCGTTCAACCCTCAGAATCCCAAGCAGCTGCTGGTTAATTTTTTTTTTCACGGTTGTCTGTTTTTTCTCAGCACAGTGAAGACCTGCATCTCTAAATGTCAGGGCAACCATGGCTCTAGGCTGATGTAACTTAATTATGTCTTCCTGCACTAAAAACAAATTTTAAAAAAATTAATAGATTTAATATGAGTTTATCTTATTTTATCCTTTAAAATTGTGAAAAATAGGGAATTAGCGTAAACAACACATTTTCGGGTACCCTCAGTCTAAGGAACATAGGAAAATACAGGTGGTGGCACTGCATTCAAAGAATCCACAAGTTTTGATGTTTGGAATTTTTTGAACCCTCATTTTTCACAGCAGTATGAAGATCCTACACCTCTGTGGGTTCAGCACAACCATGGCTAAAGCCAGGTGTAACTTAGCAATGGCTCCAGAGCAGTATGACATAATAGAACTGCAGTGATTATTACATTATTAAAAGCTATTTGCGCTTTATAAACTTTTTACAATCAATACTGTCACTACTGTTATCTCAGTTTACAGTCTGCCATCACGCCAATCTGAAGAGCAGCTTCTATCAGTAACCAGACTGAGTGCTAAACAACTGAGCAGAAATTTTACACCTGCAAGACAAGGCCATGGGAAACAAAATTCAATGGATTTTTAAGGCATGAATACTGGGTACATGTCCATCATTCAGGGTTCACTGAAAGTAGAGAGAAGTGTATAATTTAGCCAAAGGAAGTGGTTTATTTTCTGCAAAATATTTTTCTTTAGAATCAAAGCAATAGGCTTTACACCGATCATATGGGCTATATCGGATTGGCCGATATTTGTCATTTTTTGTAATGATCAGGATCGGTCGTCATGTCATAAATCACCGATCAATCAATGACGTCATGGTTGTGTTTAATCTTAATAATAATTAATAATTTAATAATTTGTTTGTATCCAAGAGCAATGACTCATGATTAAAAAACTGTTAGTTTTGTGGATGTATATGAATGTTTTGAGGCAGCTTCGTTCTATTTGCACTAGAGTTACGGTCTGTGACTGTTAATTTAATTGATATGCTGCAGTATGTTTGAGGCAGCATTACTTTCCTTAATTTGCAGTATTTACTTGTTACAGGAAAGTAATTAATTACAATAAAGTAATTTAATTACTATAAGTTGAGCTAATTATTTTTGTCTTGGGTTATATTTTTGATTGTCCAGACTGAACTTAACTGAACTTGTCAGTCCTTTAATGCCCTCCGGAGGTCATTGATGTTTAACCCATGTATCTCAGTCAGATGGGGCATGGCAAGACTGATACTCAGGAAACAGCACATAAGTATATAAGTATATAAACAAGTAGTTTAAATATTGCTCCTCACGTGATCAGATCGGTTATCGGTTTATTTAAACTCACTGATCGGTGATCGGCCCAAAAATTGTGATTGTGTAAAGCCTACAAAGCATGTTTCTAAAATTCCTCCCATCTCCTGTGGCCTGGTTTGACATGTTGCTAACATCACTTGTGATACGTTTAGATACCCTCTGCAACTTAAAAATCTGATGATTATGCCGTTTTTTTTCTTTCAGAATTTTGATTGGACAAATGGTCTCTAAATGCCATTTCAAAATAAGTGGGAATTTCGACTTTGCTGGTGGGATTGCGATCCTCCGGGTTAAGTTTTGTAAATGACTGGGCTGTGATAATATGCTACTCTCACAATTCGGTTCTATTACAATTTTTAGGGTGCTGTAAGTTGCAGTTCTTTGATTATTACTTTTTCTGCGATTTTTAGTTTGCTTTTTTCAGACCAAACCATGTGAAAAAGTTAAATGATGATGATGATAATGTTTACAGACTATGTCACGAGTCATATTTTCCCATAAAATGCACGTCATGTGAGTCAGAGAGAAACATTTCACCCTCTGCTGGAGAACTTTAACTTTTTTTCCAATCCAGTTTTTGAAAAAAATACTGAAATGAAGAATTTGAATTCGTAAGAGAAAACGTTTTTTAGATAAAAGACCCCATTCTGATATTCTCCAACAAAAAATTCAGGTATATCGTATTTCATTTTTTTTCTCCCACCCCAGTAAATGATGACAATAGAGTAAATTCTGGTGAGTGTAATTCTAGACTTTAAACTTGTTTTAATGTTTAATAAGGTTTGTGAAACTTTGTAAAGTGAACAGTTGCAGCACGTAGAAATGTGATATTAGGTAGATACATTAAGAGTGGATACATTTACATTGTCAATATCATTTAGTTCTGTCTGAACATGTTATAAACTGTTTCCTCAGCCTACAGCAGTCTGCTCTGATTACTTCCCCAAACTGTGACCAGACGACAGATCTACGAACAGCAGCTCAGATAAAAGTTCCAGAACGCCGCAGAACAAAAGGTTCCTAAAAGACAGGAAGTGTTAGTCCCTGATGAGGGAGGCACAGATCACTTCACCAACAAACAGGGGGATCATTTCAATCCACACAAATGAACTCTGACTACTTAGCAGTGTTGAAACAGCTGAGTTCCAATAGTGTTTGCTCCAAACACAATCAGCACAGGTTATCTAAGAGCCCGTAGCTGTAACAAGGTCGCTGCAGAGTGTGTTACATCACCTGAAAGCATTCTGGGATACTATTCTTGCTTGTAAGGGCTTTGTTATCAGATGAAAATGGAGTTTGACTTGGCTCCAGATATATGCTCCACGTGAGTGAACTTTGATTGGACCGTGAGTCTAAAGAGGACGTGTGTGATCTTCCTGAGCATGGTTCAGTTCCTTTATAGATATTAACACGTCTAAATTTGACTCAGCCCTCACACCATTTCAGTGTTCAGTAACATTTTCCAGAACAAGTCTGCAGCTCATTTTTAATAAATAACTTCACATCAGTTTGTGTTACAATGTGTGTTTTCAGAGGATGGAGCTGAAAGCCACAAACAGAGAGGCTACATCACTTAGTTTAACATTTGATAACGCTACAGAACAATGTCTCCCTCAGTGTCCAAATCATAAAATTAAAGTCTGTACCTGCTCCTGTATTTACAGTGACCTCGTATACAGAGAGATATACTTCAGAACCAAGATCCTCAAACCTAAATCGTCATCAAACCAGATCTTTGAGATGAAATATGCTCCCTACATTTTAATAACAGATTCATGAGCTCATTAAAGAAAAAAAAAACAGTTTTGAATGAAGTGTACTGACTGATCTCACACTGAATGATGCCCCCCTCCTCCTGGAAGTACCTGTGTTCTGCTGCTGCCATGTTGGACACCCATCAATCACAGCAGTCCCTCTCATCAACAGGGAAGTCCTCCTCTGATCCCGGGCTCCTCTGTCTTTTCAGTGTCTCTGCTTGTGTTCCTGTTTCTGTGTGTGTGTGAGAGAGTGCTGGTCCGTGGGTTTGCTCTACTGGAAAGCCAACAGGAACATGAGCACCACGTTGATGATGATGAGCAGCATCATGATGAGGAACACCACCACCTTCTGGGTCTCTGGGGGGAGGTTGCAGCGCAGCAGGGCACTGAAGAATCCCATCCTCTGCCTGCTCCACCTCCCTGAGCCGCTGCCACGAGCCATCAGTCCCCTGGCCTCGTCTTCCTCCTCAGCACTACTGCCCCTCCCCCGTCGCCTCTCCCTCAGCGCCGAGCCTCCACACCACACCGCGTCGACTCGTCCTCCTCCTTGACTTTCTCCGTCGCTGTCACCTAGTGTTGCTCTCCTCCTCCGCTCGGCTCCAGCGGTCGCCTCCTCTGCCTCTCCTGCCACTTTGCCCAGTATTGGCCCGGCCTGCCAGTGGAGGCTGGGTGCCTATCTGTGTCAGCCTGTGAGTCTATGCGCTGTGGGGCTATTTGTGTGTTACGTGCTGAGCATCCCCCTCGTCCTCCTTCACTCGCTTTCTCCTCTTTGAGGAATAGGCACCTCCCCTCTCTTTCTTCTTTTTATCTCACCAGCTTTTTCTTTATTGTCCGTTTTCTTGCTCTCCTTGGTCAGGATGTCAGGACAAAGGAGCAAAGGCAGGATGCTGCATGTCTCCCATTCATGCTCACGGCTCCTTGTCTTTTCCTTCCTCTTCTTTTTATCCCTCTTCAGCTCCTTCCTTTCTTGCTACATACACTCAGTCATTTTCTGCATCCAAAACCATTCATCCAGCTCTTCTTTCTTCCTCTTCTATCCCTCCGTTTCTCCCCACCTACTCTCCCTGTTCACAGCTCCTGCTAAAATGGTGCTCGCTGCTCTGCCTAGAGCTGTGCTACCTCTGCCATCCATCTAACTACCAGGATCTCCCTCTTTTCTTTTTTTCCCCCCTCCTGCCCTTCCTTTTTTTAGTGTACCCACCCTTGCATCGCTGGCAGCCAATCAGGATGCAGAGTGTGTCACCGTATCCTGGATACCAGAGTAGCTGAGGCAGGGCCATAGCAACCCGATGGAAGGAGAGGAGGATGAGGAGGGGCTGGTTGTTAGGACGAAAGGGAGGGAGGGGTTTGGTCGACACCATCCAGGATGATGAACAGACCACAAGGGAAATTATTTGTGTGAGTGTGTGTGTCTGTGTGCTTGTGTGTGTGCTGTATATTGCATGTCGATTTTGTATAAATGTGTATTTTCATGTTTACAATGTCGAGCAATTAACAATAATTTGACATTCAGAGCAACAGCAAATTTTAGAGAAAGAAAATTTAAAAAAGAAAGAAAAAACTCAGCTGCCTAGTTTTCAGAATCACTAACTAATCATCAAATTAAAATGTGTGTAACTGTTTAATTATGTCACGAAAACACCTCATTTAACAGCACATCCCTGAAATATTCCTCCTCATGTGTCTGTGCTTCTCAGCTTCAAACTGTTTGTTCGACCAAATCTTCAAAGCTATTGAGAACAAAAGCTTATTTTTAAAAATAGTTGCAGTTGTGTCTTAAAATATCTTAGTGCAGCTTCTATTACTTTGTCTGAGGTTTCTTAGAGACAGAGGAAAGATTGAAATGTCGTCACAGGCAGATTATTAAACCATTGGACTGAATGACCAACAGTGACTCTGCACTAAACACAGAATCTGAATGTTACTGCTCGGAGTCTGACATCTTCACCAATATCAAGACCTGTATCACATCAGAAAGTGGGTGGTGTGCTCTTTTTCAAGTTTTTAGTTTGTCCCTCTGGTGCCACTGTAGACCTTTTGGACATTTCAGAGGCCTAAGCCTGAAATGGACTACTGAACACCACTAACTGAGCATCACTGCTCTGTTCAGCAAAGCTGTCTCGCTGGCATGTTGATGGGAGTGTTCTGTCTGGTCATGTTGGTAGATGTTAGGCAGTAATGGCCCACAAGATGGCAGCACAGTGCAGACTCTGTCATGGCTGTCTTGTATTGAGGAACATGAAGAACACTGGAAACATTGCAGTTGGGTTGCCAGGATATCTGATTATGGGTTACTACCAATCAATCCAACAGTGTGCCAAAAGACTGCGAGAGAAAGAGGGTGATTACATAAGGTATTGATATTGTATCTAAGTTTATGTACACTACCTCTTAGTCCTTGGTTTTGTGTGTGCACATCTAGTGAAGTGATTTCCCACTTCTCTGTAAGGTGAAGGGGAAGAGCTACACAGCCCTTGAAACAAAGACAAACAGGGACTTTACTTGAATCCAAGGGGTAAGATGAATTTCCCATGATATCTATAGTTTTTAATCAGTTATCCAGTCCTTTGTTGTTGTTAATGTTAGTCATGTTTTGAATTGTTGGTTGCATTTTCAAATTTCTTGTAATAACTATCTACCCAATGCTGCTATAGCAACAACTACAGCTAATAACAGCTAAAAACAGCTACCCTGATGTTTACAGTTTACAGTTTCATTTAGCAGATGCTTTTGTCCAAGGCGACGTACAACACAAGCAAGAATTTAGACGGAAGGAAAACATAGTTAGTGCGACAACAGTGCCACAAGTTACTCAGCTGCAGGTGCTGCCATTAAGTACAATAATCAAAAAGCCAACGAACCACAATCAGTTGCTACAACAGTATACCTCAATCTTCAACAAAATTCAGTAATAGTGCTAAAAAATCATAGGATTTGAGTCTTAGACCTACTGACTTATTCTACCTCTGAGGGCAAAGAAGAGAAGGGTCAGATTAAGTGCACAAGTATTCCCTGGACAGATAAGTTTTCAGACATCTCTTAAACTAGAAAGGGACTCTCTGGATTGTATAGTTAGGTAATTCATTCTACCATTTGAGCACAACAGAGGAGAAGAGTCTGGCTAGAGATTTTGAGCCGCGCTGGGCTGGGAGCACCAGGCCTCTTTCACAAGCAGAGTGTAGTGGGCGAGAGGGAGTGTAGAGGGTGGGGACCCCAGATGTCAGAGCAGGGTGACAAATTTACAGCAAACAGACTTCACAACAATGAGCTGCACTTCATAAATGATTAGACAGATAAGCTGCATTCAGAAGCTGCATTAGCTACAAAAGCTATAATAAGCTAACGTTACAGTAGTCAGAAGCTACATAATATAGCATCTCATTACTGTAACATTAGCTTAACATTAGCTTTTCATAGGTTAGCTGTCTGGTCACTCATGTAATACAGTACATCATAGCAAAGTCTGTTTGCTGTGAATGTGTCGCGCTGATCTGACATCAGTTTACCATCACTTTGTAAAAATGTGTTTGATTTTGAGTTGAATAAACAGTCACTCTGTCTAAAATACAGCCAGCGAGTGATTAGGAGTGATGACAGAGCGAGGACTGAGTGGAGTCTTGTTTCTGAGAGATGTGTTTTCACCCCTGCAGAAAGCCCTCAAAACAGAGGACCAAGGGGAAGGGTATGGAGTGACAATTTGGATTGGCCCTTAGATCCAGAATGGTTCGTTTATCACTAACCTCTGTACCAATTGTTACTGAAATCCTATGCTGCATGAACCGATAAGGAGAGCACAAACCAAACCAAAACTAAATAAAACAGGAAGCTGTGATGATGCATGCATATATCCTTTGACTAGCAGGAAAGACACACTTTTAGGCCATTTTTAGATGGTAGCCTTCCCTGATCACCAATCTGAACAACTAAAACTACCAGACTTATCCATCTACTCAGGTTTGTCAAATATTAGAAGATACAATAACCCATAATCTAGAACAAAGAGTTAATATGATGTCCGAGTGAAAGTGGCTGCTGGTCACACAACAGAATATTACAAGAAATCAACTGCAGTAGCAAAAGAAAGACACTTCAAGGTTTGACTGATCTGCTGTTAAAGTGTATATATCTACTCAGGAAATCACATTACGCTGAGCTTGTGCCTCAGCAGAATCCAGAGCAGGTATCCATGACAACTACCATATAACCCAGCAACCCCAGAGCTTGTTTTTGCCTCTCCTCTTAGCCAAAAGGCAATCAGAGGCATTTCCAGTCCTTCGCAGCTGTGAGGCCTGGTTCAGTCTAATATAGCGTCATCGTAAAGCTACATTAGCTTACATTTAGGTTCACCTGGAAGCATCAGATAATCTGTAACTTTAAATGGCCGTCTCAGGCAGAACAGAGCTGGTTTAAGCTGTCTTTGTCAGACAAACCCTGAAACAAGGCTCTGACAGAGGACAAATCATGGTTCAGTGTCTAATTGAAAAGCAGAAATCAGGAAATGTGAAGGAGAAGCAGACTTTTATTTCAGGACTGTCACTGCTGAAACACCATCTGTTCTATAGACGCCCTAACCTGGCGAGAAGTGCGTTCATACCCACCTCCTTTATATCACACTCCAAGTATAGAGTATGAATTTATAACGCTAACAAGCTTTCTTACCCTACTCTGAGTCATAACTGCCAACTATAAGAGTTAGACAAGAATAAATTAAACAGACTATGATCAGATTGTTGTCCAAAGTTTATTACAGACATTTACTACCTGCTTTAATCACCTGTTAATAGACAATTTCACATTATCTATAGATAAAATGAATCAATTCAACATAAAGTCACTAACATCAAATGGACGAGCAGCGTTTAATGAATCCAGTAGTTATTATTGATGATGTGCTGCATCACGCCAAGGTTTACACCCAAATGTGTGAAAAGGTCACCCACACATGAACGACTGGTACCCCCTAAAATCTGACATTTTTTGGTTGAGGGGAAATAAGTAAACATGAATAACTAAAGTTACTTGAGTACTAGTAGGTAGGCCCAGGCAATAGTCAATAAATTAATTAATTTTACGATAAATGAAATCAACTTGATAATTCTGGCGACTTCATTGTATCACCATGTGCATACATGTTAGTTTTCCTCATCTCTCCTCCAAGCAGGCTGGATGTCAAGAGGGTTCACTGTGCATCGCTCTTAGCACCTGGGCACATTTGCTTCTTAGAGGAATGAACAGAGTGAACCCACTTCTCAGTCACCCAAAATCTTTGTCTCTGGGGGAGGCGGGGCAGTTAGCATCAGGTTAGCGCTAACACAGAGCAAAGAAAGTGAGCGTCATGAGCTCGTGAGGTGCAACACAGGTAAACGTAGTAGAAATTAGGAGGAAAAAAAATATTGTAAAGAGAAATGTCACAGCCCTAGTGTAGAAATATTTCAGCTTCAAACTGAATGAGCAAGGTAAGCCCGTCAACACGGACAAGTCAGTGTGCAGCAACAAAAAAAGGCAACGCAACAAACTCACATGCCCACCTAAAACACAACCACCCAACCCAGTTTTCCCAGCTGTGAAATAAACTGCACCTGCAGATGTAGAGGCTTCGTCCTTACAGTCAACACACACTAAGGCGTTTGATCCACAAAGGAAGTAAAAACGGAACTGTGCAAAATGGTGTGTGCTAACAGAAAGTGCATTTTGAATGTTCCAAACCAAGACAACTGGACATTACCATGATATACTATCATGATATTAGTGGTCAATTCAGTCTCAGAATAATACTGGCGATAATTTTGTTTATTCTCAATAACTTGTATTTACTTTCATCCAATAAAGTAAATCAAACCTTAAGATTTTTGGTTTATTTATCATGCAGAAGGCCATATAGCTTTTTCCACAGGATTTTTCACAAACCGGATGTGACTCATTGGACCCTCTCAGATCTTACCATTGTGCTCCTCAGTGGTACAACACTCCATAAAAATGTAACGTTGGAAAATGATACTCCTCTGCCTACCTCATTAATGGCCAGCTGTTCTCCGCCTCCTCCTCCTGGATGTCCAAAACGATGTCCAGAACTTCGAAACTCTTCATACAGCAAGTCCTCCTCACTGCCCAGTTCGTCTCCAAGCCCCGCCTTCTCTGATGAGCCATCAGGAACAACCACAGCTAAGATACGATGGAACAGGGAAAAAGAAGAAGGAGACAGGAAATTAGGATTTATTTGTTTCATTGTTCTGCTTCATTCAGCTTTTAGTTCTTTTAACATTAACGAGCTGCTGGGGTCAGTTTATGTATCATTTCATAGAAAAGTATTTTTACATTTTTATCAGGAAAAACACAGAACACAACTAGACAAAACTCAAAATCAGTGCAATGTCAAGAGAGTGTATCCTCAGTTTACAATGGAACACACAAACACCTTTTCACCTCTGCTTATAATTCCTTATCATACCTCCTCCTCCTCTAGGGACAGACAGTTACATAAAGGTGATAAACACCTATCAATGGAAATCCAACAAGTCTCTACAAAAAGCTTTTGCCTCATTTAAAAAAAAAACTTGTTCTGACAAGAGATTATAAAAAAACAATCTAATTAATTACAGGATTTGTAATGAATTAATCTGGTTAATTGCATTTTTATCTCATATTTGCTTAAGGCTGCCAAATGAAGAATTTGAATTTCATGACATTACAAAATTGCAGTGCGTTACTTTTTAAATGAGTACATGAAGAAGAGAAGATTTTTAAATCCACATTTTTTTCAATGGCCAATATTAAAATGTCCGTATTCGCTGCCATGACGTCTATAAACCTCAATTTGATAGCAACCATTTACTGCTTCTATAGAAGTAAATTATGATTTCAGCAGGGGTAGGCAGGGGGAGGTGGGGTCTAGCGGAGCTTGTCAATCAAAATCATGCTCTTGGACTACTGTGGGTGAGAGCAGTGCACTCTTTGGATGAGAGCTCAGCATGGATATGAGGAGAAGATGATAGATGACAGAGACAAAGCGAGACGCTGAGAGTCAGATAAGTTCAGGCAGCTCATGCTCCAACTGAGGATGTGTCGCGGTAGTTCAGAGAGAAAGAGTGGCGCCATCTTGAGAAAAGACAACAAGGTCATGGAGAGGATCCGAAAAAGGAATTTATTGTCTGTTTTTTGGATCAAAGAGGAAGAGAGACATAAAAGTATGGAGTCCACTCTTCTCAGGTAAATTCTGTGTTTACATGGTCAGAGAAAACAAGATTATTTGGTTCTTGAAAGATCGTCTAAGATGCTCTGAAAATGGCTGGCAGCCAATAAGTAAATCACTTTCATCTTTATAACACATTAATTTGCGGTGTAGTTAATTAATCTCATTAACCCTTTAAAGTGACAGCCCTTAAATATTTTTCCCTTGTAGCGCAAACATAGACTGTTAAATAAATGGATGTCATCTCCCTGACGTAACCTGTCTGTTTCTGAAACTGAGCTTTGAAGCAAAAGGGCTGGCACAGCCATATTGGAAATGTGAGCTGAGCTGTGCCTCTGATTGGGTGAAATGTTTATATTTGCTGTAAAAACAGCTCTTTTTTGGCTAGGTGTTTTTGTGATTTCTGGTACTTCTAGAACCAGCCCGACACGGACACTTGAGGAACTGCAGATTTTAGCACTTCTGCATTGTCTTGTATTTTTCGACCTGAGATTGTCTCTTGAGCACAAAGCAACAACATTCCTTAATGTGACTTAACATTCCAAAGTCACATGCAGGTGAGTCCAGGTGATATTTATTGATCTGTTATCAGATGAGAAGTTTTTAAAGCATTTCTTCAAAGTCTCAAGTCAAACATAAAAGTAAAAAAAAAATTGTTTTAGTACTCTGTCAAAGATAAAAGTCATCCTAAATATGACTTCAGTTTTTTTTCAAGGGTGTAAATAACAGTAATCTCAGAACAGGTAAGCATATACTTTTAACTGTATATTGTACACATCTCTGAAACCACACTCAGGCCTCTCCTGCATCTAGTATTAAAGAATCAAACATCAACGGCTCTAATCAACAATCAGGAATTTATCATGGGGTGTTTATTCAAACTGTGCATTCCTACTCATGAGATTTCTTAGATCAGTCAGTCTAGATTAGGGGTTTCTAAACTTTTTAGCCCGTGACCCCCCAAAAAATGCAGTGCCAAAGAGCAGGGACCCCCTGCTCTGGGAATACTTTAAGAAGCCAATGCAAAATCAAACACAAACAAATAGAAAAGCAGAAGATAATTATTTATCTGATGTGTAAAAAATGAGACGGTCCCATGTTGGTGTGTTATTCTGGCTCCACTGACTGTGTCATTATCCTGGTTTAGTCGCCTCAGGGGTCTTTCACAAAACAAATATGGAAAACACATCAAACATTTTCTGTTTGCATTCTTTTATATTAAGTTTAACCTCTACCATTGTTTATTTTCTTTTACTCTAATGGATGAAGAATGTCATCATAAATACATTTTGATTTTGGACTGCATTCCTTGAGTCCCTCTAGGGGGTCTCAAACCCCAGAGCACTGAGCTAGACAACAGCTCCTCCTGCAGTCAAATCATCCAGACGTCAGTCATTCATTGTCATTGATGCATACATGATAGAAGTGTGGGGTGAAGAATGAAAGGCCCTTGTGACACAGATGTCTCCTGTAGACAGTTTCATACTCCAACCAAGTTTGAAGTCTTTAACATCATCTCAGGGATCAGAAACATTTACAGTCCCAGAGCATTTGTTGAACTGTTCTCAGAAGTCTCAGAGCACCCAGGGGTCTTCTACTTCCTGTCAATGACTGATGTGGAAGATACTAAGTTGTAACCATGGAGATTGTTCCCACGGCTACCTTCCAACCTATATAACCACAGCCTTATTTACAGCGATGCTTATCAGGACGCAGACACAGAAGCAGAGTCTTTTACCTCTGATATGATGATTCCTCTGCTTCAAACTGAGTCTTCTGACTAAACTCATTGTTCTAAATTAATTTGCAATTCAAAAAAAAAAAATCCCACATCAGCAGCCTCACAGGCTCTTTGTTTCACTCCCAATCAAACAACTTCTGAAGTCTCAACTCCTGGTTTGTGGCTACCTGAATGGTGAGCTAAAAATAAACCTGCTGCCACACCTCATCATAGGCGTCACCCTCTGCTGCTGAGCTGACAGCTGAAGACGTATCCTTAGCAACCATTGAGCCAAAGACTGTGAAAATGAAAAAGCACATGGTGTCCCCTGGGTGGAGAGATACGCTGAGAAACTAGAGTCTGTTCCAGAGCATAAAGAAATAAAGGAGGCATTACTTTCCCCATCACACTATGGGGATATTAAGCAGTCCAGCTATGATACTGTTCAAGCACAGCAGCATCATCGAACACTTCTTATTTTTCAGCATCACTGGCGTCATCAGGACTCAGGGAGTTCGGGATGCTCTCCTAACGGGGGCAGTGTTGGACACTCTGACTGGGGCTGTGTGATGCTGTAGAGAGATGGAGGAGCTCCAAGTATTGACTGGCCTTTATTTTTGTGCAGTGAGCTCCTGCAGTACAGCTTCAGTTACATGGCAGGGGAACAGGAGTGTGACACGGTATGAATTGTCAAACACTTCTCCTGAAGGAGGCTCTGAAACAACGTTAGCAGTGCTGAAAGTTCCCCATCCCAGCCTGGATCTCATCTCATACTGTGATACTCTGTTTGAAAACAGAGACAACGTCACAAGACGAGACAAAAATTCTGTAACATACAGATCTTATCTCCTTTACTGACATCCAGTGATTTTATATTGAAGTGAACTTCCCTGTGGATTCAGACCACAGTGGCCTGTGATTATCATCAAAAGTGACGATGTAACCTTGGAGTAAAAACTCCTCTACCTCGCTGCACGTGAAAGAAAAAAAAAGTCATTTAAAGAAATACTTAAGTCAACCAAGGCATTTCATTATGTAAAGCACAGCATTAGTGTAGGTTTTAGTAGGACGACTATGTAAGATGCACCTATAAATAACACATAGATGGGTATTGACTGTTAGGGAAACAGCACAAACATATGCCTCTGTGTTATCAGATCATAGCTTATCTGACTCATCCTCAGGGTCTTAAAGAATAAAGTCTACCCTGAAAGGTGAGGTCTCTTCAAAGTTAGCATCTGCAGGAAAACTTTTAAATAATAAAATGTGAACTTACAGGAACAATTATTTTCAATCGTCTCCAATGGGCCTCTGTACTTGGTGTCAGTGTCTGTTTCTGCCTCAACCCCCTCCTCAGCCTGTTTGTGGATGTTTAGATTGTGTCAGGATGTTTCTGGGTGGAGAGTAGAAGTGGCTACCCCAGCCAATCACAGTGCGCACAGTTTGCAAAAGACTTTGTGTGTTGATGATTGACATTGGTAGAAGCTAATCAGAGTGGCCACGATAGCGGAAGTAGCACGGAGGAGGAAAAACACCACCAAAGAGAAACAAGATGGCAAACAGATTAAGTCTTTTACTACCGTATTTTCCACACCATAAGGCACACCTAAAAGCCTTCAGTTTTCTCAAAAGCCGACAGTGTCCCTTATTATCTGATGTGCCTTAAATGTGGATCGATATTGATTAATCATGGCTACCGTAGTCAGGGGGCGTTGTCGGAGTAACAGCGGTAAGCAGTAAGAACCTGTAAAGAGGAATTCTGCTAAGTGCTAACGTTAGCTCACAGGCTGGCCCGGGCGTCTTCTCTTGTTTATTGTTAGAGCAGTACAGCGCCCCCAAAGGTCTGGCATTTGAACTGATCTCTGGAAACGGCTTTGGTGGACGGCAGAAACGGCTTCGTCTTTACAGCACACTTTTTTTGAAAACGGCACAGAAAATAGTTGGATAGGAAAATGTGCAGCTCCGTGTGGATGTAGCCTGAGTTTGACTGACTTGTTTGACTGTTTTGTTGACATTCCCTTTAGCGCAGCTCTATCTAGTGGATGCATAACGCAACCCCAGCCACTACTATAGCTTCTACTCTATGCGCCTTATAATGCGGTGCGCCCTATATATGAAAACAGTTTTCAAATAGGCCATTCATTAAAGGTACGCCCTATATTCCGAAGCGCCTTGTAGTGCGGAAAATAGGGTAAATGAAGTTGAAGCTTGGCTCCACTTTTACTCGCTTTCAGGAACTTGGAGAGCAACATAGAATGAAGAGCGGCAAAAATTAGCTTTCATGGCTAACCAGGTATGTGTCATGGCTAACCAGGTATGTGTCACATATGTGTGATTGGCTTGTGCTAACATGCCAAGTCAGGTGCATGGCTCTCAAGTCGTGGAAACACAATGCTACAAGTGGTTGTAGTGGTCTAGTGAGTGTGTTCACGTAGTCACGGTGGGAGGCTGTGGGTGTGTGCTGCTGCTGGCACTGAGCCAAAGAGGAGGAGCCCAGATTAAATGTTGTGTTTAGTGACAAGTAACGAAATTCCTGCAGACCCTACCTTTAAGGCTTAAGATACCTCAGACACTAGGGATAAGCCACCACAGAATGGTTTGAGTTAAAGGGTCAGTGACACACAGGGTGCTGGTGTCATAAACAAAGTATTAAAGACTCTTTTCTTTTTTAGCTTTGCTTCATTTGAATAAGTTTTCAATGAGATGTCATTTTTCATGAGGTCTTTTTTTTATTTTCAGTCCACAAAAATGTTTTTGTTCTACTTTTCATATCTCTCTTAGCTTGTCTGTATCCTGTGATAGGTGGTGGGCGTCAGATGAAGTGATCGACAGCAAACTGCTGAAACGGCCTTTTTGTAACCTATCCTATTCCTACCAAACCTTGATGAGTGATGAACCACGCATTTAGCAGTTAAAGTGAAGCTGGCTGGGATTCTCATTGTCCCAAAAGTTCCTTATATATGTACAGGACATGTTCATCAATGAGATGAGCAAACACTTTTTCCACACAAGGCACAAAAAGTTGTTAGATTCCAGATCAAACACCTGCCATAACAACATGTTTCAGTATTTCCTAAATGGGGGGGATGCAGTTAGGAGAGGACACAGTTTCTGGCTTCAAAGACATCAGAATCTGTTCCATGTTCCAGCAAACAGGCTGAAATAGATCACTCTGGCTTCATTCCTGCAGTTTCACACTGTTACAGTGAACACAAACACACACCTTTCCTCTGCTCTGAAACACTGCAGCAGTGAACACCCGTTTCTGTTCCAGCTCAGCCCAGAACCTCAACCAAACCTTTCCTGTGGTTCAGACCGGACCTGTAACAACAACCAGGAAGAGTTTTGGACCATGCCTCTCATCCTGAGGGTGTCTGATGTGAATGGCCCTCTTGAGGACACAGCTTCTCAATCAGGCTGAGGTCAGGGCTCTGGGTCACTCCAGACGGTGTTTTCTTCAGTTGTTAATTTACTTCTGAAATGCTGCCGTTTTACTACCTGTCTCAAACTACTTCAGTGTTTGGAATAACGATGTTAAAACTAACGCTGTCACAATTGCCCATTACTTTTTCCAGAAAAGGGTAATCGAACTAGTTACTGTTTCATATGTTACAATGGCATTAACGTTACCAACAGTGAAATGAGGCACGTTACTACGTATCTGACCTGGCTCACTCAGCCAGGCATAGAAGAGAAATAGAATGTGGGGAAAAGAGACAGGCACACAGTAATGATGTGAACAATCATGTTTACACGTCTTGTTGACAAACAGCTGATGCTAAAGTCAACTTTTCAGCAACTAATATCACACAGCTACCTGTGTGTGTCTGTGTAACCTGCAGTCAGAGAGGATCTCCTGCAGCGTCTGTGGATCAAACCAACTCCAGGGAGAGGGGTGGATGCTTTTTGAGGTTTGAATGTAAGGCACAAGAAGCCGACTTGTTTTGACTTGAAAAAATATTAGAGATGACAGAACCAGGCTTAAAAATAAGGGGTTAATCTGGAGAAATTACAATTTGGGAGTGGAGCAAAAGACAGCGTTAAAAAGCGGGAGAATCCCTCCTAAACCAGGAGAGTTGGCAAGTTTATCTGACCAGGCTCACTCAGCCAGACACAGGACAGGAGCTGCAGATTTTATATAAGCGAATTCAGAGTGGTCAGGATGGTAGTAAACAGACACTACTTCAACTTCACAGATGTAAAAGGTAGAACATACACATGAGCATTATGTCCCAGAGCAAAAACCTGCTCAAAAACTCATATTATTTCGCAAAATTCTTTTGCAAAATATAAGGTTTTTCAAAAAAGTAACACAAGAATCACTTTTCCTAGTAACTAATTACATTTATGAGGAAGTAATTCAGTTACAAATTCAATTACTTTTTGGGAAAGTAACGAGTAACTTTAAGTTAATTGCCCAACACTGAACTACTGTCTATGTTAACTACCATTAAATTGCTCTCTGTCCTTAATGCTGGGCCGGTAATTGGGAAAAGAGCCTGTTGTTTGAACATTTGATCCACAGAACGTGATTTCAATTCACAATCTTGTGTTTTGTTGTTGTCCTGTCTGTAGCTTAGTGTTTTTACTGCTGCCCATCTTGACCAGGTCTCCCTTGAAAAAGGTTTTAAATCTCACTTGGACCAACCCAGGATAAATAAAGATTGAAAAAATAAAAATAAGTAAATTAAACAATGATTTTTCCAATACAACTTCACAATGCCATCAGTTTTAATACGCGGGTATATAAAGGTCAAAGTTTTTATTGATTGGATCATTTTAAAGTCACTAATAAACCTGACAAGTATGTCTTTTGGCTTGTACTTATTACTGTCAGGCTTGGGATCTGTGTAAAGCTGATATCTCTCCGTGTATGGTCTGGACCAGAAGTCATAAATGAAAAGTAGTCCCCTTGGACCACCTTGGCAACATAAATTTCTTAATTGGACTCTATTAGGTTCCAAAAAATGAGACTAATGGGTTTATTGCTCACTTGGTAACAACCATCAGAGTAATATAAAAGATGTGTTCACAGAGCAGATCATTATTTAGGCAGATTACAGATAATTTACGAATCAAAAAATCAGTTTATCCTGATTTCTTTTGGCTATCTTCCTGAGCTTTTTTTCTTTTCAAATTCATATTCAAAATAAGCTTTATTGGCATGAACTTTTTTTTTTTACCAAGCAAATTGCCAAGACAATATTCAAATAAAAAGGTAAAAAAAAAAACCCACCTACAATCAAACACATAAAGAGCAAAAAATAATAACACCTATAAAAAATAAATCAAATAATAAAATAATAATTAAAAACAACTACAATTATCTATATTTACATGGAAATACATGGTTTTTGTTACCTAATAACACCTTTGCCTTCCTGACTCGGACGATGGAATGTGTTGCCCTATGTTTTGTTTAGTGAAGAATGAGGGCGATGCCCCTCATGATGACTGTAAAGAGCCCATCCAAAATAAAAAAGAGAAGTGACAACACACTGTAAGATGTAACAGCGGCAGGGAAAGGCGTCTTTTCTGTTTCTTTATCATCCACAAGAACAGAAGCAATCAGTGTTAGCAAACAGCAGCAGGTTTAAAGGCCACTGTGTCACTCACACTGAGGACGCAGAACTAGATTGCATTGTTTACTGTTTGCCTCTCGCTTGGCTAGCCAGCTTGTCCTTGAGAAATGCCTGTGTGTGGGAGTGTGTGTGTGTGCGTGTGTGTGTGATGACTGAGATGCTAACTGGATCACAGACCAGAACAATGATTTTAATGTGTTTTTGTAAATCTGGGTGTAACCCTGGGAAGCCAGAGCAGAAGCAAAGCACGTTACTCTGTGAGCTTGACTGTAATCATTCTGAGCCTCTGGATGTGGGTTAGTCATATTAGTAGATCAGCTTTGTCTGCTGAGGGAACATTCAATACCCGCTCACACGACTCCCTGATTCTGTGCTTGGTTGAGGAATTCAAGCGTAATGGTTGCCTTTTCATTAGATATGTGTGCTGCTGGCTGCAGCGGGGCACGTGTCCACAACCCACGTGTGACTGGCCAGCCTCACACTGACAATCACTTAGCCTGCTAACCAGGACAAGGGAGAGGGGTGGAGGGAGGGGGGCGGGCAGATAGACCGAAAGGATTCACGTCAGACTGAAGAGAGAGTTTAAGAGGAAGGAGCAGGAAAAAGCATCCATCGCCCTGGGTTCAGGGCTCAGACTTAAGTGGTGTAGAGAGCAGGTGGGCTTCAAAAGAGTGGAGGCTGGAGGGATGGTGCAGTGAAGCAGGTCTGTGACATGTGATCATAACACGGAAACAACTGTGGAGCCACAAGGCTCACTTTGTCCTGTTTCAGTGAGGGGTCTTTAGAAATGATGTTAACAATTTTTTGTAGAGAAGAACATCATTGTGACCTTATTTCAAATACCTGCATTTAGAGCATACACTGTACAGTTAATGGATGTGTTTGCCGTGATGTCACCGACTGTTTCTGAATCACCTGCCCCTCAGCTGTCTCCAAGGGGCCTATGTGGAAGTGCTAAGTTGCTGTTCATCGAGAATCCACTTGAGGCCGGCTGCAGAAAGACCAGAAGTCATGTACCCACCCAGCCAAAACACTTTTACATTTACAGCCTGGTTCAAAAAAAGGCTTAGGTCTGAAGCGCTGATTTCACTATCAGCTTACAGCAGTAACTCAGTGGTTTAGATACTTTTTAAGATACGCATGATTCATTCGTTTTTCTAAGTCCCAGTGTAGATTAAAAAATTAGATGTCCAGATGTCCATGGGTTCGGATTAGTTTTGAACTGAAGAGGATAAAGTTGGAACCAGATGTCGGGAAAAGTTCCAGATTATGTCTGAACCGGACATTCAGGTTTGGTTTGGAACCTGATGTTTAAACCAGGTGTTTGTAAATATTCAGATTAGGTTTGAATCAGAAGTTTGGAATGGGTTATGCTGGGCAGACACTTTGCGATTTTAAAAATCTGACTGTCGGGTAAATGCTCCCACTCGCACAGTCTCCGCCTGGCATTAGGATTAGGTTCTGACCAGAACCTGAGAGAGGCTGAACAGACTGGTGAAGAAGTCCAGCTCAGGTCTGGACCCTGTGGAGGTAGAGGCTGATTGGAGAATGACGGATAAGCTGTCGTCTCTGTTTGACATTTTTTTTGGTGGACACTTATTACATTATTCTATTTATATATTCTTAAATGTTTTTCACTATATACTTTCGTGTATTGCTGCTGTTACTTTGAATTTTCCCTTGGGGATCAATAAAGTCCATTCTATTCTATTCTATTCTATTCTATTCTATGACTGTTTTTCTAGATCTGCCCTTACAAAGCAGGAACTAAAATCATCATGTCCAAACATTTAGCTGCATCAGAACCGTCAACCAGCCGTCCAGCTCAGTGGACAAACCACCCACACCTTCATACCTTTGGAGAGGATCCTTCCCCTGACTCTAGACAGATTTGCTCTTTCAGCAAAAACAGGTTTCCTTGATAGATCAGGATTTTCTTCCACCAATCACCTTAAAGATGAGTGTAAGACATCTCTTACTGCAAGTTAAGCTCTCCACTCCTCTGGTACCTCCTACTGTGAAGGATACCTCTGTTTAAAATGCACTCTGTGTTATCCTGCTCTTCATTGTGTGTGTGTGTGTGTGTGCTATCCACAGAACATGTAGGAGAGTGAGCAAGAAAAAACAAAGTGGTAGAAGTTAGGACAAAAACACACTTATGTGTGAAAATGAGATGATGTAATGTGCTCAGCGTGAGAACCAGCAGCGAGAACACCTGCTCCCACAAAAAGGATGGTAATAACATACCATTCATCACACATACACACGATGCAGGAAAAGAATTAGTCAGAATTCAGTGACTATGGGGAGAGTTTTAACTGTACAAATTAATTTGAGGAAAACAGAGCTCTTAAAATTCCTCTTTAGGCCTGTTTAAATGAATGTTCCTCGCTCTTAAAAGGAGCTAATCTTTCACCAGCAGCTCAGGAAACTACCTGCTGTTTCCTGCTTCTTGTGTGGCGTGTGTCCTAAACAAAACATCAGAAAGGCAGACAAGCCCCTCCCCCAAACCTTTACCTCATTATAAACCAACCACAGAGGCAAAGATCACTGCCGTGGATCTTTTTCTGCAAAACACAACATGAGCATCAAACTCACGTCATATGTGAAATTTCAAATCTGCTCCACCAGAGGAACATCATACAACGTACTGAGTCAAGGGCCTGCAAAGCTGAAAGCCGCTGCCCCTGTGAGACTTAACAACATCAGAGACCAGGACCAGGGAACAGCGAGCTGGTCAGGATGATGAGCTGAAACATCATCAGGTGTAGAGCCGGTGACGTGACCCAAGAAGAGTGACACAGTTGACTTTCTCAACAGGCTGATCAAACACCACTGTGAGAGGAGAGTGTGCGTGCAGAGAGGACAGAGCTGCTACCAGGCTGAGACCTCCAGCTGTGAGGAATGAAGCTGATGCAGACGTGCTCAAAAGTGCAGCTGCATGAACTGGAAATCATGAACACGCTGGTTCAAAGAAGCCTACTCTTACTGTAAGAAAAAAAACAAGTTATGAGCCTGGAGAGAAGGATTTTAATTTGAGCTCTTTTCTCTGTCAGCACATATGGCACAAGGGCTGAGTTGTTGTATGACTCAGTAGTTTACTGGACTGGAATCTTATTTCTCCTGCCTGGAATTACCTGTGCTGTAAAGGTGTGAGTACAGCAGAGCTGTCACAAACTTAGAGGGCTTTTTTAGTCAGAGACTTACGACAGTTCAGAACAATAAAGCTGTGTCAGAGCCCATGAATCCAGGGAAAGCACCAAATTTTAAGGGTCAATCCCAATTCTACCCCTTAGCCCTTGGTTTTGCACATGAATGTCTACTAAAGGGGTGTTCCAAATCTCTGTAAGGGGAAGGGAAAGGGCTGACCTCACTTGAAACCAAGGGGTATGACAAATTTACAGATATTCAATCCTTTGCTACTCCACGTTAATATCCAGTTTACAATACTCCAGTTTTAAACTGTTGGTTGTATTTTCAGATTGCTAGATACACGATCTAGCGAATGCTACTGTTGGGACAGCTATCGCTAATAATAGCAACAGCAATGTCAGACTAGGTTGACAAATTCACAGCAAACAGACTTCGCTACAATAAACATTCATTCATTTCATGAGACAGCTAAGCTGCATTCAGGAGCTGCATTAGCTAAATAACCTATAATGAGCTAACGTTACAGTATTAAGAAGCTACAGAACATAGCTTCTTAATACTTAAATGCTAGCTTAAAATCAGCTTACCATAGCTTAGTTGTCTCATTACTCACGTTATGAGGCACTTTGTAGTGAAGTCTGTTTGCAGTGAATTTGTCACCCTAATCTGACATCAGTTTATCATCAGTTTGTAAAAATATGTTCAGTTTGGAAGTGAATAAACATTTGCTGGAGGTAACAATATAGTGGCGTCTCGTTTCTAAGAGATATGTTTTCACCTCTTGCCCTTGCTACTCAGAACAGAGAGCCAAGGGACAGATGAAAGGGAAGAAGTGAAAATTGGGATTGGCCCTAAGCCTTATGTTGTGTTCACAGTGAGTTACATATACAGCTGATGCCAGTTCACCAACGCCAATGAGGTGAACTGAGTGACGCAAGTGGAGCAAATTATGCAAGCCGATCCATGACATGTCCAACCCTTTGTAATTCTGGCCTAGAGCTAATAAATCAAACTGTAGTGGCCAATCAGCAAAGAGATCGATATATGACCACATGGACCGGCAGAGGATCATTCGTCTGGAAAATGTGGGTCAGACTAACTATATCTGTGGGCAGCTTCCCCAAACACTGTGACAGGGCCTGTTTTTTATACAAACAGGAAGTGAAAGGAGCTCACAAGGAGGAAAGTGAGTGAGGAGGTCAGATTCTCATGTGAGTTGTAAAAACCTTTGTGACTTAATTCCAGCTATCATTTGAAATTGAAATCACTGATTAAAAGAGACTGGAGTATTGTTTGAAGGACACTTGAAATTTTCAACCTTACATATTTGCAAGTAATGTAAGTTATGCTTGGGGCAAAAAAACACAAAAGAAGGAGAAAACTGTTTTATTTGATCTGGTGTGATCAAATTTAGTTTAAACATTTTAATACTTGTGTAGAAAAGAGCTCTGTTAATTTAACTTCAGGGGAAAAAAGATTTGAAACAGATTGTGTTCATATTTGCCTCTAAGGGACTCAATGAATTCAGACTTAATCTGGAATGAAGCACACAATATAGCATAACATCCTACTTTTAATGAAATGCTGGATTATATTATATAGGCCCTAAAATTAATCAACTGATAAAACATGCAGTCTTCCATCAGGCTTTCATGTTTTTCTAGTTACACTCAGATTAAGTCCTTAAGTTTTGTCTTGGTTGTGTTTGAGATAATGCCTGACAGTTATTAGTTTTTCTGTGGTGGCCAGCTGTATCAAACAAGTCCAGCCGTAAAACAGAAGAGCAGAATCAATGTGGATCATCAGCACTGACTCTATCTCTGCTAGGCGTATCGATCTGCACCAGACAGACCAGTCATGTGACCACATACACAAACACTGACACTTCTGTCTGCTTATTTAGCTTCATTGTTTCTGTGTGTAATCAGAGTGAGACCAAAATGGGACACACACACTCTCTGTTTCCTACATACACACATTTTTCTCAGTATTACTTTGCAGGCTTGAAGAGAAAAAGGTGGTTACATTTTTTAGAGCTGCAGCTCTGTTACCATATGGTGCAGAACTGAAGCTGGACTGAGTGTATCCCCCTGGTTTCATTGAAATTCAAAGGAGACTTTGTATGAACCAGGTTTGGGAGAGCTCAGTCAGGCAGGCCTGATGGCTCAGGGCAGAAGACTGACAGAGGTGACAGGTACGGGGGTTCAGCTTGAGCTAAATGTGCATTATGAGGTCTCAGTGCAGAGAGCTGAACGGAGGAACTGAGAGAGGAGAAAAACACTGCAGTACCAGACTTTGTAATATCACATACATCAACGTTAAACACTTCAAACCAAAGTGGTTTAAAGCAAGGTGTCACACCAGTGAATGTGCCTACATGGACTTTCATTATTCAGTGAGTGAAAACAAGCAACTTTACAACTTTGAACGGTGAAGGGTGGAGGCTTTAGGAGCAGGAAGACAATAAAAACAATGCCAGACCACCGAGCTGTGTTGGTGCTGTTGCCCTTAGCCAAACAAAGTTGAGGGTTTCTAATTGTGTGTTCCTTTAAGTCTTCCACTCTGATGAGGTGAACTACTGGTCTGGCCTTGTGTGAGTTTAAAATGAAAGAAAGACTTTCCATTTATTAGACCACTCGTGTGGAAACAAGGCCCAAGCATGGTTAAGTTTATTATATCAGAAGTCTCATCAGAGTCAAGTTTTTTAATAGTATATGAAGCACAGAAGTTAGCAGCCTCACTGCACAAAGATTAAAGAAATTAGTCCAATAGAGGCAAGTCTGAGGGTGCGGTCACACTGGCTGACTATATCGTGGCTCAAGCACGATTGGCCCCCTTCAGCCCCATAACCCCGCTGACCTGTGGCAACACTACTCCAATATGAACCATAGACTGTATATAGAGTGGACAGCATGGCCATAAATACAATTGTTTTTGAGTAAGAGGCGCTGCCATTGTCCAGCCAGAGTCTGCACTGGAGAGACTGTAAGGGACGCTGAAAGAATCTGAGTGGAGCTGAGTGACAAAATTATATATTTTTTCCTTTCAAGAGTCTAATCTCTTCTTGGCTCTCCCTCGTAACATTTTTCTAGTTCCCAAAAAAACTACACAAGAACGGCAGCTGTCAGTCATCGTTTAACATGACATAAAGCCTAAATTTGAACATCTAATGACTAATTAAAGAGAAACTTCTCCGGACAAAAGAGGACTGGAACACAACACAGCCCATATCTTCATATCACCACAGCTATCACAGAAACATTTCTACCAGGTGTGTTTTGATTTTTAAATTTGACCACAGCCCATCTGGAATGACTGGGGAGACAAAGTTTTTGACCTATACTGCAGCCAGTCACCAAGGGGAGCAGTTTTGTGGTGACTTCACTTCAAGCCAAGCAAGATGACGTCCATTCTTTTACAGTCTATGATATGAACCAAGCATAAGTGCATGCATGGCCTGCCCATGTCATCGCGAAGCATCTGTTTACACAAAGCCCAGTCTCCCCCTCCGCTCATGCGCAGTACTCTCTGGAGAGCTGACTGCACTTCCTCCTCTCTTTGACGGGCAAATGTAAACAAAGTCTTCGTCAGTTCAGAGGTCATTACAGCCACACAGTGCTATCTGGAGTGACACAGACTGCAGCAGAGGACTAACCCGGAGCGGACCATGATGGAATATTGGTGAAAATCACGAGTTTTTGGACGATTAATGCAGTTTTAGGAGCGGCGCTGTCTATGCCCCCGATGGATCCCATCATACGGACGTCCGCTGCACGATTTTGGATCTACATATCTCCCAAAGCACTGCTTGGATCAGGAAAACCTTATGGGTGAGTATTTTGTTCTACTTCATTCTATAACCAATGTAAAAGCTGTATAAACCGAACTTATCCTTCAAAGCTTATATTGCAACAATAAAGGCTTTATAATTTACTTCTTTGCAGTCTCAAATCAAGGCCTTGAAGTATCAGCTGACAGCACAGCACCTGAGAAAGTGTTAAAGATCATAGTAGTGGAAGTGGTGATCAGACTGTTTCTAAAATGATCTCTAACCTCAGGAAAAGGGAAGATGAAAGAGTGCTGCAAGAGTGAAAACATGAGTCAGGCAGAGGGGGAAACAGCTCACACCAGAGCACACAGAGGAGTCAGTGGGGCTGGGGGTAAGGAGGGATGGACTTTGGTGGAGGTGGAGCAAGCTATTACATCATTAAATCCAGAACCATCAGGCCTGGTACAGGAACAAAGGCTGACCCTCTGACTGCTGAAAGACCTCTCTGTCTTTCTGATCTCAGGAGGAAACGCACCGACACCATGAATGTATCTACAGAAAATAGGCTATCACAGTGTCTTTAGAGTACAACTTATATTCTAAACATCTTCAGTCATCAGCGCTGACATGATGAGCCTATTGTGTCTATGATAGAAACGTGACCTTTGCAGCTGTGTTGCCCATGGTTCTGTAAAGCATCCACTGGGAATGAGACGCTCCCAGTAGAAATAAAAGCAACCCACTGTCTGAAGAAGCCTGTTTCAAGAGTCAGAGCAGAGAGATAAAGTTAAACTTATCATAAGTTTGTTGTCAGAGCGACCAGTGGAGACTTTCAGGATCCATTCTTTGTCTACAACAGGCACTTATGAGGAAGTGTGACATCTTTTACCCCTTCAGGCCCTGAGGGGTAAAACAAAAAGCATCATATAATCTTGTCTTCTCACACAAATATGTTCTGGCAGAGTGGACATAATCATCGTTGTGCTGTTTTTGGCATTAATAAACAGTAAACAACGGAACAAGCTGGCCTCCAGAGCTTTAAACCCCCACCCCACTGATCAGAAAAAGCCTGCATGCTCGAGAGGACTGTTGGGAAACAGGGGCCTGGAGTGACCCTATCACTGTCACCTTCCCCCAGGGCCCCCAAGCATCCAACCCAGTTTGAGATGAGAACAGTGCAGGGATACAGAACCAGGAAACAAAGGAATGTGTCAGCATATAAGGCTGCGTCAAGGATTGAAGGGATGGAAATATCAAACACTCTGGAAAGCAAAAGTTCTGCAGGTCAGGAGGCATGAAGAGCATGACTCACTTTCTGACACTGTTAACAAACCAGAATTGTCCTGTGATGTATGATGCAGAGGGGTCATATGTAGGCTCCCAAACAGCTGATGTAGTTTGAAACAGAGAGGCTGACAGACAGTATGTTGAGGTGGAGCTATGAGAGTCTGAATAACGTCAGGATTATGTGTGCTTATGATCTGAGTGGACCATAAATTGGATGAGCAGAGCACGTGGCAGGTTGGAGTTTCGGACGTCGTGACAACACTGGCTGGGTTATCTGAGTGGAGCGGATTTCATCCCCACTTAGCTTAACCCTCTCTGCTGGTCTCAGTAACCCAGTGAGTGAGTGTGTGGTGTGTGTGTGGTGTGGGGGTCAGCTAATGTGTTCCATGGGTTAACATGAATGGCTTTGAATAGCATGGTGCGTTAAACCAAAACCACAAAATGATCCAAACACTGAAGTCAAAGTGGTAAACTATGAATTTCCTATGAATAAAAAATACTGTTTAACCTTCTATTCTCAAATTTATCCCAATGTGTTATAAAACTGGTTCAGGAATATAATGATATCTCAAATACACAAACTGTTGTTGTTGCTAGTTGTCTGCAAAATGTGGATTGACTATCATTATAGCCACCTAAGACCTAGCGTCCACATCATGGACATTACATTTCTGCCTCTCAGACCCATGATTAGGGATGGGAACCTGTCACATTTACAACTATACAGTACAGATTCCCAATACCTGCCTGTTGAGTACCCTCGGTATGGGTACTCAACGGTACCAATTTTAAGTACTTCTTTGTGTGTTTCTGTGGAATAAATATTAATTTTTCAAATAATAAAATCTCAAAGTTTATCAATTCAACATATCTATTTCTTAATATATAACTCTGCAATGCTGTGTTCATGTCCAGCATAGAAAATCTCCTCCTCTTCCACTCCCTCACAGTCACAAGGATGCATTTAGGTACCTAAACATGGTACCTTTTGATTTTATGTGAATCGGTACTCTGTACTACTGGCAACATTCGGTCGGTACCCATAAAAGTACCTGATTCAGTACCCATCCCTACCCATGATAATTCAGTTTTCAAAACTTTGACTTGTGCCACATTTGGGGACACTGCCCGTGTTATCTTTTGATGATATCACAACATCACACCCATTTCAGCGATAAAAACAGTGTATTTAAGTAGAATACACTGATAACATGTAACTTATAACAAATTCATAACACAAATAACCAGAATAAGTTTAGATACTATATTTATTAGTCCTTACTTATCCCAAATAGCAAGGAGAAATAAAAAATGTAAACCAGACATAAGCTTGGGTCTCAGTAAGAAAAAGAAAACAATCAAACAAAAACTCACAAGTGGAAAAAATGGATTAATAGATAGAAAAAAAAGTTCCCTACTTCCAGAAGTTTCCCTTCAATACAGTAGGAACCATCGACTGTATATAGTGTGGTTCCACCGTTTATCATTGTACGTTTTTGAAGCCAAAATTCCGCCGTCACAGGCGCAGCCATTGTAGCAGTTGTGCAGCCAGAGTCTGCGCAGTAGAGATGATGAGGGATTCTGGGAGAATCTAAGTGGAGCTGGGTGACAAATATCATAATAATTTTTTTTTCTTTCGAGAGTCTAATCACTTCTTGACTCTACCTCCTGACATATTTTACAATCCCTGAAAAAATACACAAGAATGACATCTGTCAGTCATCTTTAAATGTTATGTAAAACCTTGTTTTTAACCTCGAATAACTAATGTAAACGAAACTTTTCAAAAAAGAGGACTTGGATACGGGGCAGCCAAATGATATCTTCAAATCACCACAACAATTGGACTTGAGAAACATTTCTACAAGGAGTAAATTTTTAAAGTTTGACCACAGCCCATCTGGAATGGCTAGAAAGCCGGATTTTTTAACCTATACTGCAGCCAGCCACCAGGGGGAGCAGTTTTTGTGTAGACCTCACTTCGAGCTGAGCAAGAGGACGTCCAATTTCTTTTACAGTCTATGGCAGAAACACACAAAAAAAATCTTCTGCATATTTCACTAAACACCAGCAATACATTATCCCAACACAACAAAGGATACTGTCAACATAACAATTATTTCCTGTGGGCCAGGCCTACGTGTTACTACAAATAACCCATCTAAATGTAACTATTACAACCACAATAGAATATTGACTGATTGATTTAACTTCAAGCCGACCTGTAATACAATTATCATTAATTATTTTAAATAAAATCAGAGAAAGGAACAAAGCACTGCAGAAAAACGGGCCTAGTATAAACAATTATTAAAAAAAGAAATGTGAATCCTCTCTTCTGTGAATCTCACACTAAATAAAGTGCAGCATTGTAAATAAGGACGAATCTCTGGCTCAACCATTGAAATATGTCAACATGTGGATTTCCCGTTCAATTGAAAAAGAAAAAGAAAAAGAAACAGTGTGGATTTTTACTGACCTGCAGTTGTCAGGGAGAGAAACAACCCGTAAAGAATAAAGTTTATAAGTGATCTGGCTCTGCCAGCCACAGTATTTCTCCTGTGTGGATCTCTGTAGCTCACAGGGTTTTACCAGAAAAACCAGCAGATTGACTTTTGCTGCTTTTAAGTAAGAAAGAGTACAAGTTATTATGTTCCCTCAAGGTCTGTGCACATGAACTTTTTTTAATGCAGCATTTGGGATTTGGAAATAGTATTCTATTCATTAAAGATTTCAATTTGGTTGACTGTACAGTCTAAGGGGGCAGTGAGTTCATGTTTGCATCTGCTTTGGTTGTCAGCATTAAAGACAGAGTGGAGAGCCAACCAGTGGGAGATGATCATGGAAATCATTTGGATGTGCAGGTATCCCTGTGTTTATAAAAAGTGTCGTACACATCTCCTCAGAGGACACCCATCTACGACAGGTCTATCTGAAGACGAGGCCCATTGTTGCTTGGAGTAACACGCTGCGACATTACTCAACACATCCACACAGAAAATGAGAACAAGTTTGAATCCTGGCTTCACTGTGTCACACACTTTGGGGACTGTTGAATCATGGCTGATCTCCTCTGATAAGGACTTCCAGGCTCTGACCGAGTGAAGTGAAGAGACTTGATCGAGGGAGGAGGGGGAGGTGTGTGCAGGGAAATGCCAGGCTGCACTGTTCCTCTGGCTGCGTGTTTACAGCCATACATGGGCAGTATATGAAAGCCATTATGTTACAAGGACACACACACACACACGCGCGTGTGCTGGAGCTCACCTCATGGAATGTAAGAAACACACCTCTGCAGTCTACAGGCCTGTCAAAGCCTCAGTATTCCTCCTCATGCTGCTGAACACCTTTGCCTGCATTATTCTCAGAGAAATATGGAGGCTGAGGAGCAGAGGACGTGTGGAAGAGGGGGATGGGCAGATGAAGGACAATAGGAGGAAGGAAAGGTAGATGAAAGCTCCTCAGGAATCTGTCACATCTATGGCTTCATCCATTTGTTAAAGTGAGGGCTTCTTGGCTTCAAACAGAGTGACTGTGAGCCTCTGCTGATTTATTTATTAATTTATTGGTTTATTTATTTATTTACATTACAGAGCAGCTTTGATAAGGGGGCAGCGCATTAGAAAGTCAAGTCTCTCAATTCACTCTTACAGGATCCTCATTACAGTACTCATCCAGAAGTGACTTTATGGCACTGACATGTTGGTTCAATAAACAGAAAACGTGTCTCAAAGTGAAGTGAAAAGAGAGGGATGAGCAGAGATGGGAGGAATGAAAGACCAAAAAGTTGTAGGTGAGGCAGAGCTGGACTAAACACTGAAGATGGAGAGGAGTCTTCTCCTTGTGTTTACAGTTTGGGGCATTCCTGGTTTGACAGATAGAGCAGCTGGAGAGAGTCAGGCTATGGTTGGGAAAAAAGAGTAGGGGGTAAAGTCAGCCAAAGTTCCTGGGTGGGAGTAGAACCAGCAACATGACTTCAGCCTCTGTGCATGGGGGCTCATGAGCCAAACCTTTACCCAGATAATCTAAATTGTCAAGGTTTTTCCCTTTAACCTCATTGATCTTCACACTCTACATTCATCTTTCTCCCTTTTCTTCTTCCCATGTGTCTCTGTCTGCTGTCTTTTTTCTGTGCCCACAATTAAATCAGATGGATCCTGTGGTCTGCCCGTAATAAGAATGTTACTCCACCCGCTGAGGCTGATGGATTTACTGCTCGATTCTGATGACTGCTGTGAAATCACACAAAAGACCCAGAAACCTTTGAGATGATGGAGACAAGACCCCAGGAAACTCTGAAAGCATCATTGTTTAAGGAGTTTTCCCAAAAGTACGATAATACACTCTGAATGGCTGGTTATTGGTTCTGTTCTGTGTTTACTAATAATATGAACTGAGTTACCACCAGCACATAGCTGATGCAGAGAGCCAGCCTCACTGTAGCTCAAAAAGGGATGTTTGGGATAGTTTAAAGAGCAGAATCCAGCACACTGGTAAGAACTGATTCACTTTGTAACATGGTCTTAAAACTGTCTTAAACAACTCTAAACATGAAATAATAAAATGAATAATGGGGATGAGTGATTACAATTCTCTGAAAATTTGGGATTTTAAAAATGATATACTGAAAACAGGTACAACAGGTAAGTTATTTATCAACAGCTACGTAGCTCTGTTGCTTGAAAAGAGATTACAAGCAAACTTTGTCATTTTGTAACTTGGTGTAGTACCTGGCTAAATTTAGCATTACTCTCAGCCTGATGCTCTGAGACATGTCCATAATGTGTATTGTTAGTGAATCCTGGTTATGTCCTTCCAGTCATCTACCAAGCAGAGCTAACATAACCTCAGTCTTCATTTTATTGATAGACTCTCAAGTTTGAACAGACCACTGCAGAATAACTGCTGACTGTGGGTTGGAATGGACCTTATCACAAAAAGTTTAGCTCCTGTGTTAGCCTTTAGCTCGTGCTCTATCTCTCTCCTGTTTATCTTTCTTCTGCTCTTCTGTCCTTTTTCTTTCTGACAGTTTGGCTCCAGTGTCCACCATCACTACAAAATTAATCACAAATCACAGATCTCTCTTCCCTCTACTAAACTTCATCAGATGGCGTGGTGTTGCCATAGAGACGTTGGCATGCCGTAAAGCAATCTGGTCCTACTCGACCTGATCGGGAAGCTAAGAAGTAGCATTCAGGAATAACCTTTATCATCCCTGATAATCTCATTCTAAAATGTGGATTATAATCAGGTGTATATCTAGAAGGGAGACTTTTCACTCTCAAACTCCACACAGGGACTTCAGGGAAGAATACATTTTGAAACAAATAAATGAATGAATAAATAAGATGTTAAAGACTCATTGAAACACTTCAACTTTCTAACACCAGGTTTTTTAGGATGTAACACAAACAGTGTTAGCTAATAGAGCAACAGAATGACAAAAAGTAGGTTCATCACCACTCTACTGCACTCGTCTTCAGAAAACATCAGAGGAGCTGAACCAGTCTAACACTGAGCTGGAGATAATAAAAGACAGTGAGAGACAACCAATCAGAAACAAACTGCTCCAGACTCTCATGCCATTAGTCCCTCATCACCATATCAATACATGTCAGCACCCAAAGGTGGGATCTTCTTGAGTTTGACAGCATCAGGGTCCTATCTTACATTCCACACATTCTCTGTCTGCTTTCTGTTTCCAGGCACAACACTCACAGGTTAAGAGTCCAGAGGCCTCTTCACTTGCAGCAGGATGTGGTCAAAACTCAGAAATGTGAGGAATGAGATATAAGACGCTGGCTTTATAAATAAGACAACTCCTCAGCGTTCTTTAGAAGGACAGTGAGAACATTTTAACACTAACAGTGCTGGTGGGTACACATCACTTGCACAAAATTCTGCTCTACTTTCTGATGGGTTCCTCGAACATTACAGCAGCTCATCAGCATAGCACTAGTGAGTGTAGACAGCCAGCTTGTAAAGTGACCTCTCATGAACCTGTTGGAGAAGTCTGGATGTCTGTCGCAGGATGCAACAATCAGTGTAAACAGTGTAAGTAATGAAGCTATCAGTGACAGAATGACTAACACTATCAATGACAGACTTCCTGCTGTCAGTGATTCACAACTTTAACTTTAAGTTTGTTATATAAACACTCTGAGTGAGGCGGCCATTCAAAGTCAGTCAGACACACGCAGCAAGGGTAAAAAGAGTTAAACCCTGTTAACAAGCAGCACCAGAAGATCTATGGAGTTATAATCCATGAAGTCATGTTTAATGATGTGATGATGCTCTAGGATGTGATGATCTATGACGTGATGATTTAAGATGAGAAGATATTCTATGTTGTTAAAATCTATGATGTGATAATGATCTATAACGTGATGACCTATGATGTGATGATCTATTATTCATTAATTTCAATAATAAGATGATAATGAGATGATACTTTATGATGTAAAGATCTATGATCTGATGAATAATAAAGTGATAATACTATAAGGTGTCATGATCTGATTTATGATGTAATAATGATCTTTAATGTGATGATGACCTATGATATGATGAGCTATGATGTGGTGATCTATAAAATAATGATCTATGATGTGTGAGCTATGATCTGATGATCTTTAACATGATGATCTATGAAATGAAGATGCTCTATAAAGTGATGCTCTATGATATGATGATCTATAATGTGATAATGAGCTATGATGTGCTCTACAATCTGATGATGCTCTATGATGTGATGATCTATAATGTGATGATGATCTGTCGTGATAATCTATAATGTGATCATTATGATCTATGATGTTATAGTCTATGATGTTATGGTCTATAATATGATGATCTATAATGTGATGATCTATGATGTGATCAATAATGAGATGTTGAGCTATGATGTGATCTATGTCATGATGATCTGTAATGTTTTGATGGACTATGAAAGTGTTCCAAAGACTGACAGTAGCAGCAGCTCTATGAAATCCACTTCTATGGGGGAGTTAGCTCAAGAAAGAGACAGAGTGCACATGTCAAGATGAACCAAGGAGAACAGCGAACGTTACAGAGACAGGAAAACAAGTGAAAAGACAAGCAGATCAAATTAAAAAGAATTCTCAAATCACACGTAATGTTCTTCCTAAGAAAGCTCTGGGAATAAAATTCTTTGAATACAGTTTTTCTACAGAAGACTTTAGCCACCTGTTGTGTCCACCAACACAGAGGGTAGAGGCATTCTTTAAGACTCTGACATGCTGTTTGTGTTGTCTATTGGGACATGATGAAGCATAGGCATTGCTGGTGTTTACAACGTTAATTCCGCCTCGGTCCGAAATACTTTTTTGGCTGCTGTCTCTTTAAAGCCCCCCAAACCCCCTTCACTCTGATTGGCCAGCCTTCTATAGAGGCTGAAGCTTGGTGTTTGAAGCCCACCTCTTTAACATGTAATAAACAAGTGAGATCCTTATACGATGACCTCATCATTTCAGCAAGTCTGATGAATGTAATGTCTGATGAACATGTTTAGTCTGAACATCCAGCATTGGTACTGTGTATCCTTGTTTGGAATATGGGGAAGCAGAAATCAACCCCCTCTTTAAACGATGTTGGCAGTGGTGAATCAGATTATAAACCACCAAATCAAATGCTGCAATCAGTGGGTGTGTCTGTGATGTCTTTGCTTTTGGAGCACTCTAAAATGAAACAAAGAAGTGTGACACCATTTTTCACATGATGATATATCACCACAGTTTCTCTTACAGAAATGAGGAAAGCTGACAGATTTGAATGCACCACGGATGACCACGGAGTAATTCAAGATTAAATACCCTCTGCCTGCAAAACCTGCTGAAAATAGGTGTGGCTAGACAGGCCCAACAGCAAACAGGCAGGAGAGGGATTCATGCCTCTCAGAGGGATCCAGTCTCACTTGTACTCTGCCCATGACTGTCGTCATTTCTCGCCATCAGAGAAAATCTATTTAAAGCAGAAAGTCTCTTCAATGGTTTCCTGCCAATGGAGAGCAGAGACATGGAGTATTTTTTTCTCTCCTTTCTTCCTTCTCCAGTTGAGGAGAAGTAATTTTAGCATTCTGTTTAGCTGAGGTGCAGCCAAACCAGCCACATGGAGGTGGTTAATGACACACTGTACGTTCAGCTTCAAACTTTAGGGGAATATTTTTATGTGTATGAAATGCCACGAGTACACTGCACACAAACTTACACCAAAATGCCCCTAAATTGGTGTCAAGCTGGCTTTTGGCCTGAGCCAAGCTGCCTTTCAAAATGAGGAGGATAAAACCTCTCAGGCCAAACACAAATGGGTTCTACAAGACGGCCTGAAGCATGGATGTGAATTTTCTTATTGGAAAAAAAGAGGAACACTCAGTGGACAGACACACTCTGGGTGACCAGAAGTGACGAAAGTAGAGAACTAAGTGTTTACTTTTTACATTTTCAAACACAAACACAGACCTTAAGAAGCTTGTATACAGTCTTTCTCTAAAGTCACAAGGCACTTAATGTTAAAAGGCCTTAAAGGATTTTTCATTGTTACCAACCACTCAAAGCACTTTCACACATGCAACACCACGTACGTCACTGGGAGCAGTTTGGGCTTCAGTGACTTCTCTAAGGACACTTTGGCACATATGTACTAGCTGGAATCAAACGACCAACCTCCCAGTTGAGAGATGACTAATTTTACAGATAAAAGAAGCTCAAATACAATCAAGGCTGTATTATTCTTTCCACATGAACGTGATGCACAGAAATGAGACATACGGAATCAGCAGGAGAGAACGCAAGTGATGCAGTGTCCAGTCCCAAGCTACAGAGGGCGGCGTATGGCAAATATACATCTACCACAGTACTAAACTAGAGTTGATGAAATCGTTGACACTGTAAACAACACTTTTTGCCTATTCCTCTCCTCTGCCAAGTTTGGACACAATTTCAAGCTAGGAATAGGTCATCACACAGTTATCACAGTGATCTCTATGTAATGAATCATAAATGCCAGTAATTTTGTACTTGGGACGCTAAAAGCTCAGAATCCTCTAGAAGTCTCCGCACAGGAGTTTGAAATTTAGGAGGTGTGTAACCATAGACTGAATACAGAACAGCGTGGCTCCGCAGTTACCATTGTACAGTTTTAAAGCCAAAACACCCCCGACACTGACGCAGCCATTGGCAGCAGTTGTGCAGCTGAGACAAAAATAATAATTAGGGCCCGAGCCCCGGGAACCGGGGGCGAAAGCCCTATTGAAACCCTTGCGATTATTATTCTTCTTCCGTTCGCGCCTTTCCCCAAAAAATGCGTGCCTTTCACTTGAAATAAACGTGAGCGCGCGTGTACCCAAAATTTAAACCTGGTGAAAAATTTATGAATCTGGAACTTGCACAAAAATGAACACTCCATAGCGCCCCCTAGTGGCTTAAAACTGCAGCCCCTCAGGCGACACTGAGCTACAGCCCTGAAATTTTGCTCACATAACTAGCATGCCCAGACCAACAAAAAAGTCTCTTACGACTCGCGTGAATTCCGAACACAAACTTCGCTAATCCCACCTAAACATCGTGATTTAGCGATTTGGGAGAAACGTATTTGAACGAACTTGTCCTAGGGTTTTTGACTTATCAACTCCAAACTTGGCATGTGTATACAGTCTGCAGTGAAGATTAAAAGTTATAAAAAGATAGTTTTTATCTTGATGGGCGTGGCTACGACGTGGGCTCAAAGTTCAGCCTTTTTTCAAGTTTTTCCGATCTGCACCAAAACGGACACACATGTTAAGTGTTGCGCCCCGGACACGGCCATGTAATTATTTCCTCAAGAAAGTACAGCGCCCCCTAGTGGCAAAGGCCTGAATTTGGCAAAACTTACATACATAGGGTATGTATTTGAACGAACTAGTCCTAGGTTTTTTCTCAGATAAACTCCAAACTTGGCCTGTGTGAACAACACATATTAAACATAAAAGTTATCAAAAGATTGTTATAATTATTTGGGGCGTGGCCACAATTGACCGTCAAAGTTGGCCATTTTTCCACTTTTTGAAAATCTTAATAACTCTCCTGTACAATGTTTGATCAGGACGAAAATTCACACACGTGTTCACTGTCTGATCCTGATTCCATTTCTATCATTACATTACAAGACGGCCTGAAGCATGGATGTGAATTTTCTTATTGGAAAAAAAGAGGAACACTCAGTGGACAGACACACTCTGGGTGACCAGAAGTGACGAAAGTAGAGAACTAAGTGTTTACTTTTTACATTTTCAAACACAAACACAGACCTTAAGAAGCTTGTATACAGTCTTTCTCTAAAGTCACAAGGCACTTAATGTTAAAAGGCCTTAAAGGATTTTTCATTGTTACCAACCACTCAAAGCACTTTCACACATGCAACACCACGTACGTCACTGGGAGCAGTTTGGGCTTCAGTGACTTCTCTAAGGACACTTTGGCACATATGTACTAGCTGGAATCAAACGACCAACCTCCCAGTTGAGAGATGACTAATTTTACAGATAAAAGAAGCTCAAATACAATCAAGGCTGTATTATTCTTTCCACATGAACGTGATGCACAGAAATGAGACATACGGAATCAGCAGGAGAGAACGCAAGTGATGCAGTGTCCAGTCCCAAGCTACAGAGGGCGGCGTATGGCAAATATACATCTACCACAGTACTAAACTAGAGTTGATGAAATCGTTGACACTGTAAACAACACTTTTTGCCTATTCCTCTCCTCTGCCAAGTTTGGACACAATTTCAAGCTAGGAATAGGTCATCACACAGTTATCACAGTGATCTCTATGTAATGAATCATAAATGCCAGTAATTTTGTACTTGGGACGCTAAAAGCTCAGAATCCTCTAGAAGTCTCCGCACAGGAGTTTGAAATTTAGGAGGTGTGTAACCATAGACTGAATACAGAACAGCGTGGCTCCGCAGTTACCATTGTACAGTTTTAAAGCCAAAACACCCCCGACACTGACGCAGCCATTGGCAGCAGTTGTGCAGCTGAGACAAAAATAATAATTAGGGCCCGAGCCCCGGGAACCGGGGGCGAAAGCCCTATTGAAACCCTTGCGATTATTATTCTTCTTCCGTTCGCGCCTTTCCCCAAAAAATGCGTGCCTTTCACTTGAAATAAACGTGAGCGCGCGTGTACCCAAAATTTAAACCTGGTGAAAAATTTATGAATCTGGAACTTGCACAAAAATGAACACTCCATAGCGCCCCCTAGTGGCTTAAAACTGCAGCCCCTCAGGCGACACTGAGCTACAGCCCTGAAATTTTGCTCACATAACTAGCATGCCCAGACCAACAAAAAAGTCTCTTACGACTCGCGTGAATTCCGAACACAAACTTCGCTAATCCCACCTAAACATCGTGATTTAGCGATTTGGGAGAAACGTATTTGAACGAACTTGTCCTAGGGTTTTTGACTTATCAACTCCAAACTTGGCATGTGTATACAGTCTGCAGTGAAGATTAAAAGTTATAAAAAGATAGTTTTTATCTTGATGGGCGTGGCTACGACGTGGGCTCAAAGTTCAGCCTTTTTTCAAGTTTTTCCGATCTGCACCAAAACGGACACACATGTTAAGTGTTGCGCCCCGGACACGGCCATGTAATTATTTCCTCAAGAAAGTACAGCGCCCCCTAGTGGCAAAGGCCTGAATTTGGCAAAACTTACATACATAGGGTATGTATTTGAACGAACTAGTCCTAGGTTTTTTCTCAGATAAACTCCAAACTTGGCCTGTGTGAACAACACATATTAAACATAAAAGTTATCAAAAGATTGTTATAATTATTTGGGGCGTGGCCACAATTGACCGTCAAAGTTGGCCATTTTTCCACTTTTTGAAAATCTTAATAACTCTCCTGTACAATGTTTGATCAGGACGAAAATTCACACACGTGTTCACTGTCTGATCCTGATTCCATTTCTATCATTACATTACAAGACGGCCTGAAGCATGGATGTGAATTTTCTTATTGGAAAAAAAGAGGAACACTCAGTGGACAGACACACTCTGGGTGACCAGAAGTGACGAAAGTAGAGAACTAAGTGTTTACTTTTTACATTTTCAAACACAAACACAGACCTTAAGAAGCTTGTATACAGTCTTTCTCTAAAGTCACAAGGCACTTAATGTTAAAAGGCCTTAAAGGATTTTTCATTGTTACCAACCACTCAAAGCACTTTCACACATGCAACACCACGTACGTCACTGGGAGCAGTTTGGGCTTCAGTGACTTCTCTAAGGACACTTTGGCACATATGTACTAGCTGGAATCAAACGACCAACCTCCCAGTTGAGAGATGACTAATTTTACAGATAAAAGAAGCTCAAATACAATCAAGGCTGTATTATTCTTTCCACATGAACGTGATGCACAGAAATGAGACATACGGAATCAGCAGGAGAGAACGCAAGTGATGCAGTGTCCAGTCCCAAGCTACAGAGGGCGGCGTATGGCAAATATACATCTACCACAGTACTAAACTAGAGTTGATGAAATCGTTGACACTGTAAACAACACTTTTTGCCTATTCCTCTCCTCTGCCAAGTTTGGACACAATTTCAAGCTAGGAATAGGTCATCACACAGTTATCACAGTGATCTCTATGTAATGAATCATAAATGCCAGTAATTTTGTACTTGGGACGCTAAAAGCTCAGAATCCTCTAGAAGTCTCCGCACAGGAGTTTGAAATTTAGGAGGTGTGTAACCATAGACTGAATACAGAACAGCGTGGCTCCGCAGTTACCATTGTACAGTTTTAAAGCCAAAACACCCCCGACACTGACGCAGCCATTGGCAGCAGTTGTGCAGCTGAGACAAAAATAATAATTAGGGCCCGAGCCCCGGGAACCGGGGGCGAAAGCCCTATTGAAACCCTTGCGATTATTATTCTTCTTCCGTTCGCGCCTTTCCCCAAAAAATGCGTGCCTTTCACTTGAAATAAACGTGAGCGCGCGTGTACCCAAAATTTAAACCTGGTGAAAAATTTATGAATCTGGAACTTGCACAAAAATGAACACTCCATAGCGCCCCCTAGTGGCTTAAAACTGCAGCCCCTCAGGCGACACTGAGCTACAGCCCTGAAATTTTGCTCACATAACTAGCATGCCCAGACCAACAAAAAAGTCTCTTACGACTCGCGTGAATTCCGAACACAAACTTCGCTAATCCCACCTAAACATCGTGATTTAGCGATTTGGGAGAAACGTATTTGAACGAACTTGTCCTAGGGTTTTTGACTTATCAACTCCAAACTTGGCATGTGTATACAGTCTGCAGTGAAGATTAAAAGTTATAAAAAGATAGTTTTTATCTTGATGGGCGTGGCTACGACGTGGGCTCAAAGTTCAGCCTTTTTTCAAGTTTTTCCGATCTGCACCAAAACGGACACACATGTTAAGTGTTGCGCCCCGGACACGGCCATGTAATTATTTCCTCAAGAAAGTACAGCGCCCCCTAGTGGCAAAGGCCTGAATTTGGCAAAACTTACATACATAGGGTATGTATTTGAACGAACTAGTCCTAGGTTTTTTCTCAGATAAACTCCAAACTTGGCCTGTGTGAACAACACATATTAAACATAAAAGTTATCAAAAGATTGTTATAATTATTTGGGGCGTGGCCACAATTGACCGTCAAAGTTGGCCATTTTTCCACTTTTTGAAAATCTTAATAACTCTCCTGTACAATGTTTGATCAGGACGAAAATTCACACACGTGTTCACTGTCTGATCCTGATTCCATTTCTATCATTACATTACAAGACGGCCTGAAGCATGGATGTGAATTTTCTTATTGGAAAAAAAGAGGAACACTCAGTGGACAGACACACTCTGGGTGACCAGAAGTGACGAAAGTAGAGAACTAAGTGTTTACTTTTTACATTTTCAAACACAAACACAGACCTTAAGAAGCTTGTATACAGTCTTTCTCTAAAGTCACAAGGCACTTAATGTTAAAAGGCCTTAAAGGATTTTTCATTGTTACCAACCACTCAAAGCACTTTCACACATGCAACACCACGTACGTCACTGGGAGCAGTTTGGGCTTCAGTGACTTCTCTAAGGACACTTTGGCACATATGTACTAGCTGGAATCAAACGACCAACCTCCCAGTTGAGAGATGACTAATTTTACAGATAAAAGAAGCTCAAATACAATCAAGGCTGTATTATTCTTTCCACATGAACGTGATGCACAGAAATGAGACATACGGAATCAGCAGGAGAGAACGCAAGTGATGCAGTGTCCAGTCCCAAGCTACAGAGGGCGGCGTATGGCAAATATACATCTACCACAGTACTAAACTAGAGTTGATGAAATCGTTGACACTGTAAACAACACTTTTTGCCTATTCCTCTCCTCTGCCAAGTTTGGACACAATTTCAAGCTAGGAATAGGTCATCACACAGTTATCACAGTGATCTCTATGTAATGAATCATAAATGCCAGTAATTTTGTACTTGGGACGCTAAAAGCTCAGAATCCTCTAGAAGTCTCCGCACAGGAGTTTGAAATTTAGGAGGTGTGTAACCATAGACTGAATACAGAACAGCGTGGCTCCGCAGTTACCATTGTACAGTTTTAAAGCCAAAACACCCCCGACACTGACGCAGCCATTGGCAGCAGTTGTGCAGCTGAGACAAAAATAATAATTAGGGCCCGAGCCCCGGGAACCGGGGGCGAAAGCCCTATTGAAACCCTTGCGATTATTATTCTTCTTCCGTTCGCGCCTTTCCCCAAAAAATGCGTGCCTTTCACTTGAAATAAACGTGAGCGCGCGTGTACCCAAAATTTAAACCTGGTGAAAAATTTATGAATCTGGAACTTGCACAAAAATGAACACTCCATAGCGCCCCCTAGTGGCTTAAAACTGCAGCCCCTCAGGCGACACTGAGCTACAGCCCTGAAATTTTGCTCACATAACTAGCATGCCCAGACCAACAAAAAAGTCTCTTACGACTCGCGTGAATTCCGAACACAAACTTCGCTAATCCCACCTAAACATCGTGATTTAGCGATTTGGGAGAAACGTATTTGAACGAACTTGTCCTAGGGTTTTTGACTTATCAACTCCAAACTTGGCATGTGTATACAGTCTGCAGTGAAGATTAAAAGTTATAAAAAGATAGTTTTTATCTTGATGGGCGTGGCTACGACGTGGGCTCAAAGTTCAGCCTTTTTTCAAGTTTTTCCGATCTGCACCAAAACGGACACACATGTTAAGTGTTGCGCCCCGGACACGGCCATGTAATTATTTCCTCAAGAAAGTACAGCGCCCCCTAGTGGCAAAGGCCTGAATTTGGCAAAACTTACATACATAGGGTATGTATTTGAACGAACTAGTCCTAGGTTTTTTCTCAGATAAACTCCAAACTTGGCCTGTGTGAACAACACATATTAAACATAAAAGTTATCAAAAGATTGTTATAATTATTTGGGGCGTGGCCACAATTGACCGTCAAAGTTGGCCATTTTTCCACTTTTTGAAAATCTTAATAACTCTCCTGTACAATGTTTGATCAGGACGAAAATTCACACACGTGTTCACTGTCTGATCCTGATTCCATTTCTATCATTACATTACAAGACGGCCTGAAGCATGGATGTGAATTTTCTTATTGGAAAAAAAGAGGAACACTCAGTGGACAGACACACTCTGGGTGACCAGAAGTGACGAAAGTAGAGAACTAAGTGTTTACTTTTTACATTTTCAAACACAAACACAGACCTTAAGAAGCTTGTATACAGTCTTTCTCTAAAGTCACAAGGCACTTAATGTTAAAAGGCCTTAAAGGATTTTTCATTGTTACCAACCACTCAAAGCACTTTCACACATGCAACACCACGTACGTCACTGGGAGCAGTTTGGGCTTCAGTGACTTCTCTAAGGACACTTTGGCACATATGTACTAGCTGGAATCAAACGACCAACCTCCCAGTTGAGAGATGACTAATTTTACAGATAAAAGAAGCTCAAATACAATCAAGGCTGTATTATTCTTTCCACATGAACGTGATGCACAGAAATGAGACATACGGAATCAGCAGGAGAGAACGCAAGTGATGCAGTGTCCAGTCCCAAGCTACAGAGGGCGGCGTATGGCAAATATACATCTACCACAGTACTAAACTAGAGTTGATGAAATCGTTGACACTGTAAACAACACTTTTTGCCTATTCCTCTCCTCTGCCAAGTTTGGACACAATTTCAAGCTAGGAATAGGTCATCACACAGTTATCACAGTGATCTCTATGTAATGAATCATAAATGCCAGTAATTTTGTACTTGGGACGCTAAAAGCTCAGAATCCTCTAGAAGTCTCCGCACAGGAGTTTGAAATTTAGGAGGTGTGTAACCATAGACTGAATACAGAACAGCGTGGCTCCGCAGTTACCATTGTACAGTTTTAAAGCCAAAACACCCCCGACACTGACGCAGCCATTGGCAGCAGTTGTGCAGCTGAGACAAAAATAATAATTAGGGCCCGAGCCCCGGGAACCGGGGGCGAAAGCCCTATTGAAACCCTTGCGATTATTATTCTTCTTCCGTTCGCGCCTTTCCCCAAAAAATGCGTGCCTTTCACTTGAAATAAACGTGAGCGCGCGTGTACCCAAAATTTAAACCTGGTGAAAAATTTATGAATCTGGAACTTGCACAAAAATGAACACTCCATAGCGCCCCCTAGTGGCTTAAAACTGCAGCCCCTCAGGCGACACTGAGCTACAGCCCTGAAATTTTGCTCACATAACTAGCATGCCCAGACCAACAAAAAAGTCTCTTACGACTCGCGTGAATTCCGAACACAAACTTCGCTAATCCCACCTAAACATCGTGATTTAGCGATTTGGGAGAAACGTATTTGAACGAACTTGTCCTAGGGTTTTTGACTTATCAACTCCAAACTTGGCATGTGTATACAGTCTGCAGTGAAGATTAAAAGTTATAAAAAGATAGTTTTTATCTTGATGGGCGTGGCTACGACGTGGGCTCAAAGTTCAGCCTTTTTTCAAGTTTTTCCGATCTGCACCAAAACGGACACACATGTTAAGTGTTGCGCCCCGGACACGGCCATGTAATTATTTCCTCAAGAAAGTACAGCGCCCCCTAGTGGCAAAGGCCTGAATTTGGCAAAACTTACATACATAGGGTATGTATTTGAACGAACTAGTCCTAGGTTTTTTCTCAGATAAACTCCAAACTTGGCCTGTGTGAACAACACATATTAAACATAAAAGTTATCAAAAGATTGTTATAATTATTTGGGGCGTGGCCACAATTGACCGTCAAAGTTGGCCATTTTTCCACTTTTTGAAAATCTTAATAACTCTCCTGTACAATGTTTGATCAGGACGAAAATTCACACACGTGTTCACTGTCTGATCCTGATTCCATTTCTATCATTACTTGCGTTAACATTAATGCTTTATAGCGCCACCAAGGGGCTGAAAATTTTTGCCTCCCTGGCCACATTGAGCTACAGGTCTGAAATTTGGCAGGCATAACAAGCATGCCAACACCTACAAAAAACTCTATTATGACCATAGTCAATTCCGAACAGGAAGTTCGCAATGTGCCTGTAAACATCGGATTTTGACGATTTTTAGCCTCAGATGAAAGGAAACAATTCCTTGGTTTTTCATCAGATCAACTCCAAACTTGCCCTGTGTACACAACATACACTGATAATGATAAGTTCCCAATGGATTTTTGCTACGTCAATGGGCGTGGCCACAAATGACGGTCAAAGTTGACCATTTTAACTGTTTCATGAAAACCTTAACGGCTCTCTGGTTCAATGTTGGATCAGGGCCAAAATGCACACAGAGGTTCAGTGTCACAGCCTCAGTGCATTTCTATCACTGGTTGCACTAACATTAATGCTCCACAGCGCCACCCGGGGGGCTCATATCTGCAGCCTGTCCAGCTACTTTGAGCTACAGGCATCAAAAGTTTCGGGCTTAACCCTCATGCCTGGACCTATGGCTTTTGGCTGAGCCACATTTCGCTGCACATGCTGCAGCTGGGACATGCTCCACTTTGCAAGCCTTGGGCAAGCGCACATGGCGGCTAGCACAGGCTCCGACTGGCACACACAGGGCGAGGGCCCGTTCAACGCTGCTCGCAGCTTTAATTACTTTTTCTTCCAAGAGTCTAGTCACTTCTTGGCTCTACCTCTTGACATTTTTTACAGTCCCTGAAAAAAATACACAAGAATGGCAGCTGTCAATCATCGTTAAACGTAATGCAAAACCTTGTTTTTAAGCTCTTACAACTAAAAAAGCTATTTTTTTCTTGGCAAAAAGAGGACCTACATATAATATCTTCAATCACCACAATAATCGGACGTGAGAAACATCTGTACGAGGTGTATTTATTTTTTAAATTTAGACTACAGCCTATCTGGAATGACTGGAGAGACAGATTTTTTGACCTATACTGCAGCCAGCCACCAGGGGGGGGCAGTTTTTGTGGCGACCTCACTTTGAGCTGAGCAAGTGGACGTCCATTGTTTTTAGAGTCTATGTGTGCAACGTGGAAATTATTTGTGTGCACAAAGCCACATGGACCTTGCAGATGCGTCAAGCATTAACCAAGCTCTACTCATTGAAAAAATCCCAGCTTTCCATCACCCTGTAAGGAAGGTAGCTGATTGCTGACTCACTGCATGGTGAGTTGTGTGTGCTGTGTTTAGGGTATACAACAACAACAATTACATTCACACGTTCACATCTCCTGGGTCAATACCTCATCAGCTGGAAACAGTGCTCTTACAAAAGCAATTCAGCCCAATCATCATGAGGGAGAACACAAGCCACACCCTGTTTTTTGATTAAAGTGATCCATCATTTCAGCTGGGGAAACTTCCTTAAAATGTTCTTTACCCCATTTGTATAATAATGTAGGCATTGTATCTTACTCCACACAGCCTGGAATAATTGAGAAACAGGTCATAATCAAGTTGTTTTTGAACTCATTACTTTTTACTTGTGCTTCTGCAGATTTACAGACTGGTACTTTTACTTCTGCTTAAGTATTTTAGTCCTCTTTCCACCCCACCATGGCTACCCTTGGCTCCAAAACATGTGATTTAAAGCACATGTCCATTTGTCCAACACAGAACAAGAAGTGAGAAGGAGCAAATATAAGAATAGTGATTCTAGTTCATCATAAATCATCCTCAGAGTAAAGGACTTTTAAATGTTTTCAAAATAAGGATAGGGGATGTTTTTATTCTTCGTTTAGAGTTAAATCAATCATCATTGGTGAAACAACTGGAGACTGTATTGATTAATGGAGAGCCTCTCCTTGCCTGCTACATGACGACATGCGCCACAAACAACAACTACCACGGCATTTAATCTCTTTTATGGAGCACAGCAGGCTCCTCTGACATGAGGTAATGGGCTGTTTGGAGACAACAATGCCATTAAGAGGAGTTAATTGCTCTCAGCACTTAGATTGTCCTGACTGCTGAAACAACCTGAACTGTACATTTCATTGATCAGCCAAAGGCAGGAAGGAATGCACGGTGCAGGGGAATTCATCATTGTTGTGGAGAGTGTATAAGGTAACTGCCTGTGTCATCATCAGATGTACTGTAGTGGTTTAGTAATGACTCTGAATCCTCCTAAACCCAGTGAACCTGATGGAGAGAAGAATTAACTTAAACAGCTGTTCTTGATTAATGTTTGCTGCACAAACCCCCTGTGTTTCAGAGGGTGATGTTTGGAATTAGGCCCCCAACTACGAGACAATGATTTATCCCAAAACGCAAAAAAAGCAGTGACACATCTGCGTTAACATGGAAATGCTGTAATTGCAGTAAGCTTGCAAAGCCTGTAGTTGGCGCTATAACTGTCTTGACCAGAAGAGTTGGGCTGATCCTCTGGTGTATTGGTGAATGCTAAGAGCAGAAGGGGAGCAACAGATGCTCATTTTGTTGAAAGACAGCAGATTGAGCAGCACAAGCATGACATGGTCGTCTGCGACAATCATAACAACAGTGCTGTTGTACTGTAGGCAGCAGAGCGTGACGTCAGCATTTCCACAGAAAACTCCAGCTTGTTTAGGCGGCTACGGCAGCTGCAGGGTTAAAGAAAAATCCACTCTGGCCAGAGGCCGTTTTCAAAAGTTTCCATTTTAGGTTGACTAAAACGCCGCTTCCAAGTCAACGCGAGGCTGAAATACAACAATACTTTTGAGATTCATTCAAAAACTGTTGTCTTGTAAACTGACACCTTAGTCCTGTCAAGTCCTTTGTCTGTTTGTTTCCATTCAACTTAAAATAAAAATCAGTGAGTATGACTTCATACTTTTAAGTTTCACCCTGGGTTTTCATCTTTTTATTTATTGTTTGCTGCCCATTCACCCTTTTTTACCAAGTCAGTGGCAGCAGGATGCAGTTTCGAGTGTTGTCCATTAATAATTAAACCCAGACAAGTGGCCAGGAGCAACAGATGGACAGTGATGAACAGTGTGTAAAGTTTCAATAACTTGTTCAGCATCCTCAGTTCCCTCGTTCCAGGAAATGATTCAGAAACTTTTAATGCTCTGCCTTTCTTCAGGATAAAACTCTGTATTTGATATTCCCTAACCAAAACAGACAGCTGTGCTGAAGCAATAAATCAGACCAAAAAAAGGGGAAAAAAAGCATCATACAAATGGATAAACCCAGGGGATTCATTGCAGTGGTCCAGTTTTTTGTTTCTCCATGTCAGCTAAGTAACTTCAGCCGAGGTAAAGCACGAAGACGCTGCAGGCTAAATGGCTGTTCCACAGTGACCCATTTCCCAGAGTGCCCTGTGCCTAACATTTTAAGTGATGGATGCTTCAAGACATCCTTCCCTCGCTGACTGTCTCTTGACACACAGATAAGGACATGGCAGCGCACACGCCCGGGTGTGTGTGTGTAGGGTACAGCGTGCTTCAGAGGGTTTGCTCTACTGTTGGACCCACAAAGAGACAAAGCGAATAAAAACATGAGCCACATGTTTGAACTCTTGACCTCTGTGGTTTCAATTGGATAGACTGAGATCAAAACCTCACAGATGGATGTATCAGACATGTATCAAACGTAGATGTAATCTCAGGAGCATCACCAGTGTGACCAGTGTCTGAAGTAACACAGCCTATCAATAATGATAGCAACACTGAAAATGCTGACTCAATCTTACTTTAGGTTTATAAACCAAGAGGCAAAACAAAACGAACTAAGAAGGACCCAGTTTGCCAATCCATGAGTCAAGTCAGTCATGCAAAATATAAAACTTTATTAACTTCAATGAGTAATGATTTAAACAATATTCATTCCTGTTCAGTGTGTGCTGACTGAAAAATCAGATATTGACTGAAACTTTTCTTTGAACCAGGCTGCTAACATGTTTATTTCTGCTGTAAAGATCAGCCCTGTTGAATTGGCCTCTATGAGGCTCTGAGGACTTTGGCAGCCAGCCTCAAGTGGACACTTGAAGAATTGCAGTTTTCACCACCTCTAAATGGCTTCTGGAGATTTCTGCTTGGTTGTCCCTCATGCTTAGGTTTGTTAATTACATAAGGGTTAAATATCTTCTTGTATTCCCTTAAAGGTGTCAACATGTGCAAGACAAAGAAAAAAAGCATCCTCTAAATTTTATTATTTAGCTCCCCCAGAGAGACGTCAACTTGAACTTCAGGTTTACATGCAGACTTTTTTTAAAATTCTGATTGAAATAATTCCAATTGGAGATTGCAGGTCAGCTGTTCACATGTGATTTGATCTATTCTGATCTGGTTTTTACATGTGCCACGACATTTGATCACAGCAGCAGTTTAACAGACGTGTGACTTGGGCAGATCTATGAAAACATAACCTAATTATCAAAGATGGAGGTCCATTGTCTATTTAGCAAAGTTGTATCTGTTGTCTCTATACTAGCACAAAGCTGTGGGTGACGCTCTGCAGCCAATGTTGCCAACACCTCAGTAAGAAAATTTATCTTTGGCTGTCCCAGATGTTAAAAGTCCCTAAATGAAGCCATTGCCTAATTTGCATAATATGTCATTTACATGCAATTGTCACAGACAAGAGAGGAATAACATTGTGACATTTTGTTTGATTTTAAAATCAAAGTATCAACCCTCCTCCTTTTCCGGGCTTGGGACGGGCCATAGTGACCCAGAAGAGACACGCACAACGCGTGAGTTAAGAGAGACTGCTGTGAGCCAGGAGGATTTCTCTGCCCCTGATTGTTTAAGAACAGGGGGGCCCAGCATCTGCGGATCGCTGAGGATAGATCACTAGTGTTATAACATCAGTCTCCAAACTCCAGAGAAGTTGCTAGATTTTCCCTTTTTTGACAAAAATAATTAAATCTCTGAATACATAAAAAGTTGCTGGTTGGAATGAGCTGTACTTGTATTGTGCATGTTTGTCAAGACCAAGGGGCCACATCCGGATAGTAAAAATGAAGTCTATGTGGAAGTGCTAAAAGTCGCTGTTCGTCCAGAATCTGCTTGAGGCTGGCTGCAGAAAGACCAGAAGTCACGTACACACCCAGCCATAAAAACTGACTTTTAGAGCATTAAAAACATATTTACAGCCTGGTTCAAAAAACAGCTTGGGTCTAAAACACTAATTTCACTATTAGCACACACTGTATGGTGAGTTAATTTTTTTCTATCTCTGCGGTTCAAAAGTTATTAGGATCGTTTGATTTTCCAATCAGAGACACAGCTCAGGTCACGTGCCCGCCGGGCGCCCTGTAGATGCTGGAAGAAAAACTCACAGCCGGCATCATAGCGAATGAGGTTGCGTCCCCAGATTGGCTTATTTCATGGTTTCAGGGACAGACAGGTGACATCGCCATGTTTTATACAGTCCATGATCAAGACAGAGCATGTGCAGACAGAACTCAGTCTGACAACTCTCAGTTTCACTGTTAACCGTTTTCCTTTTGATTGGTTTGGGAATAAGAATATCCTGCCCCTGTGCAACTGAATTAAATATGATTTAGGTCAGCCTGTTTATTCTGACTGAGTGTTCATATCGAGCATTTCTATTTGGTTTGAGCTTTTAACCAGTTAATTCTTGTCACGTTCATGAACCATGTACACAGTAAACTGTTTGTACAACACCGCTTTTAAAATGACCTCTGGTTGAACTATTGTTAAAAAGGTAAAAAATGCAGTCACTAAGCCAGGGTGAAAAAGCTGGACACAAAGGTATAAGTATGCAACTTGCTCTTCTCTACACTTAGATATTAATACGGCACAGTTGCAGACATTTGTCTTTGGTTTTATGTACAGAGTTTGTTCTTGTACTTTACAAATTTGTTATTGAACACAGGAAAAACAGTATTTTGATAGAAAATTACAGTAGATTGATTTAATCGTTTCCCAAAATAAATAATTTATACCATGAAATCACAGATTAGCCTGAAAAAATCTGATTTAAATTTGTTTGACTGAACTTGTGTTATTTAAGAGTATTACATACATGTATCAACTTTGAAAAACTGTATATGAATCAATTTTGACTGTGAAATCAAGTCCTGTGTTTTTACAGTTATTTTACGTAGTTTCGTGTAACAGTGTTTGACTGTAATATTACGGTTTTCTTATGAAAACTTTGCTGCTGGTGTTTTTTTTTTTCTTTTTTTGGTGTTGGTTGTAATACAACACTTAAAGGGTCATTTCACATTAAACACACATTTAAAAACATCCCAACCATGTGTGCTGCCTATGCGGACACACATGGCAGAATCTGTTCACCCCAAAGTTTCTCAGGACTATCCTCTGACCCCGTTCATGTGAAGTCAGGGTGAGCAGTTTCTCTGCCTCATACTCATTATTACTTTCTACTGCCCTGTTTATACTCTATCAACAACTTTCAAATGTGACATGGTGGTTAGATCACTGGACAATCCACCTGCATGCTTCCCACCCACCGTACAGCAAAGTATGAAGCTAAGAAACTGCATTCGACGACACTTATAATCTCCTAATGTGAGGTACATGTGTGAAAAGCAGCTTCCTGAAAATAACAGAGCCTCGATGCTGAAAGTGAAGGGAGTTTGTGTACGGAAAGGGTTAAAGAGATGAAAGACAATAAGAAGAAGGGGAGTGGGAGAGACAGAGGGAGGAGAGAGAAAGAGTTTACTATCAGTCACAGGGGCTTATTGTTTGGAGACACGTCCTTGTGTCACTTTGTACGAGCTCCCACCAAAAGCAGAAAAAAAAATCCCACACTGCAATTCAGTCCGAAATTTTCCATCTAGTCCAGCGCTGTGCTCCAAACTCTCTGTTGCTCTGTTTTCTTTGTATCATTGTTTTTATCTAGACTGTGAGTTTTCCCATTTAAAAATGACACAAGAAACAGATTTTCAGTTTCAGATTACTCACTGTGACAGTTTAGGCCAAAAGTTCATGCTTAAACACAAGAAATTGAAAATATTGTTATCAAAACTGCTCCCACTATGAAACCTACTGTGTCTTATATTGCTATATTAAAGAAAATGATGGGATTGATCAACATCTGTGACTTCTTCTATATGGCCTTGAAGAAAGGCTTTATTTGAGCTTGGTCCAACAATTTTTGTGATTTTGAGAGTTGCTAACACGTGTATTGACACTTGCCCTTGGACAAGCTACACAGGGTATTGTGACTGCACATCTTCCTATTGTTGAAATAAAGATTTCCATGCTGCCCTGTGTGCTGGGTGTCTGTTGGAGACAGAAACACTGTTGCTGCTCAGAAGAACAGAGAAATAAGAAACAGCACCCTGCCAAGGACATAACCCATACTTAATGCACATTTCTCTTCCTCACTGTACTTGTCTTAGTACCACAGCATAACAGCACATATGCTTGTTCCTCCTCCTCTAACTTAACAACACACACTTATTTATGTTCTTGTGGAATATTCAGAGCTGGAGCCGACCCTCCTCCCACTCTCCTGCTCATCTTCAACCCTCCTCCCCCTGCTTGAGATGACTGTAAGCACACAAGGACTCAACTACATCTACTGGAAGTCATGACACAGCGTGTGTGTCGGTCTGTGTGTGATAAAACCATCATTGGTGTATGGATGTAATGAGCAAAATATCAAAAAGAGGTATTGTAAACCACTGCATCAAAAAAGTGCATGTGACCCATCATCTGTGCATCGTTTCTCCTTTCTTTCAGGCACCTCTGTGGAGTTACCTGAAAACAAATAGGCAAAGATCTGAAAATAAGAAGTCTTTTTTAAGTTTCACATAGTGACACTGAGTCCAGGCCGTTAGCAATTGGGATGCTCAGTCATGTTTTGTGTATGACGCCTGGAGGCAGAGATGGGTTTATCCGTGCATGTAAGCAGTCAAAAACCAGCGTGATGCCCTGATAAACACACAGACTGATGTCAGTGAAAACACGATGACCAGAATCCGGAATGTGGCTGAGGAGCTGTGTTACTTCCTGGATTTTTGGGCATGACTAGAAAGCCAAAAAGCTGGCCCACCCAAACAACAACACAACACCTATTCTGTCCTGTCACACACGCTAACACACTCACTGATACACACGCAGTACTTCTTATCCACCCCTTTGTAACACACTAACCTGGTGTGAGTGTGTCAGTCTGCTGGTACACACATGACTGCACACACACATTAAGAGAAGGCTCTGTGTGTGTGTGCGTGTGTGTGCGTGTGTGTGTGTGTGTGTGTGTGTGTGTGTGCAGGTTGGATGCCACTTCAGTGAGCATCTGCACCAACCTGCATCATGTGTGCTGAGCTCTTACCTGTGGTGGAGTGCAGGCTCTCCAAGCTCCAATAGCGAGACAGGACCCCCCTCAGAGTTCCACCCAAGCTGCCTCCTCCTCCACTTCCACCCATACATCCACTGACTCCAAGACCTCCATCCACAATGCTGTCCACACCTCCGCCTGTAGGGCTTCCTCCATCCGAGTCAGACCCCGGTGACAGCCCCAAGCTGCCACTGCCACTGCTGCCACAGCTGCCCCCAGGCAAGGGAACGCCCCCCTCTGAGCCTTGTTGGGTCCGCATCACAATTTGGATGCACCATACAACGGAGGAAATGAGAGTGAGCAGAGAGGAGGAGAGTGGAAATGAAGAGGTGCCTGAGCAGGTGGTTTGTTCTCCCAGAAGGGGGAGAGTGCAGAGGAGGAGGAGGAAGGGGAGGTGTCCTTCGCGCTGATCTACTGCGCTATTCGCTGAGGTAAGCTTCAGCTGTCAACTTGCTGTTTCCTCCTCCTGAGCACAAAACAAGGCTTCTGTCCTCCCTTCAGCTCTCTGCTCCTGCTCCCTCCTCACACAGAGCCTGCTCCCTCTCTCACTGCTCCTCTGCTGCTGTCTTTCTTTCCATTCGCTCACTGCTTCAGTTCCTAACATCACCACCCAGTCCATCGCTCTCTCTCTCTTACACACACACACACACACTCTCTGTCTCCAGGCTGACATCAGCGGGGGTCCTATAGGGAGGTTTGTGCAGCTCGACGGTGTCCATTGCCTGCCAGCGACAGTGTGGACAGCTCACTAATGGCGCAGGATCCATTTAACTGGAGATTGAAAAGAGCCTGCCCTCCTTCAGTCCACCCTTTCTCAAACACACATAAAACACACACACACACACACACACACACACACACACACACACACACACACACACACACTAGGTTCACTGTATATACAGTATGTACATTTTCACATTGTAGTGTCTTACAAAGCTGACTCCAGATGAACTTTAGTGATCATTTGAGTTATAATAACATGTGCCTGTTATTCTTGAGGTCCAGTTCATGTTAGGTATTCATCTTATCTGTATATTATGAATGTAGTATCAACATTAAACATGGCAACAGGAAACAGGACTTAAAGGTTAAAACTCAAAGTTGGTCTGTTTTCAACAGTTTGATTTTTGTTTTACGAACCAAGTGATGACTGAAATGTTTTGTGAATGAAACCTTGAAATAATTTTGCAAAGGAATTTTTTAAGCATAGTCTTTACATATGAATAAAGTGAAATGGATCTAGCACAGCACATACATAAATCGAGAAGTCACTGAGAGAAAATACTCATTTGTACGGATGTTCAATGCCACTTTCTTTTAGACTGATACCAGTACGAGTACATGCTGTATCATTACCATAATACATAAAATCTCAATTAACAGTGACAGATCACTTTGAACAAAGACAACACAAACAACTCTCTTTGAGTTTGTGATTTGTTTTACATAATTTTACAAAAGTATAAACTAAAACTGACAACTGTCAGAGTTTTAGAAGTTTTCTGAAAAATAAACTGCAGTGCCAATAAAACAGGTTTAACTGTTAACTCTCCCTGGTTCATTCATATTGACTGAACAGGACCTGATGTACATTTGTTGTGGTGTCAAACCCTGTCAAGGCACCACCAACTACTTGCAAGGACAACCTACTGGACGCAATATTTTTTGCCTTGAGTATCAGCTAGGGATGAGCGCGTACCAAGTCCAGGTATCGCGCAGAAACCAGCCTTTTTTAAGGTATCGTACAACATGTATGAACCAGGGAGAGTTAACTGTTAAACTTTTTATTTTGCAGTTCAGATTACTTTGAAAAATACTTAAACTCTGACAGTTGCTAGTTTTATTGTGCACTTTAAATATTATTTTTTAAAAATATTTATCAAAAAAAATTCTAAACTCAGAGAAATTGTTTGTGTTTTATTTGGACTTAATGTCCGAGTGACTGTGCTGTCTTTGATCATAATGATGTGTCACTGTTAATTGAAATTTTATGTATCAAAAGTAATAGTAGTATCAGTACTCGGTATCAGTGAGTACTCAAGAGGGAGTACTTGTACTGCAAAAAAAGTGGTATCAAACATCCCTAGTATTGGCTGCTGATATCATTAGCCTTCATTAGTACCCAAACCTTAAAATTGGGTTAGTATTGGCTTGATACTGATCCCAGGTATTGGTACTCATCCATCCCTACTCCTCTATTTAATAATTTAGATGAACCCTAAATACAACGCTGAAAAATTACTAAAGTTCTTGCGTGCTTGGTCGGTTTTCGCAGTGTTCACTTCTTTCTCACAGGTGTGATGCCCCTGCAGTGCCTTCTGGGTTTAATGATGTCATCTTGGAGGTGTGTCTAACCTGCCCTTTCCTCCCCCTGTAGCACACTGATCAGTGTGCAGGACTTTAGTGTTTACATATCACAGCTATTACTTCACACTTTCTCCTGTCAGCCCAAACTAAACACAGGCAAAATGCCTCAGTGCAAGCCAAAAGCAGGAAATGGAGCAAAAAAAAATAAAACTTGTTTTTTGACAGTGTTCCTCAGGAAGGAGATGTTAATGTGCAGACCAACACACAAACACACACACTCACACAGTGAAGAATTTTACCTCTACACACACCAAACTGGAAATGAATCACCCTGCTGAAGCAGCGCTATCACCCAGGAAGTGCATGCATGATGGTAAATAATAAATGGACTGTAGCGTTTCCTCTAGACTTCTGAGTACTCAAACATCTTACATCATGTGCTGTGTTCATCAATTCACCACACACTCATGTACTGATGGCAGAGGCTCCTACAGGTTTTAACTAATCACCCTCACACATGCTGGCCCAGCACACAGGGGAAAGTTCAAATGAGTCCACCTTAAGAGATTACATGAGGAAGTCTGATGTATCACTGCAGAGATTACCACTGCTCAGCTGGGGACTGAGGGATAACGCACAGCACAGTGTGAAAAGACCTGAGTAGCTTTATTGTGGCGTGCCGTCCCATTTCCAGTCCCAGACAGTTAAAGTGAGGTGTTACCGCACCCGTCCTGAGCTTCACTTTCCAACCTGGTGTGGTCCATGAACCTGATCATAGACCACAGAAGGAGTACGACCTGGGCCAGTTTGCTTAGTGAAACACATGATGTATTGCTTTCTTGCATGACCCATGGCGTATCAGAGAGAAATACAAGCAGACTTTTTTTTTTGATTCTGATTAAAATCATTTCAGTAGAAGATCTCAGGTCAACTGTTTACATGCGCCATGACATATAATCAGAATAGCCATTTTACAGACGTGACACACACAGATCTATGAAAACACATTGTTATCAAAAAAAAGAACGAACCTCTATTCAGTGCAGTAGTTGTGACTGTGTTTTTACACTTTTGTTCAAACAACAGCTTCATACTGATGTGTTGGAGCACTGGAGAGAAAAAGATGTACCAAGGGGCCTTGTGTTGCAGCTTTGCAGTGTTTGCCCTCTCAGCCCAGTGTTTCAAACTCCACAGTAACAAAAGTAGCTATTGGCTGTGCCAGAAGTTGCTAAAAGTCATTGCCAAATTTAGATAGTAATAAGAAATTTACACTGCAAAAACTGAAATCTTATCAAGTGTTTTTGTCTTATTTTCAGTGGAAAATTCCTTTTTAGACTCAATACGAGCCAAATTCACATGACCAATCCAGAAAAATGTCTTATTAAAATTATTCAATTAAAAAAATGAGGTCTGAATTGCTCGTAACCAGTAACAAAATCTGCCGATGGAACAAGAGAAAAGTTACTTGTGTTAAGACATTGTTCTAGTCTCAAGGAAATTTTCAAGCTATTTTTTCTTGTTCCATTGGCAGATTTTTTTACTGGTTACATGCAATTAAAACCTAATTTTTGTACTCTGATAACTTGAAACAAGATGTTATCTGGATTGATAAGTTGAAAGTGGCTCATATCAAGTATAATAAGACATTTTTTACTTAAAAAAAAGACAAAAACACTTGATAAGATTTCATTTTTTTGCAGTGTACATTTTATTCTAATGGACTCTGTAGAAGAGAAGAATAACATCATGGGGTAGAAGTATGTTGCTAACTATTTGGGACTTGTCCGCCTGTGAGTGTTTTTGATAAGGAATGGGCACACAGCAGCACCAGCTGCTCATTAAGAAGGGTAAGATCAATACATCAAAACTCCCAAGACATGCTACGTTTGTTGCCAGTCACTTAAAAAAACAAAAAAAAACAGTTGTAGATAGGGCCGAACAATTTATCGTTTTCAGATCGAAATCGCAATTTTAGACAATGCAATTTTGAGATCGCCAAAGCAGCAATTTTTTGCAGCACTCCTGACTGACTCAGGATCTGTTGTGTCAAGTATTATACACATTCTGATTTACAAATTTGGAGACAATCTATATGTTAAAAGTGCTGGTAAGCAGGTCAACAACACAAAGCCTCTGTTTAGGAGTAAAAGTTGATGAAAACAGATTATTTATCATCACTATTGATGATTAAAAAATCGTGAATTGGAATATCTGCCAGAAAAATTAGATCTTTTCCTAAAATCGTTCAGCCCTACATGTGAATATCCCAAAGCTTGATTTGAAGAAAATCGTGAATCAAATTGAAATCACAATATCTGCCAGAAAATCGCAATTCAATCTTTTCTTAAAATCGTTCAGCCCTAGTCGTAGAGAGGTCTTACAAGTCGCTAAATATCAGGACAATGTCGTTAAAACTGGTTCTGCCCATGAGCCCTGGAGACCAGAAAACTGTGGATGAAAGTTCACAGGAAAGACTGGTGGAAACAAATTTTATGTCGAGACAGAGCATGCACGGACAGAACACAGCCTGACAACTTACGGTTTCACCGTTAACATAGAAAAAAAACTTTACTTTTGATCAATTTGGGAAGCAGAATATTCTACCCCCTGTGAAACCAAATGACTTTCCATTTTTCAGCCTGTTTATTCTGAATGAGGTGTTTATATGCAACCATCTTATTTGGTTTGAGCTTCTAACCCAATTCTATTCAGAGCATTAGGCTCTGTGTAAACCCAGTATCACATGATGTAAACAGAATTCAGGCAAGCTATGACACAAGATACTAAAAGGGTTATTCAACTGCTTGCACAGGCTACATTTATATGCAGTAAATATTCAGGTTAAGGTCAATATTCTGGTTTTGGGCACATTAAGAATAACCTGTTTACATGCATGAGCAAAAAGGGTTATTCCTGTTTACATAGTACACTTATCAAATCAGCAACGTACGGACAACATCATGACATAATGTGCATCATTTCTGCTTTTTCTTTCTATATGCATAGTAACAGCAGCAACAACAACAGCAGCAGCACGGCACACTTCCTGGACTCAAAAGACCAAGATTCCTTGCGATCAGTACAAGAGCAGAACACAAATGAATGTTCCTTTGGATGGGGATTTCCTGATAGGTGTATACATGACCAAATATTTCGGTTAGAAAAGGAGTAACCCATGAGGAAATTTAGGGTTTTTAAAAACCTGAATATGAGCATATTCTCTTTTTTAAAAAGATTTGTTGGTGTTTACCTGGCCGTGTGCAACTGGGTTGTTGCTAATACTGAGAATATGAAGGGGTTAATGACTGGATATAAACATACCCACAGACTGTAAGCTCACCTCCTGGGGGAGGTGCTCATGTACCTGAAACACCAGTTGCCACCCAGTATGGAGAAGAGGAAGAAGACAATGAGGAACAGCCAATCATGACACAGGAATTCAGATCATCATGATTACCAACATTTGGAGCTAATTGGCACAGCATTAAATGAGCGCAGCAACACTGAACAATATCAGTACTTACAGTTTAAAGTCAAGTGAACATCTTCAACATGAAAGAGCACTCATCTTCAGATAGCTTAGCTTTTTACAGCCTGACAAAGAAAACAAAGAGGCGTACACTGCAAACTGTGACAATGACATGCCAGCTAGCACTGGTAACACCACAAGGCTTTTCTACCGCTAACAATACTCATGTAGCAGTGTGACCGGACCCTGGGCAAGCACGAGGTAAGTCAGGGAAAGCAACTCCTGCGTTTGCTGTCCACCATAATCACCGTATAGCTGAACACTAAATAAGTGTGACACACTCACTTCACTGTGGGAAACAATGCTGCTCAGCTCGTAACCCTCAGCTAGCCACTGTGCTGCTGAAAATAGCGACAGTGAACATTAAAAACAGCAGTCCAAACAGCTAAAGCTCTACAATATGTTAGATCAACAGCATCTTAAGACAACATGTTAAAAAATACTTCAGATATCAGAAAAGATAAAACATACTGCTGCTTTTTTATTATCATTAATTTGCAAACTCTGTTAAGAAATGTGCAACTGTGTTTCTGAAATAACCCCATCCTCCTTTTTGTTGCAGGAACACCACAAAAATAAAATGAGTGTTGGACTAAAATGGAACAACACACATCAACTCACTTGATCTGATGGTGTGCGTGTGTGTGTTGGAACAGCTGATGGTAACAGAGTGACTCAGAGCTTTGGATTAAGTGAGAGTTTGCTGCAGCCAGCAGGTTAAAAGAGGAACTGCACTCACAAAGTGTTGAGATGCTGCTCAGAGGAATAAATACTGCATTGTCATTTAGATTTCAGCATCAATTCTATGAGTTTAGTCTTTAAAATTTGTGTATATCTATGTGTTGCACTATCTTTGTGCAAGTGCAAATGTCAGCCATAACACCATGTAACCTCATAGTAAGGTCTGAAAGCTAAGAACAAGGCCAGGGACAAAACACTGCCCTCTAACCACGGGGCAGGTCAGAGTACGACGTGTTCACACCATCAAACAGGCCAGAGCTTCAGCATCAGCAGCCTGTGGCTGTACAGACAGTTTCACACACCATGTCCCTGTGTGAACCACATAGTGGGCACACTGATAACACTACTGACTGTGTCTTTGAGTTTATTCAGGTTCCACAATGATAAATCTGTCCCAACTTAAAAATATCTGCTGTTATCCTAAGATCAGCCAATTCAAAACAGATACAAATACACATACAAACAAAAATACCATGGAGAAAGTATCCCCTTTATGTGCAGGGTAATGTGACTGTTCAGAGGAACAATCTGACTCTTGAGCATAGACCAACTTCTGTTCAACAACAGAAAGTAGAAATTCACACCAACAAGCAAAGCTCAATGAAGGATTGATGTAAGATTATCAAAAAAATCATACACAAATCTAAGAATCACTTGAAGCAGCAAGTAAGAATGCCGTAGTAAAGGTGTAGCTGAAGTCACTGTGCACTGTGAGGTACTGGACAGCTTCATTCCTGCATGTAAAGTGTTCAGCCTAACAGATAGGTGTCCTCCAGACGTGAATTCAAATTGAACAGTCAAATGTTGAAGGATTCACTCCCCTGGTAGACCACTCCTTTGACATCAGGGTCTCTGCCTGTTGAAAATAGTTTGTTTCTGCCACTGCAGCTCTCTAAATGCTGCAGAGTGATCTGCTCGTGGTGGTTTAAAATGGGATCAGACTAAGTCCTGTTTGGGCTGGATCTTATCCAGTCTTCATGTTTTGGTCTTAATCAACAATAGAAAACAAAGTATAGTGAAGACCTGCTCTTCCTATGAACCTTCTTGAGTTAAAGATGCTGTGAGGACGATGTGTTTAAATTAGACTACAGTGATATAACACATACACACACACTGTACTAGAGTAGACTCCTAACAAGGGGTGTGCTTGTGTTGGAAATGAATGGAGATCAGATCTTTTCAACTCTACTTTTTTTTGAATAAACGCTACAAGGTGAGGTCTTTATCAACAGTTATGTAGAGCTACAGTTTAAATTGTGTCAACAAGCAAACTTTGTCAGTTTGAATAGTAGTTTACAACCAGCTGTATGGAGCGCTACTGGCAGCCCGGTGCTCTGAGAAGTGTCTATAATGTGTAACATTAGTGAATCCTGGTTAGCTGTGTCCTGTCAGTCATCTACCAAGCAGAGCTAACGTAACCTCACTCTTCATTTTATTGATAGACTCTCAAGTTTGAACAGACCACTGCAGAATAACTGCTGACTGTGGGTTGGAATGAGTATTAGCACAAACAGGTTAGCCTCTGTGTTAGCCTTTAGCTTGTGCGCTATCACTCTCCTGTTTAGCTTTCTTTTGCAAAGGACAAAGAGACAACAGACAGATTTTTGTGCTGATAATGTACATTAGCACAAACAGTTTAGCTCCTGTGTTAGCCTTAAGCTCGTGTTTTAGCCTTAAACCCATGTCTCAGCCTTTAACCACAATAATTGTACTGAGAAAGTGCAGTTTAAACTGGCTTGGCTTGTGTTTTACTCTTAAGTCAGTATTTTAGCCTTAAGCTCAGGTTTCAATTTTTAGCCCATGTTTTAGCTTTTAACCTGTATTTAAGCTTTTAGCTCATGTTTCAGCCTTTTGCTTGTGCTGTATTTCCTGTTTATCTTTCTTCTGCTCTTCTGTCCTTTTTCTGTCTGACAGTTCGGCTCCAGTGTCCACCATCACTACAAAATTAGTCACAGAAATCATTTTCAGCAGCACAGCTAAACTTGATCATCAGCGTCGTGTTACCATAGAGACTTTGACTAGCATAAATAACTCTGGTCCGGGGGAGCTAAGAGGCAGCATTTATAAATAGTCTATATTAGCAATGATAATATCATTTTGAAATGCCGATTACTATTAACAATGAAGAAGTGAGACTATTCAAGATCACTTAGCATGTGCACACAGGGACTTTTTCATCTGTTGTGAATTTTCCTTATATTCATTAAGTTGAACTGATTGACTTTTTCACTCACTTGAGATAATATTTTTTTGCATTAGCACCAGCTCACTATATATTATGCTTGTTTTAGTTTGAGTACTTAGACCTCTTCATGTGGCTCTACTAGTCCTAATGCCAGTTCCTCTCCACCTCTGTCATGGACACTGCTGGAGCTGTCTGCTCCTCTTAGCCCCCACCCTCCTGCTCATTCTTCTGCTCCCTCTAATGGACAATGCTGTAGCTGTTTGCTGCTCCTGGACTCCACCTTCCTGCTCACCCTCATGTTCACACCTGTTCCTTGTCTGCTAATCACCTGCCAGTATTTAACCCAGTCAGTTTTTGTTGTTGTTGCCAGTTCGTTGGTTGTGCTTCTGCCTACTTTGCACCAGCCTTCTGCTTTGTTCCAGCCTGGTATTTCCTCTGCCTGTTTTCTGTTTGGATTTTGCCTGCTGTTTTTTGTACTCTTGCTTGGTTTCACTTTGACTTTCTTGATTTTTGGTACACTGCCTGTTTAACTTGTTTTGGATTTTGCCTTTTGATTTTGTCCTTTTGCTTTTTGGACTGTTTTTGGATTTCATAAAGACTGTGTTTGCCCTTTTAGCAGTGTTAATTAAAGAACAGTTTTACCCCTGATTTCTGTGTTCGCATTAATCCCTCAGAACTGTGACAACCTCTCAGAAACCAGATAAGAAAGGAGTACCTAAAAGGAAAGAAAGAGTGAGGACTTACAGAAAGGTGAGATGTGGCTCTTCCAGCCAAGGCAATCAAGGCCGATGGGGGTGCTCTGGGAGAAGCAGTGAGACTTGAGGGGCATCCCCCTGAAGGCCTCATTGTGCCCTGAGGTGAGTCCAGCATCAATCTGTAGGGATTACAACGGATTTTTAAATTAGGTCTTTATTTACATGCATTTCTTTGTGATTCATTACAAGACAAGATTAGAGGGTTATTGAGTGCATGTTCATTCAGCTGCAGACAAATGAAGAAGGCAGAACAGGAGGCCATGCCAGAAAAGTGAGTGATGATGGACAGAACCAGGATTCATCTTCAAGAGCTGTCAGAAGTCACCAAAGAGGAAGATAAAGTTCAAGAGAAACAGAAACTTGGAAACAAGTTGGAAAAGGAAGAGGATGAGGATCAGAAAGGTTCCTAGGTTTGGACCTTTGTTTGAAGCCCGCACGTCTTACTTTGTCCGTGTCTTCAGCTAACATTGCGCTGAGTTGGCCCAGGCTCCTCCTGATGACTCTGGCCACTTTACGTTTGTATTTCTTTTGCTCTTCGATCCAGAGGTCATCTGAGCACTTTCTCCTTCTCTGCTTTCCACCTCCACCGTGGTCAGTATCCACCCAGCGGCTGCTCCTCAACAAACCAGGACCCTCAGAAGCTTTCCCTTCAGTCTTCTCTATCGTCAGCCTTCTTGCCTTGGACTGGCTGGTGAGTGGGCCCCCATTTTGCATGCCCTTATGAGGGCACAGTTTACTGGTTAGGGTTTGGGGTTAGGTTAAGGGTTAGATAATGACTGTAGATGGTGATAAAACAGAGATAGTGACTGGAAGCTTTTGTGATACAGCTTGTCGATGGACATTAAATAACTACAGAATACTGCAGAGGAAACCTCCTCATTAGGGTTTCAAACAGTATGAGACATGCATATACAGTCTCAGAAATAACTCACAAAACACAACAACTAATTGTATTATCATTATAATAATCATTATCTTGATCAGTAACAAACAGAAAGGTTCTTTAGCCGAGCAATGGCTTCAGTGTCAAATGTGGACCCATACCCATCAATTTGCATTTAGTTGGACTTTAAATTCAAAGAGCCCCCATCATGAAAAGCTCCTAACAAAATTAAAATATCTAACAGAAAATGTTGCATCCTGTCCTTGCCCTTGTTCACACAGTGGAGTAAAGATCCCACTGGCTTTCTGCATTCAGTATGTGAGCTGTGTATGCTTGTCAAATGAAGGTAATTCAGCTACTGCTACTGTAATGTCTTTCTAAATGTAGATCGCAAAGGAATAATGAAACCCAAGACATTAATCGATCTGGTTATGTCAATGGTACGCAGCTGGCAGGACTTCAGGTGGTTGTGTGGTGAGTGGGAGTCAAACTCAAGGGTAATCCTGTGTTGAAAGAGCTGTTTCATGGTCCAATCCTATTTCCTAAATGTGTTGGAAAGCCATGGGGAGGGGGTCTCTTTCTGACTGTGTGCCATGGAACAATTGTAGATGCTGGCAGGGAGGTAGGCAAGAGAGGTGGGCTGCTTAATCATATTGGAAATGTAAAATTCCACCGTGGGATGATATTTTTCCTCACAGTTTACAAAGAGCTACAGAGAATGGGAGACTTGTTCATCATCCCAGCCCAGTTCCAGATCAGTGCAGATATACAAGCAGCAACAGTGTTGTACTTGGATGCTGAATACATTAATAGCTGTTCTCGTACAATCCTAAAAATGAGTTAAAGCCCTTCGTTAAGACCACTCCTCTGACTGGTAGCCCAAAAGCAGCACTCTCCAGAGCAGGGAAAGCTGAGACTTTTGGCTTTTGGTACTTAAGGGTGTAACTCCATTCAAATCAACCAAACTGGGGAGTATTATTGTTGTAAGTTATGTTAATGTTCAAGTTATCCATACTTTAAGAAAACTGCTGCTGAATCAGCAAAACAATATGAGTGTTTGCTTAGCACTAAAGCATCATTGTTATTGGAAAGTGAAGTTCAGCGATCCAGAGATAGACCAGTCAGCAGTAGACTGAACAAGTGACAAATATTATGAAATGAATGATGACTTCAGTAGGTTTCAATAAGCAAACAGTTTCAGCTGCTTTCAAATCCCTAAGTAGACTGTTTGTTGGCTCGGGCCTAAAAACTATAAGCTACTTAAATAAAGGTCCAAATTCTTTCTTTTGCCAAAAGCTCAGGCCAGAGGCCTTGAAGGGCCTCATACATTGTGTTCACAAACTGTCAGCGTCACAGTAAGCAAATTAATTTGTTCACGTCCGGTAGTTTCAGAGGACTTGGTAACAGGAATAAAACCTTGTCCTGGAGAGCTGGTGACTCACAAAGGGCATAGATGATGCAAACAAATTGTACAAGAAGCAACCCCTTTGTTACCATTGCTGAAGAGCTGACTATTTATTTACTCCTTATCAGGAATTATTCATATTTAATGTGAGAAATCTAAGAAGTTACTACATATGTCTACCTCATGCAGCAGGACGTTTCTTACCTCCAGGTCGTTGATGTTGCCAATGGCATACAGACTGATGTGTGAATGGCAGTCAGTCCTGCTCTCCGTGATATCTGGAGGGCTGAGGGTGACTCCTAGTGGGCTAGTGGAGGGTTTTAAGGTTTTGGGTCTCTCAGGGGGGTCTGTTAGTCCCTCCACGCTGACAAACTGGCCCAGAGAAGAGACAGAACTGGCCTTTGCCGTGTAAGGGTAACGATACATTTTCCGCTGAGCTGCAGGTTTGGGACTATTGGGTTTAGGGCTCATTGGCCGTAGGGGGCTCTCAGTTGAGCTCTCACCAGCCCCAACATAGTATCTGGTGTGGGATGGAGAAATCTGATGAGTTAGGAAAGCTAGAGAGCAGGGGCTCAAAGGTGAGGCTGGGCTAGTTAGACTAGGTGGGGAGACAACATGGTCACCCAGCAGTAAAGACAGGCCAGATGTGGTAGACGAGTCGTTCAGTGAATACTTCCTCTGCTGGCCCTCAGATCTAAACCCGTGGAGGTCTTCTCTTACACTCCCTTGTGGAACTCCACGCTTTGAGATGGGATCAGTGTGGCACAGGGCTTTGAGAGATGATCCTTGACTGCTGGGAGACATCGTGTCTCTGCATTCCAGTCCAGAAGCCATGCTGCTGCACTCCCCCTCCGGCACTGAATGGGCTCTTTTAAGCACCTCAGTCTCCTTGGCTTTTTTTGGTTTCTTCCAGGATTGTTTACCTTTACCAGAATCCGTACCAACACCAGAAGTGGTTTGCTCAAAATTATCCTTGTCCAGTGAACGGGACTCGAACAGGCTGGAAAGGGACTTTTGTGCTTGTGCAAAACGCATGCGGATGTTTAAGTTGTCACTGCTCCTGCTTCTCTTGTAAGTCTGCTCATTGGGTGACTGGACCGGCCCACAGAGGTTGTCTGGATTTGGTACTCCATTACCCTCCATGCTGCTGCCTCCATGTACAAGCCGTTGAACATCATCGGGGGTTTGAATAGTAGAGGGGAAAAATCCACTGTCTCCTTCATCTGTCGCACAATGCGATGAGGAAGACGTCTGATGAGCTGTTTGGCTGTGGATGTCACCTTTACAGAGAGCCTCGTTGTCCTTCTGTAGCTCTTGTTTGGTCAATAGGCACTCATCTCCTCCGCCTGATATCTCATTAAGTATCTCCTCACCACTGGAGTCCTTTGTGCCCTTGGCTTTCTTTAATGACGGGATTTTAGCAAAGACAGAAAACTTGGATCCCTTGTTTCCTGACTGGTAGCCCTTTGCTTTACTTTTCTTGTTGATTTTGTCTGTGCTGGTATTTCTTACTGGTGACAGCGTAAGGTGAGGATCTTCTAAATCATCACAGCTGCTGCTAGCTGATGTGTAAGACAAAGAATCAGAGGCAGTGTTTACAGGTCTACAGTGCTCTTGGCTTGCAAGGTTTTCCTCAGATTCCAGCTTGGAAGAGTTAAAATAATCCTCCTGGTTCTGCTGGGGATGTTGAGTCTTTGGATTAAGAATGTTGACATTATCATCCACTTGGTCAGCAGGCATCAAGATCTCAAGGTAGTCTGCCTTAGTTTCTATTTTTGACTCATCGTCAGTCATGTCATTGTTTTCTAGTGAACGCTCAGCCTCTGGAATTGGCTCTAAACTACTGGCAGGGATCAGATTGAGGCTGACCTCAGGTGAGAACCCCACTACCATCACTTGCTGCTGCTGTGGAGCCAGCCGGAAGCCCGGTGTGTGGTCTTTGGACTCATCTACCATTTTGTAGTTCTTACATGTTAAGCCAAAGCTTTCTGTGTTGGGAACGCTCTGATCTCCTTGCTTTCTAGAGCTGTGCTGTTCTTCTTTAGATCTACTGTCTACCACAAGGCCTCGGCTCCCTGAATCTGACACTGAGGACTTGGGGCTTTCAATTGTTTTTGAGTTTATACCCTTGCACTCCTTATCTATATCAGCCAAGCATAAAGTGCTGTAGCTAACAATGCTAGGGTTCTCACTGTTCCAGCTCCTCAGTGAGGACTCAAACTCCTGGGACTTTCTTGTGCTCTCCAGGTCAGATTTCACATTTGTTGGCAGCTCAACACGACAACAGTCTTTTCTTCCAATACTTCTAAAGGTGCTTCGGGTTCCCTCTGAGGTACAGCCTACATTGCTTCCTCTCTTGACACCTTTTAAATTGGCACTGGTGTTATTATTGGGGTCTGAGAGCAGAGAAACAGAGGCTTGAAGGCGACCATGAGGCTCAGGGACTCTATGCTCATGATGGCCTTGCTTACAATAATCAGAAATTGTTGGGACAGTTTTTTTTGTGGAAGTTCGAATCACGTTTTGAGCTGCATCTGTGTATTTCCTGTAACTTCCCTGCATGGACTCATTTCCAGCAGGATGTGTTGATGTTTGATGTGTCTCACTAGGCACATGTGAAGAGTAGGCCTCTGATTCCCTGGCAGAAGCTAAGGGAATTATTCTGTGCTCAGAAGGCTCTGTTGTGCTTAACTGTGAAATATTTGTCGTGCTGACTACTTCCTGGTTGAGATGATCGTGACCACCCTCCACCTCTGGTGCTTTATTGTTTGAGAGAAGGTAGCAGGCTTCTCTTTCAAAGTGCCTTGACACCACAGAGGGGTGATCCTCTGTCCCTTGGTTGCCAGTAAAAAGCAACAGGTTCTTTGACACCGTCTGTGGAGGCAGGGACCGCTCAGACCCTTGACCGGCATCTGATTTATTTTTGAATGAGCAAGGCCTTTTGTCTACAGAGCCAGAGAGTGTGAGGGTTTCCAAAAAACTGAGCTGCCCACAAGTGGATATTTCTATTGCAGCAGCATCCTGATCCGAGTGATTAGGGATTAAATCTTGAGTTGGATCTGGAACTTGCAGTGATTGTAACCCTGTGCTCTGGGGCTGTTCCTCAGAGAGCTCTTTACTGCCTGTGTCAGGTAACAGGACATGTACAGCAGCCTGCTCAGTAGCATGAGTGTTCAATGAAAAGGAAGGTTTTGTTTCTGTAGAAAAGGTGATGGAGGAACAGATTTCATTTACTGTCCCAGGTGGTTTTGTTCCCTCCACTGTAGCACCAGAACATACAGTCTGCTCGGCCTGGGAGCATACATGTGACACCCATGCCTTATCCTTGGGATGTGTTGAATCAGTACAAACTGACAGCCTCCTATTTGTGCTTTCATCAACATGAGATGATGGGAGGAAAATATCCACATCATGAGCCAATAAACTGACTTGTGTACCAGGTATGTCCTTAAACTCAAGCTCTGTGACCTCTGATACACTTTGTGATGTTGTATCTCTCTCTGTGGTGTTTGGACCTGCCTCAAAATAATCTGGTTCAATCTGGACGTCTCTCTGTTTTGTCTCAGATTTGGAGTCTAGTTGTGCAAATGTTCTGTCAAACGTTTGAGCATCTACATCTGTAGATCTGTTTCTTCTGCATCCCTTTTCTGTAGAAATACACTCAGATTTGTGATCTGCTCTATTAAAACATGTCCCCACAGTCCTGCTAAAGTAAATGTGATCCTCACACTGCTCTGCTTCTGCTTTGGCCTTGATCTCAGTGTCTTCCTTTATCAAACCCTGGGGTCCTAAATTCTCTCCTCTGGGGACTCTATCACTACAGTACTCATTGCATCCACCTAAAGCTCTGCTGTCCTCCGCAGAGTAAGCTGTGATCAGCTTGGTATTATCCTCTGCTATATGCCAAACACTACAGGTGTCTGTTTGCTGTTGTGTTGCTCCCTCAACCTGGTCCCCTCTGGATTCTATATGTATCCTACATGTTTCTGAGTCCGTAGATACATTACATTTGTTGGGGTTGCTTACTTCAGGCAGTGCAGGTGGTTTCACTTCCTGAGCGTCTTGTGTATATTTCACCTTTGTGTCAAAGGTATCAGTGTTTTCTTGGCTTTGTGCGTATAAGCTGCATGGCTCTGTGTTTCCCTTGACATGAGTTTCAGAGCAAACAGCTTGTGAGCAGGTCTGCTGTAGGTCCCGGTTAGGTTTGAGGTTCTCAGTTCTTTGATGGGGTCTGATCTCAAAAGAGCAAAGGTCTCTGGTACTATGATTCAAGGCAAAACCAGGGTCCACATTGTTATCTGGGCTTTTCCTTAAACTACACGTGGATTGTTCAACATAAGCCTCTGGTGCAGCTCTCTGACAGTCCTTGGCTGTTACTGGCTCTTTTCGCCTGGCTTTGCTCTGGCATGTGAGGAAGTTGCTGTCCAGTGCCAGTCGGCCAACGTAGGCGTCCTCCAATCCCAGCAGGGCATCCACAGAGTCTTCCTCATCAGGACTCAGCTCTGATAAAGTGTCACTGTGGCAAGAGCGGAAGTCAAAATACTCATCAGACGTGTCTGCCTCTCCAATGCCTGTCTCACACCATTCCAGTGTGCCAGGACACAGATCACCTTCCACTGAACATATCTCATCCGTGTGGGGGCAGTCTTGAAGAGCTTGCTGGGGCTGAAACGATACACAAAAGGAGATGAGATTAGGGCACTAATAACAGGGTGGACATAAAGCTGGTTTTCCCTCATTCCGTGAACATTTTATGAGTGACCCTCATGAGGGCAGGATTTAAAGATAGAATCTGCAGGATTTTCATTAAAAAATAAAACTTCAACTTTTATAGGCATAATCCTGCTCAATCATCTCCTATGGGCTTCTATACATGTGTGTCAGTGTCTGTGTCTGCCTCAGCCTTCTCCTCAGCCTGTTTGTTGATGAATTGGTGATATTGGGATGCTTCGGGTTGGACAGTAGACTGATTTTATGCCAGTAACAGAGTGCCCAGTGCACAAGTGACTTTGCATGTTGGTGATAGGGCGTGGAAGCTAATCAGAGCAGCAACGATAGTGGACGTAGCACAAAGGAAGAGAGACACAAAACCAAAGTCAAATGAAACACTAAACAAGGGTAAAGCTTGGCTTGACATTCAGTGGCTCTCAGGCACTTAAAGAGAAGCACAGGACAAAGAGCAATGTGAGTGGGCTTTCTACTAACCAGGTTTGTGTCAAATACCTGTAATTAGCTTATGCTAACATGCCAAGTCAGGTGCACGGCTTTCAAGTATCTCCCACATAGAAACGCAGTGCTGCAGGTGGTTGCTGGGCTTGTGAGTTCATGTAGCTCCGTTTGGAGGCAGTGGGTGTGTGCTGCTGTTGGCACTGAGCCAAGGAGGAGGAGCACAGTTTGAATGTTGTGTTTACTAACAAGTAACTTAAATTCTTGCAGACCCTACTTTTTCAGTTCTGATGCTAATCTAGATAAAAAAAATCAAGAACTAAAAATAAACAACCGATTTGAAAGTTTACTTAACCTGTGAAGTTTGAGTCCCTGACCTGCCATTATTTAAGCTAAAAATAAGGGTGAAAATATTCACCATTAGTAGAGCAAATAAAATGTTTTAAATTTTAAGACAAATTGCAAAGTCAGTGTACTTTTTGAAAAAAGAAAAAAATAATAATGTTATGAGAATGTATCTGTATATTTGAAATATTTAGAAACATCCTCCAAGCCTGTTCCTTCTGAAAGGTTGTTTCACATTGTTGGAAGCTGGCATTACTTGGCGAACTGTCCAACGCTTTAGTATTGAATTAATTTATCCAATGACAATGATTTAAATTTAACTTTTTGTTGGTTTTGAGACTGTTATCATCACAGTGTGCTTTTGAAGAAGTACTAGATCAACAGAAGCAAAGAATATAGTCATTTGGAGCCAGGTGGAGTAAATGCACCCTTGAGCCCTGTTTCCATCAACCGGTTCAGTTCGATTTGTTTCAGCACGGTACGCATTTTGAGGCATTTTATTTTACTAAACCTGGGACAGGTCCCCAAATTACCAACCTGTACCATCCCACTTTTTGGTACCCTTCTTTTGGGGTGCCAGACATACTGATCCAACTCCAGAAGGTGGAGCCAGTAACACTGCAGTCCGTTGATTGGTTGAAAAAATTGTCACTTCCCAAGTGACTGCGATAATTAAGAAAAACACATAAAACTGCCATGTTTAAATCTCCAGTCGACTTTTTGGAGATAACTTTCTTTTTCCTTGAAAAATGAAGTCGCAAAACAGAGTCAAACTGCTGTTGAAAAAAAAAACAGTTGCGTTTTTCTTCTTCGTTGAATTTATTAGCAGGGTACACTGTGTCACACTGCTATGCTGTCACGCTACTACGTAGTTGACGGGGCTATCAAACTGTGCTGACCCATACCAAACCACTTTGTGGAAATGGGGCTAGAGGGGAACAGGTCAAAGAGAAGCACACCTTAATTTCAATGAAATACATTTCCAGGCTCACAGTAGTGAGTGAAACAAGGCAGCACGCATTGACCAATACCATACAATAGTTCACATGGTGTTGTCTCCTTGGGGTGATCTGTCTTGACTGCTGTATTACACAGGTGAAACTGCTTGCACAGCAGTATCAATACATTAAATTACACTCTAAACTATAAGTGTAAAATCAAACATGATGCTTTCTAAAAGAAAGAATCCAAAATGTTCCTTCATCTGCTGGAGCAAATGTTAACCTCAGTAAAAATAAGTTGCAACAACACACACACACAAACACACATGTTCACATTCTCCCCATCACATCTGCAAATGCAATCATTTCACTTACAGTCAAGAGCTTCAATGCATCAGTTGTGTCCAGCACCAGAGTGTGAAGGCGAGAAGCAAACCAGCTGAGCACTGCTCCCATGATGTCCCTCACACAAACGCTCACCAGCATAACCACACAGAGCACTCAGAGGCTCTCCACTGCCTTCACGCTACTTCAGCTGCTCTCCTCATCCTTCTTCCTTTTCTCCCATTGCTTTTCTTATCGATAAGAGTTAGGTCATAAATAACACATCCATCCCATTTCCATCCTGTAAAATGACACCTTGCAGGGAAATGACTGCTAACGTAACAAGAAGAGCTTCCTGCCTCACTGCATGTGTGAGAAGTGGATCTTCTTCAGCGGCTAGGACTTAATCCGCCCTCAACACAGCAGGTTCCCAGTGAACTCTGCGTCTCAATAACAAGGAAAGACATTAAGAAGCCTGGCTATAAATACAGACCTGTAACTCAGAGCAGTGTAGGCTGCATGACGGCTCACCTCAAGGGGAGCAAAAGTGAGCTTACACAGGAAACACTTCAACCTATTGGTGAGACAGACACCTTCATTTCACACTTTTCTCTTCAAACTTAGTGGGCTTTGAGTGAGGAAGCCTTAATTGACTGCTACTACAAGTGAAGCCAACACAATGTTATCTGTCCTCACTATCAGGGATATATTGATGATTATATCTAATATTTCCAGAATGATTCTTGGTTTGTTACCTTTTAATTTTTCACACTCAGCACTGAGAGCAAATCCTAGATAAGGGAAAAGATTGGAGCGTTGCAGCAACAACCAGAGTAAACATGACTGATGTTTCCATTTCTATACCTGCAGTTTAAATGTATATTGTTAAAATCTAAAATATTTTTAGATTCATGAACTTTTAATGTGTTATTAAAAATTAATGAAAGCAGCACAACAACCACCTCAAAAAAAGAGTTCAGGATCCCGTGCAAAGGGGAGTCAAATAAAACATCCCCCACTGACCAGCTCAACAGCAATGCAGACCCCTCCCTTCACTAAGGGGCGGGACTAAAAACAGAAAACCTGCCATCATTGGTTAATCCAGTCACAGAGTGGTCAGTGTTATTTCCTGCTAATTAATTATAGTTGAGTGTCTAAAAGCAGCTTAAAGGCTTAGCAGAGCTCCCTCTCTGGCATAGAGTGGACGGAGCAGCTTCTCACCACAGTTACCCAAGCAAGCACATGGCCCACAGTATGAGACGCTTTTATCAGACATGCTACACAAACAGAGAGATGCAACATTGACCAAAACAGAAAATAAAACCCTTCACCTTATTGTCTGTCAGTCATATGCAAAAATGGTCTAAAAAAACACAAACTTCAGCTGTGTTCCAGATCAAACTGAGCACCAGGAGGTCAATCATATAGCCCATAAATATTATAACTTACATTCTTGTTGATCAAATATCCATCATAGGTGGGCTCAGAATGTTAAGAGACTCAGCTTAGAGCAGTGGAAAATGATTTTGCAGGAAGAACTGGGAGCAAAGCATTTATTCATGTACCACAGTGTGCTGACTCCATACTACCATTTGTCTAAGTTTAAATACTGGGCACACACACACAAAGAAAAAAATACAAACACACAAGCTTTAAAAAGAGCTTGTTGTGGTTCAGCTAAAATTAAAGTCAGTCAAGCTAACCCAGTAAGACTGCAACATGGTGAGACAGAGGACGAAAAAACAGGATAACTGATCATACAGTCAGGTTTCTTCTGACTGACAGTTCGCATTGACCTCTTTAGACGCACTGCTGCATACTGAAGCACCTCTAAATTTCCTTTACATGGCCATCGCCCAACTATGGGCTTGTCCACACGTAGTTGGGCATTTTTCAAAAACGAATATCCCCTTCATTCATTTTAAAAAACACCTTCATCCAGCGAACAAATCTGCCAATGAGTGCGACTCCAGGCATGCCAAACCCGTATTTGGCAGTGTTTTTCCTAGATGTAAAACCCATGCCAGCCAATCAAAATGAGCTCCCGTCATTCAGCTGTGACTTTGAGAATTGAAAACTCTGTTTCCTGGCGTCTCCATAAAACCATGAAACCAGAGTTTTCTAAATCTTCACTTTGGCTGCAGTTTTCAGAAAACATGTTTTCAGCAACATAAAGCTGCAGTTTTATGTGGATGACAGGTGTAAACGTATAAAAATATATGTGGTTTCCCAGATATCTGGCTACATGTGGACAAGGCCCAAATTTTTTCAGTCTAGAGTTATTTTGCAAATCTCTCAACCTTCTGCTTAAAGTGATACTCCGGGATGGAACAAGTTGGGTCCTATCACAAGGTTTAGGGCAGAAATTACCCCTACAGCAGTGTTTTTGTGCAGCAGAAGCCCAGGGCGCTCGCACCAAACACCCCCTCCCTGCTCCTCTGCCGGTTTCCTCTACACACAGACGGGGCCAGTTTTTACTTGACCAAAAAGTAAAAGTAACGCACTGAAAATTCTTTAATTAAAGCATGAATGCAGACCTATATTTAAATTTTTTAATTAATTTAATCACTTTAAAGCAGTCACTTTGAATGAAGTGTGGTACATCAATTCTATTTGATACCAATGAATCCCTCTACTAATTTCATCAAACAGGAAAAAAGCAAACCCCTTCTCAAACCCCCCTCTATCTACAGTTGGTGTATTCCATAATTTGTGACAGGATAAGCACATGCAGTGTCACAGACACAGAAACAACAGGGAAAAGTTTGCTAAAAGGTTTACCAAAGACTCAAGACACTAAAACCAAGAAAATGAAATGTGAAAAGGCGCACAGAAGGCTAAAAGCCCCAGGCCCTCTGGCTTGTTAGCGCTTGTTAGCTATTAGCTAGATTAATGAACAATGGGTACATTTGATCATGACCAGTGTGCATCATGTAACTGTCACACTCTGTAAAGTAAAAAGACCAAGTCTCCATGACATCATTTATCTGTTACTGAAGCTCACTTTTTAAACCTACCAGCAACAGCTGCCGTACTGAAGATGCTGACTCAGCTTTTGGTCAAACCAGAGGCAGAGTTGAAGAAAGCCTTTAGCCTTTTTGCTAACAGCTACAGTTTGCTCCACTGTCAATCCAGACAGCCATGCCCTTGGTTAAACAAACCTTTAAAATTTGATATCTTAAAAATAAAGACTACAACAATATGACTTCAACCCAATTCATCCCTCTTACAGTGTGCCAGCAGAGAAACAGACACTTGAAACTGAAACTGTTTAGTCTTCAGTTCTTCCCCTGAAAAACAGCAGATCTTAATACGTCATCACTGGCTTCATATTTGAGGATCAGAGTTTGCTAACTGTTTTATGGTACCATGTTCCCTCGAGGCAACATACCCATTTTTGGTATTTTACACTCACACTACACATCCCAGTTTTTATGAAATACTTAAAAAAAAAAGAGAGAAAATACAAAAAGAGACCAATAGCAGCGATTGAATTTGTCATATGAGCCTCTGGAGGTCATACAGAATCCCTTTTTGCAGACTTTCTTACAAGGACCACCTCGGCCAAATTTCTCCTCAAAACAGTTCAATAACGTTTTTACCAGGCCTCTCTCAGTCTAGAAAAAAAAAGTTCATATTAACAGACAAGTTAAACTTAATCTCTAATAGTTCAATTTTTGGAAACCTGTAAAAATGAGTGACCTTTGTGACCTGTCTACAATAAAAACTATGATTTATGAAATATAAATCATGATTTATTATGATAATGTTTCTCTTTTCTTTTCTTTTTTTCTCCTTAAAAAGAAACAAAACAAGAAGAACAGAACCCTTTAAATATTATACTTGTATTTTTAATTTTTTTTAACCTGTTTCTTTTTATATTTAAGCTGGGGGGGACTACCAATGGAAATAAGCTTGGTAGCTAGATTTGGGTATAATTACATTTTATTTTTTTAAAGTGTGTATGAATATACATTGTCCCTCCTTATCAAATAAACTAAATTGAAATTGAAATCAAGTATTATCCATGTGTTTTGAAAAAAAAAGTGTTGAAATATTAATAAATAACTCTCTTTCTCGTGGTTAACCATCGTAGTATAGTGTTGCGTCAAGGCAACAAACCCCCAAAAATATCTATAAAAAAATTTTTTAAAAAAAATCTTTAGATTGTGTTTATTTGATCTATTTCAAGACAAAAAAAAGAAAGAAAGAAAAAAAAGAAACAGAAAAAACATTTTTTCTAACTGGCATCACTATGCATACCATTAGGGGTTAACACATTTATAGCCACCGATTTGTCAACTGTTAAGTCATCATTATAAGTGCATGGTTAGCTTAGAGGAAGAACTGACTTGCAGAGAACTTTCCTAACACTGTCTCTGTAGGTCTAATCTATAATTGCAGCATACAACTGTAATTCATCAGATGTCATCAGTGTACAATGTTTCAGCATGTTATCAGCAATGAATGTGGGGATAATCACAGACACAGAGAATCAGAAATAAGCTCACAGCAAATGCTTCCCCCTTCTTTTCAAACTCACCAATACTTCCAAAAATTAGCTTCAAAGAATCATTAAATAAATATACTGAATATTAATAAAACACAGAATACCTATGTTTGATGAGTCTTTAATTCCGCTCCCTGGTCTCACCGTTTTTGTCTCCTAGTTTAAAGAACTGACATCCTCTCATGATCCTGATGACCGGGAGCTGCTGTCACACTCAGCAAAGAGAAAATGCGGGCGTGGGTGCTGCAGCCATTCTGGGAACAGCTGACTATTGTGCCACCAGAGTGTCACACACACACATCACGTCCTTTAAACACTGTTTGCATGAACACACACACATGCATAATAAAACACACAAACAAGGCCGATCTTTCTCTCTCCAAGACAATATCCTGCATTCTGCAACCAGGCTTTCACCTCACTACACCCAGAGCTCCACCAGGCTTCTGTTCACAGCGATTCACATCCACTTTCATTAAGAACAAACAGATGGATACACTCAGCAGACACTTTATAAGATCCACCTGTTAGAATGCTCGTTAACATACGCTCGTTATCAAATCAGCCAATCAGAAGCTCTGCAGCAGACATGGTGAAGAGGAGCTGCTGCAGCTCAAGCAGAAAATATCCTACATCTATATCCTATATCCTAATCTATAAGACCAAGAATGGAGACAGGTCTAAAGCAGGGGTGCCCAAACTTTTAAGCCTGCAACCCCTAAAGAAACGGTGCCAAAGACTGGAGACCCCCACAATTACTGTCGAGTCAATTTGCTAAAGAACTTAGTACAATTAAATCATTGTTGGTCTAAAATATTGAATAAGGTAGTATTTAATAAGGTAGTATTAAAATAAAGGGTAAAAAAGGTGTCTTAATTATTAGATTTCATCCAATTTGCAACCAAATATGGATAAACAACTTGATTTGAGTTGTTTTGATTTATCTATTTTTTTATTTTTATATCTCTCAAGCTGGCACAAACGTTAAAATCTTTCATAAATCATGAATCCATACAATCTTAGGGGGATAAATAAAACATTTAGGTGATAATATCACTACGAATCGATTAAAAGGCGTAGATTTCCTGCCGGAAGGGTTTGACCATATTCGTCTGACGCACCTGAAGCAGGTGAGGAGTGCGCACCAAAGTGTGCCAGACGGCGCTCCTTTAAAGTTTTACGGCTAAAAAGAGTCGCTGTGCAGAGGATAAACTGCAGAAAACCAAAGAGGCAGCCGGTAAGAAATGCCAACCTTCAGGCGTATCTGTTACAGCGGTGAATTTGGCTATGATAGTGCCGACACGGGCACATGCCGGGTCTCTTTGTTCTCAGTCACAATTGTTTGTCCTCCTTATTTCAATAAATGAGAATAATACCACGGTGAAAATGCAGACTTTCCCTGACATATAGGGACTCCCAAGACCAACTCGTCAGGGAAGCAGGATAAAGAACAAGATCAGGTAGGAAGTGGGCCGCCAGCACGGCAGTTTACCAGGCTGAAGCTTCTCTCAGGACCAAAGATACCATCGGAAATCCATGCACTGGAAGACAGGGCTTAGGAACATCGCATTTCCAGCAGTAGTCCAAGTCCACTCCAAAGGAGGAGAGGTCCATGATCCAGGACGAAGTTAGAAACCTTGAGGAAGAACACCGAAGAGCTAAATCCGTCGAGCTCGCAACTCAAGGGGCCTGGACAAGATGGAACCTTCCTAAGAGGACCATCACATGGAGTGGACTGTGGAGGCTGGAGCCGTTCCGTATCTCGTTTCTGCTCCGAGCAGTGTACGACACCCTACCGACCCCAGTCAACTTGCATAAGTGGGGAATGAGGGAGGACCCACTGTGCAGGTTGTGTGGAGGTAAAGGAACTATGGCGCACATCCTATCCGGGTGCAAGGTGGCATTAGCCCAGGGGAGACATAGGTGGCGCCATGACAAGGTGTTGGCACTGCTCGCAGACATCCTGGAGCAAGAACGGAGAAAGAAGCAGCCAGCCAAGACAAGACCACCACTGAGCACCATCGCCTTTGTAAAGGAAGGACATAGACCAGTCTTCCAAGGCTAAGCCAAGTAAAACCTCCTGCAGTCGGCCCAGGGATGGGAGATGGAGGTCGACCTGGGGAGGAAGCTACACTTCCCAGAGGCGGTACTGACCACCACTCTGAGACCTGACATAATTATGTGGTCTCTAGAGGGAATGAAAATCATCCTGGTGGAACTAACGGTCCCGTGGGAGGAGGTCTGCGAGGAAGCGGCGGAGAGAAAGAAGACAAAGTACCAACAACTTGTCCACGATTGCCGGGACGAAGGGTGGAAAGTACGGCTGATGACAGTGGAAGTGGGGTGTCAAGGATTCCCAGCCCAGTCCTGTTGTCGAAGGTCGGATTGAGAGGCCCCTTGAGGAAAACAGCCGTTGGTAGGCTGGGAGAAGCAGCAGAGAGAGCCTCCTGCTGGCTCTGGCATAAAAGAGAGGACAATAGCTGGAAGCCTGGATGAGAGGGGCAGTGATTTGGCCAATCACTGCTGACCCACCAACTGGAGAGCGTTGTGGTTAAGGGTCGAAACACTCAAAGAAGGTTGGGCACCACCTGACGACCTCTCATCCAGGCCAAGGCTTCATCCATTAAAATGGATTATTATTGCATCTTCAATGTATTTACGAACTGAGCTTATTATTATTATCATTATTAATTAGTGACATTTGATGTCTACATGTTGTATATTTTTAAGTATTATTAATGGATAAAGATGCACCCTATCTGGAGTAAGACTATAGGATTCTGAATCATCTGGCGACCCCCCCCTCTGCGTACTGCGACCCCCTGGGGGGTCGCGACCCCTACTTTGAGAACCCCTGGTCTAAAGGAAAGTGGGGGGGGTTTAACCCAGCAATAATGAATAAATCCACTCACAGTGAGAACTCTAGCAGTGTGTGTTGTCTGGCTGTGATTGTCATGTTGATGTTGGCAGACTCATAACCACTCTTTTCCTCCTCACACTCTCCCTTCTGTCTCAGATCACATGCACATCTGACTGCTGTCAGTACGTCACATGCAAAAAGCCAGAAAGCTATCACTGATGTCATTCATCTACAGTTTTGATGTCAGTTAGCATGAATAAATGAAAAGGTCAGCACTGACCATGGAAGACGCCTGGGCACATTTGCTTTGCAAAATGTTCACAACATTCTGTGAATACAAAGCCCTACTGTTTGAAACAAGAGCTTTCATTGGCTGGAGAGCAACATTTAACTATTCAGAAGCAGAACAAGAATTCAAGATCCAACAACACTGTACTGTGGATCACACAGTCAGAGAAAATAACCTTTGGTAAGGAAAACAAAGATCATCCACATCGTTCAAGATCAGTCATACCTATTGATATTCACAGCACTGAGCCATGTTTTAAAGGTCAGAAAAACTGCTTTCAGAAATATTTAACACAAGATTGTTCAGTTTTACAGAGACAGTTTTCAGTTAGCAGAGGTTTTAAGTTTTTGTTAGTAGAAAAAAATCTTCAGTGATCCACTTAATTTGTCCGTAAAAGCTTCATGACAAGCTGGATCATGTGACCCCTGTGAGTGACTTCAGCCCCACAGCCGAGGATCAGTCCCAAAGGTACCAAGATAAAACCCGGAGAACACAGAAATTATCAGAATTTTATAATGTAAGATTAATAGCCAGTACAGTACAGACAGCCACAAATTGACCTTCATCCTCTGCTCAGGATTTTCTTAAACATTACCCTTTAAAATACGTGTTGATCTAAGATAACGTCAGCATTTCTGCATTGTAATGGTGCGAACCAATGCATTCATGATGGGCCATGGCTTTTTTCACTGACACCAAGTTTAAAGTTTTGACTGCTGAAATAAAACCACTCAGTGTGGATTGTTTTTGATGCAAGTTAAAGTTTAAGTTTTCACTGAATATATCTTTGAACATCATCATTTTTAGTTTATCTATCACAGCGTGGTATAAGCAGGGTGATTTTGTGTGCTTCTGGATGTGTTGATGTTGTGTTTTTTTGCAGGTGGATGTAACCTTAGCCGACCTAATCTGTAACAGAAATGGGAAAGAAAACTGTGAACAAACAAAAAAGAGTGCAGAAAGAGCACATAAGAAGACAGGGTTTTAAATATGGGAGAGCAGAACAAGAGGAAGCAGTTTGACACAGAGAAAATTCAGTATCTGTGTGTAAGTATCACAACTTAACACACTCATAAGATGGGATGAAAATGAACAAAAAAAAAAAAGAAAAACACCATCAGTGTCAGTTGTTTGGGCACTTTTTGGACTTAAAAAAAAAAAAATCATTATCACAACAAATATCTACACATGATTTGATGACAATCATAATAGATGTGTAAATTCCTGTTCTTAGTACCAGACATCTGCAGGTTCTTTTTCTTCTTAAGAGATTGTGAGGAGCTTTTAAGGGATCTTGAAAAAATCTCCCTTCTAGATATATGCCCGATTGTAATCCTCGCTTTCAAATGAGATTATCAGCACCTATATAAATTATCACCAAATGCTGCTTCTTAGCTCCCTGATAGGGTTGAGTGGGGCCGGATTGATTGATTGTCTAGGTCTCTATGACAACACGTCACAGGCTGACAAGGTTTAGTAGTGAGAAGAGAGATCCGTGTTTTTCTCTGCTGAAAACGATTTCTGTGATTAATTTTGTAGTGGTGGTGGACTGTCAGACAGAATAACAACAGAAAAAAGATAAACAGAGACAGACAGGGCATAAGCTAAAGGCTAACACCCGAGCTAAGCTGTTTGTGCTAATGTTGATTCCAACCCACAGTCAGCAGTTATTCTGCAGTGGTCTGTTCAAACTTGAGAGTCTATCAATAAAATGAAGAGTGAGGTTACATTAGCTCTGATTGGTAGATGACTGGCAGGACAAAGCTAACCAGGATTCACTAACGTTGCACATAACAGACACGTCTTGGAGCACCAGTGTGTCATACTATAGGCAGCTACTAATCTATGGTACAAACTGACAGTTTGTTTGTTGTCACGTTAGCCTATGGGCTCTAATTTCGTAGACCAGGCGCAAGCGCAGGCGCACCTGCCCTGTGCTGACCTTCGTCGCGCGGACAGGGCGTGACCGCCGCACTTTGCAAGTTTTCTGCAGTGCCAAGAGAGGCGCAGTCAAGGCACAGAGGAGCACGTTCACGCCTCCCTCTGCGCAAATGGCAGAGGGAGGAGAAAAGCCGTGAGTGGGTTTAACACAGCCGAGCGCTGTTTTCACCAATCAAATGAGCGCCTCTCCTCGCCTTTAAATGCCCTGCGGCTGAGGCGCAGCGTCTGATTAGTCTGAGTGATCCCCAGCAGCGCGGAAACAGTGTACTGGAAAGACCAGGTAGCGGAGACGGTTAGAGCTGCTGTCCCCGCAGCAGGAGAATGGACAGCGGGGCGCATCGGAGGACACGCAGCACGTCACCATGTGGGCCAGCTCCCGGGACAGATTTAATCTGTTCCTTTGTCATTAATAGGAGTACAAAATGAAGAGACAGTTACACAGCTGGCTTATCCATTCAGAATACTTTTGATCCACCTGCACTCCTGGTTTGTCATCGCCAAGCAGAGCCTTTGGTGATATACTGTATACTCTCCCAGTGTCTCCGCCTCATCCTCCTTACAATAATGTACTCCATCTTTTTAGATCACGTTAAAAATAAAGACTAAAACAGAGAAATATGGGAAATCACGGGTAAATCCTGAGTGACATACATTTATTTTGTCTCTTTATTCTTCGTCTTTTCTCTCCCTCTTTTCTTTGAATTAAATGAAATGAGAGAACCAGATATATACTCAGTATCAGATGTTAAGGCTGTTTATTGTTTAATTGTAAGATGTGCATCAAACTTCCAGCTGCCGTCAGGTTAACTTTCCATTATGACAAACGGCTTTAATCTGACATCAGATGTGACGGGACAGTTAATATAGATATAAATGTATATGCTGGTTCAGACGGTTAGATTAAATAGCGATTGTTGTGATTGTTTATTGCATTAAAATGTGCCTGACGCTCTGGAAACCTGCCTCTAAGGCTTTGTTGACATGTGCGCACATGTGCGCCTGTCACCAAATTACAGCTGCGGAGGGTGCACTCCACTTTGCACCGAGAATAGACCAGGTTGGAGCTGGCGAGCTTTCAGCGCACTTTCTGCACTGTTTTTGGCACGAAATTGTCACTGCGCCAACATGAATATGCCAACACCTCCCCCTGGTGCGCCGTCAACTCCCCCTGGTGCGCAGTCACATCCATCTCAGCGCAGATGGTCTACCAAATTGTCAAATTGGCAGCGCAGGGCGGTGCGCCGCACAAAATTAACACAGCGCAGGGTGCGCCAGGCTTGCGCCCCCTGCGCTGCGCTGCGCCACGAAATTAGAGCCCTATGTGTACATCAGAGCACTGGGCTGCCGATAGCCCTAAATATAGCAAGCTACCAAACTACGGTACAAAGTTTGCTTGATGTCACGTTTCAATCAACAACCCTACCTAACTGTTGATAAATACCCTACACTGCTGTATTGTGTTTTAACATATAAAAGTAGAGTTAAAAAGAGGATTTGATCTCTAATCATTTCCAAAACAAACACACGCCTTGTTAAAAGTCACGTCTTCATAGCAGAGACTCTGGGTCAAAAGATGTTGCTGTAGTCTAATGAAAACAGATCCTCCACACAGCATCTTTAACACCCATCCTCCTATTCATATGGAAAAAAATTCTAACATGAGGAATAACCTCATTGAAAATTTTTTAGTTTTTAACAACAGCGAGGTCAGTCTTTATATGCAGCTTTTGTATGGAAGTACACATATGTACACACACACTCTCACACACTCACCAAACACACACAACCTCTCTACTTAACGAAGCTTGTCTCCCCTCCAGAGGACACTACCATGGAAACACAGCACAAAGGAAGCCAAAACAGGCCTCAGAGATCTGGGTCGGAATACCAATAGCACAGTGTGGGAAAGAACAGGAAGACTGCATGTGACTCCTTTCAGGCTTAATTATTCTGTCCAACAGCTCCTCCCGCACCACTAACACACCCCATAACTTGTTTCATTTCTCCAAAACCCTGGTAACTTTTCAGAATATTCCAGTACGAAGAATGTGATTGGAGGATCTGGTCTTTAACTTTATTACATACTGATATAAAAAAAAAAACAGAGCGGGTGCCAGAAAGAGGAATGCAATTACAGCATGTCCCACAAATATGAGTCACACTAATGAATGGCTTTTCTTACCATGGGTTGACTACCCTCTGGCATCAATAGCTGCATTCCCAAACTAAGTATCTTAGGCTGGTCCTTTCATTGGCACTGTGTTCAGAAAACCAAGAAGTGGTGGTTATCGTCTAAAACTACCATTTACATCTGTTCTGAGAAGAAAACTGAAGAGTACAAAGTAAATGAGCCAAAATGTAAAAAAAATCAAGTGAAGAGAAAATGAGCTGACCACAAAGAGAAGCTCACTGAATCTGAACAAAGCTGAAAAGGATTGAAATCACGAAACAGATAAACTTACCAAGATCATCTGATTAATTAAATGAAGGAGCCATCGTTAGCTTCACCAACACCAGCTTTGACTTGGTTTAATCATTGTTAGAATCACTGTAAAGAGGAGCTGAAGCACAATTTATGTTAATCTACCATCATTCAGAGTTGAAAGTGATACAGCATTATATGTCTCGTTTAGAGATTAACATAAAGTCTGCCAGAGGCTGCCAGACATCCTGGAGCCGCCTTAAAGTTTTAAATCAGTGTTAACAACAGGGATTGTGTGCTGCAGATGGCTCCTGACACTGAGCCCACTCAAGGCAAAGGAGATATAGGCAGGCTTCCAGTTGCCCCAGCCCAGACATCAAGTGTAAGGAAAGAAATGATGGGACATTCAGCTGAGGCAGAACAGAGGGGAATACTAGTTCGATTATTTAGAGGTGTTTGGAGTTTAAATGTTTCGAGAAGACAAGAGAAAGGTTGAAGTTTGAGCACAAAAAATCACTTAGAACATCAAACACGGAGCTTTAAAGAAATCTTCATCTATTCTGCTTAATTAGAAATTAAAAATCCTAAACTGATTTTCAATTTCTTGCATGGCAGCAATACACTTCCATGTGGTGTGTCAAGCCATACTTAAACGTTCCTGTTTGTTTTTGCAGATGTTTTATAACCCAGGAGGGTCTTCTATCTGGCTGTGATGGCCAGGGCCACACAGGGGTAACAGCTCCACTCAATTCATTCCTCAGTTAGTTCACCACACCTTTTCTTTGCAATAAACCACGAACACATTAGGTTGCTTTAACATTAGTTTATTTCAGAATTTAGTTTTGCATTGTTTAAATTTAGCGCGCACATTTGTACAATGCAAGATTAGACACATTTCTGTTGCACTAACCATTTTTCCTTTGTTTGAGTTACCTGGCTGCTGGGGAAGGGCACTTCCTGGAGGGAGCAAAAGGCGGGGCCAAGGGCAGCCAATGCTTTTATGCTGGAGGCTGGCAAATTGGAAGATTCCAACTGCTCCGATGTCACGGGGGGGATTTAGGGTTTCTTAGTTTAGTTTTGTATCAGGTTGCACATTGTCCTGTTATGTTTTCCCCTTGTGTTTGAATTGGTTTGGCCAAACCACTATATAAGTCGTCCTATTGTTTCATTGTGTTAGGTCTGTTTGTTATGTTCGCACCTTATGTCCAGTTTGAGTTCAGTTATATTAAGTTGACCTCTTTTATAGGCGGAATTGTTAGCAGTTTGATTTTTATAGTTCTTTTTTTGTTGGGTGAAATAAAAAATAACCCACTTTTTCAAACAAAGAAACTCCTTTGTTGTGTCCTTACGGCTTGGTCCCTGACAATTGGTGGCAGTGGTGGGATCATCCAGTTTAGGACAAAGGAGTTGTTTTTTCTCTCGATATTTTTTTTTTTTTTTTTCTCCCCCCTGTTTTCATTGGAAAATGCACCGTGGAGGGAAAAGTGGAAAAGGCAGAGGAGGACCTGCAGGCCTGCTAATAACCAGCGGTGAAGAAGAGGAGCGTGGAGCTGCTGGGGTGGTAGAAAGCACTGAGGATGAAGGCAAGGAGCCAACTCTGTCAGACCTTATGTCCATTCTACAGGCTCATATGGGTCAGCAAGAAGCTCGGGAGGCAAAGCAGAATGAGGTAACTGAAAGACAAGAGCAGCGGTTTAGAGCATTACAGCATCAGTTTCAGCTTCTGCAGTTAGAAGTGCAGGCCAGGACATCGCCATCACCAGAACCTCAGCTTTTAGACTCTGACCCATTAAACTTGGAGGCTCCACCAACCACCCTACAACATCCACAGGCCCAAACCAAACCCAGTCACATGTACACAGATTCAACAGTGGCCTCTGTGGGTCATTTCCACCCACAATATGTGCCAAGATTGGAGAAACTGACTGATAGTGATGACATTGAACATTTTTTGATCACCTTTGAACGCATCGCTGTAGCATGCCGCTGGCAGAGACCTGATTGGGTTTTTCACCTAGTACCACTGCTGACTGGCAAAGCTAGGGGTGCTTATGTGCATATGGACATTGATGACTCTCTTGATTATGATCTGGTAAAGTCTGCTATCCTTGCCAAGTATGACATTAACCCTGAAGCTTTCAGGCAAAGGTTCCGTTCCCTTGAGGTCAACTCTGATGAGAGCCCAAAGGAATTGTACGTCCGGCTCAAGGAGCTTTATGGGAAGTGGATCCAGCCCAAAGGTAAAACAATCCAAGAAATAAGCGAAATGATAATACTGGAGCAATACTTGAGAATGTTGTCCCCTGAGCTTCAGGTTTGGATCAAAGAGCATGACCCTGCTTCAGCAATGGAGGCTGCAAAGCTGGCTGAAGTTTTTGTGGCCGCTAGGAAGAAGGGACAACCATGGAGCTACAATTCATGGAGAGCAACCAAAGACAACCGCAGACCAGCCCAACAGTTCCAGCAGGGGGCACCAGCCAGTGTGGGTAAGCCTCCCACCTGGGAGACCCAGCCAGCTAGCAAGCCAGCAAAACCAGCTAGTAAAAAGCCAGTTTGTTACCCTTGTGGGCTAGAAGGCCATACTAAACCAATGTGCCCGAAAAACTCAGCCAAAATGACCCAAATGTGCTTTGTACCACGTCCTCATTTCGAAACTGAGCTCAAGAGTAACTCTTCAATTAAAATGACAACCATTGAAGTTAATGGAACAACTCTCAAGGCCCTGTTGGACTCTGGGAGTGATCAGACTCTAGTGCATAGGAAGTTTGTTTCGCCAAATGTTATCAGCACAAATGAAACTGTTCCTATCTGTTGCGTTCATGGAGACGAGAAGAGTTATTTGACAGCTGACATGTTCATTAAAGTGGATGGTCAAACTTATCTCCTGAACATTGGGGTTGCTGATAACCTCCCCTACGATGCAGTCCTGGGAAGAGACCTGCCAATCCTTTTTGATTTGTTGGAGTCAGATCAAAGCCGAAAATGTAACGCTGCTCTTACCAGAATGCAGGCAAAACATACAAGCCAGCCCTCAGAGACTCTTAGTGCCTTGCCTTTCTTTAATGAGGAATTGGAGACCACTCCAGGGAAGTCTCGGAAAACTCGCCGACAGAGAAGGAAGGAAAAATTTCAACAGACCCCTGTAAAACCGTCCACAATCACTGAGCCAGATTTGCCTTTGAGGTTTCCTGTGCCAACCAATATTACTGAGATGCAGAAAACTGATCCATCTTTAGTGTCTCTTTTTCAGAAAGCAAAGGAGAAGGAGTCAGAAGCTGAGGGTAACCTTGACCGAGAGGAGTACATTCTGCAAAATGACATACTCTACCGTCAGCAGGGGTCAGTATTGCAGCTTGTGGTTCCCCAAGCAATGAGAGACACCATACTAGCTTTGGGGCATTCTGTTCCCTGGGCTGGCCACCTAGGTAAGCACAAAACCACTGCTCGCATCACACACCATTTCTACTGGCCTGGTCTTCGTAGGGATGTAGCTCAATTCTGCAAAAGTTGTCCTCAGTGTCAAATAACCTCTGCCAAAACACCCTCAAGAGCTCCACTTCAGCCGCTACCTATTATTGGCACTCCCTTTGAACGTATTGGGATGGATGTTGTAGGCCCAGTGGAAAGGAGCAAAGCAGGAAATCGCTATATGCTGGTGATAACAGACTATGCTACTAAGTATCCAGAAGTCTTTCCCCTCAAATCTATCAAAGCAAAATCAGTTGCTTTCTGTTTGGTACAGTTCTTTTCCAGAGTGGGTTTCCCTCAAGAAATTCTGACTGATCAGGGAACTAATTTCATGTCTACTCTGCTGAAACAGGTGTACCAGCTATTAGGTATTAGGAGCCTGAGGACCACACCCTATCATCCGCAAACAGATGGACTAACAGAGCGCTTCAACCAGACCCTGAAACAGATGCTCCGAAAGTTTGTCAATGACAGTGGTACAGATTGGGACCAGTGGCTACCTTATCTCCTCTTTGCCTACAGGGAAGTACCCCAAGCCTCTACTGGCTTCTCCCCTTTTGAACTCTTATATGGGCATGAGGTTCGTGGACCCCTAGCACTGATAAGGGAGATTTGGGAGGGGAGCAGGGGGAGGGGGAATGTTAATATAATCTCCTATGTTGTCCAGATGAGAGAACGACTGGAAAAAATGACGCAGCTTGCTCAATCACACATGATGGAGGCCCAGCGACGGCAGAAGTCGTGGTATGACAAGTCAGCTCGGCAGCGATCCTTTGACCCAGGGCAGAAGGTGCTAGTACTCCTCCCCAGTGATGACAACAAACTGCTGGCCAAGTGGCAAGGACCATTCGAGATCCTGAAGAAACTTGGGCAAACCACATACCAGGTATCTACCCCAGGACAGTCACGCTCCAGTAGGGTACTGCATATAAATCTTTTAAAAGAATGGGTGCAGCGACCTGAAACAAAGGCGGATGTGATGCTCATAAAGGGTGTGCAAGATGAGGAGGAAGTAGATGAGCAATACTTGCCTCCTTCTACTGATTTTGTTGACCATAACCTCAACCACCTCTCAGAGGACAAACAGCACCAGGTGAGATCAATCTGCAATTCCAATGTATTTCAGGAGACTCCTGGGAGGACAAACATTGTTGAACATGAGATTGTTGTTAAAGAGGGTGCTTCTGTGAAAAGACTGAGTTACAGGATTCCTGAACGTTTGCTGACTGCCCTGAGGAAAGAGATCGACCTGATGTTGTCACTGGGGATCATCGAGACTTCCAAAAGCGAGTGGTGTAACCCAGTGGTACTCGTACCCAAAAAGGATGGAAGTATGAGGTTCTGCATTGATTTCAGGTACCTGAACTCAATTTCTCTGTTTGATTCCTATCCAACTCCAAGAATTGATGACCTGCTTGAGAAACTGGGAAAGGCAAAGTACTTGACCACAATAGACCTTTGTAAGGGTTATTGGCAGGTTCCCCTTTCTGACAAATCCAAGGAGCTGACCGCCTTCAGGACACCATGGGGCCTGTTCCAGTTCACAGTAATGCCATTCGGGTTGCATGGTGCTCCAGCAACTTTCCAGAGGCTCATGGACCAGGTACTTCGTGATGTCTCTGGTTTTGCTGCAGCATATCTCGATGACATTGTCATTTACAGTAACACCTGGGAGGAGCACCTGAAACATCTGCAGGCTGTCTTGGACCGCCTTCACTCTGCTGGGCTGACTGTCAATCCTGCAAAATGTGTCTTTGCTGCTGCCGAGACAGAGTATCTGGGCCATGTCATTGGAAATGGGGTGGTACGTCCGCAGGTCAGCAAGATCCAGGCCATAGAGTCATGCCCCCTACCACAGACAAGGAAGCAGCTCCGATCGTTTTTGGGTATGGCAGGCTTTTATCACCGCTTCATACCAGAATTCTCCACCAGGGCAGCTCTACTCACGGACAGGACAGGATCCAAAAGTCCAAATCAGATCCAGTGGACAGAGGAGGCGGTGGCAGCTTTTCAGGACATCCAACAGTCATTAAGTAAGAAACCTGTTTTGCACAGTCCAAACTTTGATGAACAGTTTATTCTGCAAACTGATGCCTCCGACAGGGGTCTTGGAGCTGTGTTACTGCAGGGACCCCAGGGTAATCGGCATCCAGTAGCCTATATCAGCAGGAAACTCTTTGCCAGGGAGGTTCGGTATTCAACAGTGGAGAAGGAGGCACTGGCTATCAAGTGGGCCCTTGATTCCTTCAGGTACTATCTCCTGGGCAGAGAGTTCACCTTGGAGACGGATCACAAAGCACTGCAGTGGATGGAAAGGATGAAGGACACCAATGGGAGAATCACCCGCTGGTATCTGGCATTGCAACCATTCCGGTTCAGCATCCAGTACATCCCAGGAAAGGACAATCTAACAGCTGACTACCTCTCCCGCTGTTCCAGCGAGAGTCCTGAAGAGGGAGAGTGTGTGATGGCCAGGGCCACACAGGGGTAACAGCTCCACTCAATTCATTCCTCAGTTAGTTCACCACACCTTTTCTTTGCAATAAACCACGAACACATTAGGTTGCTTTAACATTAGTTTATTTCAGAATTTAGTTTTGCATTGTTTAAATTTAGCGCGCACATTTGTACAATGCAAGATTAGACACATTTCTGTTGCACTAACCATTTTTCCTTTGTTTGAGTTACCTGGCTGCTGGGGAAGGGCACTTCCTGGAGGGAGCAAAAGGCGGGGCCAAGGGCAGCCAATGCTTTTATGCTGGAGGCTGGCAAATTGGAAGATTCCAACTGCTCCGATGTCACGGGGGGGATTTAGGGTTTCTTAGTTTAGTTTTGTATCAGGTTGCACATTGTCCTGTTATGTTTTCCCCTTGTGTTTGAATTGGTTTGGCCAAACCACTATATAAGTCGTCCTATTGTTTCATTGTGTTAGGTCTGTTTGTTATGTTCGCACCTTATGTCCAGTTTGAGTTCAGTTATATTAAGTTGACCTCTTTTATAGGCGGAATTGTTAGCAGTTTGATTTTTACAGTTCTTTTTTTGTTGGGTGAAATAAAAAATAACCCACTTTTTCAAACAAAGAAACTCCTTTGTTGTGTCCTTACGGCTTGGTCCCTGACACTGGCATTTCTGTACAAACTCAGCTCTGTTTTCTTTGTGTGTTCCTCTTATCAATCCACTCTGCACTCTGTGTATTCCCAGTCTTCCTTAAATGTGTGAGTGAAATTACCATCATAACCACGTACTGGCTGAAAGAGCAACATCTCAGCTTTCACAAACTTGCGCAACCTTTTAGGAAAAATGGTCGGCACCAACACACCAAGTGAAAGGGTAAACAATGTTATTCTCAGTGTAGAGCAGGTATCATCACAGTTTGGTGTCTCTGCCTTCTCTTTAGTGTAACTAATGACTGTGCAAATGTGGTATTAGTGTAATCTGTGAAGAAGGCTTGGTGCTCATTTGGGTCAAGTGTCAGGGACAGAAGAGCGTCCATGGCAAGTCTGTGGGCACCGTTTGATCTGTTTTAACAACATGAACTTTAATCCAGTGCAGGATAGAGGCTGAGGTCACTGGTACGGAGAGTACCTGCTAGGGCTGCACGATTATCGCAATCGCAATCGCAATCGCAATGTCAGCACATGCAATTACGTAATCGCAAGAGAGGATATCGCAATCGCAATCGCAATGTCAGCACATGCAATTCAGATTTTTCTCCATGATAACCAAGCAAGTCTGTAGACTTGCCATAATACAACTTTTTTTATTAAATCGCAAGCACAATCGCAATCGCAATATTGTCCACCTAATCGCAAATCGCACCTTTTCCCAAAATCGTGCAGCACTAGTACCTGCACCTCTGATTTTTATTCACAAGTGTGCCCTCACTTCTTAAAGCATACCACCAACTCTTGGTGAGTCGTCCGTACCCACTGAGTTTGATCATCTCATCAGTATCAGACCAAAACAGGACAGGAGCATATCAGCGCCACTGGACGATAACAATAGTTAGCCAATCAGAGAAAGGTAGGGGGCAGGTACATACTGCACACCCTCATCTCTAACCAATGATCCCTTAACACAGCATGCCACCTCTGTCGCTGAGCCAAGCTAGCAGCTGCTGTTACAACTGGACTAACTGCAGAGAAAATGAGGATATCAGTGCTGGGAACGCCACTCCTAACATCCTGTCAGCTGTCAGTTTGAGAAAGAGTGAAGCTTTTCTCCATAGGTTCAGTGCACCTGACGGCCGGTCATGATATGTTAGCAACATGACAGGTCTGGAGGTTCACCACTTGGATCAAAATTGAAATTTGAAACTCCACTACAGACACTTCCTTAGGAGCAAAATGGGTCTCAGCTCCAAAATCTTGGTTAATCACATTGATATTTATGTTTTAACATGATTTATTATCGGTTTGTATTTACTTAGCTCTCATTTGTTTGTCTCAAAGGTAAGACGCTCTCAAAACCTCTTTCCACCAACACCTATTATTATGTTACAGCTTTTAAGACTTTTGAAAAAGAATTTGAATAGAAGATTTTCTTTGTTGACATTTTTTTATTTGATCTTATATTCATGTTATGAGTACATACAGAACAGAGGTCTAATTTGCCTTGAGCATTCATTTGCACAAGGGTTGTTTCTGGAAACATTTGTGACTAATGTGATTTAGTCTATTGTGTTTAAAATTGTATCAGTTGAGCTCCATAAATGCAGACTTTTGGTTATGAACTCGCTCTTGCTGTATATTTCTTTATAGAATCTGATTCAATTCTTAGGTTAACATAACATTTGTTTTCATTATATTCATACATTGTACAACATTTATAAAAAATTAATGGGTGTCATTAACTACAATCAGTCGTATTCTTATTACCATAACCAAATTTACCCTTATGTGCGTATATATGTATATACGACAGTGAAACATGCTGTACCTGTGTGACACAGCTGCAAAATTAGGGTCCCTGCACCTTTCTTGCTCCAATTCAGGCCCTGCTTTAATCCAGCCTTTAGCCTCTGTCAAAACACTCCAGGATACAAGTGGAACGAGATCTTTACGAGACTCCACAACAAATGATGATGACATCACATCCATCAGATTCTCCTAAATGCAGTGTTTCCCTTTCCATAGTATGGGGGGGGGGGGGCACCCCCCCCCCAACCGAGGCACCTGCCTCCCCTGGAAGTCGAGTTAATTTTTTTTTCCAAACAGCGCCAGATCACAGCAGAAGTGATTTAGAGATTCCTCTCTCATAAATCAGGTCAATCCCTTGTTTATTTTTTTTTTAATTTGATGGACTCACGCACAGCAAAGTTCCACTCCAACACGTTCACAGACATACAAAGATGCACACATTTAAAACAAACAGACAAGAGCAAATTCCGTATAGTGAACAAAGAGCTGGAAAACCACCACAAGAAACATGTCCCAGAGCCTGTGAAGACGCAACACTCGCTTTCCTGCGCTCACACCCCTTATTCAGGAGTAGACAGTAATTCAGCTTTTATTAGATTCTCTTTTTTAGAATTTCTGACTAGGTTTTGTCACTACAAAGCAGCCATATGGTATTATTCCATGTTTATACAGAAATTCTGCTGTTATGGCAAGTTTTCCTGAAATGGCAACTGGAACACCAAACTTGGAGATGATATCATTCCCACTCCTGACCTCCCAGTTCTGAGTACAAATGGAAAGCAGCATAAACCTAGGGGAATCCTTTTATGGCATGTTGGAGTGGTGGGCCTCAAACACTAAGATCTGCCTGTAGATCCCCCTGTGGCCTCCAGAGAACTGGCCAATTGGAGGGAAGGAGGTTTTGTGGAGTGAAGAGCCTTCAAGAGTTAGGAGCTAAAACAAAATGTCTCAGACAGAGGCTGAAATAAGGGTTTTTTCTAAAACACAAGTGGGAAAAAATAAGGATTTTATTGAGTTGTAAATCAGTCAAAGCTACAATGGGGGCACCAGAGGGGCAGAATGAAGACAAAGAAACAAAGACAATACCCCCTCGACTAGTAAAGATTTTTTTATTGATGTAAATGTTTATTTATTTAAACACAGGTTTGAGAAAAGCCCAGGGGTTACTTAGTCTCCTTAGGAGGGAATAATGAAATATAACTCTAACAAATATCATTCTGCACTATAGTGCTCAACAATGTACAACCTGAATACATGAATGATTTATTGGTTGATAGTCTGAGGTTCCTGTAAAAGAAAACAACTTTACGTTGGTGTAACTGTTGGCAGGATTTACGCACGATTAAGTCTTTATGACGGATTGTAGGACCACTTTATCAATGTGAAAGCTGTATCCTGTCCAAATGTTGTGACTTGGTGATGATATAACTTGAGCATTAGATTGCTGCAGCTCATTTTCAAAGGCCCCAGATATAAAACATCATTAAAACACCAAGCAGGAAGAAACAGAGGCTGTAAATCACTCAATGGAATTCAGCTCTTCTCACATACTAGTGGCCTGAATCCCACTGAAGTGGTTTAAACCCCCAAAGCATCGACACAGGGTATTTAATTTAGAAAACAAGATTTACTTTGTGCTGCAGGGTGGATGTAAGGGTTTGATGGCTTCTGATCTGACAGATTAATAACTCCACATTAACTCAAGATGCAGTTTGTTATGAATATGCTTCAAGTTTAGTTTAAGAAGCTGCTACCACCACAACCAAAGGTCATGCTCCAAACCCCCTCACATTATGCAGCTGAACCAAGTCGTTCCACAAACTGCAACAAGACACATATTTTATTTCATCATCTGACTGAGGAAGAGGGTTTGTGCAAAAGCTGGCACTTAAACTAGACAGCATGTGCTAACATGACTTGATTTCCTACCACAGAATCTTGGCTCATCACATTTGTTTCTCACTCGCCCCAAGCCACAGAAATCATTAACAGCTTTGACAACCAAACATCCTCATATGTAAAGCTTGGAAAGGGCCTCTATAAATATTTATCACATAATGAGATCATTTCCCAGCAAAAAGCTAGCTGTTAAAGTGTTGAGTGTTTTAAAACAGGTTTAAGCTCAGGAGAGACAGAAAGGGGTTCTCCAGGAAGTCATCTAAAATTAAGCTGCTACTTCTCTCAAGCATATGTGGGTCACATTAAAACCTCTTTTCTTCAGGACTTGAAAAAATGACAGTATAATAAAATGATACAGTTAAATAAAGTCTATGTGTGGCCCATTTGTAATGTATTGAATATTCAGTCCCAGACCACGCTGCTGTTTGTTTTGATGTTTTCAGGGTGCAGCAGATGGGATGGAGGCTTTGTAAGCAGTTCAACACTTCAGCTGTCAGAGCATCTGCTAGTTCCCAAGAAAAGCTGATAATACCGCCATGTTCATCTGAAATGATCCCTGTAACCCCACCATGTTAAAGCATCACTGAACTAACTGTGAGAACATAGATATTCACACATGAGTAAAGGAAGAGCTGACACTGTGCAGTGACCCCTGAGATCAGAGGTGAGGGATCTGAGAGGCCTTCAGGACCAGTTTAAGAAATAAGACAAGAGAACAACAAGGAAGCAGCAGGTAAACAGAACAACAAACTCATCTTTCCTTTGTTACAGCATTCTGATTAAAAATCTTCTGACTTGATAATTAAAAAAACAGATGATAGCTGAGGCTTGTTCCTACACAGAAGTGTGTGTACATACACTGAGAGCGTACTCTATTCAGGACACGTTACAAGAGTACTCTATCTAGGACACTTAGGACACAATGACGGGGCTTACCTGGAAAATAGTGTGGAGAAAATACAGAACACTCAACATTCTTGAAAATGAAATCAGAGGCATACAGCTGTCTTCCTCTCCTCTTCCTTCCCGCTGCCAGGAGTTAGCAGCTATGTGGTTCCTGTACTATAGGTCTATAGGTCTGAAGGAGCTCCAGCCTCACAACCTGTTACTATTTAAAACAGACTTAGGCCTGATCACAGAGGGAGATGAAGGGAGGGTGGAGGAGATCCAGCCAAAGGAGTTACATAACACTGGCTTTGTTTTTATAAAACTAACATTGTAATTATGACCATTTTAGAAGCCCCAGCAGAATAAATGGATCAATGAGCTCTCCTCAGATGATTTCAGTTAAATCACATGGCAAGGTGTTGTTTAACTGTGTTATCTCACCTGGTATGTTTACAGCAAGCCACATGTTTTTCTGTTTAAAAATATTTACTGACTTTGTGAATCTAAGACTTTTCTTTATTTTGTTCTAATCAGAGATATATAATGTATAAATGCGTGAAAATATATTAATTTATGTTTATTATTGTGGCTCACCAGGGGGAAGCTGCGCCTCTAACCCCCCATACAGAGCACCACTTTTCAGGCTGGGAAAGGTGGTTGAGGAAGTCTATTCCCCAGTGAATGCTTTGAAGCCAATGGGCACACAGAGCTGGACCCACCTGCAACCTGTCAGTCAATCACAGGAGGGATGACTGGAGGAGCTCTTTTGTAACATGGAACCCATGCTGTGTCCCAAATCACGTACTTCCTTAAGTACACTTACATGAAGTGCACTGCATACACTCTGCACTTACTTCAACAGTGCACAAAATCTTACAGGGTGGAGTCCCAAATCAAACACTGGAGCTTTGCACCTACATGTTGCATTTTACTACCGTTCACAGGTGTTCTTCTGCTTTTCATTGATTACATCCATCAACCATATTTGGATCTTTCCCACCCCGTCTTCTATGTAGCAAATATGGGGGTCATTATCATCATCAAGTATGAAAAGTGTCCACCGTTCCACACTCAACCTTTTGACTGTTTTGAGTGCGTCAACTGAGAAATCACAGTGCACTGTGCTTTGCCGTGCAGTCAGTGTGAACGCACTTGTGCATCTTTTTCTGGTTAGCCTCACTGATTGCTGACTCCCAGTGGTCAAACTCTACCATCCTCAATGCAAAGATCTAAGTGAAAAATTAATGCAACACTGGGTGGAAAATAAATCTTGTTGCATTGCAAAAGCCTATCAAAATAATGCAAATGCATGGTGTAATCAAAGCTAAAGGCGGCCCAATCAAATATTAAAGAGTGTGACCTTTTTTTGTGGCAACATTTTTTTTTTTTTTTAGTAAGTGAAATTTAGAAGTGTGTGATTTGGAACACAGCACCAGTTTTCATGCAGACGTACAGGAAGACTAAATTTTCTAACAAGTACTAGCAGCCAAGGTTAGATTTTTGAAATTTTAATGCAAAAAGGGGAAAAGCTCAATCAGGTAAGTTTAGCAAACCTTTCATTTTAAACCAAACTTTATGTAGTTACGTATTTTTAGTTCCAGTAACAAATGCAGATTTATTTCAGATTTATTCAACTGGCTGATTATATTATATTATATTATATTATATTATATTATATTATATTATATTATATTATATTATATTTTATTTTATTATATTTTATTATATTGTCTTACAGTTGGAAAATATCATGAACTAAAGTTGGAGATAATACTACTTTCCCATCCATAAAGCAGTTACCTGGATAATGTTGGTCAATGTGAAAGGACTCCAGTGACTTCTGTCTTTGAGGATGGAGTCTGGTTGAACTGTATTGGATTTGGGTTTGTCTTCTGATAATATCCCTGCTAGCAGTCTTTTGGTATTCAGCTGTAAAATAGCATCAAACTCATCTGCCGTCATGTTTCGAGCAGTGATCAGCTGATTGCCATGACTGAACGGCACTCGGGGGGGCAGAGTGCGCAGAAAAAAGCAAAAGTGAAAGTTAAAAACATTCTGTTTCTCATTTTGGATAGTTGGGAGATAATCAGGGATCATACAGGCAGCAAAGCAAACCTAAATAAGCAAATACTGCACTCTTGAAAACAAGTCCCAGGAACCCACAGCGACAGCAACAACAACGTGCAAGCAACTTTCTTCTCTCCTCTCCTAACACCAAAACTTGCATGCGCAGTAGAATTTTTCTGGGTGGGCGGGGGAGTGTGGTGCTCGTTGTGAGAGGAGCACCAGCTGAGCAGCAGCAGAGTGAAATGAGTGAATCACCAAAGAGATTTACGTTGTGACGTCTGAAAACATTTAGGTTATATAGTCGTTTAGTATATCTCACGTGCAAAACCTGCAATACATCGAGTATATTTGATATTTCCCCCAGCCCTAGCTGAAGCCTATTCCAGCTTTCATTGGGGGGTGGGGTACACCCCTTAACAGGTCGCCAGTCAGTCATAGGGCTGACACAGAGACAGACAACCATCCATGCACACACTCACACCTATGGGCAATTTAGAGTGCTCAACTAACCTGATGAGCATGTTTTTGGACTGTGGGAGGAAGCTGGAGTACCCGGGGAGAACCCACACATGCACAGGAAGAACATGAAAACTCCACACAGAAAGGCCCACTGGGAATCGAACCAAGTGGATGCAACTTAATTTGAACAAAGCTAGGTTGGATCAAGGTTTTTCAATATGGCCGCTGACGACAAATTGCCTCAAAACTCTGTATCAAAACAAATGAGATGTCACAGACTAGGTCCGTATATTATGCACAAGGGTCTTGTATGCTAAATCTACTTCCTTTAACAGAGACCATGAGCAGAACTAGACACATGTTTATGCCGTTCATTTCTTTCTCGTCACACTGTGGCGCAAGAAGACAATATATCTATCACGCTCCATAGAATCATTAGTCAGAACACAATCTCCAGACCACTGTTTACAGCCACAAGAACTTCAAGAAGAAGTTCAGTATGCTTGCATTCAATGTGCTTGTAGGGCAGGGATTCCTAAAGTGTGGGGCATGCACCCCCTGTGGTGGTGCGAGCTGCCGCTAGGGGGTGCGTGACATTAGTGTAAGAGCAGTTGAGCAGAATTATTTATTAATGTTTTAGCAATAAATAAACACATAAATTATAAAATGAATAATTTGAACACTTTTTAACGGGGGTTAATAGTTGAGATATTTAAATGTTGATTTTTTGTTTTATAGTAACAACTGTTTTTCATTGCTCGGCAACCACATTTGACTTTTAAATATTATTATTGTCATTGTTATATTTTTTCTTACTGTTATTATTCCTATTGTTTCTAATGTGAGAGACCATTAGGGCCATTATTGTATTTTCTGTGTTAACAGCAGCATATCTATATAACTTGATACTGTATATATGGCTATAAAGACTACGCCTTTTCTTTTTTTATGTTTCAGGCATAGGGGTGCATCAGCAAAGTTGGGAGGTAAAAGGGGGTGTGCGGCCTGAAAGGTTTGGGAACCACTGGTCTAGGGTGTTACATATGACAGACTGAATACATTTCCTCACCAAAGACTCGGCATGGTCATGAGGACAAATATATTCATTAACAGGTTTGTGTAATTTCATATCACTGTTTGTGTAGTATTAGTTGAAGCAGACTGTGTTTGTTTATTGTTGAGACTCTGATGAAGATCAGAACAGATGTTGTGACTAAGTTATGCAGACGCCCAGATTAATTCCCACACTTTTTTTAAACTGTATTATAAAACCCAGTGGTACACATTTTTAAGATACACTTAGGCACAATAAAAAAGCATGTTGCATAACAGCCAATTCTTATTTTGTTGATGCAGCTTCTGCATTTTCAGCCAATTAGAGGAAATATCTGGTGCAATGAAAGGTCCCAAAGTACACACTGGCTTTAAAAGACTTAGCTTGTCTCGTTGCTGTCCGGTGACTGAAACAGCATGGACTTAATGTGGAGATAGGTTGGACCTGCTTCAAACTAAGGTGTCATTCTCTACATGGTCAAAGGTTACAGGTCATGCTACTGAGCAACTGACAGATTATTCCTCTCATGCCAGGTGTGAGGAGGCTCACAGGTACCTACATCACTCTTTCTTTGAAGATGCTGACAATAACTATGGTCTCTGATTGGACAGGCTGGTTTGCTACAACTTTTTTCTTCAGCAGACAGACTGGTGGCCTCTGGATCTACACAATGCAGCAGTGTATGTGTGTGTGCAGCTTTTTAATGGTAAACTCAGGGGATCAGACCAGCCATTGAAAAAAGACTCTAAAACAGGGTGTTGAGATGAGTTCCCAGGGTGGAGAGGTGGAGGATGGTGGAGGGTAAAGCATGGGAAAAGCACTCTTGTCATGAACAGAAAAACAAAGACACTTAAAGATGAGATCTTTCAGGAAAGAGGAGAGAATCTAAGAGTCAAGTTATGCCCTCAGTCAACAAAGATCGTTTCCCTCCTCCTGGAAAAGAGCTCATCAACAATACAGGGGTTTGCCAACCAGCTAACACCCAAAGGCTCAATAGCCACAAGCCCTGGTATGGAAGACACATACTAAATACAAAGAGGACAACAGCTTAGTTTACAGATTATGAGCTGCATCAGCTTTGCAGAGAGAATGGTAAATGGACCGGTAATTTTACTGAGCGTTACTAGTCTCCACTCAAAGCACTTTAACACTTCTGATCTCTATCACCCATCCACACCACATTCACACACTGACGACCGAAACATGACACACCGATGTAGAAACTTTCAGTTCTAACTGACACATTGCGAGATGATAATTTTCCGAAATATTATTGCCGATAAACCATATTATTGTCAATATTATTTTAATTTTTTTCCCTTTTTTCCTTGATGTAATTATAATAAACGGGATAATAAAGTGAGTACACCATATCAAAAGCAAGAAACTTTAATTTCTTAAGAGTATTTAACTGTAATTAAAAGGTCAGGATCTTTTAAATAAAATAAATTAAACAAAAAATATAATAAATTTAACAAACAAGAAAGAGAAAAAAAATACAATGAAAATGAAATGGACTCTCTTTTAGAAAAAAATACATGTCAATGAAATTAATAAATACTAATTAAAAACAATAAAACATAGACCCTGTCTCTAAAGAAAAAACGAAACTCCAAAAAAAAAAAAAAAACCACAATAAAAACTACAGCCTAAATAAAAGGGAGTTTATACAGTTCCTGAATTGTTTGTAACATGTACTTTTTCCCAGTCAATCCGTACTGTCTGTCAAACATTTTGAACATTTCTGGCTTTCAACCGTATTGAAGGGCTGCATTTCTTTGGCAATGTAGCTGTCTTTGAGCGCCCACCATTTGGTGCTTTTATTTCTATTTAGTTTGCAGACCAAAAGCCTCAGTAAGAGCGGATTGTCAAAGAACAAGGCCCTGCTGCACCTCCCCTTCTTCTTCTTCTTCGCCACTATTTTCAAACAAATGTGACAGATCAGCTCGTTGGTGTTCATGAGCTCACACTTTGTTCATTCTGATAAAAAAACAAAATATTCCCACACTGGGACTGTGGCAGGCGGCTTAAGAACCGTATCTTTCGTGCCATCACTCATATTAGCGTGTGTTTCCTCCTTACCCCTCAGGACGCTCACTTCAGCTCTCTCCGTGTGTACGCACGAGCAGCCCTGTCTTAACTCCAAAGATCACATTTTTGACAGATGCTCACTACACTATCAATCTGCTAAATCCGCTATAGAACCTATGCACCCTGATGTTAGGAAAGATAGACATAGTGAGCCATCTTCTCATTCAGCCTCTTTGGTCGAAAGAGAGGAGGAAAACAAACATGCATGCATGTGTCAGTTTGTGGCAAACTTACCGAGGACGTTTTCATTTATCGTTCGGTTAATTGATTGATTATCGTGACAGGTCTACGCACGACAGACGCATCTGGTGTATTTGAATCATTATTGTGTTCAATTCCAGTGGTCCTTCAGTTAATCTAAAAAGAAACACGGCCTGTCCAACTCAATTTATTTTATTTGTCATTCTTTCTGGCTCATACCTACTGTTAACAGTTGCACTTAGGCCTTCTGCTGGTACAGAGAGTCATTCAAAATAAAGAAATCCCTGGTTCACAACTTGAACATTCATAAAGTGGCCGCTCATGATGAAATCTGTCTCCGGAAGGGGGAGTTCAGCTGAGTCCTGTGTCCTCAATGTCATGACATTGGTGTGGCCTGGCGCTGTTTACATCAAAGCTGATTCAATTTTGGTTGCATTGGTTGTAGTTGTACTTTAAAGTAACCATGGAAGACATAGTAGATAGTGTTTGGAAAAATATAACTAATGTTGTTGTGTCTGCATAGGTTAGCGCTGGACTGTCGCTCTTCTATATATTCTGGGTTACCAACAGCTACAGGAAGAAACCATCATGCATTTGCTCCTTCATTTGCATGACAAGCAGTGTAGAGGCCCAGGCAACTCTGGGAACATAAGAGGGTCAGGGCTAACTCAAAGAACCTCTCCACTTTCCTCTTTCCCTTTTACTGCAAGTAGCCTATCTGTGCTCCCCTATCTGTGAAAACACTCTGATGAAATAAATAATGTATTTATATAAAGCTTCACTTTTCTTAGTGATATTTTCTGTCATTATGCACTTCAAGCATCTTTCAGCCATGATCTCCAGACTACGCATTGGCCAGTTATAGGTTTCAAGGTATGCCACACTTTGAAGGCTACGCCCACACTATGAGATGCTCCCGTCCAGGTAACAGTTAAGTTCAGACTTTGGGCGACAGTGAAATGTCACAGAGTGTGTCAGCTCATGCTACTTACTCTAACAGACTGGTGAATTTGCATGTGGCACAGAACCAACACGGGCCACAGTTAGATTGTTCCCCCGGCCTCAACATTTGTCTGTGCTTTGTGCAGTTGCCATGTCTGCTAACATCATTTTTGCCTCCATGTTCTCTGCTGACATTTGTGCATGCTTGTTATTGCCAAGTTGAGTTCGACAATATTTATGAACGAGCCTTTCAATTGGTATCAGTGTGAAAAATCTAGAACTTATCTGAAAAATTACACATTGGGAGCACAGCAGGAGAACAGATTAAAAACCAGAGACCTCCACAGAAATCAAGAGTGTTGGCAGGCAAATGACAGAAACATCCTTTTCATTCAGTCACACTTTCTTCAGATATTTGAAAGTAAAACTATGTGAGCATTGATTTGAAGGGGGGCTGCTGACACAAGCCCAAACTTCTCACTGCTTTGACCCCCACTGGCTCTGAGAAGGCTTTCCTGCATGAATCAGAAGTTTAACAAACTGCACATCTCAGACTGAGCGGTCCTGTCACTTTGGAGGCTAACATTTGCTATCTATCACAGGCGGTAACTTTATAAGCAATAAAGGTGACTAACACCTCAAATACACCAGGTGCATCTGCAGTCCACTCCATTGTATGTTGACTACATTCATCAACTCACATAGGCTGCATGTTCAGTCAACAAGTCCAACAAGCTGTATGACTGACAGAACGCTGGAGTCACAGACCAAAGAGTTCCCACGCTTCTCACTCCATTGATAAGCCTCCCTTCATTTATTTTGGTCTGTAAAACCTCAAACCTGTTGACTCCTGGTCTGGCTCAGTTCATTATGTCAATTTTTTTGTCATAGTCAAGATGAAAATGCCTAAGATTTGACACGGTTTGTCCTATTTTGAAAGTCCCTGTGTGTTTTTGGGCGGTTTCTGTGCACAACTTCCTGTCTCGCTCGATCTTCACAATGGTGAAGTGACTCGTCACGGCTACAACATCCAGCAAAAATAGGATGGCTGCATGTTAGATGCAGCCTGCTGGACCAACCACGCAGCTGGACTGCAATAAAATGGATCCAGTGACACATTAAATGGAAACCTATCTGATCCAGTGCCATGATGGAGCGGAGACAGGCATCAGAGGCATCTGGTGTATTTCAGCCAATACTCATCTCAGCAATGTGTCTTGGTGTTCCTGCTTTTTCCTCATTGAGTCTTTTACAAACTGAACTTGTTCCACTGCTCTTACATGTATTTGTAGATCCCTAAAAGCAAAACATATGTTGTGATACCTTCTCAGGCATCCCAGCAGGTCTTGCTGCTGAAGCAGACATGCCTTGCATATGTGTTTATATGGCCCTTACTGGGAGTTGAATGCATTATTATGGCCTGATACAACAAAACCAAGAGTCATCACTAAAAACAATCTTTATCCCTCCATCACCATGGACACAAAGAAAACATGAAAACTATTTATCCACACACCTGACGATGTGAATATGACACACACTCAGCAGTTACCAGGGCGTTTGGCAGATGACATGCACAAATAAAGTCTTCATCCCTTTGTTTTGACTGTTAACAGATGAAAGTAAAGTCTGTCCCAGAAAGACTTGGGTGACTTCTGTCAATGGGATTAACAAACAGCACAACAACAAAGTGTGAGATTAACAAGTTTGAGGGAATTTTACGTAATTTTTGAGCTCCCTAAACCAGTGATGACTACTAATAAAGATCACCAGATCTGACCAATTGCAACTGAAAAGTTTTTTTTTTCTTTTTTTTTGACAAGAGTACAGAATTGGGACTTTAAACTAACATCAGCATCAGAAATCAACCAATCTTTGTCTATATAGTTATCTTTGGTGTCTAATAAACTGTTAAAGGTAGGGTCTACAGGAGTTTTCTTTACTTGTTAGTAAATACAATCATCAAACTGGGCTCCTCCTCCTTGGCTCAGTGCCAGCAGCAGCACACACTCACAGCCTCTGACTACGTGAACACACTCACTAGCCTAGCAACCACCTGTAGCATTGCCTTTCTATACAGGAGAGACTCAAGAGCCGTGCACCTCACTTATCATGTTGGCACAAGCTAATCACGGGTATGTGACACATACCTGGTTAGCAGAAAGCAAACCCACGTCCCTCTTGTGCTGCTCTCCAAGTTCCCAAAAGTGAGTGAAAGTCGAGCCAAGCTTCACCCTCGTATAGTAAAAAGCTTTATCTGTTTGGTTTTTCATTTCACTTCGGTTGTGCCTTTCTTCCTCCGTGCTACGTCAGCTATCGTAGCTGCTCTGAAAAGCTTCTTCCACTCACTATCATCAACATGTCAAGTCACTTACACACTGAGCACATTGTGATTGGCTGAGATACTATTTACTCTCTGCTCAGAAATGTCCCAACACAACCAAAACATCCACATACAGGCAGAGGAGGGGGTTGATGCAGACACAGACACTGACACACATGTTAAGAGGTCCAGAGGAGGCAATTGAGCAGGATTATTCCTGTTAAAGTTGACATTTTATTTTTTGGGAAAATCCTGCAGGTCCTACCTTTAACTTGTAAGTGAATCCCAACAACTCAGAATATTGGAAAAAGTTCAGTATTTTGCATCAATTCTTTGAGCAAATGTAAATTTAATGCATCATTGATTCTTGTAAATTTCAACATCTTGAGTATTTTTTAAAAAACGAGATACATGTTTTAGATTTTATAATCTTTCATTTTGAGTTGGAATGTGTGAAAAAGTAGATGAAAGTTTTGGAGCAAAACTTGACAATGAGATGAAGAGCCCCGTCCCAGCAATGCTCCTCCAAAGCCATTGGACCAGTCTCACAGTGGGTACAGCAGTTAAATTTTCACTGCTGCCATCTTGTTTAAAGAATATTGGAAATCACATGATGAATACGTGTTCCCCTCTCTGCTGCTAACCCAGTCATTTTCCTCCCTCTGTCTCTCTATTGAACAAAGAAACACACACACACACACACATCAGTTGTCCCAAGCTTGGAAGGACATAGAAATATAATGATTGGGCAGAGAAACCACAAGTCCAGAAAAAGAAAAGTCAGTCAGTAGGCATCCTCCTGTTGGAGGAATGCTTTCTTTGGCACTCTCTGGTCCATTCTGCCCATCGGCTGGTCGTTCAAACCCCTTTTTCCTCTCTTCACGATCAGCTGCCAGTAAGATCTGGGTCAAGGGTGGATCAAAGTAACCCAGTCCTGGACTACAGCCGTGGTTCAAACAAACAGTTGATGACATGGTGACAGAGTATAAAGAAGCTCCTCTCCTAACATGAACAGTCTCTGCAGTTTATTCTATGAGAGCGGAGTGAGATATTTGGAAATGCCAGCCCCTCACTGATTATATTAACCCAGACTAAACAAGCCCCTGCCTGTTATCGCTCCGACATGAAAACCATTACACCCAGTGCTGAGCCACAAGTCAGAGCAGGTAAAAGAAACTGGATTTTTTTACGATCCACTGAATTCACACAAAAACACTTTTACCAGAAACAGGAGGAGGAAGTTTGATTTTAAGCTGCTGTGGGGGCGGGACACTGTCCTGTTCAATACTCAAGTCCTCTAGCTGAGGAGGAAACATGTTGTTAAGCTAGGATTTAAAAAAAAAAAAAAAAAACTGGTGAAATTTCAGAAGGTGAAAGAAGCAGAATGCTAACTGTACAGTTCACCACGTGGGTGTGTATTGGAGGAAAATACATTTAAAACAGCTGATGCGCACACACCTTAAAAAAAAACAATGATACAGTATTAAGCTTAAACATAATAACCGTTCTGTGGACCTCTTACCTGAAGATGAGCAGACTGGCATCTGAGTTTCTGTGGAGAGAAAAAAACACACTGTGAGGAACACAATCAGGAGGACGCTGACAGAGATTCAGCGCTGTTGAAAGTCAGGATAAACTTTAACACTGGTATCTGCTGTTAATGCTTCACTCATATGAATTCAGAGCAGTCTCTAAATTCATGAATGCACGCAGAATGTATTTCAACACACACACACAAATATGTGTTTTTTCTTTGTAAATAAATGTACAAAATAGAAAATAAAAGTCAGGACCAGTTGAAAAATCTCAAGAATTCACATTTTGCAATGTTGTATCTTAAAAAGAGTTAAGTAGAGTTTTAAAATACTAAAAGAAGACATGGGAGCAGGACAAAAAAAATTAATCAGCATTTTATTGAAAGCAGCAGTTAAAGTGAAACAGGCTGTTCATCACCAGATGTTCACAGCTCACAAAACCTGAAAACCTTTAAAATAGAAATCAAAGTTTCAAAAAAAGACTCCGTAATAAAGAGCTCCCTGTTCTTGTTGATCACTTCAAACCTTTTTCAGCATCCTTTATGCAAGTGTTTCCAGTGATTTATGGGAAATTAATTTATTTTACCATTAATCATTTTGTTCACAGCAACACAGAGAACCAAACTGACCGTACTGAAAGTCTACACCTCATATTAAAGATGCTGTGAAGAGGATCTGTTTCAATTAGACTGCAGCAACACCTTTTAGCCCGGGGTCTCACGCACACTGTTGTAAAGATGTGACACTTTACAAGGCGTTTTTGATGAGGTAAGGTATTTATCAACAGTTATGTAGTCCTACAGTTTGAATCATGACAACAAGCAAATGTCAGTTTATACTATAGTTTGGTAGCTGGCTATATTTAGCTCAGCTGACAGCCCGGTGCTCTAAAGGGGGCTTCACACCGCCGTGCGGCAACGCGCCGCCTCCAGTCATTTTAAAGAGGGACGGGCGGCAGACGGCAAGCGGTTTTGGCTGCGGCGGAAGGACCCAGAAGCGGTTGCTGCCCACGCGCATGCGCACAGATTTTCCCCTGCCACCCAGAGTCCAGTGTGTTGAACTTTCTGGCGGCAGCCGCCTAGGAATCACATCAAAGGAAGAAGAAAACTTGGAAATAGCAGGCTTCACGGGGCAAAACAAGCAATGGAGGAGCTAGTACTACTGGTATCTGAATATCCAGAGCTCTACAATACTACTCTACCGTCCTACAAAGACAACCAGAAGAAAAACTGGGCATGGGACAACATTTCAACAAAATTGAAACATTCAAAACATTCAAAAACATTGATTTCGATTTGATTTATTCACAGTAAAGGGGTTCAAACCGTATTTTCCCCTCCGTTTTATAGTCAGCAGTGATGTAGTATTGTGGAACCAACCATTGAAAAGTATTTCTCGTGGGAATTCTTTTGATGATGGAGCCTTATTTTCCCCTTCGTTTTTTAGTCTGTAGTAATGTTAAATTCTTGAATGAGCCATTAAAATGTATTCCTAGGGGGGATTCTCTTAGTGACAGAATCATGTCTTTCATAGTCTTTATGCACAGCATACAGTAAACCGAAACTATAAGGTACTACTCGGGGGTATGTGTTTTTGAGGAGGGAGTGTTTTGAACTGTTTAATACAGTCTATGGTTATGAAGGACTTTAGGGTGGGCTCTGCTGTGACGTCTGCTGAATCACCTCTACGTTACTGCCCCCTGTTACCCCATGCTCATGCCGCGGCAGCAGGAACCACTTTGAAAAACGCCCTGCATTTCAGAGGCCTCCACCAGCAGAGAAGCCGTTTTCGGGGCGGTTACCGCGCAGCGGTGTGAAGGGCGCTTAAGACACATCTGTAATGTGTAACGTTAGTAAATCCTAGTTATGTCCTGCCAGTCATCTACCAATCAGAGCTAACGTAACCTCACTCTTCATTTTATTGATAGACTCTCAAGTTTGAACAGACCACTGCAGAATGACTGCAGACTGTGGGTTGGGATAGACATTACAGTTTGGCTCATGTTTTAACCTTTAGCTCGTGCTTTAGCCTGTAGCTCATGCTCTCTCTATCTCCTGCGTATCTTTCTTCTGCTCTTCTGTCCTTTTTCTGTCTGACAGTTAGGCACCAGTGTCCACCATCACTACAAAATTAATCACAGAAATTGTTTCCAGCAGAGAAAAACACAGATCTCTCTTTCCACTTCTAAACTTTGTCAGCCGGCGTGGTGCTGTCATTGATACTTGTACGAGTCATAAATCAATATGACCTCCCTCCTTCCCAATCGGGAAGCTAGGGAGTAGTATTTGGGAATAACCTATATTGGTGCTGATATTCTCATTTTTAAGTGTGGATTATGATCAAGCATATATCTAGAAGGAAGTCTTTTTCAAGCTCACATAGAAACTCCTCACAGCCCCACATGGCAGCAAAAGCAAAGTGTCAGAGGGGCTGGTCAAACCACCAATCTGCAGCAGCTGTGTGATGCTATCAAATCATCGAGTAAAATCTCTGAGGAGTTTTCAGCAGCTTTCTGAAACTATGAGACCAGGAATTAAGAAAAAAACAGCTGTATGAGAAAAACCTTAGAGTATTAGTTGTGAAAGGGTTTTAGGGGAGCTCTGTGAAAACTGTAACCAGTGCACCACAGCGGTGATAAATCATTGTAATCTCAATTGAGATAAAGAGATAATGTAGTTAGGGATGGGTACCGAGTTAGGTACTTTTATAGGTATCAACTGATACTGCCCTGCACTACACTGTGGTTCTGTAAAATAAAACTGAATAAAATTCTTGGTCTTTCCACAACACGGAAGAAGAGCAAACAATAGGTACCACAATGAGCTTGATGAACTTTACTTGTATAATGTGGCACAAATGTCAACCAGTATTGTTTTTAGTCAGACAGTGGAAAATGTCAGGAGACAAGCAGAAATAGAAAAAAAGGAACCTCAATTTAATCAAGGCCGAAATGTTTTATGATTTAAAAAACTATTCTTGATTATTGGAGTGGTGATGAGTCCATGAAACAAGGTGGATCAGTCTCTCCCAGATTTCAGCCACTGAAACTCTGCTGCTGAGCAGAAAGACGCCTGCAGTCATTCCCAAACATGACTTTGCTTGTCTGTGCAATCAGTGCTGTGAAGACCAGAACACGAGACAAGTCGAGAGACATTTTACACCCTGTGTGATGACCCTTTTCCTGACACGCCCTTGTCTTATTCAACTGGTTGCTGTTTTGTTTTTGTTTTCATGTAGTGTGTTTTTAAAATCAGGGCCAATGCTCAGCTGTAGACACAGACAGACTTTTAAACTTTTAAACTTCTAACGATAGATGAAATTAAAAGTCTTTAGGAATGTAGAGCTCTTTCTGTGGAAAATGAAAACTGGTGAAAATAAAAAATAATTAAACTCTTTGTTTTTCTATAAACTATAGACCCTGACTTACATACTGCTGAAGGAAAACAAAGCCCTGCAAATTATTCATGTAGCTTAGTGACCTTTACAATCAGACACAAAATCTACTTAAACTTCACACTAAAAACATTATAGTGCATAAAATTCAATACAAATTTAAAATATATTGGATAATCATTTAAACAAGAATTTAGTTGATTTTTTAAAACTGTAGAACTACAAAAACAGTACTTGAATTTGATAACCTGTATCGATAATGTTGCTCAACTTATCATTTTTTTTGTTGTTTGCTAATTTCTTGCCAAATATCAAGCGTGTATATTAAGCCGCCACAATTGGCAGTTAGACAAATCTATTCAACAAAATATTAAATCCTGATTTTAATCAGTGCCAGTTTTGTTAATCATCAATTCCCTCTGTAAAATTATCCGAAAAAATTCTTTGTTTTAACTGTATTCTTTAAAGCCACTGGGAGTCACAGAGCTGCAGGTTGCAGAGCCCTGATTTAGTTGAGTAGTTTGAGCAGTGACAGTAGCACAGCATCACATTTTACAGAGCAACATCGCCCTGTTAGCACGTCTCTCCATCTGTCTGCTTGTTCACAATAACATTTTTGCAGCTCACCAGAAAGAAACAGAGCTGGAACATGACTATACTAAAAAAAATGATACATTCCCACACTGCAAATGAAAAGCATCACTCTAGAGAGCCTACATCATCATTGTTTCAAAGCAGAATCAGAAAATAAGCAACACTGAAAGTGAGAGTTAAACACACACACACTTGACAGAGGGATCAAATATTCCTGTGATTTGTCCCTTACTGCATCTCTTATCATCATATTATCATGTTCATGATTCAGTCAAGGGACAGGATCATTCTTTTTAACAACAAGGAAACACTTGATAGACAAAAAACAAACATACAAATAAATAATGAAGTGGATGAAAGATGAAGTGAATAGGAGGAATAAACTAAGTTTGACTGGAGCTTCTGAGAGTCTTGGCAACATTTACCCAAGGCTAAAGTTTGAGTTCATTTTCTCTCGAGTTAACTTTAAATTTGTCATTTCACTTTGAATCATCTGACCTTCACTACTTTGTTGTTGCTGCTCCAGACTGAGCTTCCAAATGACACAAACATGAGGCAGAATCTCACCTGGTACCACCTGAGTAAAGCCCAGCAGAGCAGGTGAGCCGCCAGGGTGAACTTGGCAGTCCGGTATCTCTCCGGCAGACAGGTCAGATACATGAGCAGCTCAGAGCGGGCCCCCTCGCTCGGCTCCTCTCTGCGGGCCGCCCTGCTGCTCTCCGCGGCCGGAGCTCCGTAACCACCGGAGCTACTCATCTCCCTGGTCTCACTGCTGGGTGTCGTGTTCGGCTCAGAAGTTATCAACACATCCAGAAGTGTCTGGAAGCTGCGTTGGACTTGGAGGGAACTTCCCCATAACATCAGCTAACGGTCAAACTTTCTCTCCCAGGTCACCCCACGCTGACCAGCCCAGCAGCAGCTCGATGAACCGAGCAGTTCACGAAGGACGGAGCCTGAGCTGAGCCGCAGCTCTGGCCCGGACACTCAAACAAGGACGTAATTCGTTTGTTTTTCTTTTTTCCAAACTTAGTCCGAGACCTCCCCTTCCGATTCATGTGCTGTTTCTGCTGCTTGAGCTGTCATTCATCGCCAGGAGCAAAACACGCCGTAGAAAACAACGCCATGCTGGCTTACAGCGCCCTCTGCTGGCGTTTATTCGCAACTACACTCACATGCCTGTTCCTGAGTTAAGCCCGTGTGTAGCAAACTGTCACATGGTGGTCTGTAGTTAATGTGCCTTCTGACTGCAAGCCTCCTCTCCTGGGTCATTCTGCCCAATTTATAAGATATTTTTTTGCTGAGTAAAAGAAAAACTTAGGGTTCACTGCTGTACACCTCCAGATATTCATTTCCTCATAATTACAAATAACAAAGCTATACAATCATAAAATTACCAAATGATCCATGGGTATCCCAGCTAGCAGTTCTCATTATGTATCAAAGATGTCTTCGATGTAAGATTCAATTACCATTTTTATCATTTTAAATAATGTTCCTGTTGTGCTACCTGTTAAAAAAAGAACAGTTTGTCTCCAACATTCAGTCCACCTTTGGATTACATTCTTTAGGACAAAAATTGTTATATATGCCCTTATATATGTCCTATGTTCCCCTAGAGTTAAATAATAACTAATAATTAAGAAATAAAATGTTTACTGGATGTCCCTGATGCTCTTTTTCTCTGATGCTTCAGCGTGTTTTGATTAACTGTGTACATGTAATGAGGGATGATGTACATAAGGAGAAAGTTATGGGGTATAGGGCGCTGACAGGATGTGACAGGACCCTGATGTGAACCAGAGTGGTCCTGTCACATCCTGGAGGTGTACAAAATATGAACATAAATCAAGCTATCACAGGATCATTGAACTACCCATTATTACACTCTTTCTTCAATCAAATTTACTGCAAAAAATATAGTTTCACTGGCTAAGCAAAAGAACATTCAACAAATAGTTCTAGTGCTACAGAAAATATTTAATAACAGCAGTAGTCATGTCCATTTTTCCTTGGAGGGCCTCATGATGCTGGGTCCAAGTCTTTGAAGATGTACTTTTTTTCGGGCAGCATTGTCGTACTTTGTCAACTGAAGCCAATGCCAGTGTCAACACTGTTTGTCAATTGCTTGACAGGCTATTAAAACTGACATTTTAACTTTAGAATAATAATTTTTGACATAAAGATAACATTTTCAGCCCTGTCTATCTATTAATGTGATTACAAAAACATTAATGTGGATACTAATAGATGATTTGGGAACTAATATTTGAAAAATACAAAAAAAATCCGAATTAAAGCCATTACAAGCTTCCTATGGAGCTGGGGGAAGGCTTCTTATCCAAATGAGGGAGTAATGACATCTGAAAAACTTAACCTGCACAGTTCTCATCAGAAAATGAGCTTTAGGGACAAATCCTTTGAGCCAGGTAGAAAGTTGCTTTATTTTGTTACAGACATTGAGACAAAATGTTCCAACACTGGATATAAAAACAGCATCTGTACAACAAAAAATACAAAAGAATGAAACAATAAAAACATTCTTAAGAGATTCCCCCTGATGGCTGTTGATTGATATTTCTCTGTGGGTTGTTCATCCTCTCTCATTTCTCCTCTCAGGATCTTCCAATCCCAACCAACAGGGCCACCAAGAAGGCTACGTTCCCTGACAGGAACACAGCGAGTAGCAGATGGTTCGCTGTCGTCTGTGAAAACAAGTGCTGTTTATGTCAAAAGGCAAATCAATTTTAACTTTATTTGGTTTCAACGTCTTTATTTGTTTCTTACCCTGTTTGACACCAGAGCATCTGAAAAGTATGAGAGAAAAAAATGAAGTTCACTGATAAATGAATATAAAGACTGCAAAGAATTCAAACTTATTTCCATGACAGTTATTTTCCTGTATTACCTTACTGTCTCACTAATTAGGCTGTGTTCAAAACAAGATCCTGGTACATGTGTAAATGTAAATTACAGATCCAGTGTGTTTTGGGATTGAATTAAGAATTATCCTCCACACTGCACCTCATCAGACTGTTCTTTAGATCAGATAGTGGAGACAATGCAGCAACAAGGTCTGCAACTGCCCCACGCTCAATTCGTCTTGTTCTCAGTGAAGCTACATGTGTTTCAGGGCCACACAGAAAGTTGACCTACCTTTTGTATGAGCCTGCCATTTTAAATGGACAGTCAGCAGGATGCAGAACAAACCTTCCCAGCCAACAAAGCCACCCATTGTTTTCATCAGCCATTGGTCAGACGTGCTGTCAATCAGCTTCAAACCTGTAAATATGGCTGCCACTGTGTGACGTCACATAAATACAAACAACAGTAATTAGGTATGATTGCATGTCTGCAGAAACGTTTCCTTATGGATTAACACTACAGAGGACCGCCAGGGCCTCACGTGTGCAATGAGAATCAAGGACTCACCAGACAAAGCTTTTATTCCCACTCCATTTACAGTGTGAGTCCAGTTGAACAGAAACCTCCTGAGGAAAAGAGGGAAAATGAAGGATTAGCTGCTGCCTCATTTAAAGGCGAACAGCAGGCGTATTACTAAGAATGGTTATAGTGACGTCAGGGAACACTTGGCTTTCTGAAAAGCTTCCATTCATTTATTCTTTTATAAATACCAGCACATGATCATGATTCAGCTTTGTAAGCACTGGTGTGCACAGACTTTTTCAAGGGCAGGGAAAAAGGAGGAAAAAAAGGCAAAAAAAGATGCATTTATACTACCATAGAGGGAAGTTTTTAATCAGCCACGAAGGGGCAGTTTAATGTGCAGAAGATACTTTAGTGCACATTCAAGCCTCCTAGAGGACACTTTGGTGCACTTTTTTGGCTCTAAAGGGGCCTGGGTACATGATTTGGCCCCAAAAGGGAGACTTCAGCACATGTTTTGACTCCAAGAGAGGACTTCAATACCAATTTGGCTCTGAAACTGGCCTTAGCACACATCTTGGCTCTAAACAGGGACTATAGCACACGTTTTAGCTCTAGTAAGGGGGCTCTGGCACGTTTTGGCTCTAGTAAGGGGGCTTTGGCACACCTTTTGGCTTTAAACAGGGACTTCAGCACACGTGTTGGCTCTAATAGGGGGCTTTGGCACACAATTTTGTTTTAAACAGGGACTTCAGCACACATTTTGGCTCTGAAATGGGCCTTAGCACCTGTTTTGGCTCTAAAAGTTGCCTTAGCACAAGTTATGGCTCTGAAACAGGCTGTAGCACACATTTTGGCTCTGTAAAGGTGCTTGACACACTTTGGCTCTAAAAAGGTGACTTCAGCCAGGTTTTGGCCCCCAAGAAGACATGTCTTTGGGCATTGTTTAACTATTGGGCCACCAGTGTTTATAAGATTAAGGTAATATCATTTACACATGAGTAAACTTTAGATAACATTTCCTCTTAGGAATACATGCTTATATCATGACCGAAAAGAATACTTTTAACCAAACATTATCGAATGAAAATGACAGAAAAACTACAAATAAGTAAAGCTGCATATGAACAACACAGGATTCTCACATGTTCAGCCAAGTCAACCAACGGCCCCTTAAAAATCATTAATCTCCAACAGATTACAGAAGTAACAATCATGTTTAAAGAGGAGGTAACAACCTGAAAGATGTGTGAGCGTCACATGACCGGAACTATTAGGAGACTTATTCAAATTAAACGAAACTAAAACTAAACCTGATCTCAGTATTTATTGTTTCTTGTTATTTGTTTATTCTTGGACTTATGTAGTTCTTGTGTCAAGGGTCCACAAATATGATTACCTCACCCCAGTTCTGAGGTCTCTTAACTGGCTCCCTGTCCCACTCAGCTGAGTACAAGGTCTCCCCCCTCACCCATCAGTGCATTCACAGACATGCCCTCTAAGGAACTCCTCTCCCTCCAGACCTCTTCATGCACCCTCCAAGCCCCCAGACCTAAGCTCCACACTATGGGTGATAGGGGAGTTTCTTCTGCAGCTCTGATGCATTGGAACACTCTCCCTGACCACCTGATGGCCCCACAGACTGCAGATGCTTTTAAACAAGACCTAAAAAATTATCTTTTAACAAAAGCACTTAACTAAATGGTTCTCTTCTCAACTTCAGTCTTAGAGACTGTAGTATAATATTTTCCTGCTCTGCAGCACTTGGAGATTGCTGACATGTAATGTGCACTACATATCAAATTTATAAGTAGTATAATTTTTTGTTTACAAAGCGAAAATTTTCTATTTTTTCCTAATTGTTATTTTTACTTTTTGTTGTATTTCTATTGTTATCATTATGTTTGGCACTTTGATTTTTGTAATGCTGCCGTAACAGAAAGTTTCCCCTATGGGGGATCAAGAAAGAGTATTCTATTCTATTCTATTATTTCCACTATGGTGGAAAGAAGGGATCAACTTGAAAGAAGACAGATGTATGAAATCTCTGTTTCTCAGTTAATACTCCTGGTTTGTCTATTTGTCTTAACTTTGATAGAACAACTGGAGACAGGCAGGACACGAGGGGAAGGAGGGGAAATGTTATGCACTGAATTCATCTGCTGCCCCTCTTAGTGAGGCTGTAGGCTCCCTGGAAGCAGCTGTTAACAAGCCACCTATAACTGGTACATTGTTGGGCTGAATATTTGATCAGACATGTTTTATCTGCTCTCAGCTGCTGAGTTCATGCACACAGTGCTGGCTGTGTATTATGTTTATTCTGTTGGTTAATTTGACTGTTCCATAAGTTAGTCACATTGGTTAATTTGAATTAATGTGTAAATCAGAAAGATTTCAGGTGGCTCCTCTCCTCTTTGTTCATAAATGCAAACAAGGTCAATAAAGATGGAGGTGAGGACTTGTTCAGCTGCACCCACACAGTGGTGTACCCACAGTGGATGTTGAGGTCCACAGCGCAGCAAAGCCAGCATGGTTTGAATGAGTGAGAGGATCATAACCAGGCAGCCCAGCACAGGATGAGCCCCCTGCAGAGAGCACAGAGGACATGAATCTGTTACACTCGGGTCTCTGCACTGCTTTCACTCCAGATGACAGAAGAAAAAACAAAAGGAGCCGGTAGAGCTGAGAAAAGTAGCTTCAAATTATATCCCAATGTTCCATAAAAGGAGCTAGAACTAGAGGGTGCAATGTAGAGATGATGTGTTGCTAGCTTCTTTTTGATAGTGATTTAAAAATTCATGGTTAAAAAAACTGGAAAAGTTCCACTGCAATCTAAATAATCTATCTAATCTCTCAAAACTATAAAGTTAATACAAACTTAGCACAAAGGTAAGGACTGGTTCTTCCATTATTGTAACATTCCTTCTTGGCAATGAATCTTATACCATTGGTTAGCTTGTATATTTTCCTTTTACATTGCGTAAATGTTTTAAGGAACACAAAGATTTGTATGTAGTATATAGTTTTTGTTTTGGGAAACAGCCTGGGTTTCTGCTCCAAAAACCGGCAGGACACATTTTAGTGATGTGGATAGGGCAACGCTAAGCTGGTGTGCTGCAAAACAAAGCTGTGGCATTATCTGGAGCCTCTTCTTTTAGGTCTGCGGATTTTCCAGCGTAGTCATCTACTTTGATGTAGCTCTCCTGAGTCTCTGTGTCTTCAAGACGATCAAATCAAGGTGGAAGACTTGGTGGATCATCAAGAAACCCAGAAGGAAACCAGCCCTCTCTTCTCCTCTCCTCTCCCACAACAGAAGGGGGGATTGACCATGTAAGCCTGGCCTTGTTGGGTTTTATATTTATGAGTTTTAAAGCAGGACCTGTTGTGCTTTCTTTGAAATATCAGGGCCCCAGCAGTGAGAGCTTATGCTCTTTTTTTTTCAATAGGTCTTTCAGATTGGCACCATTCTGCATTTAGATTCCCATCATGCACTAGTCTCAGGTCTCTGCAGTCAGGCTGTGGACATTCTATGTTTTTGAAGCTTGTGGAGCCTCTTTTCAGGTTTTAAAATAACAAACATTGTTGTGTGTATTTACTGTGTATACTGACCCCAGACCAGCCTTTTACGTATGAGAAGGGAAGAATAAAGGCGATGGCTGTGGTTGCTACCGTCACACACATCACAGGAAAATGGACCTGAAACACACCAACAGTTCAATGTGAAAACACACAAAGAGGTCTGACAAGAATCTAAAACTGAGAGAGAATAAACTTTAACCGTACAGGTAGAAACAGGGTTGTGTTTTATAAAAAATACTAATAAATATAAATAAATAATACACTAGAGATTGCTTTTCTGGTTGTTTTGGGGCCTCACCAGAAACCACATGTCTTTTCCCCACAGCTTCTTCCCATTGGCAAACTTATTTCGATATCTGGCTACCACCATCCCCAGGGACGCCATGGCCATCCAGGCTATTAGCATCAGGGCTCCTGGAAAAAAAATTAAAGGTTTAAGACTTCAAATGTATTTATCCATCCTCTACCAGATAAAGACTGGATAGTGGACATACACCGATCGACTGGTCAACCGATCGATTGGTGTCATTTCCTTAATTTTGGGGGGGATCGGTGATCGACCCATCCTTACATTTGAAACTGATCTTATATACCTCCTGAAAGGTCTGACAGCCAGCCTTTGTTGCTTTTTGCTCTGAGACCTAAAACTCAGGACACTTTATTGGTTGTTAAAGTTAGAACATAAAAATTGTATTGTTTCACAGGTATTGTTCAATGATTTTCAATAAAATACGATTAGAACATTGAAGGTATATGCTTTCAGTTATAAAAAATAAAAAATAAAAATGAGTATCGGCCCAAATCGGTATCAGCAGGTCAGGCTTTTTAAAGATCTGTGATCGGTGATCGGCCAGAAAATTGTGATCGGTGTGACCCCTACTGGATAGGCATCAACAGTACATTCTCCACCCCAATGTTCTGTCTGGCAGTTTTACAGGCTTTATAGTCAATTTTAGAAGTCTTATTGACGTTACAAATTTTTGTCCAGCTTGGACAAAGACCTGGAGACTTATCACAATCTGCCCCAACAATCCACTCTGAATTGCCTCTTGAGACGGGACTACTGCACCTTAACTTTAGTATAAAATGCAAATAGTGGTGGAGGAGTAACTCTGCTCCAGGACCGGCATCAGGGGAACCAACAAGTGTCACAGAGGTAGAACATTGTCCCTGCAAGTGTTGAAAGTGTCAGGTTGTAAAACAAAAACCCTGGTACTCATGTGAATCAATTTTTTTCTCCCACCCCAAATATTTGCACACTTGTCTATGAGCTTATTTTTACAAATTTGTACAGATTGTTTTCCTCCTCTTTCCCTTAATTTTGATTATACACCTCAAGAAATGTGGAGAGAAGGGTGGGTGATGTGTACCAGATCTTGCCAGGACCAGGAACTGATCCTGTGACCACTGTAGTGAGCACCATGGTCTCTGTTCACAGAGTTCCTGAGCTAAACTTACAGCCCCACGCCATATCTTTGGGAATTCCCTCTAAAACAGTCTCCAAGTGTTCATCTAAGAGGAGTTTTGCCTTTCAGGCATCCTGTTTGATGATTATTCAAAAGTGACTACCAGCTCACACTTGAACAATGTTTGTCTTCAGAGGGATCAATGTGCTGTCTGTTTTTTTCACAAGGTTCATTAAAAGGAACTGCTGGATGCAGTTGAACGGATGAGCCGGAATAGTCTGAAATTTATTAGAAGTTGTTGCTGCAGGACCTTTAACAATCCTAGCAAGGGATGGACTAAACTAGAGACAAGCATTTCTAAAGTTTTCTGCTGCCACATGATCTAACTCTACAGCTTTACAGATACTTAGGTTCAACTGTTTCACCATGTGCTTTGATGATGTGAGGCCATCCCGCTTTCCCAACCAGCTTAGGCCTGGAGAGGTTTATTTTCTCATCACTGGTGAAGGTGGCTGAATGGAACTGGATTTGTCCTACAGGAGAGAAAGAAAGAGTCACAGATTAATACATTTTTCTTATGGCTGTGTTAAAGGTGAATTTAATCTCAGTTAAATCAGAAACCAGATGTGTTGAAGTGTTTGGTGACATCATTAAGGTCTTGAAAAGCCTGCATATGTAGGGACCATCCGGATATATTAAGAGGACAGTGGAGGTGTCAGGTGATTCGAATCAGGAAATCATGTATCTCCCTAAAAGCAGCCACAGTCTATTTGTATCCATGATGTAACTACAGCTCTTAGGGAGGGCAACACCACCAGGTGTGTCAAGAAGAGAGCTGAAGATCAGGTGCCATGTCCACATGTAGCTGGGTGTTTGGGAAACTACAGATATTTTTACACCTTTACGCCTGTCGTGCACAAGAAACTGCAGCTTTGCGTCACTAAAAATGATGTTTTTTTTAAAACTCCGGCCAAAATGACGATTTTGGAAAAACTCTGGGTTCATGGTTTCATGAGGACGCTGGTAAACAGAGTTTTCAGTTCTCAAACGTCACAGCTAAATGACAGGGGCTAATTCTGATTGGATGGCATAGGTTTTACATCTGGAAAACACTGACAAATATTGGAGGTGTCCCAGTCCGATATTGATATCCGATAGTGGTCCGATATCAGCAAAAAAACAAGTATCGGTATCGTATTGGAATGCATCTCAAATCTCTAATATAAGCAGTTTCTATTACCCATTGGTTAATAACAAATGGGTTAGTTTTTCATCATACCTACTGTTTCTGATTACTGTTCTTTGTTTAAATAATATCACTTAATCAAGCCTTTTCTAACATGACAGACATACTGCAAAATAAGTAGGGCTGGGCAACGATTAAAACTTTTAATTGTAATTAATCACATGATTTCCCTGATTAATCATAATTAATCACATTGTGAAAGTGCCATAACATCTGTCATGCAAACACTGAATCAGTACTTGTTATACAGTAATAGTTAAATCACATATTTAGTGCAAATCAAATTTACAAGATGTAAATACAAAATTAAAGCTTATTGCCACTGTCAGGTCATTAAAGTGATACTCCGGGATGGAACAAGTTGGGTCCTATCACAAGGTTTAGGGCAGAAATTACCCCTACAGCAGTGTTTTTGTGCAGCAGAAGCCCAGAGCGCTCACACCAAACACCCCCTCCCTGCTCCTCTGCTGGTTTCCTCTGCACTCAGACGGGGACATATTTTACTTGACCAAAAACACAAATAAACGGACTCCCACCGAAAAAATCTGATATCAGTCTGCATTCACGCTTTATTTAGAGAATTTTCAGCACGTTACTTTCACACAGATTCACCACTAAATAAGGCTCTAGTTCTCATCGTGTCTCTTCGTCCTGGCAGACTACCTGCGTTTGTTTATATCTGGCACGCTGCGCGCACGGACTGATACACTAAGCGGTGAGCGCCTTTAAGTTCCGTGGCGTTGCTCCTCTTCTCCATGTTTGTTTTGGTTACTCATCGTGTTTTTCCGCCAATTTCACTTCCGGTTCCACCGCAGTCAGCAACAGACACTTACAAAATAAAAGCATGTGAGCAACATGCACTATTGTGCGATAAAATATTAAACAGCGTTAATAGATTGACGGGTTAACGCAAAAATAACGCGTTAACTTGCCCAGCACTAAAAACAAGTAATAAAAGTATGCATGTTTAATGCTGATATCGTATCGGATTAATATCTGTATTGGTCAATACTCAATGCTGCAGTATCGGTATCGTATCAGAAGTGAAAACGTAATATCGGGACATCCCTAACAAATATGCCTCGAGTCGCACTTATCAGCAGATTTGCCTGCTGCGTGTGGGTAAAAGTATTTAAAAACAAATGGGGGAGGATACTCATTTTTGAAAATACCCGGCTACGTGCGCACAAGGCCTAAAACACATGAATAAGGTCTGGTGACATCCCTCCTGTGTTTCTGAACTATTTCACTGTGTGTGATGAAAGCCAAAAAGCCCTGCCATCACCACCTGAGCCCCTCTCTTCCTCGGTTTCCCTGGAAATTGTCTATTCAATAACAATAAACTCAGGAGGATGGTTGAAGGCTTTGACCCAACAAGCCTTTTGAACACTTGAATCAAAAAGATTGATTCATGCCACGTTTTTGGTAATCCCCTGTCGTGTTAACAGTAATGTAACTGTTGTGAAACTTTCAAACCTTACGTCTAGGTTTCCTGGGAATAGCAGCATGCCATGTAGATCTGTTCACCATAAAAAAAATGTAACTTTATCCTTAACCACAAATAATAACCGCTCCCTTTTGCATCATTGCACATTGTGTGGGTTACCATTGTTACTGGGTCCATAGGCGAACATGAGATGGTAGGATTTGTTAAACCCTGTGGTCCTCTCAGTTGACAATGTGTTCATTGAGGTGAAAGAACAGCTGATCACTCGGCCCTGCACTGATGCTCTTATATCAGAAACCTTCCCCTAGAAGACAAAAACAAACCTCAGCATTCAGCCAAAAAAACAAGCAGCTAGTATCACCAGTTACATATCAACATCAACGGTCCATTATTTGTTACATAAATGTGAGCGTATTTAAATGAGCAGTGTAGTGAAAAGGTTGGTACCAGAGGAAGAGTTAGTGGAGTAGTTCTTCCTGTTGAGAAAGCATGCTGCAGCCGCACCAGACCATCACTTCCTCTGACACAAATATAGATGTCATCGTTTCCCTGAAGAGATGCAAAAATAGGAAAAGGCACAAGTTTTTAGGCAGGTTTCAAAAGATATGAAAGTCAGGCTCAGAGCAAAGATCTTAAAGCATTTCATTAGTCGGTGAGGTTTCTTATTATGGCATAGTAACCATGGCTGTAGCCGCAGAGGACCAGACCTCTGTAAAAATTTTAAGATAGAAGAAATTGAGAGTTATGTTTTGGAAGAACAAAGAGACAAACAAGGTTTTAGCTGTTTGTGGATGAGGGGGACAGCTGGATGTTGTCTGGATGATGTTGGATGATTGATTTTAAGGAAGATATAACACATTTTATGAATAACAGCCGTGCCCTCGACCTGTTTTTTTTTTTTTTTTAAACTGGAAGAAGCTTATGGTGAAAATATTTCCTCATCATCATCTGGGGATGAGAGTGAAGCTGAGGAGGATGACGTTAACGCCTCTTCTTTTCACACTGATGATGAAAGGTGGAAGAATGTTCTCGGCCTCATGTTGATTGAAACAATATAAACTCTCTTTTTATGAGCATTTATCTGTAATTGTATGTTGAGAATATTAGGGGTGAGAGATTAAACACAGAGCCTAAACTGTACTTCAAGTTGTGTTTTCATATTGTTGCAGGGAGCCTGAGAATAAAATCTATAGAGTCCATGTTCTCATACAACAGAAACCCTTAATCTCTAATCTTCTCAATTGTTTGATTTTCATGTGTATGAACAGGGATTATGAGCTTCCTGAACCATCTACAGTTTATACGATAAGGAGGCCTACACATAGAGAGACTGGGAGGAGGACTCAAAGGGGGTCCAGATCTCCACAGGCCAATCCACATCCACCTTTGGAGCCCTGAAAAAAACAAACAGACCCTGACACTGCCTGACAAACCTCTCTATCTGCATTTTCAATGTTTCCTCTACAATATTTAAAACTTCAGAAATGCGAAGAACATTATTTAGATTTCTATGTATTTTTTTTATATCAAGTTTATATTGAAGATCAGCAGCTAAACAAAGACAAAACACTTACAGAAATATGTGTTCTTTGTTGTAAACAGTTGTCTTTAGTTTGATTTTGTCTAAATTTTCCCTTTTTAATTTGGCATTTGAACTATTTGGGGCTCAAGAAATGCAAATGATATGATCTAACTCTCTGTATAAGAGTATACACGGTCTGTTTTGAAGATTGGCTACTAAAGACAAATATAAAAGGCTTGAGAACTCCTGCTTTGTTGCAGAAAAAGGCTCAATATGATTTTATCTCATTATTTGATTCATATTTACAATCTGTGTCTTTACTTTCAACAGCTCAGATTTTGGACTTACTGAATGTGAAATCTTGTATACAGCCCTGACAGTGACACAGGACTTTAAGGACTGCTCTTTCCCTAAGTCCAGTCAACAATAAAGCTGTGCTCCTGATAGCACCCCCTACAGGCCTGGAGCACATCTGTTTTCGGGGCTTGATTTGCAGCTTTTGCAGATGTTTTTGATTTTAACTTTTTAACGATTTCTGTGAATTTTGCACATCATTGAAAAGATGGATGGTTTCTAAGAATGTCTGATAGGCATCGTTTCCAGACACGCCATCCACTATACAATAATAATGAAATCTGTGAACATTTTTTAAACTCAGCCATGTTTTCGATGGCTTTTATTTTACGCCTTCATTTGTTTGTTCCCATTTGTTTCTAACTTATCAGGCCTCACTGTTTATGTTTGATCTAAAAACTGGAGTGAGAGAAACATTTTTGCTACATTACCATCAGCTGATCATCTGAGAATCCAAAAGCGATGTACCCATCCGAGGACCCGGACATCTCAAAGTGAACAGCTTCTTCACCAGGATGTAGGATTCTGGCTGACATGAAGTAACAGTTGGGGCTGCTTATAGGGTCACAGTTAGACGGCTGACTGAAACACACCTTGGAGACACCACAGTCACTGCTGGAGATATTGACCTGCAAAAAAATGGTGAAAGTCATGATCGTGAAAGGGTCACCATGGAAACAGTCAGTGTCAGCTTCTTCCTTTAACAAACCTGTGAGTACATGAAGACACAGAGAGCTGCTTTACCCTTACTCAGTGCTAAAAACATTCAATCACATTATCTGCTATTATCCAACAGTTATCATCAATGATGATGTATTAAAGAATGTATTATTTAACAGGTTATTGAATAATAGTACGAGGCATTTTTTGATAACAGACAACTTGATTTGATGGAAAAAATGTGATAAAGAAAGGTGCAAAACTTGTGCACCTTTCTTTACCATCATCACCTGCTTGAAGCAACAGGGCTCACTGCTGCTTTGTCAAGAAAATCAAACCAAGAACTTGAGAGAGACTCACAAGGGGTGGACTGAGTCTGGAGTTAGAGGACCAAGAGCCACCACGCACAGGGATCCTCAGGACGAGACCACGACTATAGTATTCTACATATGACAGCCAGGGGTGTGGCCCCTGAAATCTGATTGGCCATCCCAGTGGAAATTAGAGTGATTTTTACTTCTTACTCGGTTTACTAAGAGGACAGAGGTAGAGTGACATCGTTCTGGTCAGTACTGCTTACAGCAGAGGCTGCAGGTGGATTTTCTGTTGTTTTCAGTGTTGGTGCTGTTGGAGTAGAGGGCCTGGTTCCTGGTGATGCGGTTGGACTTGTGCTTGGGCTTGTGCTTGGACTGGAGGCACCACCTGCAGTGTCATTAGTGAAGGTCAGGACAGGACTTCTAAGATCTACCCAGAAAGTCCTGTAGTTCTGGACCACAGATGCCCTGTAGACACAACACAGGCGGTAACAAAGGTTACAGAGCATGCTGACTGAGGTGGATTTTGATGTTTTCATTTGTGAATCTATAAGCCTCAGGAGGTCAGCTTGGTTCCTTGTTGAGAAACCAGAATGGAAGCTCAACAGAGTGAGGTCAACCACAAACCTTAGCTAGTTAAAAAAACACTCTAACAGCATTTTGGGTAATGTTTCTCTCTTTACTTTAACTCCTGCACATTGTCCTGTTATCAACAAATACATTTATAGGAAAGGTTCTGGCCCAAGACCTTCAGCAGGCAAACAGTTTCCAGAGGAAGGCAGACCACCTTTAGAGGGTTGTGGTTTCCAGGACGCATCTAATCAGCATTGTGAAACAGTGAAATGTGAAACACCAGCTTCTCGTGTACAAACAAAACCAAACTCAAGAAGTTATCAAATGTAAAGCCATGAAGTTAAATCAAAAGGGAAACAGAAAAATGACGATCAATCAGTCCATGTTTCTAGTTGTGAAGTCTTCTCATTGATAACCAGCTTTATTTTAAGAATGCAGCTTTTCATGAGTCTATTTGTATTTTAACTGATAACACAGTTATACCCCACAAAGACTGAAATCCAGTCAGGTCTTAATGTCTTATAAAAAATTAAAAAAAAGAAATCAAGAAAGAAAAATGTCTACAAGACTTATTTTGAGCCACATTTACCTGACAAGTCCATAAAAATACTTTATGTAAAGATATTGAAAGCAAAAATGACGCAAAAGTTGCATGTACAGAGTAAAAAGATAAACCAGGGGATCAAGAAAAAAATAACTTAAATATTTTGTTTTAATACATTATTCTCATTTCAAGGAACTTGACATTTCATACTTTTATAGATTTTTTTATTCTTCACAAACAGTTCAAGGGTCAATTTTTTCCTTTAATATCTGATACAAGACATTTTTCTGGACTTGTCAGATGACTGTGGCCCAAATTAGGTTGTTTAGTTTTTGCAGTGTATGAGTGTTAAACAAAAAGCTGAATCATTTTGGGAACCAGATCATCATTTAGTTCTTTAGGAGCCAGCGTTCACAGAATAAATCACGATACTTCACACTGTTTCAGTTCTTAGGAAAAGAGTGAGGCCTGTCTGTAGTGGTTCGTGGCCTAGCCTCCATTCTGTTATCCTGTCTGGTTAAACAAAGGGGCCGTGGCTCATACACTCTCCATTGACAAATATCTCATACCACCCCATAAAGAACAGAAACTGGACAAAGAAATGGAAAGGTGGAGGAGAAAATAAAACCTTACCAGAACTGAATGGGTTTCTCAGTGGATGAGGCTTCTGGTCTCCATGTCACCTGAATGTAGGTCTTATCAGACCCTGATCTGTGGGAAACAGCTGAGTTCTACAAACACACACAGACAAACATGGAGTCATGTGATCTCACAGAAAAACAGTTTTACAGTGGATTCAGTCACAGAGTCGACCCATACTGCATGCAGCCTTCTAACCTGGTGTCATTTATTCTCTTCCTCACAGACTCATTTCATATTAAACCCAACTAGTGTTAGCCATAGTTCAGAGTCTCTGGGGGTACAGAGATCCTCTGAGGGACTTCATTCCCCATGTGGGCTATGTTGCAGACCTTTTGGGGGGGGGACCTGGGCAATGCTTTGGAACTGGACTCCTGTGAGTCAGTTTGCTCTTTTGCACAGTTAGCTCCCCTACTATTTATTCATCTGTTGTAACTGGTTGTATTTATTTGCTATTATGTATTCACAACTGTATTCACTCATACTGTAGTGGCATTATGTGGTTGCGCCTGGCACTTTGTTAGGTATTCTGTGTTATGTGTGTATGATGTGCTGTCTGATGTGACTGCAGCATGGGTGTTTGGCCCAAAATGAATTTCTCACTTTGTGAGACAATAAAGTTAATCTTGAATCTTGAATCTTGACATCTCCTTGGTAACATATCGTCTTCAGTCAAAGATAAATGATGGACTTTTGGGGGAACACGAAAACTCTGTACATTTTAGGACATCCTCAGGTCTCAGAGCAGGAGCAGATCATCCATAAAATACAAAATTATGTTTCTCTGGTTCGTGGTTGGCATAACAGAACTTGAGAAGAAAAAAAATACAAAAGTGATTGAAACTGTGAACCTGTTGATTAATGATGAGATGGACCCTGGACCAACTGTTTGTTTTCTACAGCAGTGACCCTCAGCACAGCAGTTTAAAACCAAGTAATACTGTAAGATCACAGGAAGAAAATGATATAGATCGATTCTCTATGTAAGTTAACTCACAGGTTTCTGGCTACAGGTGAGCTGCTGAGCCGACTCTGCTGGCAGGTCGAAAGAGCCCACAGGAGACTGTCCTCCAACCTCTCGAGCCTGTAACAGGAAACCTCTGAATGGTGTGGAAGCTGTAGCCTGGAGCTTCACTGAAAAAAAAACACAAACAAACATGCCAGACCGGTTTCCACCTCAAAATTAATCACAGTATGTTTATTCCCGAATTTAGACAACGCACAGTTAAATATACAGAGTGCATTCCTGGAGATGGAACAATGGATTCCATCTGAAAGACAATAAAATAGTGATTCTGTGCGCTTCTTCAATCCAGTGAGCCACCACTGTCTGGAAATATTTAAATTCTTTAGTCACACGATGAACAGTAAGTCTGGACTATTGTGTTCACAGATCATATGTAAATGACTTGAAAAGTTGTCTGTGACAATGGTGCAAAAACTCCACTTCAGAGCAGCCTCCTTCTTACCTTTTACCACCTCTCCAGGTGTGTACCTGACGCTGTCTGTGGTGACCTCAAATGGTGGGGATTCTGTCTGTGGGGTCAGCCCAGAGTGCTGCGGTCGCATATTATTACAGCTGCCCGTAACCTGTCCTGAGCTGTAGCAGAAACCCACCGGACTAAGACATACCAGGAGCAACATAGCACAGTCCATTTCACCAGAGCAGCCCGCTCCCACTCAGCTCAGTGAGCATCAGCCTTACAATGCTGCTATTGAGTTCTCAGGAGCTGAGGTGGAGTCTGAGTCTCCAGGAAACAATGACTGAGGGGAGGCCACGTACAGGTGCCCTGTTTCTCTCCTACACATCCAGAGAGACAAAGACAGGACGACTGAACTTAATCTGCGTGTGTCCACCAAATCTCACTCTGACAACAGAAGCAGGAAAATCAGAGCACAGGGGGGATTCCATCAAGACTCACATCCACCAAGAGGGGAAACACAGAGGGTAAACTTATTCAGGTGAGACAGACACAGGTGGAAAAAAAATAAAATCTGGGTGCAATAAGAAAACAGACTTACAGAGCAATAACTAGACTAAGTTGGCAATACCAAAGGCTCAACATGACAGCACCGGCACTAATTCACCTTGGCCAGAGTGTCGTTACTAACTCTGTCAACATTTGTTCAATCAGAAAAATTCAAGCAGCACTGAAAACCTAAACTTTCAGTGATATATGGTGTTATGGTATGTTGTTCATTTCTGTAATCACAAGCATGTCACATAGCCCTGCAAAGTACAACAGAAATATGTGAGCAGAAATGTAAAAATGCTGAACAACTCTAGAATATCTAACGCTGACAGAGAACTGGGACAATGTACTTTCAGTCAATTACAGTGTTTGTCTCACTAAACTTCTAAAAAAATCATGGGGGGTTTTGTTTTTTCCTTCTTTTTAACAGCTAATACTTCATAGCATGTGCAGTAATGTGATCGCTTGACCAGATGTTATGAATCCAAGTTTATGTACGACTGGAAAAAAGGGCCTAGGCACTCAGACATTTGGCATTTTCAGACCAGTTTAGCCTTACACTCCAGTTGCCTTGGTTTGGAGTATTGAGAATAACTGAGCTGAATGAGTGAGAATTTAAATGGACACAGAAAGTGTAGTTTGCTACTTCACAACACAACATCACATTTTAACTCAGTTTTTTATTCAAGTGCAAATATTGACTGAGAGCGCATTTTATTTTTATTGTTTTTGGATATTTGAAAGTTATTGATATTCCAATTTACAAAAATAAAATATTCATTAGAAATAAATATTTATTGCATTTGAAAGGGTGTATTGCATTATTGTGATATTTATTTTTTGTATTAGTGGATAATTTAGTCTCAATAAACATTGTTTATAATAATGTTTATCGTCTGAGAAAACCCACTGGGGACACTCCTTGGGACCTCACAGATGCACCCTAGAAGTTTTGGAGCCCTCAGGCTACGTTTGGTGGAGTTACAGCCCATTTGGTGGGAGGCTAAAAACAGGCCTAATTTCCCTTGAAAAACAGCCCGCAAAAAACTGCCTTTTTCCAAAAATTGGACCCCAAACCCGGTTCTGAGAAAACCCACGGAGGAAGCTCCTAGGTAGTAACATTTATTCAAAATCTGTGTGGGATTTCTACCTCTGGTTTTGTATCAGGGAACAGGGAATCCCTCACAGTTGACATGTGTGAAGCAGTGTTTCCTGTTTGTTTCATTGGCCTACTCTTCCTCTTTCTTTAAACATCACACCAGTGGGTGTAAAGGTCTGCTTGACACAGGCGTGGCTCAAAATTTAATATCAAAGTGACACATTTATCAATTTCCTTGAATGTTTTGTCAATGCAAAGATAAGTTTGGACGCTGATTCACCCTGGACGGCGCGTCGGACGTGTTTGGGGCGTTGGCGCCACGTCGTCATTGATTTGATGACGTGTGATGCTCCCACCACCTGCTCCAGCTCCAACCCCCTTAGAAAGAAGGAGAAAATAATCTGCGCGGTTTGTCATCATCTAGATTTATACGATACGACGTGAGTACCCTACAGAGACGGGAAAAAAAGGAGCAGGCTTGGCTGAAAGTCGCTGAGGAGACAGGTTTTGAAGGTTATTTCTGTAAATATTTGTTTCCAGCTGGATTTGCCTGCATGGGTCATCACTGAGTCCGACTGTATTTTCCTTGGCGGGGATTTGCCATAAAAGATGGAAGAGCCTGATAGAGAGGAGGAAGGAGCGGGGCAGAGCCAGGGAAAAGATAGAAGTTCTCTGTCATCTCTTTCCTCTACCCCTTCATTAACCCTAGGGAGACCTCCAGGAACATGGGTCGTGGGGTCGAGGATGAGGTCGCAGGGAACAGTCAAGCAGGGCCAGTGGAGGTGAATTACTAGGGAGAGGCAGCAGCCCTCTCCTGTCATGCTTTTGAAACCACAGTTCATTGTTTTTCAGATGCTCTTTTGGGCTTTCTGTCAACAGCCGCGTTTCCACCTAGCAGACCGGTTCGATTCGTCTTGGTACGGCGCGCATTTTGCAACTTTTCCACTGACTTGTCCCGCGACGGATCCCAAAAAAACAGGACGAGCCGTCCTACTTTTTTGGGACCCTTTAGTATGGGTGCCACACTGAACTGATCCGCTCTCGGAAGGTGGAGCTATAACACTGCAGACTGTTGATTGGTCAAAAGAATCGTCACTTACCCTGACAGCGGCTGCATTTCTCCTGGAGGCACACAGACTTCTCTGAAACAAAGCTTGATTGCACTTTGTATCAAAGAGCTACATGCCAATCACAGAGAATAAAATGCTGGATGTCTTCCATTCTGTGCTCTGGATGTCTTCTGTGTTTACAGTGTCGCGTTTTTCTTCATTGTTGGATTAAATAGTGAGGTAAGCTGCTTACACGCTGCCCACCACGAGAGGGCACAGTTTGCTGTGGAAACGCAAACAGGATCAGGCTTGACTGTACCAAACCGTCCCAAACCGTACTGAACCGACCTGGACTGCTTGGTGAAAACACAGCTTTTGATTGAGCAGGCTTTCTACTCCGCCTGCACAATGACGCGCGTTAGCCCCTAAGCTAGTCCAGCGTCCAGCCTCGGGCATGACGCGTGTTTAGATTTGTCAATTTGCGTCCGGTGTGGCCGCAGAATTAGTCTTACACATGGGGGTCTTTCAGAGGCTGGGCTGGAGACTCTTCTAAGCTTCCCTTTTGGCTAAATGTGCCTGAGATAAAGCAATCAAGGGTCTCAAGCCCGGATTCTGAACAAGGACATCTGTATTTGATGCAACACAGGCGAGCCTTTGAGTGAGATGTGAGTTTTGTTTGAAAGCTAAGACAACCTCTCTGAAATGTCCACTCTCTCCTTGTGTTACAGAAACCTACAAACTTGACAAGTGCTGAATCCTGTGATCTGAGAGGTTCTTGTTTCCATACTTTAAAACAGGCCTGACGTTGTTGGCAGGATTCAAACCTGCGTGGGGAGACCCCAATGGATTTCTAGTCCATCGCCTTAACCACTCAGCCACAACAACTGCCCTGACAGCTCTTCCGTTGTGTGTTCTCTTTGATTCAATGTAAAAAAGTTACCCTAGAGTCATATCACGTGTGAAGGTTCAAATGCCCTCAACTTAACATCCCCCAGTCCTTTTCAAGTAACCCCTGACCCACTCCCAACTGTTAGTTCATGATGCTGTTAAACATGGCTCTTACACCATTCTTTACTGATGGTTTCGTTCCACCATTGAAATGCTGATTATAACTGCAACTTCATAAATAAACACACACCTGCACCATCTACAGTCAACAGATAAACTGTGATATCGAGGAATCAAACCCATGTCCACTGCTTGTCATTAGACTATACCAAACCATGTGTGTGACATGTGTGTCCTCGTTCTCTGAGACACACTGAGTTGACGAAAATTCAACACAACACATGTGAAAAATGTCAAATTCAGCAGCTGCTGTCCCTTTGGAAACACAGCACCTCTCTTGAAAAACCCACGTCCAGATTCAACAGTAATGAGATGTTAAAACGAATGAGATGTTAAAACGAATAATTTCCACAACACTTGGAATTTGATTACAACAACAGCAGTTGTGTCAGTTTGGTCATTGCTCCACAAAGCATGAACCCTTTACATTTGTTCAAGAAACTTAAGACACTGAGATGGCTGGGAATCAAACCCAGGTCAACTGCTTAGAAGGCAGCTATGCTCACCACTATACACCATTGTCACAAAAAACTCTGTACAATCTTGCCAACTCAGCAGTTTCTGTCAGTGTGAGAACTTACTAAGAGGAGGAACAAAGAGAGGAGACAGACAATATGGAGGAGCAAAGGGAGGGGAGAGAGAAGAGAGAAGTTTCCCAGAATAAAACGGAGAGATTCAGCCATGACTCCTGAACTCTAAAGATCCAAACATTGAGAAACACTCCTGAAAACACAAAGTGATGTGATGCAGTTTACCTTACCAGGTGATGGATGAAGCAGAGTCACATCAGGCTCCATCAGTGTGAATATCCACTTTACCTTTAACACGTTCACAACCATCCTCCGATTGTGTCGTGTTATTAATGATCTGTAAAAATAAAAAAGGAAAATGGAGTGTGACTGAGGTTATCATTGTGAACTGATGAAGTAATGATGAATTCAAACATTTATTGTCTTCAGTTCAGAGCATTTTGTTTACAGTCTTCTGATGTGTGAGACTGGAGTCAGCATGGACCACTACTTGTACAGGTGTTGTGAGGCAATGCATAGACTTATTTCTGATTTTGCCACTTTTTCTGTTTTCATGTACAAAAAAAGGATTTTTTTGTAAAATAAATAAACAAATAAAAGAATGAACCTTTTCTTTTCTCTCTTTTTTTTTTAGCTCAACAGCTAATTATTTGTATGTGAAAACTATTTTAGCAGTACACCTCTTGTTTTCTAAACCTTTCAATAAAGAACGTTTACTTAAATTTCCAGTGTATGAAGTGAAACTGTAAAACAAAAACAAAGGTTATGCTTTTTAATTAGCATAAACCTTTAAAAATATTGCTGAAATACTCTGACTTGTTAAGATTGATGTTGAAAAAAAATCAGCAGAGTTTGATTATTTGCTCTAACTTCTCACCATTGTCTACATTTTCTAATGATCTTCTTTTTGAGCTGTTTCAAGAAAAACAGATTGTTCTGCGATGGCCGGGAATCGAACCCGGGTCAACTGCTTGGAAGGCAGCTATGCTCACCACTATACCACCATCGCTGTGTATACACACCTCCTACACTGCCAACTCAGCACTGGAGCACTTCAGTGTTTGAGTGAGTGAGTGAGTGAGTGGGAGGGGACTGAGGAGAGGAAGAGGGAAGTTACCACTAGAGATCAGAGATCTAGCTTTTCTTTTCTGTAGTTCTGTTCATCTCAGTTATTGTAACGGATAAAAAGGAGGTTAATACAACCAGAAGTCCATGTCATAATTAAAACCTGCTTAAGGAAACTTGTGAAAAGAAAACCATGTACTTTACTGTAAGTCAAGGTTTAATCCAGCAGATGGCAGTGTTTGTCAGAAACATGTAATGGGTTTCAGGATGTGGAGGGTGGTGTACCTTGCAGGGCAACTGATGCAGCTGAGCATGTCTTTCTCAGAAATAAAGGTCACTTTGAATCAGGCTTATTCAGTCAGACTCTTGGAGCACTTTTCAGGCACAAAACAGTAACACAGAGTGCTTGATAAATGGAAAATTAAAATAAATAAAAGTTACCAGACAACCACCACACATACACACAAATTAATAAAGACTCACTTTGCCATGAGAACTTGCACCCACTGCCATGACTATCATCAAGGTGTGTTTGTTTGAAGTAAATTAATGGAGGACAGACCTTTCCAACACTTTTCTTAGTTCAAGACAACTGTTTACTGGATACAGAGTCACAAGGTTATAATAGTTAGTTAGAGCACTATTGTTTGAAATGTGACAACAACCATACTATGTAAACTCAGTTTGTACCTTTGTTTAGTAGCCCGGGTCGACCGGCAGAGAAATGAGGCTTATCGTAAATGCTGACTCAAGAAGTGGGCTTTGAGCCTTCTTACTAACAGCTATAGGGCCCTGTCAGTCACTTGAGTTGAGCTATGCCTCTGATTGGACAAACTTCTGATCCTAATAAAAGAGATGCACCATTCTAGCTTTTCTGGTCCCAATACCCATACCTGGGCTTTGGGTATCAGCTGATTCCGAGCCTGATCCAATGCCAGTGTTAAATAATAACCTGCTTGCCCTAAGACTGGTAATGTTTTAAATAAAAAAAACAAATATGAGTACATATGGCATTACTGAAGTTAATATGTATCTAAACTGTAAGTATTTAAATGTTTAACAGCAGTTTGGTTAAAAAATGCTTCATAATTTACAGAAATGACTATTTGATTATTAAATTTTATACCTTGTAGACTAAATCATAGTTTAGCCTTACTGTCTGGTTTGGACCAATCCTTTCCCACCAATACCCGATCCAGCTTTGAGTGGCTGGAACGGCCAGACACCAGGATTGGATCGATGCATCCCTACTTGATATCTTCTAAACCAGTGATTCTCAAAGTGGGGTCCCAGGAGCCCCAGGGATCCGTGAACCACAGCTCCAGGGTCTCCAGAATAATTGAAAACTGAGTGACTGTAAAAGGGTGCTGTACCACCAAAATAGCTTGTCAACAAACTGGGATCTCTTGCACCAATAAAACCAGCTATTTTTCCCAACACTCCCTCCCAATGTAACTTTAAACCATGAGATCAATTCTGATTCTGATATGATCGTGACGTGGCTATCACTTCATTGTGCTCAGGGATATTAAAAAAAAAAGCATTTAAAACAAAATTCACCTTGGAGCCAAAATTTCCTCAAAGTTTACAGAATGAATTAATTTTAAAGTAAAATTTGTAGCCTAACTATTGTTGCAAAGTACTAAAAAGTTCACTATTATACAGAATTTACATTATGCTAATCAACCTTACGATAATGAGTGTCCTTGGAAAAATGGCACACCTGAAAGAGATCTGTGGTCTACAAAAGTGTGAGAACCATTGAGTTACCCCCAGACAATATGTGCCAATGGTGAAATAAGCAACTCAAATTCAAGCTGTTTTTTTGTTTTGTTTTTTTGACAGGGGGGTGTTCAAAAAATTAATGTTGTAAAAGTTTTTTGTTTTTTTTTAGTCTGGTGTGTATGTGGTTTCGAGTTTTTTTTGTAGCCAGCCTCAAGCAGATAATGAACTACAACTTTTAGCACTCCTGCATAGGCTTCGTTTTTCTAAACCAAATGCTGTTCTTTGTCACAAACAGATAACCTAGCTCACCTTCTATTTCTCTCCTCTTTTGCTACTATTCAGACTTTTTTCTTTTTGCCAGTCCCAACCCAGTGTCCACCATTACTAAAAACTAACCAAAGAACTTCATTTTAGCACAAAAACACACGTCCTCTCAATGCTTCATTCTGTGGACCCCTCTCCCATGGTGAATAGCTAGGTGTTAGACGAGTTAGCTAGATACTAACTCATCATATGGGTCTCTCCTGCTTAACAAATGGAAGTTTCCAAAATATCTCTTTTTCATGCTGACTGGGCCCCTCACTAGGTGTGCTCTGTGCGTTTGTCCACATTTGTTGGTGGAAATTACATCTTAAAATCATATTTTACCTCGCACTTCTATGTCCATCCAATGTGGCCGCACATCCGGGTAACCGCAGTCAAATAGCGACATCATCGTGAACACTTAGTGGGTCCTGTCGACTGAAAGGGAAGCTGACAAAAAGTATTTTGGAATAACCTATGTGAGTGCTTATGATCTCATTTGGAATTGTGTATCATGAGCAGGCAAGTATCTAGAAGAAGATGTTTTCAAGTCGTTTTAAAAGTCTTCAAAGCCTCTTTAACGTACCGTTAGCCACCTAGGTAGCAGCATGTAGCTTGCAGTGCGGGAATCCACGTGTGATTAAGTCCATGCTATCCATGTTTCGTTCAGTTGTCAGGAGTTCCGTTTGGTGTGTTGAAAGGGTAATGTCAAAGGAGTCAGGAAACCTTCCAGTTATTCCTTTTAAACATTAATGCGACGGAAAACTTCCTCTAGTTCTAGTTCAGGCTAGCGGCAGAGAAGCTCGCCCGGGGCGCCGTCCTGTGGTTGCCGTCTTTCTTTGGAGGCACAAGCAAAACCGCTAGTTAGCACGCAGTCACCGAGTGCAGATGTTAAAACAGAGACGAAATGCAGCTGCGCAAGAGCGCCTCCGTGCTCACAGGTTGGAGTCGACACATATTTAGAAACAGATTTAGTTGACACTGGCTGCAGCCAGCAGCCAAGTTCTCTAAGTGACAACTTAAAGGACATATTTTACCATGACTGCTGTTTGTAACCTGTAGAGGGCGACATTGCATTGAAGATTGATTGAACTTCATTCTCACAGCCGTTTTCTCTTTTTCATTTAACAGAAGTTTACCATGAAAACACAGGCAATAATGTGGATATTTTTGAGTGAATGAGGCACCAAGTCACACTATTAGACTTACTTATGTGACACATTGTGTTATATTTCTTTAACACCGTATCATATTGCCAGTATTGTTGAAATGCTTTACTCCTTCCCATATGTTCCTTCCATGCAAGGATGCTATTATATTGTAATACATCCAGAGTCTGGACATCAAGAGGGAAGACCTACAAACACTTTGATGCTCACCTAAACCATAAACTGGACTGGTCACGCAAAATACGTGCTCTATGCTACAAGAAGGGACAAAGTCATCTCTCCCTGCTGAGGAGACTGAAGTGTGTTGAGGTGCAGGACTGTGCTGAATATTTTTCTAACACTGTGGTAGCATCTACACTTTTCTATGCAGTGGTCTGCTGGGAAGTAGGGGACACGGAGGGGGTCAGGAAGAGACTTAACAAACTGGTCAGGAGGGCCAGCTGTGTCCTGGACTGCTTCTTGGAGTCCCTTTAGAAGGTGGGTGAGAGGGGGATGCTGGCAAAGCTTGCATTATGGACAATCTCTCTCACCTGCACGAGACTGTGGGGGGCTTTAAGCAACTCCTCCAGCCAGCAAGAAGGCAGGATCACTACTGCAAGTCATTCCTCTCATCTGCAATAAAACTTTGAATGACAAATGGTCTTGTACAACACATTTCCTGCCATTAAAAGCATGTATATACTAGGGCTGAACATCTAACTGATTTGAAACCGACACCGGAATGTAATTGAATGCTTTTTTCAAATTGCAAAGGCTGCAATTAGAAAAAAAAAATCGAATACACTGATCTGGAGGGAATATAGTAACTTGTACTCATTCTTCCTTTAAACCAGCAAATGTCAACATGCTGGTTCTCTGTAAAAAGCCCTGTGAGCTACAGAGATTCATATAGTGAAATGATCATGACCCATGGTTTGCTTTACTCTGTGTGGTTTGTTACTCTTACTAACAACTGGAGGGCAGTAAAATTTCACGGTGTTTCTTTTTCACACACTGAAGATAGAGACTGCTACAGAAAGAGCCCACCAGTCTTAGCTAATTGATAAATACATATTCTTTGTTTTTCTTTCACATTTAGTTAATGTAACATTAAAATTTCCCTCAAGGGGATCAATAAATAATAGGCCTATTCCATATTATTCTGTCTTGGACATTTCACAAGAGTCACTTCCAAGTCAAATTGATGGAGAAAGTCCTTGTTTTAAGTCTGGAACAGAAGAAGGCTGACTTTTAGGAAAGATAAGAACAGAAAAAAATATTTATACTTTCATAATGAGAAAAAGAATCTCCTGAAGGGCAGACGAAAAGTCTGTGCACAGTGAATAATTCAATAGCATTATTATTTATTCAACTCATCATACAATAAAAATACCAATGTTCCAACATTAAAATCTTATTTGATAATTTCATACACTGTCTGATATTGCAGGTCTGGACAACTGCAGTTCCGCAGTTTACCGCGCCGTGGCAGCAGTCTCGTAACAGCGCTTTGTTACTCTGCCGGAAATAAGGCGTAAAAGAAGAAAGTAGCTCAGGAGTCCTGTCGCCTCGTCGGATGATCAGTTAACAGTTTAAACAGTAAAAACACTGTTGAAGACTTACTATTCACCTCTATTTAAGACATTGGGAGCCGCATTACGTCGTGAATAATGTATTGTAGTTGGATATTTACACTTTGAGGCCTTTATCACAGCGCTGATAATGCTGAAAATGAAGATACCGATGAAAACGGGGGAGGACGGAGGCAACGAAACGGCCGAGGACGATTCATTGGATCCGTCTGAGCCGCGACATCTTTTCAGTGCTGTGCCTCCCTCACCCGGCTCCGATGTGCTGGAGGAGCCCCCCAGACCCTATATGCATCCATCTCAGCTGGACAAGGAGACTGTGTTTGAGTGGTTCGGCCTACATCTGTACCCTGCTAAGAGGATCGAGTTCATGTGCGGTCTGCTTCATATGTGCCAACCCCTGGAGCTACGCTTTTTGGGATCTTACTTAGAGGATCTCGCTCGAAAAGATTATCACGTTTTAAAGGACTTCGAGTTTCGGGCCAACAGTCCGAACGATTTGGGAGTTTTAACGGACGTTATCGATCCTGTGGTGAGGTCCAAACTACTAGTCTGCCTTTCCCTTCTCGGGTCTGACAGCAGGGAATGTGCTGGAATACTCTTTCGGATACTGAACCATGTCGACCCGGGCTTATTCTACAAAAACTATGACTGCTCTTTCCACGCATCGTGTCAGGATGGGGATGTACACGGGCGGTCAGAGCAGACCTGCGGCTTCCCCTCCACCACCGACACAGCGGGAGGAACTCTGGAACAGTTGTTGCTGCTGTTTACCATGGCCTCTCTACACCCAGCTTTCCATTTCCACCAACGAGAGATAGTCCGAGAGCAGCTGGACAAGATAGAGGTAGCTATAGATGGGGGAGGACGGAATAAACACCCTGACACCAATTATATACAATGCGTATATGTCAAGTTAGCTAAGGAACAGTAACCAGATACAAAGCTGGATGAAGTGTCTTTTGCGAATTGAAAATCGCGTAACTTGCTTAGGTAATCAGAGGTGTGTCCAGAGGGTGGTCTGTAGTGGCCTGGCCCCCTTTAAAATCTGACAGGCCTCCTCTGATGCTGGCCAAAGTTGTCATGTCAGAGTTGGACCTCTGTCGAAATTAGCTTTTTATTATGTGTTGATACAGACTCTTAGTAGTTTTCCCTTCTTTAAGGGTTTACATGTATCCATTTGTCGGTTGTTTAACTAACAGACTTCTTTACAACCTACAACATCAGAAAGATGCACATGCATTTTAGTAACAGAAATAGCTGTTAGCTCCATTCAATCAGACAAGTCTGTGTTTAAAAAAAAATTAAAACTGTAAGCAGCATTAAAACATCAAGTTATTCAGTCATCAATTATCATAAACAGTACTTTACACTAGAGTCAACTTCTATCGTGTCCTGACAGTATAACGGTCGTTACTGAGCAACCAGTGTTTTGGGCTAAGCTGCTAACTGGAGACCATCAGCAAAATGTGTCAGTGATTGGCAAGTGGCAACCTCTGGTCTTTAAACATGACACAATGCTAAAATCTGCAGTTCCTTGAGTTTTCACTTGAGGTTGGCTTCAGAAGTGCCAGAAACCACACACACACACCAAGCCAAAAAATAGCCATTTTACACTGTAGAAATAAATGTGTTTACAGTCTGGTAAAAAAATGACTCCATTCTGAATAGCTAAATTCTCTAATGGCACACATTGTACAGGGGTGTTTTTCCTTAATTCGGCAGTAGTAGTAGTTTAGAAGTTGTCGAGATCATGAGCCAATCCCAGTGCCCAATCAGAGGCAGACCTCAGCTGATTGACAGGCTTTCATCCCTATAGCTGCTAGTGTAGTGGCTTAAAGCCTCCTCCATTTCTAATATGGCTCCTATCTTTGATTTTCTTCAAAACTCGGTTTAATAATCGATGGATGACCTCAAGGAGACTGTGTCCAACTTTTTCAATGGTGATTCGGCTGAAAGTGACTAACAGGGTCACACCCTACTCTTAAACACTAGCAACATTTGTGGCAACGAGTTATTAAATGTGGTTACTGTATCCAAACTCATTCAACCAGTTTTGACATCAGTTAAGTAATATTAACTGGTAAAATTCTAAATAAAATTTAAACTTTGAGTAGTTCAAGAAAATGTTGGAGCTTAGGTAATGACCTGTTAAACTAGTTGGAACTTCAAATGAAGAGAAAAAAATGTGAATGTTTTGGTCTAGATTAACAGAAAAGACTTCATGTCCCTAGTGAAACTACTGTATATTATCAAATAAATGAAATAATTAATTTATTATTGAATTAAATACAAAACAAATTTTATTATGATATATTTGGTGCAGTTCTCTGTCTAAACATAGTTTTCTTGACACTTTATTCAGTTACTTTTATTTAAAGTAAAAAATCAAAATTACCCTAAACAGTATATGCATTATATTAGCAGTTACAAGGCCCTGCTCTTGTACTCACGTGTGACATTATTGACCAAATAATGCAAAGTACTCTTGAGGAAACATCCTTTTCCTGTCTCAAAGTGGCTGCCTGTTGCAGCACATCCAATGTAAACAGTGTTGTCTCACATCTGTAAGCTAGCTGGTTATCTAAGTAAAAGCTTAAGTTTAGCAAAGTTTTAACTATTTACAAAAGTGGTCTTTGCATCTTTACATAAAAAAAGGTCTAAGTAAAAATGCTTCTCGACATCTTGTTTTCATTTTTGTCTCGTTAAATAAAATAAATCAGCTGTTGTTTGAAAAAGTTATCAACTAAATATCGTAAAGCTAAATAAAATGCTCATCCACAGCTTCTGTAGCTTTCAGGCTTGGTATACTTTGATGACTTCTTTGTTTTTAGCCTGTACATGAAATCTGCTGATGAAGTTTGATGTTTTGTTTTTATCTCAATGCTAGTGCAGTGTGAAAGTCATCACAATCTTGCTTCGCCTAAATGCAAGGTGGTGCCCTGATTTAATTTGCATCTGTGAAACCTCAAGGGGGAAATTCCCAAGTGTCTCTAACAACATTGAATTATTCACCCTACAGTCTGAAAGTCCAGACTTTATAGAGAAGAGTGTGCCAGGAGTTCGATGGAGTAGAGATTTATGAAAGGCTCTTAAACCAGGTGCACCTTGTTAAAAACTCCAGCCAAACAGAACATCAGCTGATTATATTAATTATTCCCCGCTCGCCTCCCTCCTTTGCTTTGAAGGCTTTATACTCTGGTGAGGCACAGTGTTGTCATTCTGAGAGAAACATTTGCACCTGTTACTTTCAGTTTCTTTAACTAGAAATTATGCTGACAATATCTGACATGGTTACCAAAAAATTATACCAATGACTTACAATAAGGTTAACACACACATATTAAGAACCTTATGAACTGGAGACGTGTGTGAACCATAGCGTGTGTATGAGATGGACTTTATTTACAGACCAGGAGCGGTCCTGCCTTTGATTTTTGGTTTGCAAACATTTGGGCTGGGCTGGTCTTATTAAAGAAGCTGGGACCTCTGGAGACACCTGTAAAACAAGCAAACTCATTTGCATCGTGACACACTAGGGATGGGTCCCTTTCACATTTGAAACGATATGGTACCGATGCCAGGTACCTGGCAATCGGTACTGGTACTCAGCGGTACAAATTTTCGGTACTTTTTTGTGTTTCTTTGGTGAAAAATACCAATTTGTTTAGTAATAAAATACATTATTTTTTTGACAACACATATTTATTCTTCAATATACAACCTTGAAATGCTGTGTTCATGTCCAGCATGGAAAATTGGCCACCTTTCCACTCCCTCACAGTCACAAGGATGCATTTAGGTACCTGAACTTGGTACCTTTTGATTTTACATGAACCGGTACCTGGAACTTTTGACAGAATTCAGATGGTACCTATAAAAGTATCTAATTCGGTACCCATCCCTATGACACACAGTTTGAGAACTGAAACCAGCGCCTGAAACTTAATGTTGTGATAAATGAAAAGTGACTATCAACAACAAGTCACTGCGCTGTGATACTCAGGGTTTTCCCAACACCAAAGCCTCTAAAAGACTTCTGTCACGTGACTGAATGTTTTAACACCTCTGAAATATTCTAACAATCAGAAACGGAAAAATCACTTCCCTTATCTAAACCTAAACTTAAACCCAGTCATGTTAGGAATGTAAGGCCAAGTCTCAAGTGTCAGAGCTTCCCACAAGCACTCAAAACCCCTGAGTACCCCAGGTCCGATTCACTACAAATTGATTTCAGTCTTTAAGAGTGAGTCTTTGCCTAATTGATACACACAGCGTATGTGAAAGATAAATCAAAGCGTATTCAACTGAAAAAGACCAACCATTAGAAACTAATTTCAACTTAATTAAAAAATATGGAAGAAAAAACAATTATAAGTATTTAAAAAAACTCAGCTTTGGTTAAATACTTCAGTACTTCTTTAGTGCTGACCTGTGGTAGTGAAATATGACATCACTCTGAGTCAGAAATAAAATAAAATCAGTCATGCTGTTTTTCATCTCTGGATTTTGTCAAATACGGTAAAAGACAGAGACAGGATGAGATGATGGCGAAAACAAACGGGTTCTTTATGTTCTCAATGAATGTTTGAGCCCCTCTGATGAGCAGGCAGTTACGCTTAATCTGCCCTTTTTAAATACCACATGTCATAACAACATGACTGGTGTGGATCAGCTGATGACAGTTTTGCATGTTTCCTTTCATGTTTGCATTTTATGTTATGCTTGCTGATTTGGGCTCCTCAGTTTTAATGTGTTAGCATTTGGATTCTGAAGAAAGATTCAGTCATTTTCTTTCCAGCGTTTCATGACTTTTAGTTTAATCGTCCATGCACACACACAGGATATCTATAAGTAATTAAATCTCTCGATCCTCATTTATATGGCAATTTTGGATGGCGAGAGCTTCTGCTTTTAGTGTCTCAGTATCAAGACCAATGGTGACTGCACAGGCTTCCAGTTTGGGGCAAATGATGTTCAAAACAATGAAGGAATTTCACATTTTGTGTGACAAAAAAAAACACTGCGATATTAACCTTACCAAATGATCATGTAGCTTATTTGCTTAAATTTGCCTCACTAAAACCAGTGACAACTCAACAAAGTATCACTCTTTCACAAACATGGGATGACAGCATGTTAGAAAACTGTTGGAGTTCAACTTCACAGCTCAACAGAAATCTTCAAAAGCTCTACCATCAAATTCAAAGACATGCAGTCTTTGACTTCCATGATTTGAATATTTCAAAACATGGTGAAAATTACAGGATTAGACCCTTCACCTTTTTCCGTTAAGCAATTTAGCCAAATATTTTAGTTTTATAACCAACAAAGACATAATACACTTGTGAAGGGTGTTTTATGATTGAATTAATGTGATTCACATAGTTATTATATACATAAAGGCTAATGTGGTAATAACCACTCACAAATTCAATGTGTTGTTTTGTCTCCAGGCGATGCTGAGTCAGAGGGCAGGTTTGTTGCCTCCAGTGCTGGGGTTAGGGGAATGTACAGCCTCTCACGCTTCCTGTCAGAGCCGACGGTCCAACCGCTGGGCGACACAAAGAGAAGGTAATGTGAAAGGTTGCATTTCTTCTTGTATTTATCTATTTTTGTTGTAATTACATTGAGGACATGGGAACTTTGTTTTTCTTTATTTGGAAATTATTACACAGTGTTGAATAAAACCCTTGGTTGGACACTTAATCCTACTGGACGTCTTTATTTGGTTACATACCCATTTTTCCCTCCCATCTTTTTATCTGTTTATCTTGGCAAGTAGCAAATGTTTGCATAGGAACTCCTGATTGATTCATAATGGATGCCACAGTGACACTGATCATTATATTGATTTTCAACAGAGGAATACTTCGAGAGTTGCTCAGTGGAGACTTGTTAGATTCCAGTAGCTGCATCACTCCTCTTCTTATAATCCATGTCATGATGATCTGTTCCTCGTCTTTGCTTTTGCAGCTGTGCATATAGAGGGGATTGTGCTCAGGGGCATCTCTCGGACGAGGATAGACAAGGAGTACAACTTTGAGGTAGGTTACACACACTCATACACACTACAGACACACCCACATACACACACACACACCCAGCTTTGTAACGTTCAGTTTTGTTTTGCGAGAAAAGAAACTTCTTTATGATAAGAATAGGGCTGAACAGTTCAGCAAATTGAAACCAATATCACAATATGACAGAATGCAGTTCTCAAATTGTAAATGCTGCAGTTTAAAAAAAAGTTTCATGTACACAAACCTGCAGGGGTTGTACTAACTTGTTCATTCTTGCTCAAAACCAGCAAAAGTCAATATGCTGGGATTTTTTTGGCAAAAAAACCTGTGAGCTACAGACAGGGGCGGAGTGGGACTCATTTTCAGCCCTGGAATTTCATACCTCAGACTGGCCCACTTCATCTATTGTATTGAAATAATGTAATTATAACTTTACATGTTAAGAGCGCTGATTAGAAAAAAAAAAATTAAATCCTGTGACTGAGGGCGAGCAAAGTAGTCAAAACTATCAACAGACTCATCTTTTCACACTTCCTCCAGGTTCCATAAACTCACCTAAACCTGTGCAATAAGAATCAATGATAATAAACAATAATATTTTGTTCAGTGGCAAAATATGCAGATCTATTGCATCTAACATTCATCTTATTCATTTACAATTGTGTGCTTTTTTTACCATCTTACTTTAGATGATAAAAAGGGCCACTATTAATATTTGGGCACAGACAGTGATTATATTAGAACTGATGCTTGCTTGTTCACACACTCTGTTACAACAGCTCACCTGTTTCTCCAAAACTGACAGCAGCAATCCCTTCCTCATCACTGTCCCTTGTGTCTTCCTCTGACATTAAATCACATTTAAAAAAATAGTCAATAGTCAGTCTTCTGGTCAGTGCAAGTCAATTTCATTACTGTAGTGCTGAATCATCAAGTAACAATTCTCTCAGAGCAATTTTCATATAGAGTAGGTCTACACTATACTCTGATATTAATTCCAATATTCACTCAGTGAACAATCCTACCTGCCCACTCTGCACCTGTGGTGGGCTCATAGCTGGTCAGTGCTGCTGCATCTCACTTCTAAGGGGCTACAAGACAGTTTCCCCAGTTATGTGGTGTCGTCTCATCACATGGTGAAAGCTGCATTTTATCCAACATCTTGCCTTACCAGTTTCATCGCCATCCTCTGCTGTTTCAAACTGCGAGCCCGTTGACGTTTTATTAAAAAATAAGATGCTATTTTTGCGCATTTTGCAGTGTCATTTTCCAGCGCTTTCGTGTTTTTATTTCTAAGCTTCTCCGCGCCACCCTTGCTCTTTTGATCCATCTGGCCGGCAGTAGCTACGAGCTGGCTCATTGCACAGACTCTGACTGGCGAAGCTAATTGTTTTTAGCCTGCACGGACGTGCTGTTACGTCAGGATACATCTGAGAGAACAAAAAAAAAAGCTGCAGATGGAGACAGCCCACAGGGACAGCGGTAATAGCATGTAGCTAACACACATTCAGGGCCACAAATGAACACCAAACCAAAAAATTACAATAATATTAAAAAATATATATTACCACCGGCCCTCACAGCCCAAACTTTAGGCCGGCCCACCGGGAAATGTCCCGGTCCTCCTGATTAGACACTCTGCGTATGGCTACAGAGATCCATACAGCAGAATGATTGTGGCTGGCAGAACTAGACCCTTGTTCACTTCTTTCTGTTTATTCTGTTTTTTTACTAGAGATGCCCCGATCACATTTTTTTGCTCCCGATCCGATTCCTATTTTTTTATTTTTGAGTATCTGCCGATCTCGATATCTCCCGATCCGATCTTTTAGCAATGCATTAAGAAAAAAGAGAAGAAAAAAACTCCTACAAGTTGTCCTTTGAGTTTTTAATGAAGGTATTATTCTATCCAACATGGGTATAGCTTTTTTTTTCTCCACTTAGTGCAGTATTGGATCAACAACATAAAAATAAAGCTTCTCAGTGGTGCACCACAAGATTACCTTGTATGTGTGTGACAATAAGATTGCAATATCTTGTTTGCAATTTCTTGTTTGCAATTTAGTCGTACTTGCTAAAGTGACAAATAAGGTTCTATTTCAAAAATGAATGATGATATGCTGTTATACACATTTTAATTAAAAACAAGAACTACGGCCCCAGGTCTTTTCCGATTCCCTCTTCCCCGATCTCTAAATGTTGAAAAATGACGTGATCAGCCCCGATTCTGATCACATGATCGAATCAGGACATACCTAGTTTTTACTCATACTGGCAACTGAAGGTCAGTAAAATTTCACAGTTTTCCTTTTTCTTTTTCAATTAAAAAGTGTAGAACAGAATTGTGTATATTCTGACAATATCCTTTGTCATGTTGATCATTATATAGAATGACTTTGTGCTTCTAAAACGTAGCTGCAACATTGGTCCAAAAATATTGCAATTTGATTTTTTACCCAAATCATTCAACCCTAGTTAAGATGTCTAAAGAAGTATTCCAAGAAAATAATTAAAGCACAGCAGTCTGTGTGCTGAAGAAATAAGTTCTGTGAAGACTGTGAAGACTTTTGTGTCTGTGTGTTTTTTTCCTAAAGTACGCCTGCTGGGCATCGCATACACACACATACCAACATACTCACTGCCTGCATGAATGCTCTGAGCTCTGTGTTGAAAACTGCCTCATTGTTAAATGTTAAAGCTGCTTAAACACATTAAATATTGGATAAATGTGTTTAAGCTCACAATGAACACAAGTATGCTATTTGAAACACCATGAAATAAAATATCTGCACGGGAAAGATGTGGGTTTGACATGTGTCTGTGTTGTAATAGGCGCTGTTAGCAGTAGGTTCGCTGCTTTGACTAAATCTTGAGCAAATATCCTTTGTTTCCTTTTTTGCTCTCGCTGGCATTTGCACTCACTAATCCCTGGCTTCCGTTTCATAGTGAGTCAGTGTGGTGCTGAGCTGATGGCAGCGCATCGATGCTGATGAGCGCGTCTTCACAGAAATGAATGTTTTCCAGCCACAGTAACAAATAGAGGAGTATTTAGTGCTCATTTACAGAAATAAAATTGGATTGGGACAGATGGAGAGGAGCGGCTAACAGCCCCGCTGGCTTCACTGAGCTTCCACATTCAGGCCAGAAGCAATCACAACAGTGAGCTGTTCTCATCCTCCATCTGTTTATACTGGACCAAAACACTGATGAAACAAAGGACACACATATGAGCACATGCTGCACCACCATACTGAAAAGGCCTGCCTCAGTATCATTGTGTAGCTTCATTGATTCACTTAATCAGTGCACGTTGTATTTATTTAGTGAAGTGAGGATTCTTGGAGTGAAATGCAGATCTGACTGAGAAGTAAATGAATTCCAGTCACTGAGTTCATTAACGCATCAAAAGTGTTGCGAGCCATTCTACTCTGACAAAAGATTTCTATCTTAAGAAATGTCTGTTAATTTGTTAAATCTTCTGCTTTCTTCAGTTTGTATTAAAACCCTTCTGATGTTGCCTCACTTCTTACATCAGATTTATTTTTGATAATATTAACACTGCTCTACTCCTCCTACCCTTTGTAAATGTGTTCCTCAGGCTCGTCCAGTTACTCACAGTCATGAGTAACTGATGAGATCATTCAGCTCAGAAAAGATACAACATCCCTGAGTCTTAACTGGAAGCTTTGTAGGGATATGTTTGCTTTACAACCTCATCCTACATTATCTCTGGTGGGCTTTTGACAGTCATTAGGAATTTCTGTTTTATGAGGGAGGGCCAGAGTAAAAAGACGTGATCTAGATTAGTGTTCTCAAATTGTGGTCTTCCATTAATGTGAGTTAAATTGTATTTATTTATTTATTTACTATAAATTGAATATTTAAATTTAAAAAAGGACAAGTTTCCCAGGACTTACTGAGAACAATATGCATTCCTTCCATTAATTAAGTCAGAGGATGATGGGTGAGTCGGCCTGCCTACAGAAGCCCTCAGTTCAGCACCTTGCGGGACCACTGGACAGGAGTTGATCAAGGAGTTCTCACCCCTCCCACTCTATTAATGATCCTTTACTCCTTCATGTTGGGTTGGGATAGACGGATTATCGGCCAGGCTGATTATCGGGGCCGATATTTATCATTTGGGGGCATATTGGCATCAGCCTTTTTTTTAATCTGGCAGCCGATATGAAACCCATTCAAAACTGTCTTCTTTTGGCTCTGATGCTTCTGCACAGAATTTCTCCCTGTCTACCCTGTGGAAGCCCTAGATGGTCATTTCAAATCAGTCTTGTAAAACCAAACAGAAAATTAATTCAAATGCATTACATGCCTGTTACATTACATTCTGTCCAGTTTTATTGCAGTTACATAGAAATTTTGGAAAACTTAATTTACTGTAGAAAACTTAAGCTTTCTATTTTTTTAAGTTTTCATTTAACTTTATGAAACATGCTGTTAAGCCTGGGAGCTGTTTAATAAACATAAGCTTGAAGGTATTTGAATGCAGTTAAGTGTTGGAGTTTGTATTGTTCAAAATGTTTTTACGCTAATATTTTCACTTTGACTGCAATAAATATCGGCTTCAAATATCGGTTATCGGCCTCCTTGCCTACTAATAATCAGGATCTGTATCAGCCCCAAAAAATCCATATTGGTCTATCCCTAACCTGTTGACCCTTGGTCTATCTCCACTTATTATGTTGTTTTTTGTTGTAGTCAAGCGAAGCATGATCTGGTTTTATTGTTTTATTTTGAAAGTCACTGGTCCTTTTCAGGTAGTTGACACGCACAACTTCCTGTCCCGATTGATCCATTTTATTGTAAATTGATGCGTCACAGCACCGGCATCTGGCTAAAGTATGGTTGTTGCATATCTGCAGCAGTCTGTAGGAGTAGGGACGTGGCGGGACCGCAACAGAGTGGGTGGTGATATGGTGGAACAGATCTGGTATATTTTGATGACAGTTATGATGCGAGTTAATGAAACACCCGTTTGCTAACTTTGCTGTTATTACTGGGGCGTTTTGGGCTTGGTGTTCCATTAAATTTTTTTTTCAGGGTGTGAATTGTTCTTGGTCTGAAAAAATTTGAAAACAAAGATATAGATTAATGTCAACATAATGCAGGGATCCTGAACCTTAGCGTGTGTGTTTGCTTCTGTTTGTGCCACTTCCCCTGAATGACTCTGCTGTTGTCATGTTTCTGACTGTCATGGTGATGGAGGACGTCTTCTGTTGTGTTTCAGGTGAAGTGGTCAGACTCCACATCCAGTAATGTGACCAAAACTCATCTCGAGCTGGAGACCTTCCTTCTTAAGGTACCTGTGTTTGTTTTTTCATGATGAATACTTTAGTGCAATGAAGAAATCTCCAAAGGCATCAGTCCTCTAACTCACCACAAAGACCAAATCACCAAGACTTATATTCAGGGTTTTGTTTCAGCTCTATCTTAAAGTTTATTAACTATTTAATATTTAATTAATAAAAAGCTTTTGCTGCTTTGCTCCTGGTCATGTTCACGCTGGCTCACCGTCACTCTGTCATGTCAGTAAAGAATCATCGAGGAAGAATTGGAGCTGTGCCTCTTGGCATTTATTTTGTCCTGGATAGCGCTACATTTGGATAATCCAGCCACACAAGCACAATTTAAGAAGTAGTGTACAAGGGACTTTAGTAAAATCCAAGCACAACTCAGATTATGGAGTGATTTATTTAAGTCTTGAAGACGTTTTCTCTGCGTAAGACTCGATAAGCTGGCAGATTGTTGGCTAAAGCTTCAAAAACACTCCAGATAAATTGCATTTGATACCAGATTTAGACACAAGTATGTCGAGTTAAGCTCACTTCTTAAGTTGTTAGGATAGATGATTGTGGCTCTGTTGGGCAAACCTGTTTCTTGGTGCATCCTGCCTGTTGTTGACATCCAGTCTTTGTTTTTGCAGCTTCCTAAGGATCAGTGCACTGAGTCTTTTGAAAAGAGCATCCTGACGCTTCTGAACCAGGGGGACCAGAAAGAGAGCAAAGAGGTGGAGAAGAACCTCAGGTACATTAAAACAACGTGTACACCACCCCAATATTTTTGTATTTCAGACTAAGTCTTAATGAGAACTAATGATGTGATATTTACAGTTCTTCTCTTTTCATAGGAATTCTGAGAGATTTAAATTATGAACACATTTAAAAAAAAAAAAAAACTTCATGATGAAATAATGACATGAAACAGTAAAAACTTCAGCCTTGACTAAAGGAATCCACCAACACCACTGCTCTCATTTTGTTCTATTAGTTTCAGTCCTCTAAGCACTAAAAGTCATCATCCATCAATTTCATAGAAAGTACATTTTTAGGATCAGTTCCAGCAGATTAACAACATGACCATCATTCTCTGTCTGAGCTGCTTCATCCTTACCTTGAAAACCTTAAAGCTGTAAGCTGCAGATACAGTTCCCCTGATTACTGCAGTAAAAATGCTGTTAGTGTCAGTGTGAGTTCTATGTTGTGGAGATCTGCAGTGTGTGAGTCCATCAGGGCTCCTGTGGGTCCATGAAATGTCATAAAGCCCTACATTTTTACTTGAGAGAGGTCTGTTTAAGACCTTTAAATACATAATTATATCATTTCTGTCTCTGTGGTTTTTTTTCTGTTTAATCACACAAAACATACAGCAGCTTATTGTGCACACATTACAACTGCACAGGGTGGACCACAAGTTTCCATACACAGGAAAAATAAACCTCTTGTTGGACAACTGTTGTTATTTATATAATGTGCTCTTTATGATAACTATTGTTTCAAAAACATATTAATATGTGAAACAATAGTTATCATACAGAACTCATTATATAAATAAAAACGGTTGTCCAACCTAAACTTTTTATTTTTGGTATGAACTTATGGCCATCCCTATACATCAATAAACATAAGGAGAAGGAAATGAGAACATGCAGGTTTAGAAAAAAAAAATGTCCCCATGATATAAAATACAAGCAAGGAATGTTTGTTAAGTGAAAACAACCTAAGGGTGTTTACATGAAGAGCGAAAAAGCTTTTATTAAACGTGGGATATATCATGTGAGATATGTCACACCTGTGCTGCCATTTGGGTTGCAATAAGGTGATAAATTTCCAGAGACCTCCCGAGGGAAGTTAAGCTTGGTTGATTTTGAAATATTTGTTTGTTTGTTTGTTTTTTTAAACTAACTTGACATCATGTAGTCCTCAAGTGGTGACTTTCATGTTCTTGAGCTGTGGATGTCATGCACAGTGCATGAAGGATGTGTGGCTTCATAACCTAGCGGTCAGCTAAGCGCTGCTATGTGGCCATGGAAGAGCATAGATATTCAAGTGATCTTGCTTTAAATCTGATTGTTAAAGCCAAAATTATGCCACAATATACATACTCTAACTGTATTCATGTTACGCAGCAGTAGGGATGGGTACCTTTCACATTTCAAACAATACGGTACCAACGCCTGGTACCTGGCAATTGGTATCAGTACTCAATGGTTCCAATTTTCAGTACTGTTTTGTGTTTATGTGGTAAAAAATACCAATTTGTTTAATAATAAGATATATTTTTTTTCAATTTAACATATTAATTCTTCAATATATTATCTTGCAATACTGTGATCATGTCCAGTGTAGAAAATCACCTACTCTTCCTCTCCCTCACAGTCACAAAGATGTGTTTAGGTAGCTAAACATTGTACCTTTTGATTTTACATGAATCGGTACCCTGTACTTTTGACAGAATTTGGTCGGTATCTATAAAAGTACCTAATTCAGTAGCCATCCCTACTCAGTATAAATTCCTATTCCTGTGGACACAGAATTTTGCAACCTTTTCAGCTATGCGATAATTAAAATTTCATTATTTTGGTTCTAGAAACTCTGAAATTTGACTTTGAAAAGTGTGGAGCAGCCCTGGTAATGCTAATATTCTATCAAAAGTAAGATTTAAAAAAGAGAAGAATGGCTGGTAAACACTTCAAGATAAAAGAGAGCGTTAGGAGGAATCATGTTCCAAAAGAGATTCACCTAGACATACATGATGGCTTAAGTGAAATTATGGGTTATTATTTTGTGTTTGGTGAGCCAACAGTGAGACTCAGAGGGTGTCAAAGTATGTTTTTTTTTAGTCTTTGTTTTGGTCAGAGTCAAATCTGCAGATCAGACTGATTTCCTGTTGTTTTCACTGAGCTCCAGCTCCTTCAGCTCATGTAGTGTCTCTGCCCTGAGTCTTTCTCTCTAAGCACCCCCTAGAGGACACCTCACAGAAGTCTCACACACACACACACACACCAAACACAGTGTGTATCCATCAGTTCTGTTTTGAGAGAAGTGAAACTGAGAGAAATGAAACTTAACAGTTTGTTCTCAAGCTTTCTGCAGAAACTCCACCTACAGCCTGTTTGGACTGTGATTATTTCTCCTCTCTTTTATTACCTCTTTTAGTCTTCAGGGAGATATTTTGCTCTGTTTTAAAATGACAGCGTGTGAGTTCATTGGTGTTGTAAATGAGGACTAAAGATTGTTGCTAGAATTTGTTTTTATTAGGCACAGATTTGCATGTCAGGGATAAAAATGTGACTTTGGTTTGTTTCTAGCCACACAGAGATAAAAACTTTGAGGAAAACATGCATCATTACATTTTACTGCAGGTAGAGATGCAAAAGTAATCATCCTATAAAAGAGATGTTTTTTATTTTACCCTTAAATCAAACTCGGTGCTGATTTAGCTCAGCTGGTAGAGTTGGAGCCCCATGAACAAAGACTGTAGTCTGAGTCACACTGATAAATACCAGCTCCTGACATGATTTATCACCCCCCATTCTTTCTTTTCTCTCTTTCAAGCGGTCCAAAAAACTCAACCTGACTCCGCTCCAGTTTCCCCACAAAATGAGAAATACAGGAACCCCGTGAAAGTGTTTTTGAGAACACCACATTTCACATTTAAAATGTTGAGAAGTCTTGTGCATCAATTCAGAGCCGGCCATGACCCCCATGTTTCCCTCCTTTTCTCCTCCTGTTCACCTTCAGGGAAAGGTTCCTGTCTGCTCCTCCAGTCTTCAGACAAACCAGGAAAGTCTGCAACTTCTTCAACTGTGACTCCAGTTATTCTTCCAAATGCGGCAGTTGCAGATGTGAGTATTAGACTCAGAATAGACGTCAGGGAAGTTTTCTTTTGTCATGGGCTTTTGTTACCTAATGTAGCACTGCCAGAACTAAAATCTAAACAAGTGGTTTATATCCTATTTTTAGTAAAAACCTGTCTGATTGGTCTTAATATGAGCCACAATGAACTGACAAGTCCAGAAAAAAAGTCTCACTTCAAGATATCAAAAGAGATAAATGATGCTCTAAATGCTCATAAAGAGTTAAAAAAATCTACTTTTGAAGTAAAAATGTACCTGTTTAGTTTCTTGTATAAAGATGCTGTTTTTATGTCAAAAAACTTGAAAAAAATACATTTGTCTTACTTCATTGGCAAAGTTTGTCACTCGTAGGCCTCATTTCTGTCTTTTAGTATCTTGAAAAATACATTTATTCTGTACTTGTCAGGTGAATGTGGCTTATATTAAGTCCAATGAGACAAATATTAGTTCTTTCAGTACGGGTCTAATTTTTCGTCAGCTCTTGAAGCAGGTAAAATTTCTGGTAGCTTGAGCAGTATCTGAAATGTGTTTGTCTGTGCTGTTGATTGGATGTTTTGGTTTTACTGATATTTTCTTGGGTGCTGAATTTTTATAGAAGTTTGATTCTTTTATAGCTTTGCTGCAGTTAGAGAAAAAAACATGCTTGTGAAGTCACAAAACTTCCCAGATGCTTTTTTACAACGTCGCTGACATTCTTTGAGCCTTCTCTGTGGGCTTACATTTACAAAATTGTCTTGTGCTTCAGATATATAAAACATCTAAATACAGAGAATTAAGAGTAATTCTCAGTGTGCAGAAATATCATGATCAGAAAAAAAATAAACCTGTGGTTTATGCTGTTGGTCCTTTTGCCACAAAAAGCCCTAAATAATCCTCTAATAGTCATTTATTATATAAAGAAAGAACAAGACAAATAAGGGCACTATTAGGAACAGAGATCATTTCTCCATAACTCTCCTTCTCCATCCACCCACACACAGACACTTTACAGCAGACCTGGGCAAACTACGGCCCGTGGGCCACATCCAGCCCTTCGTATGTCTTGATTGAGGCCAATCATAAACATAAAACTTGTGCAGGTGCATATGCCTTAATAGTTCCTCTGTCACAGGCAGTGTACAAGAAACTGTGGATTGAATTCTTCCTCTCTTTCACTGGGTCAGTCAGTCTCCTCCACCTGAACTCTCAACTGTTCTGAAGACAGAGCGCTGTCGCATACACGCGCAGTGCATATGCGCAGCACACACCGAAGACAACAACACGTGTTTCACTACTTTAGAGTCAGCCTTCTCACTATAAGATTCACGCTGCTCTAAACTCTCCTTATGGAATAGGATGCTGCGTTGGAGCAGAGCTACGTGACTTTAACTTATGACTTATCATGTCAACGCCAAAAAAGAAAGAAAGAAAACAGCTAAGGCCAGTGGCGTCATTAGGCCTAATTTGAGGGGCTGAAGCCCCCCCTAAAATATCATCAAGCCCCCCTAAATGATTTGAGGTAATTTTAACATACTACTTACAACCGCTGTGGTTTTTCGCGGGAGATGTGAAATGGCGAACGAGTCGAGTCTTTTGAATAACTTTTTAAAATGAACGGTGAGAACCGATTCACAGTTATGAGTGAGCTGTTCGTTCTGAAATGTGCAGGCAATATGTTTTCATTAATGGCCTGCAAACAAAGGGCTGACACAGAACGGCAAATTGGGTTCTTTCTGTTCACAGAAAAGCGCTGTTCAAAAGAGTCGACTCTTCGAGAACGTCCCATCTCTCGCGAAAAACCATCGCGGTACTAGGACAACGAAAGTTACAACACAAAGCCTCTGTTTAATAGTGGAAGAAGATAACACTTTGATAGTAGAAGCTAGCTTAACTAATGAGGTAAAAACGAGGAGTTTTTCTGATGAGGCAGAGATTGTCTGAACTTTCATATAGACTCCGTCTTTTCTTGTTACTGGATGGACAGTCAAAAGGATGGAGTCTATCTTCTTGTCTTGGTCTCAGGAGTAAAGCAAGACACAAGAAGTCTTTATTTAAACCATCAATATAGAATGGATATAAGGAAGTTTTTCCAAAAGTAAGTATTTATCACTGATGGTAGTTAACAATTGACTCCAGCCCCCTGCTAACAGTAGTTTATGATTGTTGATTATTATTATTGTCTTATTATTGTGATGAATATAATTATAATAATACATTAACAATAGACACTCCACCATCCCTATTGATCTGTAGGAGTCAGGGCAGAGGAGCACAGGGAATGAGAGGGGAGAGACCTCCACTGGAAATGGATGGGGGGGGGGGGGGGGGGGGTTTGAGTTTTCAATATGACGTCCAAGTACAGGACTTGATTGACTTTGAAAAATATTAGAGCTCACAGAAGCATACTTACAGTTGAGGGATAGCCAAGAGAAATCACAAGCCAGGAGACCAGCAGTGGAAAGGGTTAAAAAAAAAAAGGAGACTCCCTCCATATCCAGGAGTGTTGGCAGCCTGCCAGCACCATTTTACAATGGTAGAAAGTTGGTGGCCCTCTGACACAATTCAGGTTTCTCATGTGGCCCCTGGTAAAAATGTATTGCCCACTCCCGCTTTATAGTTTAACAGTGGACACATCTGAAGATCTTTCATGTCAATCTGTTGCAGACAGAGAACAGAAGTTTTCACTGGATTCTCTAAAGTTTTCTGTTGGACTTTGTGGACTGCTGACAGAAAATTGAACACAGCTGTACAATAAATGATGCCCATAACATGAAGACATTAGTTTGATGACTAGAAAATACAGACACAGAGCTTACTTTCCACATCACACACACACACCTTCTCTGGAGTACGAGTGATAATGCAGGGGTATTTGACATTTAAATTTTGGTAGTACATCTTATTTTAAGACAAGTCGTGTTTATTGAGGCTCCCATCAACAGTTGGTCTGTTTAGTAACTTTCTTTACCAGGTCTAAAATCTTAACTAACAAACCGTTTTTGGCGCTGAGGAGTATTTTTTATTTGTTGCTGTTGTTTTGAAACAGGCCTTGTTTTGTTTTTTTACTAATGTCGAAACAAAAGTCAAAATTCAGGAATCTTGACAGCTTAAGCTTTGACACATTAAAATTTGAAGTGCTTTTCTTCTTCTTCACAGGTAACTGCCAGCTTGGTGACATTTACGAAGGAGACTCCAGTCAGGAGGAAGGTGAGAAAAAAGTAGAATAATTTCCTGTATTTGTGTTATATTTCCCTCTGTGAGTGCAAAGGTTGCAGAGAGAAAATAGAGCTCATGTAGTGAGTAAATATGTTGGACAAGTAAGAAGGAGCAGCAGTTGTAGCTTGAGCTTCATAGTAAACACGAAAAGTTAACAAGCATTTATTTTTGGAGGTGGGCTGGGGAGGCGAGTCTGTTTCAAATCCTCAGATTTCACGGCTATATTTGCCGGATCACGTGCTGACCTGGGTTCAACAGGAGCTGGGGTTACCTCAGCCCTGGCCTGCTGCATACTTCAGTTGGAATTTTTATCACTGGCAGGTCATGTCTGTGAGAAATTATACATTACAGGTTTGCACCGAATTCTTTTATAGGGAAGGATTGAGGCAGGTGAGCAAAATACAGTCAGCTGTAGAGTTTCTTCACAGGGCAGACACAAAGACTCACAAAATGAGAGCTGAGAGTGTGTGTGTGTGTGTGTGTGTGTGTGTGTGTGTGTGTGTGTGTGTGTGTGTGTGTGTGTGTGTGTGTGTGTGTGTGAATAAATAATTTTCAGTGTCAGAAGAAACAGCAGCTATGAAATCAACAGGTGTTAATAGCTGCTGTTGGAGGGTAAACGAAGCGTTTTCTTTCCCCTCATAACAATTCAAATAAAAGGAACAACAAAGCGGACGTCTGGATTCAATCAGATTACATATCTCTTCAGATATTCTTGGTGGTTAGCAGTTAATGGACTCACATTCACTCATTCAGACCACATTCATACCCTGATGGCAGAGGCTGCTCTGAAACAAAATCAGTGTTTACTAATCCAACCCAAACACACCCACAGGGGACAGTTTAGGGTTCAATGTCTGGCCCACTGATTCACAGCTTTTAAAGTCAAGACAAATTGCTCTGATGTTCATTGTTTGTCACCAACTGACCCAACCTGCTACTTTTTGTCTGTTTTTTGTTGATTTCTCTCCTGCAGACTTGGAGTCTTATGTTCAGGGACACAAGAAAAAGCACGGGACCAAGAGTCCATGTCAAGGGTAAGCGTGAAGTCTGTGGTTTTATTTCTTCTTCTAATTTATTTTCATCCCCACTTTTTTCTGTAAAGCATCTTTGAGTATCCTTAATAAGTGTTATAGAAATATGGTTTATAATAATAATAATAATAATAATAATAATAATAATGATAATAATAACTATTATTATTATTATTATTATTATTGTTATTGTTATTATTATCATTCAAAAAATTTCATTAAAAGAATACAAAATGAATTTAAAAAATGATGGTTAGAAGCTGGAAGATCCCAAACCATTCTTGTTTTGTGAGCTGTATCAATGAAGGTATTAAAAACACACTAAGTGAAGTACTGTAAAATACCTTTACTCATTGGCCGCCATTGACGTCTATAGACGTCAGTTATGTTTTTAAATGGGGCCAGCAGTGCTTTCTTCAGATGAGAGATCAGTATAGACACGTGGAGAAGATGCAAGATGATAGAGACATGGTGAGATGTTGCAAGTCAGAAAAGTTTAGGCAGCTCACGCTTGAATGGAGGATGTGTCGTAGCAGTTCAGGGAGAAAGAGTGACGCGATCATGAGAAAAGACGACAGAGATCAAAGGATGGCAAGATCTTAAATAAATCTCTATTTTTTGGATTAAAAAAAAACAGGAAGACAGACATGAAAGAAGAGTCCACTCTTCTTTGGTAGTTTCTGTGTTTAGTAGTCATAAAACACAATATTGTGTGGGTCTTGAAAGATTCTCTGAGAATGGCTGGCAGCCAATGAGTTAATGGAAGTGAAAATTGCTTATAGTTTGTCTTTGATTGCCTGTTTATGATAGAAACACACTTTGAGGACAAATCTGCTTCCTTTCCAGGCTCTCCAGTGCCAAGAGCTCCCAAGGAGAGAGTCGGAGGGGGGCCCACGCTGCAGAGCTCAACGGTCCAGCAGAGAGGAGGAAGGCTGAACAGGTGAGGATGAGGCAGCAGGATGATGAAGAAAGACAGATATCTTAGTTTAGTTAGCTGTCTGTGGGTGAAGCTTCTCTTTACTCTGCACACACTAACACTGCTTACTGTTACAGTGATTCAACAATATTCATAGACCAGGATGATCCTCATTAAACTGTGTCGAGTATCTTCTGTCAGTGTAATTCCCATAGCTGGGCAAATTACTTAATGTTCAAAGCATTTCCTGCATCATTTTTGGATTTGCCATTTTGTATTACACAACTGACAATTTGAGGAGATCAACTCCAGACCAGACAAGTGGTACGGAGGCTCATGTGCTGCTGTCCAGCTGTTTTCAGCCTTAAAAGTAATACAGGCATAGAGAGAGAAATGGAGAAGTAGAAGAAGAATCAGTTGATTAATTGATCTATCAAGGGTCAGAGGAGTTTGAAGGCCCCCCTGGGTCAAGATGTTTCCTTCATGTAACAGCAGCACTGATAGTAAGCAGTGTTGGTCTAATGATTAACTCAACTGTAAAGCTCAGAAACTCCGCTCAGGACAACTCTGAACACTGGTTAATCATTTTACATCAAGGGCGGCAGGAATGAGTTAAAATAGCTGTTCTTTTTTTACCAATGAGACAGCAGTGTGTGTGTGGGTCAGAGTGTGAGTGTGTGTGTGTGTCACTCACTGCCACGTGAATGGGAGTACTCCACACTCATCTCACTGATTTAGGTCAAGACCGTGGGTATGTGTGACTAGGAGTGAGAGACGGGGCTCTGCCTGGTCACAGAGCAGGACCAACACTTTTACACATCCATGATGCTCCTCAACAACTTCTCAGCTCCTGTGGGCCTGTGTGTGTTTTTGATCTGCATTAATTAGAGACAATAATAGGTTGTGCCTAGTTTTGGAGAATGAGATGGCTTTTTTTAAATTCCACTATTAAATCACACATTTTCAATTAAAACTACTTCCTTTTTTAGTTAGTTTTGACCTGGGTGGTGCATTGAAAACACAAACTGTACAAAGGAAATCAACAGTGGCCATGATATCCACCACCCTTTTGTCTGTTGATGCATTTTAAAATATATTTTTTGAATCTTTTTTTCTTTTTACATTTGGTCTCAGAGCACTCTCAGGCAGTTGAGTGCACCACACAGCAGTCCCTCTCAGCTGCAGTCAGAGCAGGAAGTGTTCAGCCCTTTACGTCCAGACTGCATATAAACCCCGCGCTGTGGGGGCGCTTTGAACGTTTTTCTGTTGCATGTTTTTGTTTTTTTTTTAACCAAAGAAAAAAGTAAAAAACCCAATGGTTAACAAGGTTCATATCTCACAGTGGTATTTTGTTGACTCTTAAATGGACCATAAGTTTCAAAAGTAAACCAAAGTTCAGAAAACTAAGAATAAGAAAATAATAAATAAAACAAATAGAAAAATGCAGTTTGCACCTTAGCACAGGCCCCACATTAAATCACACTGTTGTTTCATAAACAGTCTGGTACTTGAGCAGAAGAGTACAACATATGCTTCGTACCGTCTGTATTAGAGCGGCATGATACAGAAATCATTTGATAATGCAATGGTCCTGCAATTTTCATTGAGATATGAAAAAAATATTTATTATAATTATTTTATCCCAGATGAGTTCTTACATTTTTAAATATGAGTACTATACTGATTAAAAACCTGAATTTCCACAATTCACTTTTACTGTTTATCTTTTTGATCTTCTAACTTGAAGCTTTCAGCTCAAATCCCCCTCCCACGGTGGGGTGTGGTAGTCAGCCCTCTGACAGCAGCTCTGACATCCACATGGAACATGGAGAGGTACAGTCAACAAGTGTCAAGAAGAGAAAGAGAGCACATGGGGAATAACAAGTCCATTCATTAACTCTTATTAACATTAGAAGACAGTAGTATGTCATAAAAAAGTCTCATTTAGTCATGTAAATGCATCTTGAGATATAATTTGTTGTAGGATGAATGGAAATACACAGTCTTTAGATTGACAGCAGTGCTGGGTGTATGTTAACATGATAATTCAACACACAGACACTGCACAGATAGCAGTCAGTTCTCTGTTTCTCCAAGTGAAGGCTGATTTAAAATGACATCAGATTGAAGTTTCCTGACATTAATGAAAGAAAACAAGACACTGACAGTAAATTTCCTGTTGCTTTCTTCCTGTTCAAAAATGAAAAATTTAGGCTTCATGAGCCTCCTGCAGAGCCACCATGACTAGCCTGTTACGATACTTCATCTTCAATCATTGAGTTTAGCTTCGTCTCTCTAACCTCCCGCCCTAATGGAGCAGTCTGAAAAGTTTGACAGTACTGGTTATAGTGTAAACTCTAAGTACTGGCTTAACTTGGGCAAAAAGTCTTCTCACTATTGTTTCACATTTTTCTGAAATGGTATTTGTATCTGTCATGACTTTACCTCAGTGATTTATAACTTTGTCTTCCAAACAGATGATTTGTGGTTTTAGCCACATCAGGCCGTGGAACTGACAGGTTAAAAACATCTAAACGTGAAAGAAGCAGTGAATCCAGGAGGACTTTGTAGAATGTGAAGGGCTCTGTTAAAGGTTTTGGTTCAAATATGTAAAGTACATTAATTCTTTGTCCTGTTTAGCACCAGGACGTGGAGAAGAGGAGCCACACAGTCAACAAATCAAAGAGCAGAGGCCTTCCTGCAGACAGGTGGGGACACACATTATGGACACTTTACAAGGAGAACCTGCTGTGAAAAATATGAAAAGCCGCACTGACGCTAACAGCCTCCTGTGTTATATTTTCAGGGAGCGGGGGAAGGGGAAGGGGGCTGCCTTTGTAGCCAACGGTCGGCAGGTACCAGCTCTGTTACCTCAGAGGAAAGGTGAGTATTTTCACACAAGACATTTCACCTGTGTTCAGCATCACTCTTCATCACTCTTCTCAGTGTGGTGAATATGAATGGATCTGATTCACACATTGTGATTTTACAGACAGAGTTGCTGGTCCGGACACTTTTGGTGAAACGTCATCAGAGAGCTACAGCTCCCCATCCAGCCCTCAGCACAGAGGACCAGAGAGCATGGAGAGTGAGGACGACAACAACAAAGGTAAAACTGACCACATGTTTGGTTCTGGGTCTCATGGACTTTGAGGACACTCAGACTGACCCTGTGCTCTCCTGATCATGTCTCCGTAGATACCGACAGCCCCTCTGATGACTCCATTAAATGTCCAGGACCTGACGTGTTTTTTGCTCAGCAGACCAATCCAGCAGCAGTAGGGGAGGTGTCCTCTGTCAGCCCTCTGTCTTCCAGTACCCACCAGGTCCAGATGGACCCACTCTGCCCAGAGACTGACTCAGACTTCCCCCCTCTCTCCTTCATGCGTCCTCTGCCCTACGTGCTCCCTAATGGAGCAGTAGACTCTTCTCTTCCTCTGGTCCCTCCTCCCAGCCAAAGCATCGTCCCCGATGTGAAGCCCTCTTCTGGGACCGTGATGATGCAGCTACCCCTTGTGCCTCCAGCTGTCCCTGGACTTGTAGGAGACCCAGAAAAGAGGGACATGCTTCCAACCTTCGGAATGTCCCCAATGGGCCTCCCCCCTTCAGGAAGTCCTGCTGTGCAGCCTCTCGTCCAGAGGTTCAAGACTGCCTTGCCTCACAGCCAGTGTGCTGGTGATGGAGCGTCAGGAGGGGGGTCTGCCCCTCAGGCTCCTCACCAGGCTCCAATTCGGGCCATCAGTGCTCTGCCCTCTGGCCCCACCTCCTTCTCCTCCCCTTCTCAGCAGTCTCTGCCCTGCCAAGACCCAGCCAGTGCCGGCTCAGACCTGGCCCCCTCGCTACCACATGTGGAGACCTCTCACGCCAAACACCCTGTTCTGAGCTTACCGTCAGGCCTGCCTTCTCCCTACAGCCTGCCCCCTGTCCCTGCCTCCGTGATGCCTGCTGTAGGAGCTCCTGCAGCCGCAGGGATAGCACCCCCTACTGGACATATACAGGCAGCTGTTCCCCCAGCTGTGCCCACTCACACCCCTGGACCAGCCCCCAGCCCCAGCCCAGCGCTCACCCACAGCACGGCACACAGCGACTGTACGTCGTACAGCAACAGCAGCACTTCCTGTGGAAGCGCCCCTGTTCACGGCAACCCCATCACTCTTCAGCAAACCCAGCAGCAACAGTTGCCCTCCCAGCAGCCAACACAACAACAGCAGCAACCAATCGGCTGTGGGACCTGCGGTTGCCATAACAACTGTGGAAGCCGAGGCAGCGGCACAAACAACAACAGTATTAGTGGAGCCTCTGGTTGCCAGGCGCCACTGTTCTTCCCTGCCCCCCAGATGGCGGGCGTTCAGCAGCAGATGTTCAGCGTTCCCCAGCACCTTTTCCAGCTCGCCAACCTGCGCAACGGGGCCGCCACCCTGCCCGCCTTCTTCCCCACTGCTCCGCCCCATGCACACCCTCCACCATACGGCCCCCTTCATACCCACCCTCACAGCCACGGTGATATGCCATCACACATGCTGGGCACCCAGGCCGCAAATTACAACCTCCACCAGCAGATGGCGCCAGCTTCGTTCTGCCACCGTGTCTACCATCATGTGTATCATCCAATGGGGATGCTGCCTGCAGCTGCGCTTGGGGGCGGAGTCAATAAGAAGAACGGCCATGTGTCCTGTTATAACTGTGGTGTTAGCGGCCACTATGCTCAGGACTGCAACCAACCTTCCATAGATTCCACGCAACAAGGTAGAGCCGCCCTCAGGAACAGGGACCAACAGAGGACCAGTCAGTCAGTCAGAACAGAGTCAGGCTTCCACCTCAAGTCTGAGAGCCAGCAACCAGAACACTGATTTTAAAGGTGCAGTGCGTAGAAACTAGAATCTTAAGATGACGATGGCATCATTTATTGATAGCTCATGTTCTGTTTGACAGTGCTAGCCTTTAACAGGGAACCCCAAATCCACCTCTAACTGTCAGACCAAAAAGAAAACTCTCAAACATAGACACTTTTCAAGACTTTACTATGAACAGTAAACAATGCCTTTCAAAACAAATAATTATTGTAGTGGGAACTTTATAGAACAGTACATTGCACCTTTACCTGTGGAGCAGAAAACAGCCAACTCTAGTGTCGTCCTTAAGACCTAACTTTTGCACTGTTTACTCTCTTTTAGTCATTATCTGTCAAAGTTTCACTTCATTTCCTCCTGATCTCTCATCAATGAAAATGTGATAGATTTACTCTCACCTTATGCATGTTTGTGATTCTCTGTCAGAAAATACTCTCAATATGAATTATTTTGTTCGAAACAACAAAAAACATTTTCTTCTTCTACTGCTATAAAAAGGAAAACCACCCCCTCTCCACCTGACTTCCAGGTAGATTTCAAAACCAGCAGCCAGGCTCATATTAAAAAAACGTGTTTCGCTCATTCTGTCCCCAAAAATCTGCTGTAGACAAACATGGCCGTTCATTATGTCTGCCTCTGTGAACAGGACCAGTGGTAATATAGAAATTTTTCTGACCTGAAAAAAGAAAAGGAAAGTTTTGTGGGGATTATTGTTCACTTATTTAAACATACCTCACAAAAACGTGTAAATATTATATCCCATTTCCACCGTTTCTGCAATGTCTCATTCTGCTGCACCACTCTTGTTTTTAATGGGCTCTCTGCTGCCCCCTAAAGCTGGAGAACTTTTTCCTACAGGGCCAAACAGCAGGAAGCAGTTGACACCAGTGTGTAAAGTGGGCATAAAGATAACATCTCGTCACACTCAAGTAACCAGGGATGCACAATATTATCGCCACGTTATCGGTCGATAATGGCTTAGAAATAAAATATTGGATATCAGCCAACACTCCAAATTCAGCCGATATAATAAACCTGTAAAATAATGGGCAGAAAATGCAGATATCTTTGATATTTTTGTGTTTTTGTTTGCACAGTTCAGATTGGGTAGTAGTTAAACTTAAATTTTAACAGCAGTCTACATGTATCTGACTACTTTAGGCACATTTACTATTTACCAAAGTAGATCAATTGATTCAACATGGGTTTAATTTTTGTGCAGTTGAACTTCTCACATGTTCCCCGTGAACAGAGGTTACGTTTACTGTCAATGAATGAAATGATATTGGCCAAATTTGCCCTGGTTGTGGGTAACGTTATGATTATTTTTTTTCTCATCCAGCTTTTAATACTTATGACTCAGATATTGGCAAAAGGAAGCCAATATTGTGCATCCCTAAAAGTAATTCTAAGTTATTATGAATCAGCTGACAGAGAAGTCTTTGATTTGTTTACCCACAAAACCCTTGACGTCATTTTTGGGCCATCGACTGATGTGAAAGCTGCAATTAGCACTAGACAAGTTTATTTTTATATCATGGGAACTTTGAGGTCAAGAATCTGTTGAATTTTTGTAGAGTCACAGTTGATCACTGAATGCTCTTTAAAGAGGCTGAAACTGGAGCTTGATTTTCAGGTTTAACGCTGCCTTACTACATGTGCTGCTTTGAATAAGTTTTAAGTGATGACTGTTTTTCCAACTACCCACTGATGATGTGTAACTGTGTGTGTGTATGTATGTGTGTGTTTGCCTTGCAGGTGGCTTCCGCTTGAAGTATGCAGCCTCCCACATTTCAGAAGCACTTGACAATGCCGAGTGAAGAAGACCAAGAAGAAAGGCCGAAGAGGAGATCTTCCGGTCTGGTCTCCACAGAAAGTTCTCTGTTCTTCCCCCGGCGCTGTGTGTGTGGGTGTGTGTGTGTGTGTGTGTGTGTTTGTGTGTGTGCACTTCAGGGGGAAAAAAAACTCTAAAAAGAGAGAAAGAGACAGAGAGCGACTTGCCAAGGGCTCAGTGGACAAAGCCTAAGTACTTGTGCCTGAGAAAATCTTTTTCCCATGGAGATGATTCACCGTCTTGTGCACACTAACAGTCCACATGACTCTCTGTTCCTTCTCTTTCAGTTGGTTTTTGATATTTTTGCACTGAGGGTGGGAAATGATTAACTTATTTCTTAATTATTAGGAAGTTCAGAGATTTTGGGGGAATTTGTTTTTACATCTAAGTGGAGACTATTCTCATTGAAAAAAGTTCTTATAGACTTATTTCTAAAAAAAAGAAAAAATGTCCGACAGAATTGTACAGCAGTTCTCAAAGATTAAAACAAGAATCAAAAAAGTTAATGTAAGGAAAGAGGATTTTAGGTTGTTTTTCTTTTTCAGTTTTTGCTGTAAGGTTTTTTGAATGTACACCTTCGAGCATTTTTGCCACTTAATGTTTAGATGGAAGGTAATTGCTGCTTTGTTTTGTATCCTTTTATTTTGAAGTTGTTTGACTTGCACTATAGCGAGGAAGGAACATGTGATGTAACAGACCTGGAAGACTTCATTATAGGATTTCAGTATGAGCAAAATAATCCACAAAGCAGGCGTTTGACTTTCCTGGTATCCGTTAATATCTGAAGTGGTTTGAAGTTGAGGAACAAACAAACAGGCAGTCATCTACTCAAACCCCAGGAGATCACACTCAAAACTGTCACTTTCTTTCCTTTTTTCTTATTGAGTCATAAGTTAGATCTGTAACAGCCGTATGCCAGCTTGCTGTGATGTTTTATGGTCAAAGAATTTTTTTCCAACCCCAGCTTTTTCGTGTGAAGCCACTTTTTGGCAAAAAAATAAGAACATTTTTACACAGCTGGAAAATGACTGTATGATATAGTTATCTTCTGATTATGAAGGTTAGCTAGTTTGGGACTTTTCCTTTAGAATTTCCTGATGCTCAGATAGGATTTAAGATTTTAAACCACTTGTGTAAAGGCCTCAGTTTGCTTTGAAGGAGCTAAAACTGTCCAACTATGAAACTTTAACCACCTTTCTCCTCGCCAAGAACTGCCTTTCACCTTCAAATCCAACACAGTTCATCTTATTCATAATCACCACTCATTGTCAGATCTGGGTTATTGTGTCACGCTCCAGTCGTTCCAGCTCTTCGTTGCATCGATATCTTGACGTGTTGTTGATTTCATTGGATGGAAGCTGTTTGAAGCAGGAGAGTTAACACTGTTCATGTCAACTGAAGACTATGAATACTAAGAAGTTAATATTTAAGTGTGTTATTTATAAATGAGTCGACGTTCAGCAGAAGTACAGCTCTCCTCATGTCATTCACACTTGATGCAATGTCTCTGTCAGTATTTTTTTAATGGATGTAGCTTCATTTTTACTGTTATTAAAGGAAAAAGAGTCTCACACGGTTATGTGAAATGACTTTTCAAAAGATGACCTCCACATTGTAACAGCTGAAGTGTTGCTCAGTTGCAGGACAAACAGAAGCACAGCTTTGTTCAGTTGTGGAACCAGCATCGAACAACATTGGATTAGTAAAACTCAACATGCGAACAAGCTGAAGACTGAGCCCAAATTCATTTAGAGAAATAATGTTAATTTTCACATGCCATCAGAACACAACCATGCCTCCATATAACTGGATAAATCACCTCTATAGATGATGTTTCAACATGTGGGAGACATGAAATGTCAGGAGGCAGTATCTGAACCTATGACGCTTTGAAGTGTTCAGTATTTAACACAAGTCAGTCTTATGATTTAAGCAGCATACTGCTGGAGCTACATAGGTGTTATTTTTATCAACTTTATATTAAGGGGACATTTTATGTGCTTAAAGGTAAGATGAAGGTGACAACACAAATCATAGAAAGAGACATACTGAGTCCACACGGTGTTTTTCTGTTTGAAAAAATGCTCATTTTACTTTAATGCTGCACTCTTTAGTGCTTCACATGATAAGTTGTTTCCAAAATGCAAAAATAAGTGATAAGAGATCTGAGTGTTTCATTTTGGAAAGTGAAGTGTGTGTTATAAGAACAGCTGAGTGTTTCTCTTTTGCAGCAGTTTTTGTTTTTAAGCCATCGGATTTTACTGCCAAGCTCATACGATGCCATTTCTTCTCAGCGATGTTCTAACGAGACTTTTAGATGATCAAGATTTTACTCATGAACCTGGTTTTTCATGGTTCTCAGCATCAGTTTGTCCAGCTATTCTGTTCCTGGTCAGGGAGGTGCGAGTGTGTGTGGGTTTGTGTGTGTGATCTTCAGGCTGCTCTGTTTTGTTTTTTTTCAGCCATAACTGCTCGATCCACTGTCAGTGCTTCTGTTCATTTAAAATCTATGCACACACGCTTGTTTTCAGAAATCTCAGTCACATCCTGGAGATTTTGAGATCATTTGTAAGTTAATGCACACAGCCTACTGTGAGATCAAACTCTCTCCTATTTCGCACGTGTGTGTGTGTGTGTGTGTGTGTGTGTGTGTGTGTGTGTGTGTGTGTGTGTGTGTGTGTGTGTGTGTGTGTGTGTGTGTGTGTGTGTGTGTGTGTGTGTGTGTGTGTCCGTCCCAAACTGCTTCCCAGAATGTTCTTCCTCTCACGGACACTTGAAGTGGATCTGCAGATCCTGCAGAGTTGTGGATCCAGTGGTCAGAAGCAGACGTGGACCAGTCAGACTGGTGTGGATGAGTGGGAGAGTCCAGTGTAAATACTGAGGACGCACCAACAAACAGAGGAGATGCTGTTGTTCCTTTTTGACCTTGATGGTTTAAGAAAAATGCTGTACTGTACATTTGTAAAGGGTCACTCTGCTGCAGCCCTCAGTTGTAATGTTTACTGTACTCTTTGATATCTGTCTACTGGAAAGGTCAAATATATTTCTAGAGCGCAATTTGGATTTTATGCAAAATGTTGAATTTTGTTGTTGAATTTAAAGCAATAAATATAAAAATTAAACACAGTGAATGTTTCCTGCTTTGGTCACTACTTTAAAGGGGTATTTCACAAAGTTAGCAGCTGCACCAACAGTCACATGCTGCCTCATCTGGTCAGATATCACCAATGTTACTCAGTTCACTTCTGTATGAAGAGTTTATACAACTGCAGATTTGATTTTTTATGAAAACATGACAAAGGAAGGAACACTGATCTCAGTTAATAATTGTTTCACCTGCAGGCTGACTTTATTTTCTACAAACTTTAGGTTGTAATCACACGCTCATTTACATTCAGATAAAAAAACAGATAAATACTTTTCAACCAGGGAGATACATTCAGGCATTTTTGAACAACTTAACTGATTAACGAAGTGCTGCTTTGCTAACAAACTGAAGAACTTAAAACATTAAAAAACGAATCTTTCAGATATCAACCTCACAACTTCAACCTTAACAATACAGAAAGTAAACTAGAATGTTATGATATTGTTTCCACATTTAATTCCTGTTGTTATGCAATGACTCCACAAGGCTCTTGTTGTATTCATCGATCTGTTGGAAGACGTTTTTAGAAACTGCTTCGTAGTCACTCTCCTGAGTTTTAGAAGCGATGACTGACGCTGCGGTCAAGGAAAGATCACTGGTTTGGACAAAGGGTGGTGACAACCAGGGGTGGTTTAAGGATCAGACTTTAAGGGGGGCTCAGCCCCTGGAGCGCTAGTTATACGACTGAATATTTCACATTTAGTCAAAATTTATTTTCGTATAGTGCTGTCAGGCGATTAATAAAATTAATCTAATTAATAACAGGATTTGTAATTAATTAATCTTATTCACCGCATTTTTAATCTCATATCTGCTTAAGGTCCCAAAATAGAGAATTTGAATTCCAGGACATTAAAAGACATAAAAAAAACAAGGTGGGAATATATACAACACATTTTTAGGTACCCTGAAGCATAAGGAACACATGAAAAAAGTTTTATGGTTCTATCTTTACAAAATCTACACAGTCCTGCACCTAAGATAAGCTGATTTGATTTTTTGGACGGTTTTGGTTTCTGTCACATTTTTACTCGATGTGGACTCAATTTTCACTGCAATATGAACTTCTGTACTTCTATGAGGTCAGGAGAACCAGGGCTAAAGGCTAAAAACTGTGAGGAACTATGTACAAAACACTTTATTCAAGTCTTGGATCAAAGAAAAGTGAAGTATTTTCAGTTCAACATGCTCTGAACACACAAACTGTTGCTCATTGGTGCAGAGCAGCCCCAAGCTGAATCACGACACCATGAAGATGGAAGGCAATTTTCAAAGAATTCTTTAGATTTAAATTCAAGAAATTTATCGATCATTCAGGGCTTGTTTGATGCAGTAAAGAGTGTAGAATTATCTGTTTTTTACAGAATTGAGCTAGAGCAAACGGTTGATTTTCTGTACATTTTCAAAAAGGACGTGTGAATAAACGAGATGTGGACGGCAGTTCCCTTAACAGCGCTCTCTCTTCCCCCGGTTCAAAGCATGTTGCTCGGTGTGATACATTCAGGGACCATCGGTATTTTGAAAATCTGACGAGAACACCACTTTTTTCATGTAGGACAATCGGTTTGTAAATGCTAGACATTTGAAAATAAGTGCGTCTTAGAACGCCTCGCGGGTTTGGGATCCAGATTAATCTGCGTTAATTTTTATAACGCGTTAATTTACGGTGTAATTAATTAATCTAATTAACGCGTTGAAATAACAGCCCTATTTTCGTACATTTAGATTTCTATTCACAACGATAACACTTGTAAACTTGTGTTTTACAACACAAAGTATTTCAGATATGAATGAGGAGACAAACTGTTTGCAAAGTGACTGATGCATCACTTTTTTTAAACCGCATGGTAATATTTCCGAAAGTGCTTCTTCATAAAAGTTCTACTTTTTCACAAGTTAATTATCAATTTTCTTTTCTCACCACTTTAAGTCATCACTGTTATCTGTTAAATCACCAAAAATAACCTGTTTACATTCTTTAAACATCTGTGTTTCACTGAGAGGAGAGATTTTTCTCCATATCATTTTTTTGTATTTTGGTAGCTTACACGTTACCTCTGATGTTTTGGTCATAAAATGTCAACCCACGCAGGCCATAACACATGCAGGTCTGTGTTCCATATGTTACACAGCATGTTACACTTAGACAGAGAAAATGCTTAATTTAAGGTATTATCAAGTCATTTTCTACAGTATAGCATTTCTATGTTTACAAAAGAACTGCTGAACAGGATATCTGGTGGGGCATGTTAACCAGTAATATTGTTTTGTCAGGGGTGCAATGAGGCAATCCTCTGCCTTTCTTTAAAAAAAAAAAAAGACAAACACCTGGAAATAAAGAAATAACAACATATTTTTAGAAGGATACACTCTTTCATGACGAAGTTGTTCTGCTCCAGGTGCTGCCATTTCCTTTCCAGGTTGGTCAGCTGAGCGTACGGAAACAAAATTAGTGTGAGCAGAGTGTAGCTGCAGGGAAATTTGCGGGTTGTTATTTTTTTTACTGTCACAAACCTGAGTGTGGGTCTCATTTTCTTGCAGCTTGGTTTTTAAAGCTTCATGTTTCTGGTTCATTTCATCCAGCAGCTGTTTGAAAGAATCCCGATGCTGAGACAGTGACACACGGTCCTCATGTAGCCTCTGCAACACATCATACAGTCAGTTAACCTGTACAACTGTACAATTCTAAATATTAATATTCCTACTTTAAAGAACACTAAACACTCAAAAAGTTGATTGCTGTTTTCCAGTTTTACATTTTTCTTCTCTTCTGCATCACGTCTGAGGGTGTCCAGGTCTCTGTATGTGTGCAGCTCAGTCTCCATGGTGCTGACGCGCTCCTTTAGCGTGCTGAGCTCACTGGTGATCTTTCCTTTCAGCTGCTGCACCTTCTCCAGGTCTTGCTGCAGACGCTGGGACTCTGCGTGGTGGTTAGTTTTAACAGGCTTTTCAGATAAAGTGTGCTTAACTGGGGCTTTGAGTGTGTGTGTTTCTGTGTATATGTGTGTGTGTGTGCGTGTGTCTGTGTGTGTGTGTCTCACCAGTTTCCAGTCCCCTGGCAGTACTCTCTGACTGAACCACCTCAGTCTCCTTGCTGACCAGCACTTCCTGCATGTTTCTCAGCTCACCAGCTGTAACTCGATCCACCTGACGGAGCCGCAGCATGTTCTACAAACACAAACACACACACACACACACACACACACACACACACAAAGACACAGTTTTGTCTTCTACATTCTCCTGGTTCTATCTGTTGACTGGCCTCCTTTCTTTGCTGTTCTCACCCTGCTGCAGTGCTCCAGGAGTGAGACGATGTTCTCCTGGCACTGGGTCATCTTCTCCTGCTCCTGAGCCCTCGTGTCCTCGAATGAGCCCAGGTATCCTGACACAAACAAAGAGAGGTGGAGTAAGTCACTACTTCCTGTACATTATTATAAGAAATGCCTGGTCATGCAGACACATTGTCTAGAAGCTGCTGTATGTATTACTTTAAAAGACAGTGACTTTGGTGACACCTGCTGGTCAGGGGGAAAAATACAAAAACTGTGTGACTTTCTGTCAACCTTCATTTCACAGTGAAACTGAGCTGAATGCTGATACATGTTTTCAAAATTAAACTAGTAAAGATCTTCATCATCAAGATGTTGAGTATTTCTATGATAAAAAGTTTAACTTACGATCGATATCCTCTTCTTTTTTCTTCAGCTCCTTGTATCTCTGCTGACATTCACCTTAACAAAGACAGAAAAAGGGTTTTTAGATTCAAATTAATACACATTCAATGAGATTTGTTTCTGGAAAGCAAATCTAAATCTTAAACAACTGGTTAAAAACACAAATAAACAAAGCAAATGCCAGTAGTCTCAACCATTAAAAGAAAAAAAGTGTCACACGTTTGAGTCAAAGATGTGGTAGATGTGGTAGGTTACCTTGTGTTTCCTCTGAGTCCTGCTCCAGCTGGCGGATCTCCTCTATGATCTGTGTAGTTCTGTCTCTGATCTCTGTGAGCCTGAAAACACAAACACATTAAAACACACACCAGCTTAAACGACAGCTCCAGAATAGATTAACACATCACAAATCTGAGATACCTGTCTGAACAAAAGGGATCATGACCTTTAAAATGGTAATTTTAAGGGTATTTAAACAGAAGCAAGTGTGAGTCTCAAGTGCGTCAGGTAAATGAAGTAAAGCATACATGACACATTAATACATACTGTCTCTCCATGCTGGCAATCTCCTGATTATCCTCCTTCACCTGAAAATTAAAAAGAAGCTGTTTAATATTACTTCCTCACATCGACAGGTCCAGAGCTAAAATCTTTTTTTTTTTTTTTCACATCTGGTCTTTTTCTTTTTACTAAACCAAATCTGGCCTGTTTCCAGAGCTAACCTGTTTCAGTAACTTCTCCCGCTCCTCCTGCGGGGTACCCAGGCCTTTGTGCTCAGCCTCCATGGCGTCTCTCTTCACTTCCAGTGCTGACAGAGTCTCATGGAGTCGAACCACTTCCTGCTTTATGTGTGAGTGTGACAGCTCCTGCAAACAGGTGAACGAAGGCGAAACAGTTTTTTTGTTGCTGCAACATAATGTACTTCACATGCATAATTTTTGCACCACATGAAGTTGAGTATTATTTTTTTTTAGATGCATCAGTTTTTCCCACTCACACGTCATTCAGCTAGAGAAAATGCTGATGATCAGTTACTGACATAAGACTTACATTTACTGCCAAGAAGTACAATTAATAATAGGAGAAATGACAACAATCATTCATGCTTACGTTGGTGAGACTGCCAAAAAGGATACAGGTCTTTTTCAGCCAGAAGGTCCAAGAACTTTTAGTTCCTAGTAAACATATGCCTTTACATAACGTATGAAGACAGCAGAGATATCAAACTAAACTAGGAAGCATCCTGAGGACTTGTGTTTGAACAGTTTACTGACTCATTCTACCCCTGAGGACAAAGAGGAGAAGGCTCAGGCTTCAGTGTTCCCTGAACAAATGAGTCTTCAGACATCTCTTAAAGTAGAAAGGGACTCAGCAGATCACATAGAGTTAGGTCATTCATTCCACCATTTGGGAACAACAGAGGAGAAGAGTCTGGCTAGTGATTTGGAGCCGCGCTGGGCTGGGAGCACCAGGCGTCTGTCACAAGCAGAGCAGAGTGGGCGAGAAGGAGTGTAGACCTGGATGAGGGACCCCAGGTAGGCAGGAGCTGTTCTTGACAATGTTTTGTGAACCAGAAGAAGAAGCTTGATTCGAGCTGCTACTGGAAGCCAGTGAAGCGAGATTAACCAGCTGTTAATCTCCAGCTGTTGTAAACTGGATCTCCACTGACACGTTCAGCTGAAGGCATCCAGTTTAAAGGGTCACTCTTTGAAACACTGGGAACTGACAGAGACACAGTTACACTATCAAGCTCAAAGAAGACCTTTGCTTAGTAGTTACTGAGGGTGCAGTCACACTGGCAATTTGTACTGTGCTAAAGCATGCTTCAACTGCTTTTGCACAAGAAGTGACAATTTTTTCAACCAATCAACAGACTGGAGTGTTTGTAGCCCTCCACCGTCTATTAAGTGATAAGTAGGGTCCCAAAAAGTGGGAGACTTCTTATCACCTAATTGGGGACCTGTCCTGGGACAAGTCAGTGAAAACGCCACAAAATGCACACCATGCCAGTTTATTTGGCCAGTGTGCTTGAGCACTTCTCTGCTTTGGCATGCTTCAGGGAGGTGGGCTACAGCGGGGTACACTTCATGCACGTGGACATGAGGTATGATCTATGACGTGTGATCCCTGCAGCTGCTCCTCTAGACAATCATTTAAAACAACAGCAGGGCGTTAAAAGGCTGTATAAACCAAAAGGACTTGACATAAGCTATTAAGTCCCTAAAGTTGTAGCAGTGCTTTCTGTCTCATTATGCTGACTGATGAAATTGCGCTTCATGTAAACAGATGCTTCACAATGACGTAGAGCCTTGAGTGTGCCTTAAGTCTGGTTCATTCGGAGTAGTGTGACCTCAGGCCATGCTCTGCAGCGACTCTGCTTTACTTCATGCTTTTCTGAGTAAGAAGCGTTCTGTAGTCTAATTCTCCAGCTCATAAGCTGTTGATCAAGATGCTATCCAGAAGGTTATCATCGTCATTGCACAAAACCACCAGCTTCCATTTTAAAGATATTTATACCAAATACTTGCTGGCTCTCACCCTGATCACCACCTGTGTGACCCCCTCTTCTCAGGCCTGTACAACAGGCTACTAAATCTGAGGCAAACAAAGTCATACAAACTTTCTCCAACTGAATTTTCATCCAACTCACGGCCTCATAGTCCTCCTTCCTGGTTATCAGGATGTCCAGCTCCTCCTGGAGAACAGTCAGCTCCTGCAAAGAACAAAACACATGATGCTAATTATTTCTACAACAGTACAGGTTGTATAAAGCAGCTTTTGTAGAGTGTTACGTAACTGTTTTAATAAAAGCTAAGATCTGGAATATTCCTTAAGGCTTTTAATAAATGTATGTTCTGTTGTTGTATTATTTTACCATAAGCAGTTGATACAAATCAAACTCTATGGACTGGTTTGTAAGAGACTTTCTCATCAATGTTAAACAAATTCACAGATGGATTATTTCTTACATAAGGTCACATTCGTACCTGCAGCAGTTCTTCATTGGCTGTTGTCATAGTGAAATACTTCTCCTGCTTTGCAGCTGGCATTTGTTGAACAATCTCATCGGCGACCCTCCTCTCCCTCCTGATCTCCTCTTCAATCGCCCTGATAGCTTCCTCTCTCCTACAGAGTGAATCAAACAGGGTGGGAGAGTTCATGTTGAGGCTTAGTTCAGTTTTACATTTACTTGGTTTTATTCAGGAGAACTGCAGCTGGAGGACGTGTGACACAAGCTGCTGCATTGAACCTGATAAGAGATACAGGAGGTGATGCAAGGACACAAGGAAGGAAAGGTCAACGAGTTCCTGCTGGTACTATCAGCCTTATAGTCTCTTTTCTTTTTCTTTTTCTCACAATCTTCAGTTTCCTTATGTTCTCTGACCAGATTAACCTCCCTCCCCTTGTTTCTTCACTACCTACATTCAGTTCTGTAAACACTTCTCCTTTGCTTCAATAACTGTTTCTACAGCTGGTAAGTCCTTCCTCTTTAAACCTGATTATGTAATTTAAAAAATAACCTAATCTGCTCATTAAGCAGCTGCTTGAACTGAACTACTTCAAACAAGACGTGCTTTTAACAAACAACTCTCAAGAAAGTAGGTCTCACTTCATCAACCATAAATGTTTAGCTGACTGAAGCAGTATGTGTCAGGTTTTACAACATGGGACAAAGATCAGTGTTAGCACACTGCGTCACGCTGACAGGTGATTGGGATGTCATATGAGCGCCAGTAGAAGTACAGGTAAGTCTCTTTGGTTATTATTAAATGATACAGAATAACAACAAAATGAGATTCAGGTTTGAGATCTTTTCAGTGTAGATAGTGAGGGTGTTGATCTGTGGGTACCACGTCCTTAAAGTAGATCTGTGTGTTCATGAAATGTTAAGTTATGCTCTTTCCTCACTTACGCTGATTCCGGGAAGTTCTCTGAGCCCTACTTTCATGTGAGTTAGGACACAAGAGGAACTTATTACATTTGCTTTGTTCTGTTTTAAGCAGCTTCAAAAGGCAAGAATATGTTTTAAGAGGAAGACCAAACTAAAGTATGTTAAAAATATCCTGCAACAGGATCAAAAGTTAAAATAATCACACCACTCAGTGATTAGGATCTAATTCTGACACTAACTGGCAGGGTGCTGTGTCTGTCGATGAACTACTGACATGATGAAGAAAAACAAAACAAATTTTTCATCCAGTTATGGAGATTTTTAAAATCTGTTTAGCAAACAACATTTAAACAATGTGAAAAAATGCCATCAATAGGCTGACATGTAAACAGGAAGTGGACAGCAAGAGTCCAGCTTGATGATTATATGTCAATGTTAATGTCAGCTTTATTCATATAACACATTTAAAACTGTCAGTGGCCTACCAATGTGCTTTAACAGTAAAAAGGCAGAAACGATAAAACAATAAAAACTGTAAAACAATAAAACTTAGAAATATAAAAGTGTAAAACAACAATATAGATAGACATAAAAGACTCAATAAAAGTGTCTATCCTGTACCAAAAGTCAGAGTGAACAAGTGAGTCTGTACAAGAAGAGTTTTAAAAGCAGAAGCTATTTGCGGTTCAAACTGCTAATGGTGATGCATTCCACAGAGTGGGAGCCACAACTGCTAAAGCCCTATCTCCTCTGGATTTTAAACAGTAAGGTGGAACATCTGAAAGCCCTGGTTAGCTGATCTAAGGGCTCTCAAGGTCTGATAAGTACTCAGGGGCCAGACCGTTCAGAGATTTAAAAACAAATACAAGGATCTTAAAATCTGCTGTACTTCCATAAAAACAGAGTGTGAAGGTACACAACTCTGACGGAGTCTACAGCAGGAAGACTGATGTGCTCATCAAGTGAACTAAATCAGAGGATACTTTATTACTCATAGTGCTTTTCTGTTTGGATTTCAGGGCTGGATAATGGAGAGGTGTTGGGAACATTTTCTTTTGCTGCTGCTGGTTGCAGTGGCTGCTTTAAACACACATGCAGCTAAAGATGGCAAACAGGTGAGAACTTCCTCTGTTACCTCAAATGCTCAACCCAAGCAGGGCTGTGATATCCCAAAGAAAAAACACCTGTAATGTTTGATTTATTTTGTGGATATGTATTCAGATTGTTCATTTGTTGTAATCACTAATCTTTCCAACCATGACTCATCAGCAGGTGAAGAAACTCACCAACAAGCTTCTTGAAGTCATCCCTCCCAACGACAACAGTTCCTCTGTAAAAAAACTGATACTAGAGGGGGAACAGATCACTCTGACGGAGGCTGACAGACGGGCCCTGGCCACTTATCCTGACCTGTCAGGACTCTACCTGGATGGGAACAGAGTGAACTCCATACCAGCAAAGTACTTCTCTGTGGTACCACACCTCACGGTGCTGTCTCTGTCAAAGAATAACATCAGCAGGTAAAATGGAGAGGGATTAAACCTCTGGCTTTAATCTATACTCTGAAAGAGTTTGAATTGGCTGCATCCATCATGTTAAGTTGGGAAAATATGAGAAGCAACGTATCTCTGTTGCTGTTAAAAACAATCAGGCCTAAAAGAGTGACTGCATGTCTGCAACAGGTGTGTCTGTTAGACTGTCCCACAGCACAGAAACTGCACTTCAGTAACTTTAAGACTGTGTGTTCTTGTAGCCTGGACCCAGAGTCTTTTTCTGGCCTGGATTTCCTGACTGAGTTGGACCTGTCCAACAACCTGTTGACAAGTCTCCATACACAGATATTCAGGGGGCTGTCAAGTCTACAGGTACATCTCTAAAGTTGCTGTTTTTTTTAACAGTACTCTGTATTTTAAAGCTGAAACTGAAAATTTCAAACAAGTTCATGAAATCTTGGTTTCACTTGGAGTTTTTGTTCTTTGTAGTAATTTGCTGAAGATGATTTTCAAAGAAAGAAAACATGTTTCATTAAAAAACACAACACACTCTCCTTATGTTAAACAACTAAACAATTAAGAAAGATTTTTTTTCACTTTAAGTCCAGCTGTGTAAAGTGATCATCAATCTTAACCTGACCCTGTGTGGGCCCACCAGGTGCTCAACCTACAAGGGAACCCCTGGAACTGTTCCTGTCCACTGCTGAGCACCATATACCAGGTCAAAGCAGGAGGAGTCACCATTGGTAAGAACCTTCTTCTGGTTCCAACTCACTAACGCTGAACTAGGGTTCAGGTTTAACTAGAATTGTTCTTGTATTAACTTTAGCAGTCATGTCTGAAGGCACCCTAATGAAATATTTAACAATTACTTGTTACAATTACTACATGTTTTTTTTTTTCCTTGATGTCAGTCTCCATAGTTGGGTCAGAAGCTGTCTGCGCTTCTCCAGAAAAACAGGCTGGTAGAGATCTTTTAGAGGCTACAGCTGAATGTTACCCATCACCACCAGTCACCACCACCACACACCCTCAAAAACCACCAACACCTGTCAGTGTGAGGTCATGGGGCTCATCCACCGCGCTGAAGACTACGCTTGTCCAGAACAAGGACATCAAAACCGGTAAAAAAAAAAAAAAATAGACGTGCAGATCCTTTCTTAGTAATCATCCAGTCTCCTTTCAAATGTGTTGAATTCTCCTACATATCTACTCAGGGATAAATAAAGTATATCCAATTCTATTCTATTCTATTCTATTCTATATTGACTTGACTTTCCTTTCCTCTCCTGAACTAGGCCCAACACCAGTGTCTGGCAACACATGGAAGTTTGCAGCGTGTGTCGCAGCCTTGGCACTTTGCACGTGCCTGCTCATTGTATGCGCCATAAAGGGGCCGTCCTGGTACAAGCTCCTCCATAACTACCGTCACCGGCGGCTGCACTCTACTGAGGATGAGACGGGCATCGTGTCAACAGTTTTCTCTAAGACAGGACGACACCTCAAACATCAGACCTTTAGCTTTGAGCGGGAGAACAGGCGGATAGAGGAGGCAGAGGAGGACGAAGATGGCTACTTTGAGGACCCGTATATCAAGAGGGAAGAGTGACACATGGGAGAGGAATCATGAAGACACAAAAACATGTGCTCACGGGGGCTGTTTTATACTGCTAATAGATTATTTCCCTGTGAAAATCAATCCTCTATTTATTTTCTGAGCACCACAAAGGTTTAAATGTTTCATACTTTGTTCTTCCTCTGTTGCTGCCACTGCCATAATGTTTTCATCTTTTTATGTTTTAATGCAATCAAACTAAATCTGCTAATTCTATTCATTTTACCAATAAGTGTCAAAAATATGAAGAGGAAGACTAAGATACAGACATCCAATTATACTTCTATTTACACAGAACACAGATTGAGGTGCTCACTCCAGATACCTGCTCCCTGAGGCTGCACGGTACATACACTAAACCAAGGTCAATAAACAATCCTCTTTATCATTGTGATTGTGTTTAGAAGGACTAAATGTGATGTTTCTGCACTATTTGCTTTACACGCTGTTAAATTGTGCTTTTATTGTTGAGGGAACGTGCTCTTGGATCCAAAAAAAGAGTCAGCCTTGAGTTTGTAGAAAATGAGAAAGCATGCCGTTTGGTGTATTTATTCCCATTTTCTTGTCTGAGGTGTTAGCAATCAGTGCAGATGCCAAGGAAAGTTCAAATTAATTGAGCAAGACATGAAAAGAGGACATTCAAAACTTTACTTCATACTTTAGGTCAACACTGGGGGTAAAACTTGTGGTCTGACATGGTTTTGAATGATTCTGGCTATCTTAGTGTAAGTGAAGGTCAAACATCACTTGCCTAACCAGACCAATGTACATATTTGGACTCATGTTGAAGAAAACTGAATGAATAAAAGAAAACACATTAACTGTATGTGAGTGAAAAAATCCTGCGACAGCCTCACTGAAATATCTGCCAAGTACTTACTCTCTCCTCTCAGTGAAAATGCTGTCGATGCCTTCAGCCTCGCTGTCGTTCTGGGCTTTCAGCTGGAGTAAAGAAGAAAAAACAAAAAGCAAAAGTCAATTCTGAGTATAAATTTCTGACTTTCAGGCAGCGTTCGTCAGAAAATGCACGGTGTAGCATGCATGTAGTACTTACCATGTTGTAGTCGTTGATCATTTCTTCCATCTCTGTGTTGGTGTTGAGCTTGTCCACCAGCTGGAAACACAAAAAGGGAATTTACACAATTGTGCTTTACAAATTATCAACTCCATACCATCAGGACTACACAGGACTGTTAAAGAGGGGCACACTCTATTGTCAATAAGACTGCAAGATTTTAAAACAAAGTGTAATAAATCAGTTTCTAAAGCCTTCAAACAACACTGCTCATATTCAAATGTTTAGTTACAGCTCAGTAAACTGACTTTACTTTGGGCAAACATTTACTCTCATTAGGCTGCTGAACTTTTTCAGACGGTTGTTTGTTTAAGCTAATCTATTTGTGTTTGTCATCCTTCTATGTACATTTGTTGAAGGTACTATTGGAAACTTAAAACCGATGCATAATAAAAGCAAAACTCAGACTTTTCTTCCCAGCAGCCACTGATTAAAATAAATAAAAACTAAAATTCAGATATGATGTCTGTTCACCATGTTGTAGTCTGCAAGCTGGCCTTGCAAGTCCTTGATCTCATTGGCCAGGCCTTCTGCTCTGAAAGAGAAATAAAAAAACTTGATGTTATAGAATTTGGATGTTTTTGAATTGTTATGATTTTGTCCCTTTAAAAAGGATTATTAATTCTGCCCTGTGTTTACCAACTAAAGATGAAAACCAGATTTGAATTAAAATGTGTAAATCTGATGATTTAACACCATTACATGAATTCACACTGAGTGGACCTCATAGCTACAGAATGTGCAGTATCCATATGAACATTAAAGCTCTTCTTACCTCTTCTCATAGGAGAGATAAACTGAGTTCTCTTGGTTGTAGTTGTCAATTTCTTTGTGCAGTTTGCTGGTCTCTGTAGTCAACTCGTTGATCTTACTCCTGAAAGTACAACAAAAAATAACAGAGAACTTTGCTTTAGAATGATAAGCAGCAAAGATAATAGATGGATGGATAAATGATAAAATCTAAAGTAGGCACATACAAAAAAATAAAATAATATTGGGAATAACATGTTTTATGAAGTTGAAGCAGTGGCTGCTGTAGAGATGTGTTACCTCAGGAGGCCCAAGTAGTAGGACTTGTCCAGAATCTGTCTCTGAGGACCTTTTGGAAAAGGATGGAGGCAGAAAGCAAAGTCAAAACACATGAAGAGGTGTAAGACTCACGTGTAAGTTGTTAAAAAGGTGAAGGTATGAGCTATCCTTAGTAAAGGTGTAGTCTCCCCTCTTGTTCACCTTTCATGCCAGTCTTCATTCCACTGAGCCCCTGCTGGGTCACAGGCCTGTCGGTCACTTTGATCTGTGCTGACAGGACTCCAGGAGTGGAAATGGGCATGCCACCCCTCATACTTGGATGACCACTTGTACCTGGAACCATCTGGATAGAAATGGAAAAAAAAAATCTCTTTACAATCAGGTTCTACTGCCTGATGTGTGAGGAAAAAAGTATCAAAATCTGAGGGTAGTCACACACAGCAGCTTCTAAACAAACTCTCATGTGCTGATTATGGAGTGAAATTTTGCAGGTGCTACATGCAAACAAATCTTAGATTCCAAAAGACATGGTTCTGAATTCAATAACTGCTTAAATACAAGTTTCATGGTGATTTTTTTCATGCATGTGCTGTTTGTGTTTGCTCTTTCGTTGAATGGTTCAGAATGTATGGTTTGCTCAGAGACAGAATAATTAATCTTATTCTCTCATCTCTCAAAAGATATCAAATTCAATTTACACAATTTTGGACAAATCAGACCATCATCACCAGAAAATGCTGCCAAAGGGTTTCTCCATTCTTTATCTATTCTCATATTGAATATTGTAAGACAAATTGGTGTGTTACAAATGAAGCAACAAATAAACCCCAAGATTCATTAAAAAAAAAAGAAAAGAAAACATTTAGAGTCTTTGACAGAGGGCTGCTTAGTTTTCATTCCTGCACCATACTTCAGAAACATAACCTTCTGAGTTTTGAAAAATTTGAAAAGCTTTAATTTTCCTGCTCTTTCTATAAAATCAGACATAGATTTACTCCACCACGACCAGAGCCAACACCAGAGGAGACTGTGTGATAGCTTATAGACATTTTACATTAAGTTAGTCTGTGCTGTCTGTTCAGGGTGGTGAGACCTGGAACAATATACCTGTTGCAATCAGGGAGTGTTCCACTTACCCAACATTTAAAACTTTTCTTAAATAACGGCCCAGGACACAACCACTGCAACTACCTGTTTGTTACCATGGCCCTGTGCATTTGTGGGTTACAGGTCTAAATATGTGCATGTTAACTTATCTGATATAAGCTACAGGAATGTTAAATCAGACAACTGGAAGCAGCCTCATGTGTGGTCCAGCTGTAGGTAGCACTTTACCTCACTAAACTGAACTTTAAACGCTGTTTTATGTACTTTTGAATTGGCGACATCAACTTGTGTGGTATTAGTATTGTTGTTACTTATCCAGTGTTTATGGGTCTATTTATGGGGTAGTGTATGAGAAAAAGAAAAGTTTGGTTCCCGCAAGACAAAAGGGGAAAATGTGCGGGAATGTAAGAGTAGATGGTGTTTGTTGAATTTTCAACAATGTTTCAACTTTTAAGCACGCACACACGCACAAATACACACAGGAAAGGAAAACTAAAATTTAAAATACATTGCAGTTAACTCAAACTAATAAAAACTAGAAAAGAAAAGAAAAACGATAAGTAAACTAAAACTGTATCTTGTGTTCACAAAACTAACTGAAACTAACCAAAATTAAAGACAGAATTCCCTTAGTGATAGTTTTTGACAATATTAAAAGCCTGTAGGATTTAAATTAATCCGACACATTTTCCCAACCAATTTTAGACAGTTTTAGGCTGTTTTCAGTGCCATACAGCACCATCACAGTGGCATATAGGGACGAGCTTGTTTACTGCACTGACCGGTTGTGCTCTGTGCTGCGACGAAACGTAGTGGAGCAATGAATCAGAGCATCTGTAATAGTTTAATTTCATGTGAGTCTGACTTTATTGTTACAGAGTCCAAGTTTCAAATTATCAAAGCTCATATTATATTGTTTTATATAATTTATGATTTTATTATTTTTTATTTAATTCATGTTAACATTATTTTATATAATTTATGTTTATATTTTTATATTACGTTTATATTATTTTTATGTGTTTAAGGCAGCAGCCAACAGTTCAGTATCATCATTGACTGAGCAGTGAGCACTATGTTGAACTTGAAAATAAACAGTATGACAAAATATCTACTCTGACCTTTTTGAATCCTGCACCTGGTTAATAAGGTAGTGAAAAACTTAAACTAAAACTAAACTGAAACCAAACTAAAAGTAAGCCTTTTTGCAAAAATTAAAACTAAATAAAAACTAGAATGCCTGCTGTAAAACTAATTAAAACTAAACTGTAATGGGAAATAAAATGTCAAAACTAACTAAAACTAAACTATAATGACAAATCCAAAACTACTTTAACCTTGATAGTATGTGGTCAGAGAAAATGTGTTTTGATTTATGTTCTTCACAGAAAATTAGCCAAAGTCAATGAATTTCAGGTTGAAAAAATAATTAATTGGTTCATTTTTCTTTTGATGAAAACGGCTCCCACAGACCCGAATACCATACAAGGGTTAATGAATAATGTGTTTTATTTTCATGCTATCATAATGTATTGTTTTTACCTGCCTTTTTTCCCCCTCTATCTAATGTTATTAACTCTGCTCTGACCTCTCAGGGACTTCAGATGAGGATTTACTGTATTGCTAACTGGCATATTTGCATGGCTAATGCGCTGAAATGTTCAGTAAAATGCACATCTTCCCTTTAAATGAATTAACACATAAAAAAGAAAATGAAATACATTTAACTAAAGATGACCCACCCCAGTTGCGACCCGTATAGCTGTAGGAGGCGGTCGGATGGCTGTTGGGGGTCTTCCAGGGACCACAGACCCAGTGCGGCTCGCAGGACGTCCCATGCCTGAGGGAGGCCGCTGGCTGGACATGATGCCTGAACAACATATCAGAACAAACCTGTATGCCATTTTTTATCCAAGATATACCAGAGAAAGTCCTACTCACGAAACTTCTGAAACAATATTGGACTATTTCAGGTACATGTTAGTCTCTCACCGAGCACTGAGATAGCACGGATAAGCTACCAAAAGCTTTCAACCGTTAGCTGAACGTTCGTTGTCATTATAGTCAACAGTTAAGGTCCCTTAAATGTCATATTTCCGTATATAACTTCAAAAAAACTCACTTACTTACGAAAATATCCTCAAAATTTGCCAAAAACTCAAGCTAACTGTTGGGTAAAGAAATCTGGGAGGTGATGTTGACGTTTCCACAGTAACCGTCTTCTTCTACTGTTTATATGCCGAGTAGGGACTGAAGAGTACTCCACTGCCTCCATCGTCTGACTGCGGAATAACACTCAGACCACATTCCTGTTCACTGCAACTCTTTCTCCATCCTTTACCTCCACCACTTTCATCTGCCAGGATCTGAATGCTCCCCAGCGACAAAACACCAAACTCTATAGAATCTAAGACCTAAAACACAGCATTTTTTTTATTAATAGCAATTTACTTTAGATCTGTAGATTTACTACACGAGTACTGCACACCTTGGTATCAGTGCAATAAGTATTATGCAGCCCCAAGGTAATGAGCAGAAAATCTTTGTGTAAAGTAAATTAAAAATAAATAAATAAATCCACGAACAACAAAATACTACTTTTTATGGATATATCTTTGCTTACAATGTTTTTTTTTTGTTTTGTTTTGTTTTTTTAACAATTAAAAAAAAAAATGAAAAGGAGGGATAAAAAGACAGAGGTTTTCAGCCTTCCAAGAAAGGGATCCCAAACAAACTAAGCATCAAATTACCCCAGAGCAATGCCATGACATGGGGGTTACAAAAATGCTAAAGGTTTCCGGTTCAAAAGACAACCTGAGCTGCTCTGACTTGTCCTAAATGACAAAATCACTTTCTTAACTTTTTGTCATCTGTTTTTAGTATCAGGTAACTTCTGCGGCCCCTGTTCAGAGCCATCAAAAGCGACAGTATAAAAATTTTCCTCTTGCATTACAGCAGGAGCCTCAGTCCTACTTAAATTACACAAAATATAAAATTTTCAGGCCTGGTGAGGCACACTCCAATCAAAAATTGATATTTTATAAAGGTCCCAATCCCATATTATGCAAAAATCACTTTATTAAGTCTTTTACTGAAATTTGTGGGTCTTTGGCTTTCCTCCCAGCCCACAAAATGTGACATTCAATGACAAAACCTGTACTTAGTAGTGCTTTTGAATGTAAAATCCTGACCTAAATCGAGCTGTTTGGATTTTGGGGATTTGCTGACGTCAGCAATTCCAGTTTTTGACCAATCAGGAGCAAGCCTGACCTGATTGGTCCCCCGGAGCAGACTTCACTGCTTTTCCAACTGTGGACAGTACAACAGAGGGCTAGCGAATAGACTGGTCCTGAATCCAGGCGCATTACCAACCATCCACCAACAAACCTCGAACCCTGGAAATGTGAGTATTTTAAATGCTGTGTGCTGTGGAGAAGATGTAAGAGCTTTTCCTCAGTGTCCCCCCTGTCTCTGTGTTAGCTTCAGGATGCTAACTTTAGCTGCAGTTATCCTGTTTTTTTTTCAGCCTGTAATGTAAACAAGCTGTTTTCTAAACATTGTGCACTCGGAGCTTGTGGCGCTGCTCTCAGTGACGCGGAAGAGCGGGGCGGTATCAGCGGTGGCTCATTTACATATGAAGGCCACGCCCACTAAATCAGAGCATTCTGAACAGAGGGGCTATGAGAGCCTGGAAACAATGCTGCTGTGCTTGATTTATTGGCTTTTTGGACCAAAATATGTTACTACCATTTCATGAAGACATCAATGATCCATATTAAACTGCAGAAAAGGAGCAGAATATGGGACCTTTAAACATGTCTGTGTTGCAGGGATTTTACGGGTCACATTAAGTAGTCATCTACTTTGTCACTTTAATAAATAAAGCACAAAATAAAACAGTAATCTCAGGACTCTTCACAAAGACTGTACTCTGTTACAGATCTCACAATGTTTTCATGCTAATTGAAATGCACCTCAGTAATCTGAAACAACCATCAAACCTCACTTCAGCACACATAACGCACTTGATTTATGACTTATTTCTGCCAGTGTTTTCATCACATGCAGCCCCCCTGTTCAACCACTAGATGTTGTCAGAGATTTTTAGTTTCAGTTTTGGGTTTTGTAGGTTTCAGCCTGAAACGTCAGCTCCTGTGCCAAAAAGCCAGGCCAACATCTCGAACACTGGTGTGGAACAATCTGTGCACACTTACAGACAGAACAGGGTTAGACTGTGACACTTGAGAGGTGAGAAAAGTATATCACAGATAAATATGACAGTAGTTTCTTCATCAGAGTTCTACCTGCAGATTTTCATCTTCTTGTCCTCACTTTTTACTCTTTGTGGACTTCTCTCCAGGACCTCTCACCTTTCTCTGTGCTGGATCAAGATCTGACTTGATCCCAGTACCATCAGTAAAGACTCCACTTGTCCTCATGGAGGGATTCCTTATTTAGTGCGCTGGTTTTAATGTTGATCGTCTGAAGTTTTTACCTTGTTATATGTGACTGTACTTTCTCTGCAGGACATTAATCCACTAAAATTTGATAATATGAAAAATAATACAAACTCCTGCAGTAGCCAAAGAGACCATCCTTTCCTTGTTTATTCCTTTGGCTCACTTGCTTATGTTATCAGGTGTGTGATAATGTCCCACTCTGTTTCATACTAGCTGATGGAGCTCAGACCTATAGATGTTTTCAGACAGTGGGTAAATATGCAGACAGATTTTAAGGTAAGTTTTAAGGTATTTGATTAAAAGAAGGGGTAAAAATCCTGGAGAAAAACATATCAAATCAGTTAAAAAGCTCTGAAAATAGAGTTATAGTTGTGTGTAAGGAAGAAAGTAAGAGAAAAATCAACCAGGTGGATCAGTTAGATAAATGCACGAGTCAGAGGACAAACTTCAAAGCACAATGAAATGACGAAGAGCTGAGTCCAAACTGCTTGAATACTGCTTCAAAGCATGAACTCTGTTAGGGTAATTATGTTAACTTTGACAGTTAAAAGCACAAATGAAGCAGACAGACAGAATCTCAACCACTCGCTGAAGCTATGTGAAAAGAAAGAAAGCCCACACCAACGAGAGTTTTAGTCCATTTTATTTCATGTTCAACAATCACATCACTAATTAACAAGTAATCACAATAAACACTTTTTTTTCCAAACCATAAAATAAAATTCAAATTAATGAAAAAAATAAAATAAAACCACAAAAAAACAATAAGAAGGTTCTGCAAACAACAGTAAGTCTACCAAACACATCCCATTGTTGTTTCTGAGCATGCTCTGCAGGTACAGTAGGTGTTCGTTAGCTAGTGTTACACTTGCATGTCTGGTACGAGTGCAGTGGCAGAAGATGAAGCTCTACGACGCTCCTTGGAGAGATTACTGAGGAGCTTTTATTAATAACACAAGCCAAACCTGACAGCTACGGTTAGTCTCCTTAACAGACGAGGGTGTGTTAGGGTCTCGCTGTGTGTGACTCTTCAGGGCAGGTCGCTGCGTTTTCAGAGCAGCACAGCAGACAATTTGTTCTGATATGCAGCACGAAGAAATTACAGGCCTATAAATCAGCTTCTACACTCAGTGTGAGCTTGAATGGAAAATCCTGTTTGCCTGCTGTGATTTCAGAGACATGTTGAGCTGCTTCAGCTTCAATCCCAGCCAGAGATCTTCCTCGGAGGTCACTGTGTGCTAAACGACAAGTTTCCCAACATGTCAGAACATTGTTCTCATCTCTTAAGACTGGGCTGGAGGGCATGATTTAATTGTGATTATGCATAACAGTGCACAACAAACTGAGTTAAATCTCTTTCATTGAACTGATGATGTCAGATTCTAAATCAAGCTGCTGCTGCTGCGTTGCTTTAAGTTTAGCCTAATTAATGAGATTTTAAAGACTTAAAGAAATCCTGTTGTGCACATCCCCAGAGAAACTCTGGACACACTTTGTGATCAAAAGTAAAATCCCTTCAACCATGAGAGCACAACCACCACGAGGCTACAGGAACACAACGATAAATACATATACAAAAGTGTTGCGTCTTTAGTACAATATATCTCAAAAGACATTCTTTCACTTCAGTGGCCCCTTTCCAATGAAAAAGGCAAACTTTTTCAACTTGTCATACTAAGAATCAGAGTAATAGTCATAATAGTCATGATAAAACACCTCTCCCCCAAGAGCCAGAAAAGGTACTTGGACATAAATGCTGTTCTGACAAATCTGAAACCCCCACCCCACGAATCCCCACCTGATTCTGATGCTGATGCTTTTTTCTTTCCTTTTCGCGGGGTTAACGATGACATCAACAATAAAATATCTATATACATCCGTGTGCAATCTCATAAGTACTTGTAAGTAAAAACTCTGGGGTAAAAGCAAAACTAAAACACAGTTTTGGACAGGCACAAGGACTAGTTTAGCTAGGCGACAGCCGTGGCACAAACAAAGCGTCTCAATGATGACAGCTGCTCTTCTTCAAACAACATCAATCCTCAGCTGGTAGAAAAATTCTCCATGTGAGAAACGTCTCACTTTAAACATATCAAAGTTATTGCCTGTTTTTGTCAACAAATCTTTCAGGAGAGGCTTCTATTTTGTTGTGTGACTAAAAATGTAAATCAAGAAAAAACATGGACTTAGTTTGAGAGAAACTGTGTTTCCTGTTGAACAATGATGGAGAGATTGACAGTAGTGTCATCGTGCAGAAGCTCATTCATAATTAAGTCATTTTGGTGTTAATTTAAATCATCTAATTGTACATCCTCACTCCTCACAGTGAACCCTCTTTGATTTAAAGCATTAAGGTGCAATTTAGTTCCTTCAAAGCATTTCTTTTTTATAAGGTGACGATCTGAACTCAGTAGCATATCTTAGTTTGATTTGTCTATATGAGGCTATGAATAAAGCGCTGGTCTCAAACTTTTTTTAATTAAATGGGAATAAGGAAAGCAAAGTTAAAAATCAAGTATCTATAAATCTTACATGATAACTATTGTGATAACTAAGATTTCAGTTGATGTTGAAGTTGATGTTTAGTTTTCTTCCCTTTGGTTGCTGTAAAATAAATGCCTTAGCCTCAAGCTATAGCTGCACTGATAAATACACGGGTCAAACGGCGTTTACTGTAAAAGCAGTTGATTGAAGTGATGAAACCTTTAAAAACCAACGTGCTATCTGTGGTTTCCCTCAGGCGGCTGATGAATGTTTTATCTCACAGCCATCCACAAAGTCTATCTCCAGCTGATCCCAGCAAGGATGACGTCGAACTGCAGATGGACTGAGTTAGCATTTAGCTGTTAGCTGTGAACGTACAGAAAACAGAGTTTGTGGAAAAATCCAGAAAAGCAAATGATTTTTGAAGCTGATATAATACTTCAGAGACTCTGAATGACCTGAACTTTCAGGAGTGACACCACCCCACTGTGTGTTTGAATCACTGTTTTCACATCATGAGTCTAAGATCACCGTTTGAGTAACAACACATTAACTGCTGACCCAAAGATACACACACGGTACCACCAACACTTTGAGTAATAATAATACAAACACATTGTTTTCACCTCAGGGCAGCGTACTGTAATAATAATGTGGCCATGCACTATAAAGGCAATCATTGAATACGTCGCTACAATAGAGGAGAGTAAAGCGCTTTGTGATCCACTGACGGCGCTCTAATGAGGAAGTTAGCAACACATGTACAGGATGTTTCAGAACACAGCTGAAGCTTAATCGACGGCCAACAACATCGTAGCATAACCCTCAAAGAAACACCTGAAACAGGACAACAGCCAGGACTATTTGTGCACATGACTACCAGGATGAACAGGGTTGTCTGAATCAATACCAAAAGGTCGTGCCTAGCGGTTTGTGTGCGTTGTGAACCGTGGTTTGTTTTCTCTGAGCGGTGTTAGGCGTGAGCCTGCGGCATCTGTGTTTGTTGTAGTTTTCATGTAAGAAGGATAGGAGGCACATCCAAGACACACAGCACCTTTGACTTCACACACACACACGTTAACACACTTAACTCAGCTCTGTAAGTTTTCTACTTAAACCCCTTTTGCATTTTAAAACATTCAGTTTCCAACACGTCTTTGCTTTTTATGCCATAAGTTTAAAACACAGCTCTGATGCTTCTTTTTTTTAAAAACGCGACTCCCTTTCCTCACTTCCTTCTTCCCTCTGGTTTAGTTTCCTTCTGTGCTGCGTGTCCCGGTTTAACAAAACCTGTGCGTGTTTCAGATTCTCTGAGTGTTAACGGAAAAAAAAAACAAAACAAAACAGCCACTGTATTGCTTTTACAGAAAGATAAGTACAATAAATAAAGAAAACCTGGATTTTAAAAAAAGAAACCTGAAAGGAAAGGAAGAAAACAGAAATAAGATCCAAACAGAACGACTAAAGCTCGTTATTTTGTCACTCAAACACATCATCACAAACACAGAGTAAAGAGTTTAAGAGCCTACTTGTTGTCTACGTTTTTCTGTTTGCCAGCTTGTTTATGATAATGAAGAGAGGAAGCGAAGAAGCAGATGAGATGGACAGTGAACTACTATGGTGTTACTGAAGCAGAGAGTATGTGGTTACCAGGAACAAACAGCCCATGGAGTCACGAGGAGGAACAGAAGCTATGAGCTAAGGTGAGTCCGAGAGGGTTTCCACAACGCTCAGTCCACAAATGAAGTGCTGTGATTTGGTGAGTGGAGGTGAGATGAAGCAGAGTCCACCACCAGGTTGTTGGTAAATGATTGCAGGTCTGTCAGCTTGGAGGAGATTATACAAAACCTTGATATCCCTGTTTTTCCCTCCACAAAGATCCCATCAAGGCCCAAGCTTAGTCTGTACAGTCACTTCAGCCGACATGAGGGGGTTAGCGAGGATGGTGCACAATGATGAGCTCATGACATGATACCAGAGGGCTGAACTACCGATGCTTCAAACATTTCAAAGACAGATTTAGGGTCAGAGGGGGAGTTTCAGAGCATGATCAGGTCAAGATCCCTTCAAGGAGCGGCTGATGTCCCCCTGAGCCTCCCCCTGAAGCAGCAGCGAGGAGGGGGCAGAGGGGGAGCCGGCACAGCCTGCAGACGCCAACGACTCCATGAGGGAGACACTGCGAGGAGTCGGCTGGTGGTGGTGGTGGTGGTTGTGGTGGTGGTTTTGGTGCAGAGAATAGGAAGAGCCGTGTGGGTGGGGACTGTCCTGGGGGGCTGTCCAGGTGACGATGTCAGCGCCGTGGTCCGTGCGAGAGCGAGCATTCTCGCGGAAGTTGAGCTTGAAAGACTCAATCTGCAGCACAAAGGTCGTAAAGAAAAAAAAGGGGCAGGGGGAGAGGGTCGGGGAGGGGAGAAAGAAAAAGAGAACAGGGAGAAGTCGGGGAGGGGTGTTGTTGTGGGGGGTTGAAATGAGGAGGCAGAGGGATAGCAGAATTAGATGCCTGAAAGATAAGAAGTCGGAAGATGACGATGTGATCAGGTGCTTTGGACTGCAGAAATATGAAGAAGACACACAGACGAACACTCAGTGCAGTCACAAAGACAAACAATGAAACGTTTGATCTTATTCAGGACAAAAGAGGAGACTCATGCACATCAGGTTCAGTTTCTTCAGCCTCCGTCTTTGACCACGTTCTGCACACATTCACTTACTTGTCTCTGGGATGCCTGACTCTAGAGCCTGGGGCTCCCGGAGGCCCTCACTATCACAGGGAGCCCCCTCCTTCAGCCCATTCTCATGGGCAGCAGCGCCCCCTGCCTGCCCTGGCTCGGAGCCGGGGGCCGGGGCCACGGAGCCACTCAGGGGAGTCTCATTCCCCTCTGCTGTCTCCTGGGCCCCCTCAGCCTAGAAACACATAGCAGGGTGTGTCAATTGGTGGGGATGGAAAAACCTGGCTCCACGTCTGCACTTTGCAGAAGTTAAAGAAAGATTTTTACCACAAATCATTTCAGAAAGCAGCTGAAATTTGCTGGTGAGGCCAATTTCTAGTACAAAACACTAAAAGATGTGGAGCCAGACTGAGGTGGAGGGGATGAAATTGCAAAAACAAAATAACTTGAGTACATAAAATTCAACATCTAATGAATGCCATGAAAGAAAAAAATACTGAAGCACATCATATCAACAAAAGCAGATGCAAAGTGTCCAAAAATGACATACTCTGTGTCAAAAGCTGTTTTTCAAAACCTTCATTAACATATTTCTGTGAAACTGCTCGAATGCAAGTGTTCTTCAAAATCACCCAATCACAAACTGAGAACAGCGCCACATGCTGGTCACTTTCCTTCACTTCATGTAATCATGAACACTCAGCGAGATCATGGAGTTATCTCTGAGTCTACACGGACAGAGAAACAGATTTGGAAAATGAATGAGGATTGACCTTTCACAGACATCGACTGGTTTGTGTAGGAGCTTATGGCTCTGACTGGGGAAACATTCGGACACACAGACCACCCAGAGCTGCTAACAGGTCCTGTTTGTAATGGAGAAGGTGTCCATAAAGTCTCCTTACAATCTAAAAAATATATTCAATAAAGGCAATTTATGAGACATCTAAATCAGATTTGTTCTGTGTGCTCAGTAGTAGGGCTGGGACACAATACTCTTCTCCCAAGTCGTTTTTTGCGGTGTCAGTTCAATTTTAATTGCATTTCTTTGATATTTCTGCTTTTTTAACTCCAAACCATGTAAAAAAAAAGTGAAATGATGACAATGATGTCTACAGACCATATCAGGAGCCTTATTTTACCTCAAAAAATATACATCACATGTGAGTCAGTTTTTAGGATTTATTCAATGGATCTGACATCATGTTACTTCAAGTGAAACATTTCGCCCTCTGCTGGTGAAAGCAGTAACTTTTCCAACCCAGCTTATAAACAAATACTAAATTGTAGGAGGATAAAAATAAATAAATAAATAAATAGATCGGAATTGGAATAGACCCACTGTCACATTTGTCATTTTGTGCTCAAGAAGTTTATGGAGATAGGGATAAAGTTGTATGAAGAGAGGAGTGGAGGACCAAGAATATTGATCGTGTAAGACAGTTTTCTCTATCAAATTAGTAAACAAAAAAAAATCAATATGTATTCCTCATCTTGTAACAATGTCCACATGTTTGTCTGTTTATTTGCTTTTTAATATATTTTTTAAATTGTAAAAAGACTTTATGGATACCGTGTATTTAGGGAAGTTTTGGATTGTGTTGACTTTTGCGCCCCCTATAACTCAACTGGTTCCTCTTTTTTCTTCTGACTTGTGTGTTGGGATCTTTCTTTGACAATATCTCTCCTTGTTTTCTCTTAAAAGTCAAACAGACTCGTCTTCAGCTTAAAACAGTGTAAATAAAGGCTGTTTCCGCAGCCTTCTGGTGATAACTTTGTTTGATATAAATTGCTTAACAGATTAATTAGACCACCACCCAGTGTAAGTTGTTAACCTCCACTGCCTTAAGTTAACAGTAAAATGCTAATAACAGATCATTATATGTCTCTGTGATGGTTAAACCATCAGGATGGGTCAGCTCTGTAATCAAAAGGACATCTTTAATACTAAAATACAGTTATTGTTGTTATCCATGAATTCTCAAATGCAATGTTTTGGAAAAAAGTAGGAAAAAAACAGCCAAACACATTTTTATTTTTAGATTGAAATAACCATTTTCCTTTTTTAAGTGGTTGTTTGATATTCATAATACATTTCTGACTTACAGGCTCTGGAAGTTTGAAACTCCTCAGTCCTTTTGAAAAGGGTTAAACAAAGGAAACTCACTGAGAGAGAAAGAGTCTGAATCGAAACTTTTCATGACGCTTGATGGTTGCTTGTTTGTATAACAGTTGGTCTGATAAATTTGTTGAGTACTGTAACTTTAGAAGAAACCTCCAGTCTTTGATTGTTTGTTTGCTCCTGAGGCTCATAAAGAGAGATTAATATTAATTTCAGTTTGTTACATGACCAAATTAACAACCCCTACAGGAGCTTTACGTGATGATTTACAGAGGGAAAAAAAGTGAGAGTATCTTGTCATAATTTGTGTCCTGCTTTTCAGGAAAGTCTGAAAAAGTCAATCAGAATGTAACAAATTGAACAAATGTATCTTCTTGTAGGTGGATCGAGTACTGGGATAAATATGAATGTACGTGCAGAAATATGGCACAAAAAATGATTTCATGGATTTTTTTTTGTTGTCTATCAAAGATGAAACAGAATCTGAGAGGTCTGCCCCTTTGTAGAAATATCTGATCATCTGTTCTTTTATTTAATGTACTCAAAGAGGAGAAATGTACGATTGTTGGAGTCTATTTTCAGCCACAGATTAATCCACATTTACTGCTCCAGTAAGTATTTAGGGTAGTTATTGTCAAAATTAGCTACGATGTGTGTGGTTGTAGTAATGAAGGAAGGAGTCATCCAGCATGACAATGTGGCTCAGGCTTTAAACCATTTCAGGCAACAGTGAAGCTTTACAGCTAACAGTAATATTTATCAGGCTCTGTAGATCCTGGATGTGAATATTTTCACTTCCCTTTGTATGAAAAAAGAAAATAGTGCTATAAATAGATAAAAGGACATCCATCAGCTGGGACGTTTGGCGGTGACACAGCACAGTATGTGGGGAATTCAGCCTACAGAGTCCCAGGATGAAAAAGAAACCATATGCATGGATTCCTGTCTTTCAGCATCAAAAACAGTGAGAAGCAAAGTGACTTTATTTTGGTTTGGGTGTGTCTGAAAGCTCTGCAGGTTTTCAAAAATAGACCTGAATCAAAAAAACATATCACAGACAAAGAACCTGACTTAGACAAGTTATTTTTATCACTGCTATTCATATCCGTCCTTAAGATTGTGCATCTTCTCCAGGCTGGAGGGTGAAGATGACAACTGTTCGTGCAAAGCAGAGAGTGAGGATGAGGATGTGAGTGAAGGATGGCATCATGCAGCGATCGTGAAACACAGATGGGCTGCAACAGGCTGAGGGGACAGGGGACATCATCTCTTCCTTCAGGGGGCCTGCAGGCCCGTCCCTCAAGACTTCCCAAACCAAAACCATGAGACTTAAATCCTGCATGAAATGTTTTATAAATCCTTAACCGTCCCTGATCTTTTGTTACCAATCTGTGGGACAGAGCGGAGCTGCTGCCGTCCCTCAGGGAAACATTCACACAGTTTCACTACAAAGCACTAAGTGTCAGGAGAGAAGGAGCAGACTTCAGGTGTTACAAAGAGTGTAAATGAAAATCAGTTACTGACTGACTGTGGGCTGAAGCCAAACAGCATCCTTTTTCCATTTTGAGCACAACAAGCTTAAAAAACCTTAAACTATTTTCAGCTCACACACAAACACCTCTGTGAAACATTTTCACTTATCAACAAGCAAACACTGACGAGATGAAGAGTCAGGAAAACCTCCCTAATGACCAAACTGACGAGTGTCCGAGGTTAAAGGCAGGCCGTCACAATCACACTCATTACTCTAATATCTGTGAAGGATGACGCTGAATTTCTGTCGTGGGCAACCAAAACGAGTTCAAAGGAACCTCACTTTGGTTTTAAGAGACTTTGTCTTACTTTAGGGATGAGTAATGATAACCGTTTCCTGTTAAGAATCAGTTAGAAATGGTTTGATCCCTCCACATCATTAACCTTTATGCTTAACGATTCACCAGGCGAATATGCCAGAGCGGCCAGACTTAACGCCGGCTTCATGTGACATGCAACATGTGAATCACTCTCATCCTTTGGCAGAAAAATTTCTAAGACAATGACGGGGAGATTGGAGTGGTCAATACCTCCCATTTCTAGGATCTGGTGACCAGTTTCATTACTTTACTTTTACTTTTAAACTCAGTAAAATGTTGACACAGAAAACCTGTAAAACCAACTTTTCGTGAAGAGAAAACTCACAGAAGTTGATCAAGGGCTTGTAATCAATAAAATCGTGTCAATACACATCCCTACTTTAGGACCAGAGATTCTTCAGACTTCTCTGGGTTGTAAAGATGTTAAGTTACGTCTCTGGACAATAATCATCCAGAATAAAACCATCATATAAATACACCAACAACAAGAGATGTGACTAATTTTAAGTAAATCTGCAACTGTGTTAAACCACTTTCATCCAAAAAGAAATAATGCCAGTTAGAATGATGGGGAGTTCTATGTTTACTCACAACAAGGACACAAATTGTGTCTGTTACTTCTTTTTTCTTCCAAGTGTTGAAGCACTTAAGGCTAGGAGTAGGATATGAGTCCAGCTCAGGTCTTTACTTGCAGGATTCATGACTCTACTGTAAGTTCAGTAGGATTCAGTAGGATGACAATAACTTTGAAAATCAGCTGATAGACAAGACACAACAACACTCCTGAGACTCTGAGGAGGACTGCGGGCACTTTGCAGTCAAAAAATATAAAGGTACGACAGCCATATGTACATTTGTAGACAACCAAAGTTTTAAATCATTTAGACAGCTAAAAGATGAGTTTGGATTAGAAAATAGAGATCTATACAGATACCTTCAACTAAGACACTTTTATGAGACAGAAATTCAGAAGGAAATCTCAGTAGAAGGGAATGGTGTGATCGAGGTGTTGACAGGTGCATATAAGCAAACTCCTCTAAAAATTGTCTCCAAACTATACAGAGGTTTATTAAAGCAACAGGGAAGAAAAACAGAGTATATAAAAGTAAAATGGGAAAAGGAATTCAACATTGTGTTGTCTGAGAGTGATTGGCATTCCATGTTCAAGACCCAACATACATCAACTAGCTCTAAAAGATGGAGGGAGTATGGATGGAAAATTTTAACAAGTTTCTTTATTACACCAAAAATTAAAAATAAACAGTTGGTTCAACAATACTGCTGGAGACAATGTGGGCGGTTGAATGCCAACCACTCTCATATATTTTGGTCATGTCTGAAAATAGGAATATTTTGGGATGGAGTTTTGAGAGTTATGGGCCAAATTTTTGGATATAGTATCCCTTATGATCCCCAGTTTTTATATCTTGGACTGATTCCAGATAATGTGATATGTAAAGAAGATAAATACCTGTTTAAGATCTTATCTCTTGCGGCTAAGAAAGCCATTACAAGAACCTGGCTGAGTCCAGAGCCACCTGGACTAAACCACTGGCTGGACGTTGTGGAGGAAATCCGATCAATGGCACAAATGACCTACAAGCTACGAATCAAAACAGAACTTTACACTGCAAAATGGTCAAAGTGGCATTCTTATGTAGGAGAGTAGTGTTTGCACTGGTCTAGTTACAAGAACTTGAACAGGACTCAGACTCATTTTACTGATAAAGACTGTCAGGGCCAATCCCAATTCTACCCCTTAGCCTTTGGTTTTGCACGTGCTTATGTAGTGTAGGGGTGTCTGAGTTCTCTGTAAGATCAAGGGGAGGGCCTACACAGCCCTTCAAACCAAGAAAAACTGGGACCTCACTTAAAACCAATGGGTATGACAAATTTCTGATGATATTGATTGACTATTTCAACAGCTATCCAATCATTTGCTACTCCACTATAATATCAGACATGTTTTAAATTGTAAGATGTATTTTGAAAGCACTCGTTATAACAATCTAGCCAATGCAACTATAGCGACAGACTTCACTACAATGAACTGCATTTAATGAATGATCAGACAGATAAGCTGCATTCAGGAGCCGCATCAGCTACATAAGCTATGATAAGAAAATGTTATGGTGTTCAGATGCTACTTAAATACATATTTTAGCTTTTCACAGCTTAGCTGTCTCGTTACTAATGTAATGCAGAACATAGAAGTGAAGTCAGTTTGCTGTGAACCTGTCACCCTAATCTGACATTGATTTATCACAAGTTTGTAAAAATGGGTTTTGTTTGGAAGTGAATAAACAGTATCTCTGCCTAAAATAGGGTTGATGATGTAGCGGGGATGGAGTGGTGTCTTGTTTCTAAGCGATATTTTTTTTACCCTTTCCCCTTGGACCTCAAAACGGAGGGCTAAGGGGAAAGGGTAGACGGAGGGGTAGGACGGAGGGGAAGAGGTAAGAGTGATGATTGGGATCGGCCCTTACTCTTATCACTTTGGTTATTACTTTTTTTTAGCACAAGTTCTTACTATTTCATTCAGTTTGGAGAAAAGGCTGAAATGTGTGTTCACTTTCATCAATGCTCATGTTTCATCTTGTTTCAACAACAGTTCCTGTTAGGATGCTCAAAGAGATGTCACAGATCATGCATTTTGCATTTTCAAAGATTTTACAACAGATGCAAAAAAAGAGCATTGAAACATACAGTGCTTAACCAATACAGAATCATTAAAAGTGGTTTGGTAATCATCAATAAACTGTTCATTTAGGGAAGAGGAGAGAAACACTTATCCTGGGTGGGGTCTAATAGATTTGTTAAGGACTGTATGTAAAAGGCAACATCGAGAAGAGAATGGGGACTTCAGACATCAGCAGATGTCTGTTGATGATACATCCAGAGCAGTAAGCAAGATGCTGACGTAAGCCCACCTGGACTTTTGATAACATCGCTGCTGCAGCTAAAATTACCATTGGCAGGTCGAGTGACTCAACCACTGAGACCATGTCAAATCTCTAGACCTCTCAACCACAATCTGATGTTAATGAATGAGATGTGTTTCCTGCTCATCCAAACTCAGTCAGTCCAGGCTCATACCGTCAATAATTTGAGGTGAGATAGAAGTTGTTTTTTTAAATCCTGAGGTAATTTAAGCTCAACTTCAGCACATATTGAATGATCTCTTTTATCCAAAGCCTCATTCAGACGTTCAGTTTATAAAGAGAAGAACAGAGTGGAAACACCAGAAGCTGTTTTCAGGTGTGACTGACTCACCTTGATGTTTCCTCCTCCAGGTGAGTGGCTCACGTTGTCCATGGAGCCCACTTTGGACTGAGCCTTTTCCCTGAAGCTCATTTTGTGAGACTCGATCTTCACGTCACCGCCGCCTGCAGCACACATCAAGAATCAGTCTGACGATCATTGATGCAGCATGATACACTCCCATAATCATAAAACCACAGTTTTAACGACAGGTTTACTTTTAGAAACTCCAGCTGTGTTATACTGTGTATGGGACATGCTGCAGCTTTTGATCACTAAGCATTAGCGGCCAGCAGAAATGAAACGTCCCAGCTCACCAGGCTTGTGCTTGATGTTGTCCTTGGAGCCGCACTTTGACGTCACCTTGCTCAGATCCACCTTCTTGTTGAGAATCTGCACCTGTCAAACATCACACAGGCCTTTTCATCAGAGGCTGTTAAAACTGCACAGGGACAGCTTTTTCTTCTGAGGAGACTCTTCTTCTTCAGCCGCTTTCAGCCTGAGTTACAACTGGATCTAGCACCATGCAGATAAGCAGTGCTCTCCTCAAGACAACCCAAACTGTTTCACTGATGAGAGATAAGGGAATATGACAACAAACAAGACGAAGACTGAGACAAACTGCTCCCAAAGCAGTGCAGCGTTAAAGATGTTTGAGATCTAAAGCAAGCGGCCGGCGATCTGACTTTAACCTCTGTGATGACGATGTTCTCGTAGAGGAAGAGCCAATGAGAGGCAAGGGACTTGACTTGACTTGATTATTTGTTTAGTAAGTTAGTGACAGGGGAGGACGACACAGGGTTTAAAGAAGCAGGAAGGACTGTGAAGCAGGTTCTAGGGAAGGGCTGACAGGCTTGCTAAGATGCTGTCTATAAATCCCTTTGAGAGTTTCGAGCAGCACCTATGTCCTTTTACAGTCTGGCACTGATAATCTCTTAGTGTGGGTCCCCTTTATTTGATACATCTCCATTTTAGCAGCAAAAAAGAGATGAAACAAAACATTTCATCAGCATCAGTCGTTCCTTTTTGCCTTTTTTTGAAGTGGACTTTGTTGGACTACTCAGCTGATGCGTTCGAGCTCTAACTCTGCCCAGGCAGTACTTACTTTCCCTCCACCAGGAACATGCTTCATATTATCCTTGGAGCCCAAGCGTGAGGTGACGTGGCTGAAGTCCACCTTTTTGGAGACTATCTGAACCTATACGGACACAGCATGGCAGCAAGAGGGAGAAGAGATGAGAGGAGAGTGGGGAAGGGGAGGGGAGGGGAGTGAAACAAGAGGAGAAGAGGAAGGCATAAGAGAAGAGGAGGTGAGGAAATAAGTAAAGGAGAAGCTACCACCACAGGTTAGATAGTTAGAAAGGGAAGGGAAGAAGGACAGAGCGAGGTTCTCCTGGACACGGCTGCAAACATCAAACTGACTTAAGTTTGCTATTGTAAATGCAGCCTGTAATTTCACCTGAATACTGACAGTTACAGACATCATGACTGACTGAAAAGGTTTAAGGACTGCTCTGAAGGCTCTAAATCTGAGGCATTAAAGCACAAACATGCAGAACAGAGTACAAACATTTCTGAGTCCATCTGACACAAACATAGATGTTATTAACGCTGACTGAAGAGTGACCCTGTGGATTACAGACAGGTTAGAGCACCAGCACACACCTGACACATAAAAATCATCACACACAACCTTTGGAGGCAAAGTCAGACATGAGAGTAGATCACGGATCGCTGATGAAGGCTTGTGCATGTAAAGGTGAGAAATTTTCATTTAGTTTAGTTTAGACAACTTTATTTATCCCAATGGGCAATTCTGATTTTGCAGTCCACCTAGGCTTCACATAAAGTGAGTCTGTACCACATCACTACTGAGATAGAGTGCAAACATCAAAGAGGCTATATTCAGTTACTGAACAACAAAAAGTTAGTTTGAGATAATGTGTTTGTGTTGATTTTAGCGCACTCTAAGGCCAATGTGATGTCTCACGTTTCCCTTTTGCACTATCTATGACAGTATTTTTCAAACTGGGGTCCGTAAACCATAGCATATATCATTTAAAAAAGCATATCAACAAACTGGGATCTCTTGCACCAATAAAATCAGCTGTTTTTTCTGAATCTCACGGTCAATTTAGTTTTGTGCCATGAGATCAGTTCTCCGATAGTGACATGTTAATCACTTCATAATATGTAACAACAGAAAAAAAACCTCTAAACAAAAAACACCTTGGTGCACGAGCACAGACTTTTTAAAGGGCAGGGGTTAAAAGAAGACAAAACAGGAACATATAGCGTACGTTTTTGCCTCTCATTTGGGCAGTTTATCATAATTTAACCAAACAAGTGGGCAGTTTCGTGTGTTTTGCCAACTAGGAGGGCACTTTTGCACAAGTATTGGCTCCTGAGAGGTCACTTAAGTTTTTTTCAACAATTGGACCAAGAGGGGGGGTGACTGCCCCACCACTGCTTCGGAGGTAACATTTTCTCAAAGTTTACTAACTTACTTGGAATATATGAATGTAGCCTAATTCTATCATTGCAAAATACTACATACTACATTGTAACAAAGTATTAATATTAAGCTAATCATTGTTAGGATAACGAGGGGTCCCTGGAAAAATGTCTAACCTGAAAAGGGTCCACGGTCTAAAAAAGTTTGAGAACCCCTGATCTATGAACATCACTCCTTTGAAAACAGTGAGCACTCCAGCATTTATTGAAGGACACACAACCTCTACATTTCCTATATGAATTAATTTAAATGTTTACATCTTGTTTTTTTTCCTGGACTATTTTATTTCTTCATAATTTTTTTGAACTATTTAAATTCTTTTTTTTTTTTTTAGTTATAAATCATGGGGCTAAATGCTTTTTTCCATTTCTTTTTTCTTTCTTTCTTTTTTTTTTTTAATAAAAGAGGTCAAATGAGAAGTGAAGCTGCATTGAGATATTTCTTTGCTGATTTTTTCAGTACATGGGTACATTTCAAATTTTCTTGTTTAATGTCATTTTAAAAATAAATCCAGGTCTGAGATGAATATTTTAGACATCAAGAATTTTTGAAACTAACTGCTTAAAACAACAACAACTGTAGCCACTTTCTGCATCAGACTATTAATCACCTTTGATAACACAGTTGATAGAAATAAACAGTCTACATGTGGATGTTTTGTTTTCCATGCTCACATCCTCAATCTTACGTTCAGTGTTTATCATTAACAGATAAAAGCTTCACAAAAGCTTTTCACCAATTGAATGCTCTGAAGAGAATCTGTACAGACTTGAGGTAATATTATCCTTAAAAAATAAAGGTAAAAGCACAACTAGTAAAGCATTTTGTGTTTTGCCAGGTCTTCTCTGCCAAAGCCAAACTGCTTTGTGGAGACATGAAAATTTTCAATTTCAGTTTCAATTTCTACACAGACTTCATACGTTCTCAACGAGCTATAGGTAATTTGAAGGGGCTACTGTTGATTGCCTGATAAATGGGAGCAATGGCTGTTTTGCCAAAACTCTAGTTCTAACTAGGATGGGACCAGACCAGTGAGTTTCTAAAACTCAGGTCACTGCCAGCAATCTGAAATGAATCCAAGTCAACAACAATGAAAAACCTCTGTCTGTACTTCTGTCTGTGTAGGAGCGAGATAAGGAACTGTATTCCAGTGTTTGAAAATGTGATGAGACAGTATCTATGACTGAGCCTCCAACCAAACTCTTTGCTCAATTCAGTAAAAACAAACCAAACTGTGAGAGATGTTGAAAGAGAAAACAGGAAAATATGCATGAACAAAAACAGAGGTGGAGGTGGAGGGTGGGATGGAGAGGAGACTCACTTTAGCCTGGCTCGTTTCTTTGGAGACGAGGCCCCTGCTCTGAGAGGCTGATGACATCTGGGAAGACAAGCCCAACCCAGATCAACATAAAAAAAAAAACTAAACTAACACAGGATGAGGAGACGTTGCAAGACATGCAGAGTGTAAGGCAAAAAGGTGAAGGAGGAGAAGTTAAAGAAAGAAAGAGGAGTTGTTATTCATGCATAAAGATCGTGCATTTCATTGGGTGACTTGGCGCTACTTGGTGCCTCGGTTTTGACGCCAATGCACGGGTGGAAGAATAATCGCCACACTAGAAGCAAGGCTCCTGCCCAACCAGGGATTGGAACTAGCAACCTTTTCTTTTGTGTTGCAACAGCGCTAACACCTGTACCTCTCTGCAGCTCATAACATAAGGCTCATAACAGATTTGCTTTCGGGTTGTTGCTGGGGTTTTTTCCACAGCATTGCAAGTTTGTATATTGACAAATAAAATATTAGACTCTAAAGAAGCCAAATCACTCAGTATCTTAAAAAAAATATATAAAAACTGGTATATTAAACAAATAAAGGGAAAAAAATCATCTAAACCATGCAAAGGAAAAAGGGTAAGAAAAAAAAAGTTTTTATTTTTCCATCTCTTTTGATATTTCTTTATGTTTGGTGGAAATTCGCTTCTATTTTTGTGGATCATTTTGCTGGTTGTTTTTCTCTAAGACAGAATTAATGGAATGTTAAAAAGCATGATGGCTGTCAGAATTTTCTTTCTTTTTTTTAGATCATGTGTTAATTTCACATTTTGTGGGAGAAGGGGCAGATATAATTAGACTTTTTCTTCTTTCTGCTCCTTTCATTCGTTAGAGATTTTTATTTTTCATATAATATAATATATTTTTATGACAACATAAATGAAACAAAGACCAACTAAACTAAATCAAACCAAACTAAACTAAACTAAACTAAACTAAACTAAACTAAACTAAACTAAACTAAACTAAATGTGAAAGGTGCCCATCCCTAATACGGCCCATGGCTCTGACATCCTGCTCTTTTAGCCAGCCCAGCTCCAGTGTCCAACATCACTACATTACTTATTACATTACTTGTGTCATCCACAGATACTGAGAAATAGTATACACATTAGTATAGTATAGTATTCAATAAAAATAAGTGATTTTGGTGCTGATGTTCTAATTTTAATGGATTATCAACATGCATATATATAACAGTGAGACCATTTTAAAAAGAGTCCTCACAGGGAAAAGGAGACACACTAAGGACCTGGCTGGTCTTCAGATGTTTAACAAAGCTCCCAGCCAAAGCACTGTAAGGAGGAGGTGGCAGACCACACAGTTAATCTGTTGATTGGTATCTGATGAGACAAGCTGTAAATGAATCTCCAGATTAGTCCGAGTTAACCTGTGAACAATAATCTGATTACCAGCACAACTCTCACCAAACTGTCTGTTTTAAAAACACTTCTCAGCTGGTCCGGCCTCTGGAATAAACTGTTTATAGTGGATAAATAGAAATTAGACCCAAGTTGAACATAAGCCAAAACTACCCTTGCAGAAACCTCTCTTCAGAAACAGAACCACTGTCTGTGGCTGCCATTTCTTCAAGTTTAGAATGAGTGAAAATGTAGAAAAAGAACATGCAGGAAATTAATAAAAAGACAGTTTAATGATGGTGAATGTGACGTTCAAAACAAGGTAAAACAGGGAAGTGAAATAGGAAAAGAAAAGACTCTTAGAGAGCATGAACTAAACTGATGTGAGTATGTTAGACACTTTGTGCAACCTTGAACAACTACTTTCTATGTTAAAGCTTAAAACTGATGACAGAAACCTAACAAAGTGAGAAACAGCCACACTCCAGGACCTGGAAAGTCATGCTGTGAAAAGGGAAACACCTGTCAAAGGTCTAAGAGCCAGAGTCAGACCTACCTTCCCTCCTCCAGGCTGGTGCTTCATGTTGTCTGTAGATCCGATCTTAGAGCGGATGTTACGGACGTCAGGAGCCGTGCCCGGGCGGGTTGTGGCCCTGGAAGTCGTGGTGGTGGTTGTGGTGGAGGAGGTGACCCTAGTGGCCCGGGGCACTGGGGGCTTCTTCTCTGCTGGACCAGAGGTGGAGGATGTTGTGGCCGGTTTTGCTGCCGTGGTTCGAGTGCGAGAGGCAGCGGTGTTGGAGACAGAGCTGCGGGCGGTGGTGGTGGTGGTTTTCGGTTTTGCAGAGTCAGCTGGAGGGTGAGATGATCAGACTTTCACAAACAATGTTTCAACAAAAACCAAATAAAACTAGTTTCCATGTAAAGAGGAAGTAAAGAGGAAGTAAAGAGGACCATTATTGCTCTCATGCTTGGTGAGATCCAGCTCAAAGCTGACCCAAACCCCTCTGAAGTGAAGTCATGCATGTGCTGTGTCATATTCTTAATAAGAAACACGTAAATGTTCACGGACCATTTCCTTTTGAATACCACTGACATATTTATCTCACTCTGATTTGGGTGAGTTCATTCTAGCGTGTTAAGCTCTAACAAACTGCAGCATGCTCTATTTAAAGCTATAAATTCAGACTTTTTGCTCTGCTTTGTCAGCTTTTTCTCTGCTCAGGCATGCTGCACCACATGTCCTGCTGTCAGTCCTCTCTCCCAGTCTTTGCTCTATCTCCAGCTCCTGTTAAGACGTGTTTAATTGAGGAAATCCTGCCGCCTGCCTCCATGTCTCTAAAGAGTAATTTGACTTGCGGTATGAACTCTGAGCAGATCAGACCACCAGAGGCTGTATCAGCAGGAGCAGCAAACTCCTGTCGACAGCAAGAGGTCTGTAATCCACAGAGTGCTGAAGTGAAAGGTTTTTAACTCCCCAGAGCCTTTCAGCAATAAAGCCTCGGCGCTCGGCGAGCCTGCCTGCATTGTCATGGTTGGACTGTGTGTGTAGCTGTGCCACACTCCTGCTGACAGCTCTCCTGTTGTCATAATGTAAACTAATCTGTTGACAGGAGGAGTAAAGCTGAAGCTGTGTAGGAAGAGAGAGCAGGGAGGGGATTATAAAGGAGAGAAGAAGAAAGAAGAGGGAGAAACATGCAGAAAGGAGAGGCACAGAGGGAGGGGGAGCACCGCTGTGCCATTCAGACCAGAACCAGAAATAAAGGCTCCAGTTGGTCTGAAGTGTCGACTCTGAGATATTATTATGGGCTAAACACCAGCGAGTACAGAGACACAGAGATCTCTGTGCTGACTGGAGGAAGGTTTCTTCTCTCTTTAAAACCTGAATATTATCAACTCGAGGCCACAACAGAATCAAACCCACTTTACTGAGCAAGCTGAAACTCATTATTCACTGAAATTTAAAGTTTTACACATTCAAAGGAAAATATTTCATGATTGGAAAATATTAAAATGCATAAATCCAAGATGAGAATAATTAAGTGGATAAATAGTTATTTCTTTTTATTATTTTGGTTGGTGGAAAATGTATTTCAGAGGTTAATTTTTCATTATCTCTCATCACATTATCCCTTTTTATTGCTCAGTCTAAAATAATCAAAGTCAGAAACTCAGAAGATAAAAATAATGAAAACATCTATGATACTACCAAAACAGTTCCACCCTTATGTAACTTCATATTATCTAAAGTAACAAGCTAACTTTTTCATTTTTTTCTTCAATTTTTCTCAACATTATTTTTGTCTTTCAGATTAAAGATTATAATCAGTTAATGTAAGATGCTAACTGACTACTACATATTTTCCCATGTGGAGTTCCTCAAGGCTCCAATCTTGGGCCTGTTCTCTTTTCTCTCTATTTGCTCCAATTAGGAGCTTCTATTAAAAAACAAAGCGTTTTTGTTGTAAATTCCTCAATGAAGTGGATATGGCAGCATCTGGTAGCTGGTTGAGAGTGGTACACCTGTAGAGGACTGTTATTGACTGACAGGTGTGCCGAGGACACAGGTGTGCCTGCAGCCAGCATTAAAGGCCAAGTCCCTCATGCACAGAGAGACCTTCACACACACTTCCAGGCCGTGCGTCCATGAACATGTAAGACTGTGTTTTCTTTAGTATCTTAGGTTGAAGATTATGATTTGTTATGTTATGTAAGCTTGTGTTAACCTATTACTTTCATTGTTGTTTGACACACAGAAACCATGGTCTGGATGTAAATAAACACTGCAACTTACCTCTATTGTCACCAGCTCTTTAAATTGGGTCTCTTGGGTGGTCAGCTTTAACTAGAACCCTGACAGTTTTTAATAGTTTTGTTTCACTTCTATGCAGACGACTCCCAAATGTACCTCCCTTTGAAATGAAATGTCCCTCACTCTCTTGACCCACTGTTTAAGTGTCTGAATGAAATCAAAGCTTGGATGACTTTAAATGTTTTAAATCTTGGTGACAGTAAAATTAAAGTTACTCTTTTGGCCTGTCCTACCAATCTCCACCAATCTGGGAGTAAAAATTGACACTGATTCTAAAATGGACAAACAGATTAACTTTGCTGCAAAGTTGAGCTTCTTCCAGACAAAATAATGGTCTAAGGTGAAGCCTTATCTTACATTTAAAGACTTGAGCTGGTTTTAAACATGCTTTTATTACAACTCGGGTGTTAATAGCAAGGCCTCCCTGTCTCATCCAAAGGCTAGTCTAAAATGCTGCTGCTTGCCCCCTAGCAGGAGCTTGTAGGCAGGAACACATAACTCTTACCCTGACCAAGCGGCAACCTCCGGTCTAAGAACATGAGACAGTACTGAAGTGCTAATATCTGCTGTTTCTGGAGTGTCTGCTTGAGGCTGGCTCTGGAAGTATTGGAAGTCACATACACACCAAGCCAAAAAAAGCTGTTTTTACCGCAGAAATAAAACTATGGTTAAAAAAAAGGCCCCTGTCTGAATCGCAAGTTTCTCTATCAGCACGCAAGCTCGCCCAATCAGAGGCACAGCTCAGGGTCACGTGACCGACAGGCACCCTGTAGCTGTACGCGAAGCCACCATCACTTCCAATATGGCTGGAAGCAGATTTTTTCTAAAGATCCATTTTAGAAACAGACAGGTGACATCATAGAGACTACATCCATTAATTATACAGTCTATGAGCCTGACCTTTCTTCACTGGTTTCCTGACAATTTTAGGATAAATTTGAATATGTTATTGTTGGTTTACAAAGCACTGAATGGCTCTGTCCTACCTGTCTGACCTTTTACAGCTATATGTCACATCAAGGTCACTGAGGTCTGCAGATCAGTTGCTTCTGGTTGCTTTGTATCAGAGTTTGTTTATTTCTATTACTTATTTTTTGTCTTTCTTTGTATGGCTGATGTTATTTTTGTTTCTTTTTCTCTTCCTGTGTCACTGCTGTGAAGCACTATGGTCAAATCTGTTATTTTTAAATGTGCCCTGTCAAAGTTCAATTGGATAACAAGGGGTTGATTACTTTATCTTATTATATTTATGAGGGGAATGTTAGGTTTAGTGAAAACCACAAACAGGCATCAAATTAGCCTCAAATTCCATCTGTCAGAATGAGTAGATTGAATAAAGCATGGCTTAATATGTGCTATCAAACCAAATCATCAGTGATTACAGGGTTTCCAAATGTTAACTCTGTCATCTGACAAGTTTTATTGTATTTCATGTCTTATTTATCTTGCTTGTAGTTTTTATTTGACTCCTAAAGTCTGTGTAGGAATGAGAAACAAGCAGAGGTTAAACTTTGGACCATCTCCAGTCTCTTCATGCTCATCAAAGTGTGAGAGGAGCAGTCATACCTGCAGAAGTCTTCAGAGTGCTGGGCTTCTTCTCCTCTCCTGGTTTGCTGTCAGTCTTAGAGGCTGAAACAGACACAGTGTGAAGAAAAGTAGCTTTATTAAAACTGAATATTTGTTCACACTGATGATGCTACATCATGTGTGTGTGTGTGTGTGTGTGTGTGTGTGAGCATGTCAGCCATACCCAGAGGCTTCCTGGCTGTGGTGGTCAGAGTGGAGGTGCGAGCAGCAGCTGTCGTGCGTGCTGTTGTGGTAGTTCTGTTGGCTGCTGTGGTAGCGGTTCCATTTTTGGTGGCGGCGGTGGAGCCTGGAGTAGCAGTGCTGGCCTTTGGCACAAGGGGGCGCTTCTCTGCTGTGGTCTGAGGAGAAGAATCAAAACAAAAACACAGGAAGTGTCAGGTGATGGAGGGAGAAAGGACAGAGTGATGAATGAGAGAAAACAGCAGCAGCAGCAGGAACTCTGGGAGCTAAAGTGGGTCATGATGGAGCTTCTGTGTGTTTTTGTACTTTTGTTAATTGAGGCCGATTTCAGCTGCTTCACTGAAAAATTAAGGTCATTTTTCCCCCATATGTGCGTAACATTTAGTTCAAGGCGCTGTTTGATGTTTGCACGTTTCATTCAGCAGCACACTTCCCCTACATAACCCCTCACATGATGCTACGCTCCACATATGACTGAGCCATCATGCAACAAGCTGACCTCATTGAACTGAGTCAGCCTGCACCCCTGGGCGCAAAGAGGAGGAGAAAAAGGCTGTTAATTTGTGAGCTGTGGTGTCACGCTGGTTGCAGTTAAGGAGGTCACCGAGCGAGGGGGATAGAAAGCTGAGGGGTCTTTTTGAGGAAAATAAGAGCTTCTTTAAACAAACATGCTTGATTTTAACATTTGTCCTGGTAGCCACAACACCAGCAGCTCTCCCCTCATCAGTCAAAGAAAAATCCACTAACACTACTCTGTGCTGGCTCGTATTCATACATTTTCACCACTAGAGGAGAGAGGTGGACTGGACACATGTCGAGGTGGAGAGGTGACTTCATGTAACAAACCTTAACTGTGGGATCTTAAAACAAATAAAGGCCCCCAGCTTGTCTAGGAACATCCTACAACCAAAGTCCAACAGATACATTCATACTCAGGCATGATTTGGATGTTGAGATTATCTTGTCTGATAATCTCTAATAAATTGGTTGCTTTGCCTTCTTTTTCACACCTTGCTCTATTGAGGGATTATTTGTTTATCATCAACAGTGGATGTATGCACACTTTGAATGCAGAAGCACTGCAGAGTATAATGGTTTGTCGAATGACATGAGGGTGTTATCCACCATAAAACACATTTTTTAACCTAATATCAGCACTTTGATAGATGGTAAATGGCTCCCAGCTTTGCGACATAAAAGGCTGAGAAGCTTTGAGTGGACAAATATTCCGTGGACAGATGTTTTTAGTGGACAAATCCATCGTGTACCACAGTGAACAGTTTAAAAACACACAACTGTCACACTATACTCATGACTGCAATATCCCTGTGGACACTTACCAGGCTGTAAAATATCAGGACTTAAACATGTGTCAGTAAATCAGAAACCCTCCCAAACAAAAAGAGCACACGGACTGCTGAGTATGAGATCTGGTTCATAATAAAAAAAACTCCGAAAACTACGTCCAGAGAACTGCACCAAATCAGAATATTTATGGTTGTGTATTTCAGGATTACTATCAGGCTGGTTAATACTTGAATAATATACTGTAATTCTGCTTTAGGGGGGGTGCAGGGGTGCAAAACTCCCTGTTAAACAGATATTTGCAAACCCTGAATAAGAGCTGATGAGCATTATGCTGGGATGGTGATTTTATCTGTTTGGAGCTGTGAAGGATGAAACATGCACAGCTCTCCTGAGAGTTGTTTTAATGATGCTGCCGGTGAGCATCCAGGACAACAAAGTGTTGATGAATCCCCTGGTGGAGCCGCTTGTTTTCCTCACCCTCACAGCTGAAACTCACCTTGGGTTTGACATCACGAGCGGTGGAGGTGGTGGAGGATGCAGGGCGGCTGGTGGAGCTGGCAGAGGTGGAGGGCCGCTTTGGACCAGCAGCAGCAGCAGATGATGTGGAGAGCGGCCTGGTTGTGGTAGTTTTTTTGTCTGAGATGGAGGAGGTGGTGGTGGTGGAGGTTGCGGGGCGTTTAGTAAGGCCTGTAGCTGAACCAGCAGCAGCCGAGCTGGTTGGCCGTGTTTTGGCTGCGGGGCTGGGTTTTGTGGGCCCGGCAGCTGACTGCGGGGCAGGAGCGTAAACATAAAGGAGCAATGGAGGGCAACATAAGGAGGAGCAAAGGAGAAAAACAACAGAAAAATGAACCATAGGAGCAGGGATGTAAAGCAGCAGGAGCAGCATTTAAATCAAAAATCAAACAAAATGCATCAAAACAATAACCACTGTCAAACCTGATTGAAACTGGTCTATAAAATAAACAAAATATAAATCACTGAAAAGGTTTTTTTTTTCTGTATGAAAGCAGCAGAAGCTTCAGCAGCATGCAGTATCGTCAGCTTCCTTCATTCAAACTTGTTTTTTGCTATCTTGATCAGATTTTTTGGAGGTATCAGATATGCCGATATTTAATAACTCATTTAGCCAAGATAGAGAGAGAAAGAGATATTTTTTCTGTGCACATAATTGCAGAGATCGTTAACTGTCTTCTGCACTGGAAGTAGCATACTGCATTTTGGTGCAAACTCTTATCACATTTGTTATGTAATATTCATTTCTTGCGCAAAATAGGAAAAATATACACTTAATATACACTTGATACTAGGGATGCACCGTTACAGATCCTGGTATCGGGTATCGGTGCCTTTCAAAGCTGGATCGGTATCAGTGGGAAAGGGGCCGATACATAGTGCCGATCCAGGCAAACAGCTCCATGCCTTTTAACACTGGCGCTCTTGGTCACTTGATTTAAAATGTTACCTTTGATGCACTTTTTTTGCTGCATTATCAATCTACAGGGTATAAAAGTTTATATTTGAATAGAATTTCTGTGCATTCTGAAGCTTTGTTTTTACCAAAATATGATTAACATTTGAATATTCTATAGTTTAAAAAAATATTTACTTCACTTTTTTCATCTACTCATTTTTTGCCTTTTACCCAAAACATTACCAGTCTTATCCCACAGTAGGGCATGCAGGTTGGTATTTACTTCAGCAAATAACTTCAGTATCGGTATGGACTGATACCCAAAGCCCAGGTATTGGTATCAGTATCGGAACCAGAAAAGTTAGATCAGTGCATCTCTACATACCATGCCATTACATATTGCACTCTGATTGTTGCAACCCTATTTAATAAATGGCTTGAAATTGAGAATGTTTTGTTTGTTTTATGTTTTACTATGTTGGCTACTGTATTGGTATGGATCAGGTATCGGCACAATTAAATTTTAATAGATCGGATCAGAGTGTAAAAAAGTGCATCATCACATCTCCACTTGTAACTATATATTTATTAATCATGATTGCTTTCAAACAAAAAAATTCCAAAAGATAAATCCTACTTGAAAGCTGGATGATACTATTCCTGAGAAAATCACAACAATACCCACAACCAGGGAAAATTTGGCCAATTTCATCATTGAAAGTCAGTGATTTTAACCTCTGTTCACAGGGAACATATAAGAAGTGCAACAGTGCAGTAATAAAATCTAGATTAAATAAAATGGTTTACTTTGGTAAATGGTAAATGTGCTTAAAGTGGTCAGCAACATGTATCATGGACTGCTGCTTAAATTCAAGTGTAACTTAAAACAGGAGCCAAAGTTGGGACTACTTAATCTGAACTGTGCAAACAAAAATCACAAAAACTCCTGAAAATATCTGAACCTTCAGCCCATTATTTTAGAGATTTATTATATTGGCGGAATTTGAAGTATTGGCCAAATATTTTATTTTCAAGCCAATATCGGCCAGTACCAATAACGTGCATCTCTAATCTGAGGCTGTTTGTCTCCAGATTATTGATCAAATACTGTCAAAAGGAAAAAAACTTCAGGTTTGATATGAGGAAACAGAAAAAGTGTTTCTCATATTTCGAGGTTAAATTACTCCATAAATGATTTTAGAGATTTCAGTTTGTATGTGGTCCATATTCTACTCTTCCGGTAACTACAGGCCAAATCAGACTTCCTTCATTTCTGAACCTGCCTTCTTCAGTCGATGAGTGTCTGATAATCCTTACCTTGGTCTTCTTCTCTGCCAGGTCTTTGCTCGGCGTGGCGCTGCTTCCGTTAGCCGCAGGTTTCGCTTTTTTGGCCTTCTCTCCTACGTCTGCTTTAGCACCTTTCTTCTCATCCTTCTTCTTCTCCTCCACCTTTTTCTCAGCTTGCTTCACATCCTTTTCACTCTTCTTCTTCTCTGTTGGTTTGTCTTCTTTCTCAACTTTCATGGTTTTGTCTGTGGCCTCTTCTTCTTTTTTATCTTCTTTCACCTCTGCTGTCTTCATCTGGGTGTCAGCCTTCTCCTCTACCTTGTCAGAGCCGGTATCCAGCTTGGCGGGTGTTAGCTGTTGCTCTGGGACCTTTTCTGTTTTGTCCATGTGCTGCTCTTTGACGTCCTTCACTTCGCTTTTCTCAACCTTTTCTTCCACTTTGGACTTTTCGCTTTTGTCCTGTTTTTCCACATTCTCAACTTTGTTCTCGGTCACCTTCACTTGTCTGAATATATCAGCTGATTCCTCCTGCTTGTTCGCCTTGTCCTCTTTGTTCTTTTCTGCCTCTTTCTCTTTCTCTTTTAGTTTTTCAGCCTCTCTTTCTTTTTCTTTCAGTTTTTCAGCCTCTCTTTCTTTCTCTTTCAACATCTCTGCTTCTCTTTCTTTCTCTCTCAGTTTCTCTGCTTCTCTTTCTTTCTCTCTCTGCTTTTCAGCTTCTCTTTCTTTCTCTCTTTGTTTTTCAGCTTCTTTTTCCTTCTCTCTTTGTTTTTCGGCTTCTCTTTCCTTCTCTCTTTGTTTTTCGGCTTCTCTTTCCTTCTCTCTTTGTTTTTCAGCCTCTCTTTCTTGCTCTCTCAGTTTTTCAGCCTCTCTTTCTTGCTCTCTCAGTTTTTCAGCCTCTTTTTCCTTCTCTTTCAACATCTCCGCCTCTTTTTCTTTCTCCTTCATCCTTTCGGCCTCTTTCTCCTTCTCTTTTTCTTTCTCCTTCTCCATCTCGATCTGTTTATCTTTCTCCGTCTCCTTCTCCGTCTTGCCTGGAGTCTCACTGCCCACAAACTCCACCTTCACGCCCTTCTGATCAGCCTTCTCCATGGGTTCGAAGCACTCTGTTTTCTTGTTGTCTTCCTGCTTCTCCTCCGTCTTCTCTGCCTTCTCCATCGTGCCGGATTTCACTGCAATGAAAGACATTTATGCGATTAGAAATACTTCCAGCTTATAAATAGTACAACTGATCTCAGTGAATCCAGCAGCACGAGCAGTCGAATGCAACAAGAGGGACCATTATTTACTCTGTGACACAACATACTTCACAATATGTCCAGCACTCATCCACTCTTCATGCTTCCTTACCACCGTTCCTCACTTCAAATATGTGAGCCAGAACATTATCTCTCACTTAATGGACAAAAACTTAAATGAAGACGCATCTTTCTCACAAAAATCAGTAGAAATCAGAGAAAAAGAAAGAAAAGACTGAAAGTATCTTGGTTTAGTCTCTAAAGCTATAGACTGCACATACGTGCTGTGAGTGTTTGTGCTCAAATGATGATGCTGGAGGGAACAGTTGTCTGCACAGAAATTCAGAAATAAGAGTAACACAAACATCACAGAGAACCGTTCAGAAATGAAAGAGTTATTATTTAAAAAGTAGTGCTGCTTTATTTCTCTTCATGTTTGCACTGTGTAAATGTTTTATGTGTGTTGAGAACAGGGAAACATGACAAACTACTCAGCCGAGATGCAGGTACAGCTTAGCAGTAAAGTTTAGCCCTTGAGTGAGCAGGACCAAACATACTCCCAGTCCAGATCATATCAGGGTTAAAGTGGCCAGGGTTGGACTTTACCTGTGGTAAAGTCTCACCTGCCAGCCAGTGTTTCTCCAACAGGTGCGAACACTTTTAGTAGGTTGTTGGTTTTAGGCACGGCAAAAGTAAAAATATTGTGCTTTTATTTTGAAGGGGATTTTTTTCATGCATATGTCAATTTACAACCCTGATTATATTGTGATGGTAATGCCCAGCAATGATAACGATCTGAAAAAAAATTCTGTTGCTTTAGATTTTTATGCTGATTTAAACTAAAATTGTCACACTGAATAAAAAATTGCAGTCAGTTTTTTTTTGTAGCACGTCAAGTTTTTTTCTCCACAGCTCACCCTCCAGATCAGCTAAATTCCTCTGATTATCTGACGTAAGACTTGCCAGCTGATCATGATTGACTCATCTACAGCTACGTGCAGTCACAACTGAGACAGTGTGTTGAGAGGTGTGCGGCTCCCAATAGGTCAGTGCTATCAATGTCTGCAAACAGAAAGCTAGCATTGAAGGAATTAAGAGGATTTGTGTTGGCTTTGTCTTAACCTTGAAACCATGGGCATACAGCTGTAAGTTCTTTTTTTGTTTTATGCTTTTTTTTTTTTTAAGTTTTTAAAGCTTGTAACTTTTCCATCTGGCTTACAAAGCATTGACAAGAACAGCTCCTGCCTATCTGGGGTCCCTCATCCAGGTCTACACTCCTTCTGGGCCACTACGCTCTGCTTGTGAAAGACGCCTAGTGCTACCAGCCCAGCATGGCTCTAAATCTCTGGCCAGAGTCTTCTCCTCTGTTGTTCCCAAATGGTGAATGAATTATCTAACTCTTTATGATCCACAGAGTCCTTTTCTACTTTAAGGACACGGTCACACTGGCCAACCGTGCCGTGCCTGAGCACGCTTCAGCCCTAAAGCACGTTTGGAATGGCCAGATTTGCTTCTGTGCTTTGGCACGCTTTTGAGAGGTGGGCTTCGGCATGGTTTACTTCATGCACGAGCACAAGCACGAGGACAGCGCGTGTGATCCTTGACGTATGATCAGCGCGAGCGCATCCCTCGACAATCAAACAAAGCGGGGGTGTTAGAGAGCTGTGTCGGGCGAAAACGACTTAATATAAGTCTAAAAGTCTCTAAAGTTGTAGCAGTGCTCTTTGTGTCTCATTGTGCTGACTCTGATGAGATTGCGCTTCATGTAAACAGACAGATTCCAAGATGATGTAGGCGGGCCATGCCTGTGTGTGATACCTGCTAAAGTCTGGTTCATATAGGAGTAGTGTAACCGCTGGCCGTACTCTCCGGCTGGGGAACAGCGCTGTGGGGGGGCAATCGTGCCCAAGCACAGCACGGTTTGGATGGCCAGTGTGACCACGTCCTAAGAGATGTCTGAAGACTCATCTGTTCAGGGAGCACTTAAGCACTTAATCTGAGCCTTCTCCTCTTTGTCCTCAGGGTCAGAATGAGTCAGAAAGTCTAAGACCCGTCTCTTAGTGAATTTTCAGCACTACTACTGAATGTTGTTGAAGATTGAAGTATACTGTTGCAGCAATTAATTGAGGTTAGTTGGCTAGATTATTCTACCCGCCCCCCAACATAAAAACAAAAACAAACAACAAAACCTGTACTTAAAGGCAGCACCTGCAGCTGAATAACTTGCAGCACTGTTGTCGCACTAACTAGGTTTTCCTTCTGTCTAAATTCTTGCTTGTGTTGTACATCGCTTTGGACAAAAGCGTCTGCTAAATGAAACTGTAGAACCGTAAACATAGGGTTATATTTCCTTTGTTCCAGATCATGTCTGCTCCTGTAGCTCCTCTAGTAGCCGTATCCTTCGTAAAAATATAATAGTGTTAAATAAACATTTCAGTCATGGCTGTTTCATATTTCACTGTATGTCAATATTTGAAGATTTTTATAAAACAAGCACATATCTGTTAAGTAAAATATTTTTCGTATTTTTTTTTTTAGAAAATTGGGATCCTATAGTTCAAAAACTTGACGTGATAAGGAAAAACCAAGATCAGTTTTGGATTGCGCAACTAAAAATTAGTTAAAAACAGCTGTTAGACCTAACTCAACAAAAAATGTGTTCCCCAGTGTAACTGACACCAGAGGACTAATAAAGATAGTTTTCATGAGCCAAATGAGAATCACTGAACAAAACTATGACAACAACTTCAGGTAGGACTCTTTAAAATCGAGGACAAAGAGGATAAAAAGCTGGGTGTGTTTTGAGCAGTGAGGTTTTGGCACATGAAAGAATGAAGCAGTAAAAACGGTATGCTCTGTACTATCTCATGTTCAAGCTGCTCCATCTGCTTATTAAATAAATTTAAGACGTTGAAAATGCTCCTTAAGTTGGGTCCCAGCTAGGACTTATTTACAGAGAAGTGAGTCAGTTCTCCATGACATGACGGCTGCTGGATGATGATGACTGGAGAATTTCTCTGAGGCATCTTTGAAGACGTGCTTCAGGAGCCTTCAGGAGCTTCTCTCTGTGGTCCGTGTTTCTGATCTTTACAGCAGTTGGGATGATCACCACTGCACAGACTCAGGTTTTGGTTCATCTCTGGAGATCCATGTTTTCAAAGACCTCTTTCCTTGCTCAGCTTAGCCGGCGGTGTATCTCATCATCAATGATCGCTTTTGAGGAAAAGATACTTCAGAGAAACGCAGCACGGAGCAAGATTTCCAGTTTTGTGCCGTCTGCCAGATCAAGCTGTGTGTATGCTTTGGCAAAGACATCTCCAACCATGCTGTGAAACACTGTTTTTTCTGCTGTAGTTGAAATATAGTGATGGTTTTAGCTTGTGTCTGAGTGTACATGCTGCTGACTTCCCTATAACACATGGATCCATTTGTCTAAAAGCTTTGCGATGAAAACGTCCTTGTTTAGACTCACTGGGGGAGGCTGGTTTTATTTCTACAGATGCCTTTTAAGTCTTTGCTTCTACACGGTTCAGTGAAGCAATATGTGCAGATTGATATCTGGGCCTGAAAGCTGGTCTGATTATTTTAGTTGTTCCATGGCCGAATACAGACAAAAAGATTGATCATGTCTCAAAGTGAAAGGAGGCAGCCGCCAGAAGTGATAAGAAGGAGACAGACAGAAAAGATCATTCTCTTGCCAGACATGATGTCAGTCAAACACACAAACTTGAAGTGATAAAGGCTGGAGGAAATAGCGTGAGAAAGAGAAGGTATTACACTCCCATCTTCCTCAGCACAGCCTGTATCCCCACGACAGCTCCTTCTCTTGTTGTGCTCCACTTCTCCTACCTCTCCTGTGTATCCTGCTATCAATGATGCATATGGCTGTTTCCATTTTCAGCATCCGTCTTCTTATAGAACAACATACTGTCAGGAAATAACACACACAGGCTAATATGAATGAGGTACAAGCTACGCCATCAGACCCTCCTGTAAGGGCAGATATTACTCATAAAACACCAGGTCCCTCCTGGCTGCAGAGGCTACTGTACCGCTGAGATAAAGAAACACCAAAGAAAGAAAAGTGGAAATATGAGAATAAGCTACGGCGTCTGTTTGAATTGATGGTTTCTTAATCTGAAATCAATGCAAAGAGTATTTAATCTCTTTGGTATCAACAACACTTCAGCTAAAAGGTTTCTGGATATGAGCTTTCAGCTGATTTCCCTCTTGTGGGTTTTTTGGATCGATGCTGGCATCAAACAGAGCTGTGTGATTAGATTTCACATCACACTGTCAGACGAGAGCGGTAATGTTGGCTTAAGCTTTTTCTTGTTCAAATATTTGGCAATGAATGCTCCATGTAAAAACAAACACGAGAAACATAAACTACTTTCCTATTTCCAGGCTTTTACAACACTGTTCAGTACTTGATTCTGATTGGTCATTTGATGGCAGCTTTTCAAAACTAAAGCCTGCTTTGTCTTAAAAGAAGACTGACAGATAAAAAATTATGGATTAAAAGAGACACATCTACAAAACTAAATATGACATTTAAAATGTACTACATACAAAGGTCTGACCAATGGAAGAGATTATGTCACAGACTAAGAGTGACACAGCAGTAACTCCACACAGGTTTGGTGATGATTCACGTCTTTTTCATTGTGTTTCAATTTACCATCCGTTTAACTGGGGTCCAAAAACCCAGATTAGTCCTTATCTGTTTTTTGTTTTTGTTTTTGTTTGTTTTTGTTTTTGAGTTTTCAACTTAAACAGTACAAAATACACAATATATACAAAATACAAAGCCACACATCTCTACCCAAACCCTCTTATCAACCCAATCTACCCCCCAATAACACCCTCATTCCCACCCCAATGCGATGTCTTTTACAACAGTGATAACATAAAGTACTACATATACACATAGATTTATCCACATACAGTTAGAAAACACAACTAATCATGGTAATTGCAGCTGCCCCTGTCAAGTCATATGACAACAACAACCACAACAAAAATAATAAAAACAACAACAATAATAATAATAATAATAATAATAATAATAATAATAATAATAATAATAATAATAAAAAGCTATGTGTCATTCCAGTTTGTTTTCCCAGTAACAATAGTGAAACAGGCTATGAATGGAAACCACAACTTACTGAGCTCAGCCTTTTTACCCCTCAAAGTGCATTAAATCTTGTCCGTTTTTATCTGTTTTAAGTGTTTTTTTAAGCTTGAAGCCATTATTACTGGATAGGTAAGTGGACAGAGTAAGAAACTTTGAAAAGACAGTGTGGCAAAGGGCAATAAAAGCCAGGTCACCTTCCTCCTTCGTAGGCTCTAGATGAGGCTCACACCATTAAACTGTGCTGAACTAATGTCATCAAACTTTCCAATGTTAATTATTATCTTAACTTTAACAAAGTGATAACATCTGAGACAGCTCATTAGAGGAAGAGGTCACTGATTCTGGCCCAGCTCGGTCTGTTTTCAACTGTAGAAATAAACTCAGAACAAAAACTAAGGCAGCCTGTGTTCAGTAGATTATTTCCATGTTTTAAATATGCTTCTCAATAAAAAATCTTATACTATTGGAAAGTCTGTTTATAGAAGAGAATCAGCTGTTTGGCATTGGCAGAGAAGATTTAGTTAATTTTTTATGGGAGCAACTCAAAGACTTAGCTCTGCTGCATATTCCACAAATACATGTTCCTTGCAAACGTGTAAGTGGCCCCATTTAAAATGAAATAAAAACTTAAAACAAGTACAAGATTTATTACCATAAAGTATTGTTGTTGTTCTAAACTGATAAAACCATGTTAAATCAACTTTTGGCGACAATTAGTCAAATTTGTTGTTGTAAAAGCTACAAAAGGAGTGTCAGTTTTGGCCGTATTATTATTTTGTCTGCCCAATGAGGAGTCTGATGAGATGAGTTACACAAAGCTGTGGAAACAGCTGTTTTGTTTTGTGTTTCTACCACAAATATTCACAAAGAGTGATTGGTTTCTTTGTCCCAGGAAAGCAGGATGACAGATTTTTAATCAGAAACAGGAACAAAACTAGAGCAGGAAAAAAATCATTGAAGGAATAAGAGGAACAGCTCTAGGTAGAAAGCAGCTGAAATGACTTAGTTAAATGTTTTGCCCAATATGAGCTTTAAATTGAAGCAGTAAAACTAATAGCACTGTGCAAATGAATTTTAAGTTATAATTTATTCACATATAACTAATGACTTGATCAATCATTGGTTGGTTACTGTAAACTCAGCAATCAATCCATGTGCTCATGTGTATTATAGCTTCTACTGGGGCAGCTGTATGTGCTAACATGGTAAAATCTTGTCAGCTCATGGTTAGAGGTTAATTTAATTCTTTTGAACATTAAGAATATTTATATGATAGTGCAGTTTTATTCAGATGGAGAAAAAAATATGAGAATAAACAGAAAAGGTTTCTGCTGCTGAACGCTGAGTTTGTGACGGAGTATTTTTAGACCAGGGTCGCTGATGTGAATAAAACCAAATACTACGAGTCTGATCCTGCTGCTGCTGCTGCCCTACTAAACCAAAACATCACGCGATGTAAACAAGCTAAAAGAAGATCTGTCTCATCTGTTGACTCACTGAATGAAACATCATGTGACCTCAGGTGATGCTGTCCTAACACGGAGGTCGTTGACCCCGCTGTGTCCCAGTTAGAGAGCAGGAGCCTCTGATGTCTGCGTTTTTAGAAAGAATACTAAAAAGAAAAAAAAAAGATCCCCGGAGAAATTAGATAACCAAGCCTGACCAACACACTCTGCTGTAGTGTCTTTAAAACATTCAGAGCTTCAATTTTATCCACAACAGAAGAGGCTGGCTCAGGTTAAATCACTTTTATGTTGTAGCCAGCATCTCAATGCTTTATGTTTTTGTTTGCTCTTTATGGAGGACTCACTTTTCATGTTTGACTGTTTCATTACTTGAAAAAACTCCTCACAATGGCTTTTATAAATCTAGAGAGGAGTTGAGTCATTCACTCACTGACTTTTACAGAGTTACCACAGGAGTCACCTCAACCCACCAGACGAATAAATATTTCATTGGCTTCACTTTCCCGACCCTGAGGCTACGTCTTCAGATTCTCACTCTTACTCACTGCTGTGGTCTTAAACTTCATGGTATGACACCTAGTGTGCTCAAATGTCTAATTTAAACCAGGGGAAAAATGTCTGAGGACAAAAACAGCTCAAATTGCTAAAGGAAGAACAAAGAAGGAGGGGGTGGTGTTTGATCCTGACGCTTCAGTGTCAGAGTGGGAAGCATTGATTAGCAGATTAAGAGCTGAGTGGGTGGACTAAAGGAGGAGACGAAGAAGAAAGACCGACACTGAGGGAGCACAAAGATGAAAACGTGAACTCTTAAGGGATGTTTACACATCTTTTTTCAGCCTTTCAGCTTTAGCTTTGTATATTCTAGAAAATAGTACAATTCTAATAAGTAATTGGAAAGCAGAGCGCAAACACACAAGCATGAAAAAGATAGGAGGAGGAAAGTCATAGGAGTGATTAAAAAAAAGGGAATTGGAGTGTGAGACTCTGAGCTGAATGACACATCAGCGTTAGCCTACATGACATACAGCAACCCAGACCTGGGACCATGACGGCCGTCAGACTGAACACAAACAGGTGACTGCATACAGGAAAATAAACAAAGGTGACCTAAATAAAGTGAGACATCAACATGACAAGACAAAGGACGGGGAACAAGACAAGGAGGGAGTAAAAACCTGAACAGCTCCTGCTTTCATTCACTGTAAACAATGAGAGACTCAGGAGATCAACATGATCCTTTAATTAGGGCAGAAACCTGATCTGTGCTGCCGCTGTGGGAAGCAGAGGAGTGAAAATGGCTTATTTCAGCAACAAGAGTTGACACCTAACCCACCTACTCTCTCCTCTGTGACCCTTTGTTCACACTGCGTTTCTGTCTAATCATCACTTTTAAACATCATGTTCACCCTGTCATACAACAACACAGTGAGGCATCACTGTTTGTCTTCATGAAACATCTCTGCTGCTGGTTTCAGACAGGACCACATCAGGAACAAATGACCCTTTGACCCACTGATTCTTCTACAAACAAGAGGCAGATAGCTTTAAAACCCCAGAGGAAAAAGGACCAAAGGAACAAAGATGAGCTTCAGATATGACTGAACAAAGCAATGATTCACCTCCCAGCAGAGGAGCATCAATTATTGATGGCTCTGTGATTGGAATCATCAATCACAGTCTCCCATGAGGTCGAGGACCGGTGAATGAAGGCATTACTGAACATGAGGGCACAGTGGAGGTCAGACATGATGTCAGTAACAGCCCTTAAAGTGTAGACATGCCAGAATAGAAGCAACACTTCCATCAGCCATCAGATAGTGTCAGAGATCCTCAGCTGTCTCTGTTCAGAGTCCCAATTTAGTTTATTCTGATAAAAAAACAAGCTACTCATGTTCCCTCTTTTTAATATCATACTGTATATAACATCTCACAAACTTCTTGGTATCATTTTTGTGTCAGTTACATATGCTAACATTGTTTCTTTCAGATCAAAGGCTATAAAAACAGACATGGACATGACATCTCCCTAAAAGTGATGTCAAAATGTTAAAGCTCCTCTAAAGTGGGCAACAGCATGGTTTATAAAGCTCGCCTTCAATGGCCTCCATCACATTTTCCTTATGGTATTATCACTTCATTTAATTTTGAACCTCCAGTCTAAAACGTCTAAGTGGAAGTGCTAAAACCTGCAGTACATCAAAAGCCCACTAGAGGCAGGCTGCAGAAAAAAAACAGAAGCTACATACACACCAAGCCATCACAGCTGATTTTTACAACAAAAATACACATGTTAACAGCCTGGTTGAAGAGCAATTTGGGTCCAAACTTCATTTTGAAGTGACTTAATTTATGTGTTATGCCCATATATGGGCATGGCCAACTTGACTGACATGTGGTCGCCCTGTAGCTGCCAGCAAAGAGGCTAAAGACCCACCCCTTTTCTATTCTCCTGACTTGAACAAAGTTACTCTGGGTTTAGCATTTATAGTATGGCCTCCACTGACAAAAGCCCTCAAAACTCCCCATGAAAGGCAGATGGGTGATGTCACAGAGACTATATTGATATATTATCCAGTCTGTGTTGTAACTTAGTCGTTTTTTTTTTTTTTTTGCAGTAAAAATGGGTTTAACTTTATGGTTCACAGCCCTGTGGAGGAATGTAGACACTGCACCCCTGTGGATAGTTACGGTTACGGTTACGCTAAGGAAAACATAAACACGAGTCATTAACCTTTCCAAGCCCATGTATGTACAACAAGAGAAAATGTAGATGTGTTGTCAGTCTTTGTACAGATCAATCATTTGGACCACATGCATAAAAAAATTCAATGTTATTCAAGTAAACATAAAGATTTGATGATTTATCGGTGTACCTGTTAATTGTGATGTATGTAGAATGAAGCTATGTTTACAATGAGCCTCAAGTAGAAAAACTTTGCTGGGTATCAAGACAGAGAGAAGTCATTTAGATTTCCATCTGAATGTAGAAAACCTCTATGGATTTAGGGTCTGCAAAGTTAGGACTCTGATTAAGTTGGTGTAACTACTGAGGACTAAAGATAATCAGCCAAAACTCTTTCCTAAAAAATCATCAGGAGAAGTAGAAACTCTTAAATCATAACCAGTGTTTATGTTGATGTTTGCTGATCTGTAAAGCTCAAGACTGTGAGTTTTGAATAGGTAATTATGTGAGCTGATGCTGTCGAAAGATTTGCTTTATTATTTTCATCATTTTTTTGTGAATGAACAGAGTAGAAGGATAACTATGGCTGAACGGTGATTCAAGCTGTTTCATTTAACAGAAATATCAGTTACTGTCTGATACAAAAACTAACCAGGAACTCAAATCCTTCCTCCATCCTTTTCATCTTATCCAAACATCTTACCATCCATCCAGTAACCGAGGCTGATATTTGGCCTTAGGTTGAATCCTTTCAGCTGATATCAGCTGTCACAAAAGCATCACAGTCTGAGGTGAGTGTCAGTACGATCTGGACCTGCTGCGTGCAGAGCTGCTGGGGCGCTGCGGTGCCCCAGGGTCTCTAACTCTTGTATAATAAATGGCTGGGGACAGCAGAGAACAATGAGCATCTGGGTGCAGTGAGCCAATTCATCTGGAGGTTTCATTAGCATAATGATAACACTAACAGCTCATTTAGAGCGGTTAAACCCAGACCCTCCTGAAGAGCAGCGCCTCAACACGGAGTTTGTTTTCTTCTTCCTGTCCGATTAACATGCTAAACTATGCTGATTACGCTTTAACATGGAGAAAGCTCTTTAAGCTATTGCACATTTTATGTATGTAGGTTATAAATGCATGTCTGACATTTCATACAAGAATGAATAATCATAGAAATATTGTAACCTACAGGTCACGTTTTACCCACGATGAGTTAAAAAAGGCATTAGTCTCCTTGAAGCTGCTCGGTAAAAACATTTGACAAAGTTCCTCATGTCTTCCAAATGTAGTCTGAAGCTTATTATAAGCAGATGTTTACGTAAACTCTCCATCATCTGTAAAATATTCAAGACTGATTTCAGAGGCCTTCATTTCAATCCTCAAGTGGATTATGTAAATCAGCTCGTACAAACTGTCTCATTAAAAGCCCGTCACTCTTCGCTCCACAACACTTCAGGCTTGTCAGCATCGACAACAGCATTGTGTGTGAAGTGAGGGATACACTCCATCGCTGGCCTTTAACAAGACATCAAACACGCTGGACGCTCTTAAGTGGCTGTGAAGTGGTAACAGAGAGAGTGGAGATTGGACTTGGTGTTATCTAAAGTGTGTGAGGCTCTGTTCGGCTGTTTAAGAAGACAAGTTAGCGACTCAGAAGCTAAGCTAGGACGCTTTGATACTGGCTGCTAACACTTGTTCATCCAAAGACTGGTTGTTTGTGAAGACAAATGTTTCCTGATGGCTTCGTGACCATAACACAACTATGAAAAATGCATTAATGGATCAGAAAACCGACCATACTTTTATTTTTTCTCCTAACGTTGTTCCTCCCTGGTAAAAATCCACCATACAAAAGCTCTTACTGCCGTCATCAGTTTCAGCACAGTGTCAATTTTGGTTAATATACATTTTACCTTAAATTTCAATCATAAAACATTGTCTCTTTAAAATCTACTCTTATGGAAGTTCAGAGGTTGGTATAAAAGTTGTACCAAGTGTTTTAACCTGCAGCATTTCATTCTCTGAACACTTTCTCTTTAATATCTTCGTGTAATAACTGATCCTGGACTCCTGTCCTACAGTGTAAAGCTGCTGTGCTATTCTTGCTGGTCTACAAAGTAAGTAAAGGTCATCACACAGATAAAAGTGGAGTTACAGAAGAATGATCCTTTCTACAAGTCAAGAAAAAACACTCTTTAGTGGACACTATGGCTCTATTTTTGTTTTAAGAGAGATTTTTTTTGACAGGATAGCAGAGGACAGTGGATAGAGCAGGAAACAGGGTGAGAGCAGGGTGTGACATGCAGGGAAGAGACCACAGGCTGGATTCAAACCCGATCTGAACCCTCATGGAGTGTGACCTAGACCACTAGGCCATCTGTGCTCTGCTATGCTTCTATTTTTAATCTCTGACTTCAAGAAGAAGTGATATGGACACCATGACTGTGTTTCATGTGAGTTGGAAACCCTCAAAATTGAGATGCTGCATCTCAAGAGGCTATCCTACATAGATTGAAATTTAATTGCACATTTACGACAGCCCTGCAGTGACAAACGTTGGACTAATAGCCTTACTTAATGTGACTATTAGGTCATCAAACGCCTGTTATGGGAATGCATTGCCTGTATTTTGACAGATTAGACACGCAGCAGGAAAATATCATGGGTTTTGAATGTCTGTTGATCAACCACAAATATTTTCATCTCGCCTTAGCCATGTAAATGAAAACCAAACCAAAACCCCATAATGTTTGAGTTTCTACCATCAGTGAAGTAGCATCTCAATCAGTGTTTCTCAATCCTGGTCCTGGAGGACCCCTGCCCTGCATGTTTTAGATGTTACCCCACTCCAGCACACCTGATTCAAACGAATGGCTCGTTATCAGGCTCCAGCAGAGCTTGATGACGAGCTGATCATTTGAATCAGGTGTGTTGGAGTTGGGAACATAAAAAACATGCAGGGCAGGGGGTCCCCAGGACCAGGATTGGGAAACACTGTTCTAGTTTATTGTCTCATCTTCACCAATGGGAAATGTGTTGTTGATGAATATTTTATTCATCATAATGAACACTGGTACAATAGACCCCTGCATCTTTATGTCAGTGGCCCATTGATCAGACCATGCTGACCTTGTTTTATTGTGCTTTTATTGAATCAGTTTTGACTTTCTGTCTTGTTTCGTGGTTTGGAAATGTGTCATTGAAAAACAAAAATTGTTGAAACCAAATTGTGAAATGGTCTTGTGAACTGATTGGAGAGTCTCAGCTTTACCCAGAATCCCTGTACGCCAAACAGCTACAGAGGATTGGTAACTCTATTGTCAGAGACCACTCTCACCCTCTCAATGGAGAGTTTCAGCAGCTTCCATCAGGGCAGAGGTTCATGGTTCCTGCTTATAAAACCAGACAATATAAAAACAGCTTTGTATCAGCAGTCATCCGTGCTATTAACAAATGAGAGAAATTGCACTTTTACCTCACTAATTTATTTATTCCTTGTACTGTTTCTCTCATATTGTTCTTATGAGTGGCACATATTTATCTTTCAGCCTGGTTTGACATATTCTAGGCCTTCTCTTACCCATCGATGTTTTAACTTATCTTGCTTTTTATCTCAGGGCTGTCCTCCTTGTTCTTTTAGCCTAAGCACTGTCGTCACTTTGTCTCGTGTTGTTTTATGTGTCTATAATACGAGAGTACTCACTCACTGTAGACTGAATTTACCCAAGGGTACAATGAATATTCTGAATCTGAATCTGAATCTGAATCTGAATCTGGTTAAACACTGTGTAACTTAGATTTTGAAAACTGCAGTAGAAATTAAGATTAGGAGGTGGCCTAGAGGTCTAGGTCAGTGTTTCAATCCAGCCTGCGTGTCATTCCCCAATCTCACCATGTTTCCTGCTCTATCCACTTTCCTATCCTCTCTAACTAAATGAATAAATAATCATAGTAATAACTCAAAGAGCTAAAGATTAAGGTTGTATATTTTCACTCTTGTATGGCCTACGGCTCTGTGCTCTGAGTCTGTTGCTTTGACTCCTCTGGTCCCTCAGCTGGCTCTTGTCTGGCCTGTTTTTGATGGCCAGCCAACTTTCTAGAGAAGATCTGACTTGAAATGGATCCTTTTTTCACCCATTCATCCATCTTTCCATCTCCTCTAGGTTCAATCAAATCCTCTTCTTCCTATTCTGCGGTCATACGTTCATCTCCATCTCCTCTGCTCCATGCCTTTTTCTGGATTCCCAATTTTTAAACCAATCTCAATCCTCTTTCTTCTTTTTTTTCCACTGTTTTAAATCTGCTTATCCTAATTCTCCACAGAACCTCCAGGGAGATGGAGCTCAGACCAAGCTATAGCTTAGTGCACATGTGCAGCTCATACAACAAAGCTGCGACATTCATCCAATGGGTTCAAGAGACACAGTCGTGTAATTTTGAGCATTTATGAAGCGGTGATCTATTTTCTTCATACAACAGGAGCTTCAGAGATCTTTCTCTGACCTTTAAATGGAAGCACAGTACTGCATAATTATAACACAGCTTGTGGCTCTCAGTGACTCTGCCATGCTCTTGTTTCGTCTTCAGAGGAAGAAAAATTGAGATTACTGCCCCTTTAATACTCTGGTAGCCAGGCTGGCAGCTGCTTCCACCCTGGGCTTTGTGGAGGAGAAAACAAGTGCTGTGTGGAAGCAAAGAGGAAAGAAAGGGATTGAAAAAAACAAACTGGAAAGAGAGGAAGTGTAAGACTGAAAGCAAGTAGTAGAAAGATGGTCATTAAAAGAGGGAGGAACAGGACTGGACCAAACTTCCCAGTCAGTGACCCCATTTCGACTCAGAGTTGGTCATCATTTGACGTGACCGTGACTCTCGTTCAGCCATCTTGGCTCTGTCTGTCTACCAAAGAGTCTAATGAGCATTCAGAGCAACAGGAGACAGGAGAAAGAGCTGGAAAGAGGCGGCATCACAGACAGACAGACAGACAGACAGACAGACAGACAGACAGGAAAAAAGTGAAGCATGGAGCACGAGGCTGAACAAAGACAGAGCCTCCATCAGCACTAATGAGCTCTGTTATCCTGACCCTGCATCTATATGTCAGAGCAAGAGTCAGCTACTGTACGACCTGCAGGCTTATTGTGCTGCACCACACATTTGCATACACACACTGACACACACAGATTGCCTGAACAATGCACTTGTTGTTCCTGTATCAACACGCTTTAAATAAACCAACACACACTCTCTGCACAGTTTGTGGAGGATCAGAATCTAAAATTGGCACGCCGTCTTTGTCCAACACTACGAGACAGACACTACCATCCTGGAATTTCAAGTAGCCCGCAGGGGGCTGCTCTACTGCTGTCGACTTCTCTCTGCTTTTCATTCTTTCTCTTTCACTCGCTGACACTCCTCCTTTCGCTGCGCCTCTGAAGATATTACTAACCCCGAGCTATATGCAAGCTTCAACCACAGAACAAAGTCAAGTGAGAAATTTAAGCGCTTAAATCATGACTTAATCAAAGTCTACATCAACAGACATATTTTACAAGCTCATTTTACAAGCATCTTTTAAATATCTTTATCACGATGAAGTGTCAAGGCGAAGTACTGAGACATCGTTTAAAGCAATAATTCATTTGCAACACTTGACCGAGTCATCTTTCTTACAACCATTTCTCACTGTCTGAATGCTCCACCCACTCCATCTCTTCAGTACAAATAACTCTTCACAGTTCACTCAGAGGTTCACAGTTTCCAAGCACTGAATCAAATTAACACATATTCAGTCGAGAGTGAAGCCTAGGTTATTTCTACGACACGGTTTTCTTTCTCAAAGTGTTAATTATGCACTTAATCTGCTCATTCAGATGAATCTCATCCTGTTCAGCTCAATAAGCAGCCAAGCTGTGGGCAGATCTCACAATCCACATGTTTGACAGTCAACAGTAACAGCTGAAGTCACACAGATAAAGAGGGGGAGACTGGAAAACAAAACCTCTACCTACCATCCAGTGACATGAAGGGATTTGTGCTGGAGCTCAAGCCAAGGTTGGGATAGTTACCCGTGGCAAGGTCACCACTAAAGTCCCCAGCCACTGTCGATTCACTGCCAGCAGCAGCCTGGGTGTTGAGTTTAATATCCACTTCAAAGTCAGCATCTTTAGTCATGTCTGAGTGGCTCCCACTTTTCCCTTCAGTGTCGTAGCCTCCAAACAAAGCCGAGCTGGTGTCCATGCTGCTGAACCCCTTGGGGCTGGGAGGCACCGGAAGCACAATGCCACCTGTCTCCTTCTCCTCCTTGAAACCCTCTACTGAGGCCTCTAGTGGTGACCGAAGGGAGCCACTGTTGCTGTCCTTTAACGGAGGTAGCGGGGAGAGGTAAAGGCGTGGTTCAGGTGGGGCATGGCGCAGGTCAGCGTGAGTGGTGCCTGCTGCTGACAGGGTGGGTGGTGGGGTTGGGGACTGGTCCTCTGCAACTGTCAGTGAGCGCTTCATGGAGTGTGGAGAGCGACGTGGACCCCCTGGTGACACAAGCTGGTCCAGGTCTGCCCCGTCTCCACTTGGGTACTTATCAGGCAGCTCTAGACTGGTTGGTACTGACAAGTGGGAGCACTCGGACATCGCCCGACGCATTGCCTTCCTCTGCTGCTGAGCTCGACCCATGAAGCAGGGCTCCAACTCTTCCTGTTCTTCCTCTTCTTCTAAATCTTCTTCCTCACTGTTCTCCCTTGAAGATCCTTCAGATAACTGGCGGGCCACAAGGGATGCCCCTGGTCCAGCTCCAGCGACAACCTTGTCTCCCTTCTCCAGATGGTTATCGTTGGTAACTCCAATGACACAGTAGTTGGGGGCTACCTGGGGCATTGCAACCTTTGGGCTGGATTCAGCAAAGCTAGACTTGTTCCATGGTTCAGATGGAGAGTTCCCATCCACTGGAGAGTCATCCATCAGGGAGGCTCCCATTGAGTGTGGACGCCCTGCACCAGTGGCTGAAGGGAGCTCACTATGCCCAGCCGGGGATCCAGGTACAGGTGGCAGGGACACCCTGCTGGCACCCCCACATCCCAGACCAGAGGGAAGTCTTCCTGGAGAGGCTGGGGAAGGTGATGGAGAGGATGACAGAGGGCTGTCTGGACTTTCCCCTGTGCTGCCCAGTGAAGCGTTGCCGAGGGAGGTGCTTCCAGGGATGCCTCCTACCTTACCTGGTACCTTCAGATCCACGTCCATGCCTCCCCTGCCTGGCTGCTCAAAGAAGCAAAGCTTGTCCTCGTCAGTGAGTCCAGTGGATGCCAGGGCCCCAGTGCCTACCACCAGGCTCCTCGGGGCACCCATGTCCATGCCTGAGGGGTGCTGCCAGTCCCAGGTCTGAGCTGGCACATTGGGTGAGAGGGACGGCACCTTGCATAACTCACTGTACTCTGAGAAAGGAGAGCCAGGCTGCTGGTCGGAGAGAGAAGACATGCTGTCTCTCCTGTCTGTTCTCCTTCTGCTCCTTTCTTTGTTTCACAGTCTCTTTGTCTCAAGCTTTTTTCCTTAAGTCAATCTCCACAACTTGTCTAGTTCCTCTCTTTCTCTCTTTTTCCCTGTTTTGCGCTGTTCTTCCTTTTCCTTGAGTCACTCAGGTGTGCTCTGCACCTCGTGTGTTAGTGTGTGGAGCCTCTCGCGCTGTGCCTCCGCTCTGAAGTCAATCACACACTGAGGTTGAACTGAATGTGCAGCTCTCTCCCTTATTTCCCTCCCTCCCTCCCTATCTCTCTCTCTGTCTCTTTCTCTCCCCCCGGTTCTCTCAATGTTCTAGTACAGTCGTCATGTGACCCAGTTGTGGCTGCCAATTGGCTGCTGCTGGCTCCAAGATCCCACCCACATTGGTGGAGTGAGTAAGCCCCCTCCCCTAAAGCTTTCTCTTTCACTCCACGTTTTTCTCCCCTAAACCTCGTTTTTTTTTTTGCCCCTCACGATAAAAGCGCAACACACACACACACACACACACACACACACACACACACACACACACACACACGCACACACACACACACACACACACACACACACACACACACCTCTGTTTTTTCCCTAGGGGACTGAGTTGAAGGCTGAGGCAGGCGCTTCAGGGGGGGAAGTGGATTTGATTTCTAGACCATGCAAACCGTCATGCTCTGCACATCTCTGCACATGTGTACACACTATTTGCATTGACTGCTGGAGAGAAGCAGTGAATATGGCCTCTATCTATCAACCCACCAGTGACAACCATTTTTCTTTTTGCTGTAAAAACCATCAACCCATTGTAAACATCATGTTCTTGGCTTGTCAGCTTAAAAGATCTTTATAATATCCCCTTGTTACAGAAAAGTACTTCATCCTTATAGCAGCCTACCGATACACCATGTTCCACTTGAGTCTTTTCCAAACAGACTGTTATCTGTGCTCTAGTGTTGCAGCTGTATTTGCTCACTGCTCCATTCCAAAAGTATGAAAATGAAATTCAGGGACGATGTCAATCCTACTTGAAGCCTGCAGCCGCGGCTGTAACACAGCTCAACTGCTGAATGGATAAAATGGGGACAGGAGCAGACAAGACTGTGATGTTTGAAGGACAGTCCATGTGTGCAAGCCATCAGCAGCTACATCATGGTAGAAGAGGAAGACGTATTTAAAGCTGGCCTTGAGTTGTTTGATAAAATGTAGGAACATTTTAAGCAGTGAGGTACAAGTATTCATGAGCCAAAAAGCAAAGGGTGAGATAAACATTTGATATCAAAGGATTAAGGAGAAAAAAAAACGTATGTGTATTTAAAGAACAAACCTCATCTGATGCACATTGTACGTAACACAAGGGGAAAACTTTTGCTCTGGGTCCACAAACCCACACATTGATACACTTGGTGTAGCTCATAGTTAGAGGCAGAGCATCTTGTGGGGCCACATTTCTTTGTTCTTGTGCAACCCTGTTTGATATAATGGATGTGCAGTGGCAACTTAAAGAAAAGTTAACAAAACAGTTATTTTTATATTGAGCAGAGAATCCAAAGAAAGAAACCCGATGAACAATTGGCATCCTGTTGCACTGCCAGCTGCAACCACAAGCTCTAACACCATTAAGAGGTGTCTGTATATGGCCACATTTACGTGATGTCTGCCAAACAGGGCTTAGTACAGGGATCTCCAACAGGCTCTTGCTGAGTAGCTCGCCAAACGAATGGTAATTTAAATAAACAAATAAATAGACAAATAAAATAGAATAAGGAAGAAAATAAATGAATTTGACACAAACTCTACCACTTAGAACAACACTATATGTATCCAACGTCCCCTCCCCCTACCCCCGAAGCATATCAGCAAATTACGTATTTATGACTCCATTACCTGTCCTTATGAACAGCAGCCAGTGACTATTGTATTCTAACCAAATGTGAACAGAGTTTTTGTTAAAATCTGGATTTCATTTAAATGTTACTACAGCCAGTTTGTCATTTGGAGATTAACAATGAGTGAACGAGGTCCATTGAAAAAAGAAAACAAGTTACAGTGCCCTAGACGTCAGCATGCGGTGTCAAACATCTCATTAAAGGTAAGCCTATAATTAGGTGCTAAATTCAAAAGGTACCGACTGAATTCTGTCCATAGTACTGAATACTGATTCATGTAAAATCCTACTGAACCATGTTTTGGTACCTGAACGCATCCTTGTGACTGTGAGGGAGTGGAAGAGAAGGTGATTTTCCATGCTGGACATGAAGACAGTAGTGCAAGTTTATCTATTGAGGAATAAAAATGTTAATTGTAGGGCTGCACCAATCACAATTTTCTGGCCAATCACCAATCTTTAAAAAGCCTGACTTGCCTATACCGATTTGGGCCGATACCAATTTTTATTTTTTATAGCTGACAGCATATACCTTCAATTTTACGATCTTATTTTGTTGAAAATCATTGAACAATACCTGTGAAACAATAAAATCTTTATGTTTTAACTTAGACAACCAATAAAGTGTCCTGAGTTTTAGGTCTCAGAGCAAAAAGTAACAATGGCTGTCAGACCTTCCTGGAGGTATATAAGATCAGTTTCATATGTAAAGATGGGACCGATTCCCCAAAATTAAGGATATCAACACTGATCAATCGGTGCATGTCCAGTTAAATGTAAAAATTCTGAGATTTCGTTAATAAAGAAATTAATATTTCTTATCACATAAACACACACAAAAGTATCATATTAAAATCATATTGTTTCAAATTGCTCTTTGTTTCCCCCACAAGTGCAAACACTGGGACAGGCTGGACTGTATCAATACTGTGTTTAAATACAAGAGCAGTACTTTACTGGCTTCAACAAGGTGGTACTGCAAATTCAGTGTCTGGAAAAGGGCCATGCTAAGGGGTGATGTCGCAGGAAAAAAAGAGGAAGGGGTCAGATGAAAGAAGGTGAAGGAGGGGTGAAAGAAATAATGCATCAAAATCCATTTGTGTTCACGTGTGGGAACATGAGAATATTTTGACATCACAAGAGGAAAGTATACCTTAGCGTATGTGTGTGTGTGTGTGTGTGTGTGTGTGTGTGTGTGTGTGTGTGTGTGTGTGTGTGTGTGTGTGTGTGTGTGTGTGTGTGTGTGTGTGTGTGTGTGTGTGTGTGTGTGTGTGTGTGTGTGTGTATGTTTGAGTAGATGCCTGCTTCTTTCAGTGATGACTATCTTTGTGCTCAGCATGAGAGGGAGGAAGAGGAACAGTTATAGTAGATCTGACTGTGAGTGAAGCCTTTGGTAAAGACACCCTGTTGTTTATCTGACTGCATCTCATCACATGTGGAGAATCATCCTCTATTACTGCCAATACTTCCACATCACCCATGTACACACACTCACACTGAGATAACAAACACGGGGAGCACACACACTCATAAACACACATAGACACCAAAAGTGTATGTTCCTGTTAAAGAAACAGACATGCATGAATTCATAAGTGAAGTCAAACGCTGAGTCTATGCTTCTTCTTCTTCTTCTTCTTCTCACAGTGAGACTGTCAGCATTTAACAGGAACTCAGCTTGGCATCTTCCACTCAAACACTCTGGTTCCATTTCAGCCATTTCTGTCCTCCTAATTTCACCAAAGCTGTGATTTCCAAGAAGTTACATAAAACTGGCGACTTTTACTAGAGCTGTGGTGATGGAACAAGCACCAAGAGGATTAACAGCACCATAACGTGTCGATGGAGTTCAGTTTCTCAGACCATGATGCTGTCCTTGGGGAGTGTGAGGGACTGAGAGGGTGGGTGAGAAACTGTTTACTGCTTATTTTCTCATGGGGCAAAATATGCTCAGAAAACTATAAGTAAACCAAAGAATGTGCTCATCTTTGGGATGTTTGTGGGTGCTGAATCCTTAAAGACATGAATACAGGAATACTCCAGTCATTTAAATATCTTCTTTGTCTTTACTGAACGCTCTTCCTCAAGGGCTTCGGACAAACAAACAAATTACAGTGTTTAAAGACTCCAGAGCCAGAAAGACTCAATGAAGACTTCATATTATCCGGCATGGTTACTTTTTTTTTAAACAAAATACATCTGAACTTGTATGTAAAGTGGTTTTCATTCTATATCTAAATGTATAGAAAGAGATAAATAAAGTGTGAATGTTTTTTTTTTGTTGTCACACTCATCACTTTCTGTATTTTACATTGTTTGAAGGCCGGTAGTCAAACATCACAAATATCTAAAAAATTGGAGTATATTTCTTTAGAACAGCGGTTCTCAACTGATCTGTCTTCAGGACACACCATCACCCTTAAAGACATCCGGTGACAGTGCCGCAGGTTTGATTTTGACATTGGTGGGGACACAACCCCCCACCACACCAGAAACTCTTTTTTTTTTTAAATAACAGATAAAGCTTTTTAAAAATGAAGTTTAAACTTTACTCCACTTGAAATGCATAACATTACATGATGGTGCAAATAATAGCATTCAATTTTGGATTATACACAGATTAACAACAAGACACAAGCATATAGATAGCTCATATGCACTATCCTGGCTTTGGAGCATTGAGGAGCAGAACTTGGTGTTAACAAAACCAACCCACCGGGGTATGATGAAAAAAGGCTGCACAAATAAAAAGTTTCCTAAAGTAAAAAGTTATTTGCTCAAGACAAAACCTTAAAGTCAGGATCAATAAATCAGAACTACTACTTACAATCCCAATATACAGAGACATGTTGTCTGCCTGCTCCTTATATTTATACAAACTCACAGCTCTACCACAGGATGCCTCAGTCATTTTTTTTTTTCTTTTTATGTTTTTTCATTTTTACATTTTTAAATTAACCACCATGTCCTAATTCAAGATCACCAGTTGCTGTTCCCCTGCCACTCCACTGCTGTCTGACAAACAGGACAGATCTGTTGCTTCTGTCGCCTGAGGAAAGTGAAAGTGACAAATCCATCATTATTAAGAGTGAAGAAACAGTTGGAAATGATGTTTTATATTCATTAGCAGTTGCCTAAGAGGAGGGACTGTTTTCCTAAGCCGCCTTTCACTTTGAAATAAATCTACCATTTTCTTCTTTCCCCAACATCCAGACCAGTCTCAAAGACATATTTGGAAGTCAGTGACAAAGTGGGGCACATTTTTTTTCTTTCAACCTTAGTATTGGTGGGAATATTTCAACCATTGTTTGAGATTGGTGGACATGTCCATATGTTCCACATGCAAGTCTATGCCTATAAAACTGAGGAACATTTTTAACCCCTCATTTTCATTTCATAAAAATATGGCCGAGTTGGACCTTGAGATTCTAAATAATATCCGATTTTTGTCAAACTTTTTGTCCACAACTGTATAGTTGTTGTCATGCTTGTGTATCATAATGTCCAATTTTCACATGAAAACAAATTCTGTGGTTCATTTTTTTATAATGTGACAGGCAGTTGTCAATAAGAATTACAGTGAATAATCACCACCCTGTCAGTGGAGGTGAATAGTCAGCACAAAAAAAATCTTCTTTAAAATAAAAGCACGGGATTTCCTTTTTCTCCTTTTTGCCGAGGCAGAGACCCTCGACCCACTGAGCAGTTCTCCCACCTTTGAGTTGCGTCCCACTACTTGAGAAACACTGCTATACAAGATGCTGCAACACTTGGCTGTGGCTGTTAGAGTTTGTTTACCTAAAGCTAAATAGAAAGAGATATATCAACTGCAGGGGTTAAAGCCAAAGAGGAAGAAAAGTGACTGAAAATTGTGAACGTATAAAACAATGGAGCTGTTTTCTATTGTAGAAAATTCGATAAGTTCTTCTTTCTTGAAGATGAAGATCTGGACTGACGGATATGAGCTTGCCTGTTATTAACAAATCTGACCAAGATTCAAGTGAATTTTATGCCTACATAAAGCAACAGAAGCACAGGTGTTTAATATAAACCTTTGAATGAGTTTAAGTTTTAAAATAGAGTCAATAAAGTGACACGAGTGTTGAGCATAAGGGTTGTTAGCATAAAAAAACTGCTGCATCTGCAAATGTCGAACATCTTATTCTCCTGTTGACATTACTTTGATATTTGGACGACTGCATGATTGAAATTTGAAGAAACAAGACATGTTCCTACAAATATGGCACCAGTTATAATGGGAACACACAGACTTTTTTGTGCATTGATACAACAAAGAAATCATCTATCAAACATAATGACTTACTTTTTAAGTTTAAATGTCAAATTCTTAAATCTCGTGTGGCTCTTTGTTGTCCTGTCTCCTCCAGTTTTTATTTATTGTAATCTTTTTTCTGCTATTTGCAACCTTAACACTTCCTCCATGTTGACCTCTGTCATGATACATAACATGTTAAACACCTTTCGTTGGACTGTCATTGATTCCTCTGAGATAGTCACTGGTTGTTTTCCTGGTGTCAGTTTATTCAACACAGCCATCCTTTGTTAGGGTGATTACAGCTGAAAGCATGACTCATCGTGAGGTTAACACACACTTTAATGTCATTAAGTGAGCACAAAAAACACCAACAAGGCCGTTTCACTGATTATCTTCAGGTAATGAGGAGGGTGTTAACACACCTGTAAATATAGATGAGCTGTGATGATCTGTCACACCTCATCTGTGAATTGGCTCAGTGGTAATTAAAAAAAGTGAGTTTCACAGTTTCTACTTTTAGTTTGGCATCAACATTTTATTAACAGCAAAACAAGAGGAGGGAGAAATGGGCATGTTTTCTGTGCTGAGCCTGTGAGTGTGCTCTGTGCCAGTCAAAACGCTGGCGGTCACAGTCGTTCTCGTGGATGTCGTTTTGGACTGAAGGCAAAACGTCTGCAGAACACACTGGTTTGTAACTGGCAGACAGGCAGACGGGGACAGAGCGGGGGATGGTGGGTGAGGAGGGTGAGGAGGATACAGACAGATGAGGGCAGAGAGAGGGAAGCAGGGGCAGAGGGTGAAAGGAGAACTGGGGGTGGACGTAGAGTTGAGTTTTTAACCAGCTAGATATCCCTAAATGTCCCTACTCCTACACGTACTGCTCCTTTAATTGTGTATCAATACAGAAAAATAGTAGAGTGTGACCCAGACGTTTTCTCCACACAGCCCACTGCACATCGTTAAGAAAAGCTCAGTTTCCGTTTTTAATTACAAAATAAAAAGTGGGTAAATGGACGACTCCTTTTCCACTTTCTCATCTCCTACAAACTGAGAACTTGTTTTTTGTTGAGTACATGGTGAATGTTGCCTCAGGGCTGTGGCATTTCCATCACAGAGCACGCAGGTTTGGTATTTTTGGTAACCCACCATGGGCCTGACTTCAAGGAAGTGCGAGGAAACACACAGCAGGGGGTGAGTCACTTACAATCAGGCAGCAGAGCGCAGTAAACGGGTTTGAACTCAGGTAAATGTGGAGAGGTGGTACTCTGTGGTTTTTTTCTTGTTTCTCCTCTTCACCAGGGCATCGTTGAAGGAAGGCTTTGTAAAGTATTTAAGGGATTATATTTTGAAAGAAAGTGGTACAAAAGAAGAAATGACGACTGAATGAAATATCTAATAAGCTGAGCAAAGTTTTCTAATAAATTTACAAGGAAATATTGAGCTTTAGGGTTGCATAGGGGTGGAAAATTCCCTTAAAATTTCCAGGAAACTTCAAAAACTTTCCAGAAACTTGCCATGGGAAGTCAATCTTGGGAAATGTGTAAATACTTTGATTTGTTTTATCAAAACTTTCTTGACGTAATGTTGTTCTCAGGTGGTGCATTTAATGGTGTTGTGCTGTGGGCATCATGCACAGTGTACGAAGGTAATGTGGCCTCAATAGCCCAGCTATTTTCATCGAGCATATTTTTTTAGCCAAAATTTTCCAATAATATACTTATCCTGACAATATTTAAAGACTCTGTGAGGAAGATTTGTTTAAATTGGGCTGCAGCGACACCCTTTGGCCCAGGGTCCAGGCACACTGTCGTGATGACCTGACTCTTGGAATTGGAATGGAGGTCAGATCTTGTTTATTCTACTTTTCTTTGTTTAAAACAGCTCTTGGCATGCGACTTGGTAAGTATTTACCAACTTTTGCGTTGTTTGAAACATGACAACAAGCAAAGCGTGTCAATTTGTACCAAAGTTTAGTACTCGGCTTAATATAGCGCCACTCCCAGCCTAGTGCTCTAAGACATGTCTGTAATGTGTAATGTTAGTAAATCCTGGTTAGTTATGTCCTGTCAGTCATCTACCAATCAGAGCTAAGGTAACCTCACTCTTCATTTCATTGATAGACTCTCAAGTTTGAACAGACCACTGCAGAATAACTGCTGACTGTGGGTTGGAATGAACATCATCACAAACAGATTAGCACCTATGTTAGCCTTTAGCCCGTGCTCTATCTCTCTCCTGTTTATCTTTCTTCTGCTCTTCTGTCCTTTTTCTGTCTGTCAGTTAGGCTCCTGTGTCCAGCGTTACTACAAAATTATTGAAGAAATCAATTTCAGCAGAGAAAAACACGGATCTCTCTTCTCACTACTAAACTTCATCAGCTAGCGTAGTGTAGCATAAAGACTTAGACGTGTTGTAAATCAATCCAGTCCTTCCCGATTGATCAGGAAGCTGAGATATAGCATTTGGGAATAACCTAGATTGGCGCTGATCATAGGCAGAGAGTGCTGAGCACCAACGTGCCAAAAATGCCAATGCAGCAGTCATCACTTTTCTAGCGTGAGTCACTGTAAACTTTGATTATTAATCTGTCTCCTCAAAGCTCCACAATGAGCAGTAAGAGCTGAACTGATTGATCAGAACTCATGCAAACCATTGCAAATACTGGTTACTGGCAGACTGGAATGTCATGATGTATGACATTAACTTTCAGAATCACAGACAGCTCCGTTCTTGAGGGCTTTATAGCGCCCAGCTATGTAGTCTCTGGGAGGTCGGATTTTAGATTTCTTATAGCCTGACCTGTATTCTCTCTGTCCACTTAAGCCTGTTTCATTAATTGAATAGTACAAGAAGAATAAGGAAAAAACGTGTTGGTGTTGTGCGTTAAATTTGCGAAAGGTTGTGACTGTGTGTGCGTGTGTGTTAATGCTGGTTGCTGCTGTATTGTCTGCCTGCCAGCTGTGTGCTTGCAATGCTTTAAAACAACAATGTGCTTAAACACCCAGTTTAGAAGCTTTATCAAAGTTGCAGTCGAGCTACTTTTAAGAACCTAGCACAAACATAAACTGGCATCCATGGCGCTGATAATCTAATTTCAAAGTGTGGATTTCGATCAGTCACATATCCAGGAGGGAGATTTTTCAAGATCCCAGAGAAAGTCCTCACAGTCCCCTAGTTCCTCATTCTAATCTCTGGTTCATTACCACAATTTACCGTGGAAAGTTTCTGCCTTTGAAAATTCCTGGAATTCTGCAACCATATTAAAGTTACCATTACAAAACTAAATTATACAAATATTAAATAAGATCACACAAAACCTTTTTTTAATCTAAAGATCTCCTCTAAGTTTTTTTTGTTTAAGATGATCATGATAATTTAATTTCTTTAAAAAAAGAATTAAAAAAAGGACAAATATTTATATATCTTCTCTTTAATCTGAGCAAAGAGTAGAGCCACCTTTGGTCAGGAAGCTCAGAGCTGGATTTAGACATCAACATGGCAAGAGGCAAGCGAAAACAGCGGAGTGTGTAAAACAGTTGTTTCCCTCCACCTGAGCAGTCCAAAAACATCAAGTTTTGGTAGAAAAGATGAAAATAAAATAGGGGTTGGGGATATTAGGACAAGAGAAAGTTTCTCAACCCTTGTTCACAGGAGGGCACACTCTGCCTCCCTCCCTTCACCGATCCAGCCATCAGTCTGTCTCTCGAACAGCTCCTGGTGACGCCTACATGTTTGGACATGGTTAAAGGCAGCCTGCCACCACAGCTTGAAGCACGTCTCCACCAGAATGCCAAACATCTCCATCACTGCTCGGTTACATCAGCTGCAGACTTCTCCATCCCCTGAACCAGCTCATCTGGTGTCCTTACAAAACCCTGATCCCCATCACACCACAGAGGGCCTGTCATTTTCAAAGCCTCACACCTGCTCAGACAGGTAGACAGGTGGGGACAGACTAGTACACAGGTAGACACACAGGTGGGTGGGTGGGTACACACTTAGGGTTATGTACCATCCCTGTGCCACACATCTGCTGCTCCCTAAATTTCACTCTTCCTCCCTGGCTGCTCGCCTCTAGAAGCTCAAATCTGATATGAGAGTCCCATGGGGACACACTGAGCCCGCCAAATAGATGACCTCACCCCGTCTGACTGGTTGGCTGACAAAGACACACACACACTCACACACAGACTATACAAAGTGTTACATAATCCTACTGGGTGACAGAAGCGCTGTGCCTAATAGCCCGTGCAGGCCACCAGGAGGGCACACAGTCAAGACAAAAGCTGTGGCCAATAACAGCGCCACATGCCACCTTTAAATGGCCTCTCTGATTCAGAGGAGAAGTCACAGGCAACAGCTGTGCTTTACACAATCAAACAATAAACTTTTCTCCTCACATTTTTTATCTTATTTCTTTTTTTTTTAGGTCTCACAAGACATCAGCTCTCAGTAACTCAAAACTGCTGTCCAGTTCAAGTGCTCTGTTGAGTTCGGTACCAAAATATGACACATTATCTGAAATATGAGAGACAGGAGGGCAGAAAACAAACTTTTTAACTTAGTAGCACTGAAAGAAATAAGTTAGAAGCACTTGGAAAAATGCATGGGCACTTACTGACAAGGAATACCTTGTGTTGTGACACTTTCTAAACCATAAACATGAATGTGCAAAGTCTCAGGTGAATGCAGCTCTACCTGCATCCCCCATCCCATCAATTGAGTATTGGGTTTGATGGAATGGTGATTGATTAGTAATGCCTGACTTGGTGCACATCATGTTCTTCCTGACTGATGTATTAATGCTGCATTGATCCATTTTTGGACACATCACAAGAGCAGCCTTTAGTGTTGGAAATCGTACGCCAAAACTGGCTCAAGTCGTAACAGGAATTTGAAAACACAGGAGAGAATTTCTGAATTTGGAATTTAAGTTGAATTATTTGATAAGGATGATGCAGTTTAACACAGTTTAACTTTTTCATACTTGTTTAAATCAGTCCTGGCTGACCCGAACAGGAAGCTGAAGCTGATTTAGAAATAACCTATTTTGGTGCTAAAAATCTCATCTTAAATATTGTAGATAAGGATCCGGAATATATCTGGAAGTGAGACTTTTCAAAACCACTTTGAAAGCCATCACAATCCCTTTAAGGAACAGGACACAATTCATTAGACAGACCAACAAATAGGGGTGTACGCATCACAATTTTCTGGCCAGTCACCCGATCTTTAAAAAGCCTGACCTGCTGATACCAATTTTTATTTTTTATAACTGACAGCTTTTGAAAAGCTTTTAACTTTTAACTTCAAAAAAATAAAGTGTCCTGAGTTTTAGGTCTCAGAGCAAAAAGCAATAACGGCTGGCTGTCAGACCTTCCCAAAGGTCTATAAGATCAGTTTCATATGTAAGGATGGGCCGACCACTGATCTCCCAAAATCAAGGAAATCAGCAACAATCAATCAGTGCATGTCTACCGTCAAATGATGCATCTTCAGCATGAAGTAAAGAGTGACTGAAAGACAGAAGACGGAAAGCTTCAAACACCATGAAAGAAGAAAAAAAAACTCAGTTACATCAAGGCCAGGACAGAAGAAATGTCTGAACATCTAACATCAAGTGACCAAGTGGGAAAGCAGGCAAAATGTTCTGTATCAGAGGATAAGACCCAAGGAGTTGACAAGTCTGCTTGGGTTGAGCAACAAATGCTCACTTTATGTCCATAAAATAGAATAAATCATACAAAACAGATGAGTCAACAACACCACAGGCAAAGACTGAGCAGAAACTGAGTCTGGTTAAGCCACCAAACCCTGCCGAGGAAATGTCCAATTCAGGGCTTAAACAGAAGCTGAAGGAGCAAACAATATTTTGACCTTCCTGCTTTTTTATTTTATGTGTAATGAGATTTTGTTTGGCTGTCCTGTCAAGCAGTCTTGATTTTTTGATTTACGGTCTGTTTATGTGATATCTGAATCCAAACACAAGCTTGTGATGAGCTAAAACAGCTAACAAGTGTCATTTTGCTCATGTAAGGAAGCTTCTGGTTGGTTGTTTTGTGCAGCCTGATTTAATGTCTGTTATGTAATGAGGCTGCTCCATACAGTCCCATGTAGATTATTCATGAGCTGTGGTATTTCTGAAAACTGCCAAACAGCAAGTCGTCTAAAAAAGACTAAAGGAGAAATTCCTGTGGGCCTGAATACCAAGCAAAGACTTTTTATCTATATGCTAATTCATCTGTGAAAGCAGGAGGAGAAAGGAGTGATGATCACAGGTGGAGAGGGAGGGAGACTCAGCAGGGGGTCTCAAAGAATGTATAATGGTTGGAGACAGACAGTCTTTAGTCTATTTATAGCTCAATTGCATCTCCTTCTCAGCCCGTCACAACACCCCCAGCCTCGCTAAGCATCCATTGTTTCCTCCACAGCCCCTCTTTCCATTAGTCGCCAAAGCAACTGCCTCCTGTTGCTATGGCAACTGGCTCCTCATCAGTGTGCCAGTTCCAGCCAAGTAGGGGGGGTGGGGGGAAATGGTTTGGGGGGATGCTTGGTGGTGATGGTGGGGGCATCGTCTGAAGAACCAAGAGCTTGTGGAAGAAGGCGGTGTGTGTGTGTGTGTTTGTGTGTGTGTGTTTGTGTGTGTGTGTGTGAGAGAGGGGAGGGGGAGGTTATTAATATGCTACAACCCCCAGGGGGGTTATTCCACTATGCAAATCCACCCTGTCTGTTTCCACAGGTCACAGAGTTCACGCTCATCTGTCGTGTCTTTGTATTAATTACAGTAATCGTGCAGGAGAGCAGATTGCTATAAACCAGTCTGACTATAAAAAGATGAAGGAAGACATGGAGATTTGTGTGGTCTACACAGATCATAACAAAGAAAATAACTTAACACATTAAAAACCAATTTACATTATGTATCACACAACTAAGCATGAACTGGGTAGGAAACATGACTGGATGATAAATCAAAAAACTTTCCTTCAGTAAAAGAACCACTGAAAGAATGAAGTCATGACTCATAAACAAACTCCCCACTGAGGATCAGACTCCAATAAACATGAGGAGAACCAATCAAAAATGACGTCACAATTTTAAAATGATGCAGGTTGTGTAAAATTGATCATACTGCAGATAAATGACTCAGTGAAGGTGATGGGTGATGGAGACTACCAATATAGAGTGTCCAGACAGATATAAGATATTTAACGTGAAAGAAAAGATGAAAATGGAAAATATGAACTTAATTTATTAAACTATATGCCTGAACATATCATATTCAAATTAAGTGTGTTTCAAAGACCTTTATCTCAACATGTTAAACATTTTCCTTAAAAACCTGTTAAAAATGTTTAATAATGTACTCTACCCACTTGAGGATTATCACTCCACCACAGGCAGTTGAAGTTGTATTTTGACCCTTTTCAGAATGCCTGCTCTCAATAAATCAGGGCTAATTTCTCAAAAGTTGCTGTAAGAATAACATCTAAATTGTTACTCATTCTTTAATTATGTATTTTTTGCTTTGAACTAACAAAGTTGCCAAAACTGCCCAATTTATCAAACATGATACAGAAAAAACTTCATACACACACTGAAGTTTTGGAAAGAGTTCATACACATCTAAACAATTAGAACTCTCTGGCTATTGTTGATGGGTCAGGCTTTACAGGGTTAATGTTTTGGACTTTTAAAGTATGGACCACCAAAGTAAAACCAAAACATATCCAGTTCCCTCTGGTGACTGGTTGCATTAAAGGTTGTGTATTGGCAGCTTCTTTTGGTGTGTAAAACAGACACTGTTGTCAGGAACCTCATACTACATATACCATGTCCATTCTGTTATAACTTGGTGGTTGGTTTCAGAAAGCAGGAGAAAGGCTTTTAGAAAAACTACATTAACTCATTGTTTAAAACAAGTTAATAAGTGGTTTATATTGACTTAAATACATTTTGAAAAGGTAAACAGTGACCCCATAACTTTAATATCTTTGTATTCCTAATGTAAACTCAACCAAGTAGGTAGAAGTGATGCAAAAAAGCTGAAGAAGATGAACACATTTTTGACAAATCAGCGCAAAAGAAGTTCCTTGAGAGCTCTAACCCAGGTATGCAAAAACTCTTAACTTAAATGTGTTGAAAGTTGACTGAATGAACTATTCAGACTAAACTGTTCTTTGAACCTGGCTGTAGACATATTTACTTTAGCTGTAAAGGTGTTTATTTTTAACTGGTGTGTATAGTCTTTTCCACTGAGCAGTCTGGTTTGGATCAGTACATTTTGGTATGGATTGGAGCCTGATCCTGTTTGCATTTCCACAGCCAACCATGCCCCCTCTTGGTAAGTGGTGTGTAAACCAGATGCGTGTTCCCCACTAATAAACCCAACTAAGAAGAAAAATGTGACACGGTAAACAGAGAACAACAAGAGTAATCAAGCAATTTGTCTTCTCTGTGTTTGGCATGTGGCTCTTTGTTACAAAGAATAATCAAGTTTTAGCTCAGGAAAGGCTGTGTGCCACCAGGAGAAATACAACAGCCTTGTTCTGACCAATCACTGGACTGTAATCATTTCTACCTCCTGGGGTCAGATTGGTACATGTGCCACCCCAATAGAAGGGTACCAGAAAGTGGGACGGTATGGGTCACTAACTTTGGGACCTGTGCAGTCTTAGTCGAAGGAAACGCCACAAAATGCACACTGTTCCCAGACAAACCAAACTGAACCGCTCGGTGTGAATGGGTTTATATGGCTTCCAGTTCTTCCAGGGCCTGCCTCAAGTGGACACTTGAGTTATTGCAGTCTTTTTGGCATGGTTAATTTGACTTGCAGGCCGTTGGATCATGGCTTGACTCAGCCTGACTTCTTCGTCAGTTTCTAGGCTGACAGTCAGTTAGGCATCTCTGCTGTGAACATCATCTGGCCTCTAAACCCTGTTTCACAAACCAATGAGTGACATCACTGAGACTGTCATGTTTATACAGTCCATGGTCACAACGCCCAAATCAGTCAATTTTTTTTTCTCTTGATAGAAAAGCCTTTTTTAGAAGATTGTGAAGCAAAAAAAAAAGTTTAATAAAAATCAGGCTGTTGTCTATTTTCCTGTTCGTAAATCAAGTAGTTGTATTGACAAATATTCTGATCTCTACAAACTTCAACACAAACACACCAGATAAAATTTAAGGCACATTTTTCTGTGAGCTGTGACAAAGGGTGATGAATTTAGTGAACTCTCAAAGCAAAACAGGTGAACTCCTTCCTGAAATAAAACATCATGTTTGTTCAGTCTCCAGGTTATTTGTCAGTAACAACCACACAGAACTAAAAGAAAGTAGCATTGAGACGTCGAAATGTTGGCTGCATGTGAGAACTTAATGCACCACGGAAAATTTCATCTTCCGTCTGTATTTCCTCTGCAAATGACTCCACATCAGCTCCGATCAGCTCATGAATGTGCTTTTCATTGTCTCCAGTTTTAGAACACCGCTCTGTGATGAAAAGCCCACACTTTTCTAAATTGTGGCATAATAGAGAGGAGGGAGCGTCTCATTCATCTTTATTAATTAATGACATAACAACCAGCGGCTCTGCTATTCCCTATGAGGCAGCTGCTGCTGACTGATCTAAGTTCATTATGTATAATGGATGATTCTGCCGCCCCAGGCTACATTAGGCACAATGTGTATCCACTCCACCCTTCAGCATCTCTGACTAACATGTCCACACAAACACACACCGAGGGTGAAATTCTGTCCGTGTTTACAACATTTACAGATCCAAACGTCCAGTTCTCTGCTCCTCCAGCTATCAGCCTCATTATCCCAGAGGAATTCAGTGTCTGCAGGGCTGGATGGCTGCTCAGAGAGCTGAGCTGGGCTGCTCACACTAAAAGCCATTTGGATGAGGATCCATGCTGAGAGAGAGCAAATTAATTTACAGGATGAAGACCGACGGGGAAAATGGAGAAAGTGACATTCATATTGGTTTCTGCCAGTCTGTCACTACATCCTGAATTTATTCATGAGCCAATTTCAAGAATGTGATGAATCAACTCTGTCTCTATGCTGTTTAAAGTGTGACACAGGGCAGCGCAGAATCAGGTTTATACACAGTTTAATAACCCAACAATATAAATGGAAAAACATAAACTTCTCTGACTTTTTACAAAACAACAACAGCAACAAATATACGTCACTATATGAATTACAGTCCCTAAAGGGATGTCAGCCCATCTAAGGTAGGGTCTGCAGGATTTTCCCAAAGAATAACATGTCAACTTTTACAGGAGTAGTCCTGCTCAATCATTTCCTGCAGGCCTATATACATGTGTATCAGTGTCTGTGTCCACCTCGACCCCCTCCTCTGCCTGTATGTTTATGTTTTGGTTGCTTCTTTACATTTCTAGGTGGAGAGTAGACATGGTAACATCAGTCAATCACACCCAGTGCACAAGTGATTTTGTGCGTTGATGACATCGAGTGGAGGCACTACCCTGGACGGCTATGATAGTGCACGTAGCACTGAGGAAGAAAAACACAACCAAAGTGAAACAAAACGCCAAAAAGATAAACAAGCTTGGCTCCACTTTCACTTGCTTTTGGACACTTGGAGAGCAGCACAGGATGAAGAGTCAGTTAGCTTTCTGCTAACCAGATATGTGTCAAATACCTGTGATTAGCTTGTGCTAACATGCCAAGTCAGGTGCATAGCTCTCAGGTCTCTCCTGTGTGGAAAGGGGATGCTACGATCGTTGTCTGGCTGGTGAGTGTGTTCACAAAGCTACGATCAGAGGCTGTGGGGGGTGTGCTGCAGCTGGCACTGAGCCAAGGAGGAGGAGCCCAGTTTGAATGTTATGTTTACTAACAAGTATCTAAAATTGCCATAGACCCTATCTTTAAACAAAACAATTCAACACAAAATAGACTAGAATAGAATGCACTTTATTAATCCACGAAGGGAAATTCAGGAAGTCCCTGAAAAATAAATGAATTACAAAAATACTATCAATAACATAATAACACATTTCTTTCTCTTCTTCAGTGCATTACTGTTACTGAGATCTTATTTTAATAATAGACACCTGAAAAAGTAAACACTGCAGTACTTTACGTGTCCACTTGAGGCTGGCTGTAGAAGAACTCGAAACCACCTGCATACCAATTTCTGGCTTGTTTTAATACATTAAATGATAAAACAAGTGGGACTAATCAAATGAAAAGAACAAATTTCTCTTTACTGAATAAAACACATTTATTATTCTGGAAGCATCTGCTTTAAATTCATCAGTGCAAAAACTCAACAAATGAGATAAAGGGAACCTGGCAGGTTGCTGAGTCTGAGGGAAGGATTTAGGTTAGAGCCTCTCTGCAGTTCCTGCTGTTTGCTGCTAATGTACAAAGTAATTTCCCTGCTAATAAAACAAAGGCTGCTGCACATTAAGCCTCAGGTGACATTTAAATTCCATTTTCAGTCTGGATTAGTCAGCCTGCATGGCAGGTACACAGTCACAGGTTGAGTATACAGTGCAGCACCAGGCCCTCCACCATCACTCCATGTTTGCTGCTGAAGGATTACTTTCCCAGCAGAGACAACCCGCTCTATTTCACTCCCCACCTCCTGCTCCCTTAAAAATACAGCAGTCAGTTGTGATTGTGAACTGTGACGGGTGCAGGTCTCCTGAAATCATTCACTGTCATCCAACACAGATGTTACAAAGGTTGGATCTGTTCTTGGTTTAATCTAAAGAGCGTGAGTGTGTGGTAGGAGGCTCAGGCTGGTCTTTGATAGTGTGAAGTCAAACAGGTTTTCATCTCTCCTCCTCCTCCTCCTCTCTCCAGCTCAGCCTCATGCTGCCTGCTGGTTTAGGTTATCTCCATATTTCACAGACTGGTACAGAAATGCACCAGTGCCTGCCTGTGTTGTTTACTCGTTCTGCATAATTAAGAAGCCAAAACAGGAGCATGTGACTGCCTTACACTGAGGTTCAGGCAGCGCAATCAACATACAAATACCTACTGCTCCAAAAACCTCCACAGTCGTAGGCCCAGTCTGTTTTTCCACGTTTGGTTGTGTTCCTCCTCCATAAGTTTTCCATGTTAATGTCTTAATTAGTGTCCATGAATTTAACTGTTGAAAAGAGCTGAATGGCAGCTACAGTCTTAAAATATTCTGTAACGTTAAATGAAACAGTCCACAGATTATAAACCATCTTCCTTAAGGTCAAAACTGTAGGTAGAAAACTCAAACATTTTACTCAGACTGAGCCAAACAATTAGGCACATGGGGAGCTGAGATCAGTGATATGATTTATGCTACAGACAGGACGGGTAAGGACAAGTTTGATGAAAGCACGACCAAGGAGAAATAATAAAATTGTTCCCACTGAGACTAAAAATCTAGTTCTCAAGGGAAAACCTTGAAAAGACACCAATCGTAAAAATCTGCAGTAAAGAGAAAATAACTCAGTCAGTCTTGCAACCAGGTAAGCAAAAAGGAACAGCATTCTGAAGAATATGAAGATTTTTCCTTCTAGATTTTAAATAATTTAATGACAGCAACTAAAGGTGCAAAATATACAAAAGCCTTTTTTTCAATTTCTGTTTGAGCTTTTTTGACAAAAACCATTAAGAGTAGGGATGAACCGATCCAGTCCTAGTATTGGGGAATTGGTCTGATGCAGACTCAGAAAGTTAGGCTGATTCATGGTACAGATCTATGTGATTCAGTTCTGTGCTCTTCTCTTTGTTGTCATTTATTACATCATCAACACCAGTAGGTCTGTGAATGTTTGCTCAACAGGGCTTTACAAAAAAGATCAATTCAGCAGCTCAGCAGATTGGAAATATTTCAGCTATTTCTCCGACAACTCTGACCACACCTTGAAATTTGTGCATATGTTAACCATAACATAACTCTCAGACTCATTCCCAGATTAAAGAAAAGAGAATGTTGAGTTAAAAGTGGTATTAGACAGGTGTTGGTAGACACTGATATTAAAGTTTAGGTGTTGTGTTGGTATAAGGATTAAAAAAAAGTTGGATCAGTGGGTCCCTAGTTAAGAAGTACAGGCAGAGCAACAAATAGTGTCTGCTTTTCTTTCTGTGACATAAAAACACAGGAATACTGTGGCACTGGGCAGTGAACTTACTTATAAATGAAGATGTATCTGTTGTAATGTGGAGTGCAGGCAGTGAGAATGGGAAAACTGTGCCAACCAGAACTCAGAGTTTGCCGGTAATACTTCTTTTTCTTTATCCAGCCAGCCACAGATGAAATGTGACACATCTTTTGTGTAAAACAACTATGATACAAAAACAGTACAAAAAAAAAAACAGTACACAGGAGCAGGAGTAAAGGCTCTCCTCCTAGCCCAACAACAACAATAATAATAATAATAATAATAATAATACAGCCAAAAATGAACTCTTTGGCTCAAAGCTTATGTAGTAGGCTACCTGATTACCTATCTCATCAGGCTGCTACATTTCCATGCAGTCAATATTCAGGTTAAAGTCAATATTCCAGTTTCTGAAACATTTGGACAGGCGACAGCAATCAAAGTTATTCCTCTTTACAAGCTACACCAATCGAAACAGTGACGCATGGACAACATGATGCATGGAGAACATCATGACACAATCCTCGTCATTTCCGTTTTGTCTTCCAATATGTGTAGCATCAGCAGCAATGAAAACAACTTCAGCAGCACACATACTTCCAGCACTCAAAAGACCGAGATTCCTTAGGAACAGAACATGTGCAGAACACAAATTAATCTTCCTTTGGATGGAGATATCCTGATAGGTGTATACATGACCAAGTATTCAGGTTAGAAAGGATTAACCTAGGGGTGTTTTTAGGGATTTTTCAAAAGGGTTATTGGTGTGTACATGGCCATGCGCAACCAGGTTATTGCTAATTTTCAGAAAACGAAAGGGTTAGATTAGATTAGAAAACCTTTATTGTCCCTGAGCAATTTGTTTTGCAGCCGTAGCACATACATCCACAAAAACAAGCAAACAAACAAGAAAAAAAAAGATACATGTATAGGTTAGTCTGACTAACTCATGGATTCCATCATGGACAGTAAGTTAAAAAGTAAGAATAAACAGACAAAAAACAACACTGTATAGTTAAGAACAATATGCAATGTGTGCGAAAGGCAGCATTTGTCTATATTGGCTATGTTATTTAAAAGGCCCAACAACCATTATTTATGCAATGGTATCAAAATGTTTATAACTTGTATAAAACAACAACAGCTGATGGGACAAATGACCTCAGGTATCTATTGCATTTTGCCTTCCTAACATAAGCAAATCTCCTCGCTGTCAGCAAGAGACTAAACTCGGCATGCAGGGGGTGCCGTGGGTCCTCCAGGATAAATTTTGCCTTCTTAGCAGCTCTTACTTGAAAAACATGGTTAAAATCATTCAAGTCTATACCAACAATCTTCCTGCAAAGTTTGAAAATACTTCCCAGCTTGTTTTTGTTTGCAGTGCTAAGGTTACCAAACCAGCAGATCATTGCAAAGGTCAAAATGGACTCAACAAAGCATGAGTAAAACATTTTTAAAAGATATTTGTCAACATCAAATCCCCTTAACTTACTCAGGAAGAACAATCTCTGATTGGCTTTTTTACAAATAGCATCGGTGTTAGCATCAAAAGTAAGTTTTTTATCAAGGCAGGTTCCTAGATATTCTGTTACAGTCTCCACAGCTGCCCCATTGATAAATGTTGGTACAGTGGCAGGTGGATTTATGCGAAAGTCAATCAGCATTTTTTTCGTCTTGGAGACATTGAGATGCAAGTAGGAGTCATCACACCATTGAACAAAGTTGTCCAAGACAGGGCCATGGCCCACCTCATGGTACTGCAGAAGGCTGACTACAACAGAGTTGTCTGCAAATTTAACAATGACCCTTGACTCAAATTGGCTCTGACAATTATTAGTATAGAGCATGAACAACAGGGGTGACAAAACACACCCTTGAGGTGAACCTGTTGAACACAACAGTGGGCTGGAGAAAGTGTCATTCATGCGGGTTCTCTGTGACCTGGTGGTTAGAAAATCGACTAGCCAGCATAAAGTGCCAGAGTCAAAAACGGACATTTCAAGTAGCCTCTGAGCTAAAATATGAGGCTGCATACAATTGAAGGCTGATGCAAAATCAAATGCAGCCACAGTTAATAAAGACAGTTTTCCTCTTTTTTCTCTTTACCTGAGTCAACCCTTAGCACAATTAACACAACACACAAACAACCAACATATGGAAAAACCGAATAAGCAAAAAACAACACAGTATTTGAGGATAGAGAGGAATGCAAATAGGTACGAATGAATCATCAACAAGCTGTCAGAGACTCATTGAAGCTGGAAGCGCGATCTATGATGAGATTAAGATCTACTATCAGTAATGGGCCTAAAGGATGCATGGGAAGCTTTATCAATTATAAGAAGATGTTAGAATAATAAAAACTCTTAAAAAACTTACTTTTGGACTACATGTCAATTATGAGCCATGCATTTTGTTTTCTTGAATGTGCATATCTGCTCTGTTTTTTTAAGATATTATAGTTAGCACCAAGTTGAGTTTCTGCACAGGAGGAGATACGATACGATACGATACAATACGATACGATACGATACGATACGATACGATACGATACAATACGATACGATTCGATACGATTCGATACGATTCGATACGATACAATACAAAACGACATGATACGATACGATACGATACGATACGATACGATACAAAACGACATGATACGATACGACCATACAATACGATAGGATACGATAGGATACGATAGGATACGATACGATACGATACGATACGATACGATACGATACGATACGATACGATACGATACGATACGATAAAATATACTTTATTGTCCCCGTCTGGAAATTTGTTTTGGACCGGCCTACTGATTGCAGGTCTCCACAATCTGATAAAACATACAACACAAAATTGCACATCACCAGTAAACACCAGGAAACGTGACTGACCAGAAACATCTCAACAACAACTTTTAAAAAAGAAATAAATCAAAATACATGGAAAGCCATAGACTATAAAGATGTGATCTGATGGTGCCGAGAAGTTTCAGCAGTTTCTCTGTCCACATATGTTTGTGTATGACAGAGAAACACACAAACTGTACTATCAGCAAGTGTGTTGTCAGCGTAGTGTCTCATTAACTCCAGCATCTGTTGCTGTTCCTAGGGCAACATTAACTGATCCTTAGTCTCCATAGCAACTCCCCCCTGTACTTTCCCCCCACATCCCTCCTCTGAAGGTATCTCACATCTGAATCTACAGCTGGGAAATAGAAACAAGTTAACACACCACAATCTTCAGGTATCACCTGTGTGTTAAAGAAACTGTTCACAGCCAAACAGAAAAGTAAATCAGGCTGAAGTGATGAATAGAACGCTGTTATTAGCCTCATTATCAGACTCCTGCCTGTCTGCGGTCGTGTGGGTGTTTGTGTCCTTCCAATCAGAGCTGTTTTCAGACACAGTCCCATCACACAGAGATTTTAGCTGCTTCATAACTGTTGAGGCATAAAGGGCAAGCTGTGCTACGTGCTCGTCTGCCTGTCTAAGAATGTGCCCGAGAGTCGAGCAGTAAAAGCCTCCAATGGAGTATTAATGCTGCATCATTTTCTAATGGAAGCTTCCAGTCTGAGGAACGGCTGAAGAGAGTAATCTCTAATGGTCTGAAAGAGATATTTCTGTTGTATTCAGTCAAACAGAGGTTAGAGACAGTTAGGAAAATGTAAACATAAATATCATACTGCATCCATGAAGCTAAACAACAGAAATGTCTGACAGTTTCTCATTCCCTGTCTGCATCCACACCTCTGTTTCTGCCTAAACTCTCCAGCTACTCTTTTTTTTATCTCTTAGCCAGCTCAACAACTCCTTTTCTTGCATCTGTCAGTCTCATGTTTCTCCCTGACCCCCCTCTGCTCCTTCTCTGTCTCTTCCCTGTCATTCTGTTTTCTTGAATTCTTAAAATCTGCCCTGAGCCGGCAAAAGCTGAATCTGCAAAACGCGCTGTCTTTGGGGCTTTTTCACACTCCACTTCAATGCAAAATCCAGAGCAGACCTCTTCTCACAGTGACCGGCTGATAGAGCAAAAAGTCAAGTGTCTAAATATCCGCTGTGACCTGAGTTACACTTGTAAGGGTTAAAACATTTACTGTAGGTGTTGAATTTAGCAGCAGCAGTGACAGGAACCATCATCTACTCAGACTGAATTTCAAGAATGAAGCTCCTGACTCCACTTAAAATACATGCTTCACATTTAAGGGAACAGTCCTCCTGCAAAGATGACATTTTGGAAATATTTTGGGGGAACATTCTGTGCTCTAAAGGTCTAGTTATTTTTTTTTATTTTATCTGCTGACGAAGAAAAACTCTGAGCAGGAAGTTTCTCTGCTCAGTTTAGAATCAGGTCAACTTCCTGTCTCCACTGGAAAAGTTTTACTGGAGCACTCAGAGCAACTTAAGTCTGAATTGAACAGTGGTAATAGGTTTAAAAAGCTAACAATAGGGGTCATACTTTGCACAAGTTCAGTGTCATTAAACTTTACGATTGATAAGCTTTTTATTCTTCTTTTACATGGAAAAAAAGACAAGGCTGTACGAGCATCATCAGCTAAGCAGCAGCTTCTTTTGCATTTTTTTTTATATTTATGGATTTCTTTACCACTTGAACATACTTTTGCAGTTTAGAATCAATGAGACGCTGTAATCAGAAGGGTTTTTATACCTGGAAGTGATAAAAATGTGATACATTTTCGGTACAGTATGGAACGATGAAAAACCATTTGTTTGTTTAGCATGTTTATTAAACCAAAAACTTGCCATTTAATTATAATTATATTATAATATATCATAAAAATATATTATAAAAATATATTATATAAATGTATTATAAAATTATATTCTAATTATACAGCGAGGGGGGAGGCTCCTCAAGCTCCAGTTGGTCGTTAGCAGCAGCCATGATGAACAATTCAGACACAAGCTCCTGTGGCTACTGAAGCTCTTTGATATTCATCTTCTGATTGGCTCATCATGAGACGTCACGTCCACATGATATGCACATGATCGCAAAGCAGGAATCACAGACCACTTTCCTCATGAATATTAAAACACCTTCCTTGATCTGCCAATCATAGACGAGTACTCACATGAATATTAAAGAGCCATGTGCAGCAGCTAACGTAAACTTATTGTACTCGTTTGAATACAGCACTGTACTGAACCAAACGGCCTTATGGAGCAGTTTGGCACGGATACATGTACTGTTACACCCCTAATAATATAACTCAGAAAAATTATGTTCTTCAGTGTCAGAGCGGATGTAACAATGCTCCGGCAAAAGATGTTGCTGTATTTTAGACGTTAACGCATCCTCTATGCAAATATGAATAACTAAGAACAGAAACAAGGACGGTTTTTCCTGTTGGTACTTTGATGATGATACTCTACATCTAAGAGCCACAAAATTATAAATTGAACCTATGAAAGAACATAATACTACAGACGGAGGGAGGAGTGTAGGGTTGAATTCTCTAAATAAATCAAATATGGGTGGTAAATAGAAATGGTTAAAGCAAATGTATTTATGTCATCTGACCACCAAAAAGCCCTGTTTCCACCAAGTAGTTCAGTTTGTTTTGTCTTGGTCCTTTGACTCAAGCCGGGCCAGGTCCCCAAATTACCGACCCACATCGGTTCCACTTTTTGGTGCCCTTCTGTCGGGGTGCCAGGCATACCGATCTGACCATAGACTGTAAAAAAATGGACGTCATCTTGCTCGGCTGGAAGTTCACAAAAACTGCTCCCCCCTGGTAAATGACTGCAGCGTAGGTCAAAAAAATCTATCTATTCAGTCATTCCAGATGGGCTGTGGTCAAACTTTAATAAATTAATACAACTTGTAGAAATGTTTCTCACGTCTGATTGTTGTGGTGATTTGAAGATATCATTTGGCTGTCTTGCATTTAAGTCCTCTTTTTTTCTGAAAAGTTTCGTTTTCATTTCTTGCACAAGGTTGAAAACTAGGTTTTATGTCATGTTTAACAATGACTGACAGCTGCCGTTCTTGTGTATTTTTTGGTGGACTGTAAAATGTGTCCGGAGGTAGAGTCAAGAAGAGACTAGACTCTCCTAAGAAAACAATAATTATGATATCCACTCAGGTTCTCCCAGAATCCCTCACAGTCTTGACTGCACAGACTCTGTCTGCACAACAGTTGCCAATGGCAGTGCCTTTGACAGGGGTATTTTGACTTCAGAACCCTACAATGCTATATGGTTCCGACCCCAAAAGTTGGAGCTAGAAACACTAAGAGATTTCTTTTTGTTTGGAAAATGGTTTCAAGAAACAGCACATTTTTCTTTTTTATTGGATTATCAGTAAACATTGTGTCCCACTGCCATACCATCACCATATAACGTAGCTGATGCAACTATCAGCATCCAGTTTACATGCTACCAACCAAGAGGGGGCATGGTCAGCAGAAGGAATGCAAACAGGATCAGGCTTTACCGATCAGACCCTTACAGAACTAACAATTACTAATATTGGGCCACTTGGTGGAAACAGAGCTAAGGTCACTTTTAGCTACAAGTCACATTCACCCATTAGCAACACCTTCATACACCGAAGGACGGTGGATATTTCATATGCCCATTGGTTTTAACTCATCCCAAACTTGGAGTTCTGACCACAGGAGCTGGGATCAAACCGTCAACCTTCTGACTGATGATTACCAACTCTACCACTGAGCCACAGCTGCCCAGGAAGTAACTGGTAAATCACAGATTTATGATGAAGATGACTTTCTAAAAAAAAAAAAAGCTCCTCTGTTTTAGTTGCTGCTTGGTTTGACTGAAAAGAAGTGACCTTTCAGGTTAAAGTCAGGGATGACATGTCTGTTTTATGTCTTTTTAATCTTCAGTAAGCTAAATTAAGCTGTCTTGGAGGATTTTTTTTTAATCTATACAATCAAACTTTCATTATTGTAAGCAAACAGTCTGCATCACCTCAGTAGCTCACACACTGCAGACATGGAGCTGCTTTAAATGCAGGAAGCAAACTCAGTGAAATTTCCACTTACTAAGGATGTACAGCTTCCTTCTTTAAAATGTCAATACCAAAGGTCTAATTGAATTTTAACGTCCCACTCCTCTGGCCTGGAGTCATCTTTCTTTGACTTTGGATCTGGTGCTGAGACACAGTACATTTTTCTAAAGTACTAACAGGGTGACTCATGCTTCTGTCCCACTGTTAGCCTGTTCTCTCTTATAAGTGTGCCAAAACAGAAAAAGTCCCAGCACCTCCCACTAAGAGCCATCAGACGGCGTTAGCTCACCCCAGCCTAAAGTTGGAGCCGTACTGTAAAGATGTCCCTTCTGGGTTTCCATCCAACAGTCTGTGCTCCAGTGAAAACAGCCCAAACAACAAGGAAAAACACCATGTGGTAAAAATAGACCGCTGATACAGTATGTTCACGCTTGGCTGCCTTTTGTGTTTGTCCTTAAATAGCTTGATGACTCAGTTGTTTACATTTTGTGTGTCTGTGGAGATTTAAAAAACAGCAGTTTATTTCTGGGCTCTCAGCTGACTGATACATATGATTTTAGTGCTCTATGACGGTAATAGAGGAGTACTGAGACTTTAGGAGACAATGTGTGGTTTCAAAGTGGTCTGAATATCTGTTCTGTCTGTTTTAAGTGTAGAGCAGAAATAATCCTATGACTAGATGTGTCACCATGTACACCATACATCTGCACACTTCATCTAGTGAAGTTTTGAAAAGGCAGCTTACATCAAGTGTGATGTGACTGACATGAAATTGGTGTTGGACAGAAAAGACGAACTGAACAAACAGAGTACGTACCTGGAAACTGAACAAGGAGCTGGAAGACTCTAAACAATCAACCCAAAGGTCATCCCTTACAAACATAGCAGTCAACTATCTAACAACTCCTCAATAAAGGAGAAAAAAAACATTTTACATTTTGGCCAAAAATAACCTGAAAGCCTGTTCCTCTGAAGGTATACAATGTCTCTGCATTATTAATGTGTACGTTTCTGTGTTTGCACGTGTGGGTGATGTGTGCACACTTGTCATGTGCTGTCAGAAGGATACACCATGTTCTCTGGATTGTCTATTTATGGCCTTGGTGAAAAAATGTATATCAAAACGATTTCTATGAAAAGCTAAACCATTCCTCCAAAGATGTACAATAATCCAGTAATAATGTCCAAGAACATCTCATATTTTTTTTTAACCAATCCTTTCTTGTTTTAAAAACATACACAATGATGAATAAAAAAGTAACTCTTTCTAGTCTAGCTTTTTTTTTCTCTAGTTGCTACAGTTTTGATAAATCCTTCAGGATGCAGATTCATAGATATTTAAAGGCCACTGAGTCCCATTTAAATCCAAATCGTTGAACTATTGATTTTGAAGAGTGACAAGTACAGCTTGAGATTTTCTTTTGTACATTTAAAATTGTATCCCAGGTTGTTTCTGAGCTCCTATACGCGCACCATCAATTTTACAAATAATAGGGGTGGGTAAAAATAGTGATGAATCAATGCATCGCAATCTTTTCTCGCCCAATTCAATAAATCAACAAATCCTCTGAATCAATTCACCTCCTGAGAAGTAGGGGGGCTGTGTGTGTTATGGATGAGGGCCACATGAGACCAGACAATGTTATGGCAGCCAAAGCAGCTGCAGCAGCATAAAGCCAGCTCCTTCAGCTGCAAAATGTGATGTCTTGGTTGCTTTATTGCTCCAAAACTTGAAGTGACAAACCACATATGTGCACATTGGCATGAAAATCAAAAATGGAAGCATTAAAATCAGTAGCAAATTGACTCGATATTGAGTTGAATTACAACCTAGAAAATCGAAATCCAATTGAATCGTAAAGTTCTTAGCACTACCCAGTCCTAACAAATAATAACCTCAGATATCAAGACTTAAACCAAAACATCATCTGCATATAAACAAATGGGTAACACTTTGCTTTATTGGTTTAATTAGACATTTTTTTAATTATTTCTTTGAAATTAGCACATAACTTCTATAAAATACTGTCCAATTTTATTGTCTCAAGTCACGATTGGTAGGTTACTTTTTTTCCCCCCATTTTCTTTGTAATTTACTCCAAATTGCAAGGTAAGAAGGTGAGGATTAACAAATAAGTTATTTAAAATTAAATCATGACCCATGTTTTTAGAAGTATCCCAAGGTCTCTGCTACTTCCAGAAGAGCAGGTTATAAATATCTGCTTATTTGTTGAATACAGAAGTTAGGTTACCTGATTGTGATAGACACCGTGGGTACAGGCGCACTGCAAAACAGAATCTGGACAGAAGTTATGAGCTAATTTTCACCAAATTCTTGTAAAATTTCGGGGGCAATTTCAAAGAAATGGACCATCAAAGAAAAGTGTTACCAACAAATCTTCTGCTCTAGCCAAAATGTGTGCGCCAAAGTGCCTTTTCTGGGGCATAACACACACTTGAGTGCCCTCTTTGGAGCCAAACATACTGAATTTCCCTCTAAGGGGTCAAAACGTGCACTAAAGTGGCTTCTTTGGGGTGAAAATGGTTGCTTAACTGCAAAAACTGGTAAAAGTGCCTTTTTTATTTTTCACCCCTGCTCTTCAAAATAAAAAAAATGACTAAACCACTGGCCTTTGAGTGTTTCTGGTGCTGTTAAATATGACTGTTCATGTGAATTATTAACGCACTGTGTAAACCAAACTGTAGTTAACATAAGATACCTTTGTGTTTCCCAAACCCTTCCTTCTCTCAGGCTCCACCCTCTTGTGTTTACAAGAACCATCATAATTCCAGTTTCAAGGTGTTGAATGACTTTCACTTTCACTTCTATCATACAGTAAATGATTTTTCCATCCAGCTTCAAATACCACCAACACTGAGCTTTATCACCTTACTCTGCATCTCTGTCTCGTCTTTTCTTTCATCATTGTTCCTCCTGCAGATATTTCTCTATCTCTGAGAGGGGCTCATTAGTTTTCTGTACTCATCTGCTCTCAGCATTCTGTTCATCTCCTTACAGTTTCTCATAATCCCAAAAGTCTTTAAAAACAACTTCTCTTCACACTTCCTGCCTCTGCATCTCTCTCTGTCTCATGAGGGAAATAAACATTATTCTTCCCTCATTGCTCTCTTCTTATGAATGCCTCCAAAAGAACAAAACCTTTTGTTTCTTGTTTTAAATCTTAATCATTTTGTCTCCTGTCTCCTTCACTGTACTCTCTTGTTCCCCCACTGTTAGCCTCTAAAGACTCTCCGTGCTCATCATTGTGCTCCACATGTCGTCCTGTCTTTTGTACAAGGCTTAAATACCACTCTGGGTGACAAAGACACACCCCTGGGCACCAACAAAAGGTCTTATTACACAGAGGGAGGATGGAGACAGCTGTGTTCAGCACTCGGTCTGGCTTTTTATCCTCCGTCTGTATACGGACACATGATGAACACAAAAATCACAGATTGAGAAAATTATGAGGAATTATATTATAGACATTTATGTCCGACACATCCTGCATCCCCTGTGTGGTTAAAAACACACAAAAGTGGGGGCAATGTGCACACACTTATACAAATGAAACATATACTCATTCACACAAGACATGGCCGCTAAAGGTTTGTAGACATGGAGCAGGAATCTGTTACTCTTTCTGCTTCTTTTAACTCGCGCTGTAATGTGGAAGTGTGGGAAAAACTAACATAAGCTCTTTGGTTCTTGTGGAGGGATGGGAGGCATTGATCAAAGCTGCTTAATAGCCAGGTTCAACCCTCTGCTGGCTCAGTCCTCATTACAGCCTCCAACGGGAGGCAGGAACAGGAAGCTTTGAAAGGGAGGACAAGGAAATGAATCCTCTGAAGCTCATAAATGACAGCAACACACACACACAATACACACACACAGAGGGCTTCAGCTGTAGAAAAGAAAACACACTCATACACAAGTACAGTTTTATACACATTTGAAGCCACACGGATACATCAACCTGCACAGCTGACATCCATACATCCGCTCTGACACCAAAGAACAAGTGTCAGCCAATTCTATTTTTAGCCTCCCGTCTCTGGCTGTCAGAGAGATTATTCCTCCCAGACAAAAGTCTTCCTCATACTCCTGACTAACACTAGAGTAGTTTTAAATCCAGCCTGGTTTTAAAATTGGGTTGGATTAAGGTCAGTGTGGGGCACTCCATGGATACTCTGATCTAAAGTTAGTGAAAGATCTGAAAACTGTGTTGATGGTGACTGTGCTAACCTGCTGTACAGACTGAAGCAGAGAGCTGAAAACTTAGGATCAACTGGATTCTTCGTAGATGAAACACTAGAATAATAAAAATCAAACTTATAAATTCACCAGGGAAGACCTATTTCAGAGGTTAAAGATAGGATATCTTTGTGAGTTTGACTCTTATTTTAAAAGGAATGTTCTCATTGAGTTTTAAAACCTTAGACAAACAAGTGAATATCACACTGACCAATAAATTAGCAGAATTCAGCAGTAAAACATAAACACAACTTATCAGATGATATCTAATCTAAGTTGAAATGAATCCAAACTAAGGTAGACTGATATTGAGCATTTTGAGTCATATCGGCATCTGCCTTTCTTTAATCTGGCAGCGGATGTCAGACCTCAGTTGAAGAGAAGAATTAATTGAATCAAATAGTCAGATTGTCCAGTCGCCTGATAGGTGAACCCCAGTCTTGTCCCACCTTCCTGTATACTAAACAGGTACAGAGGATGGCTTTGGCAATCCTTAACAATGATCCCATCCTCTACAGGGTGAATTTCGGCTCCTTTCCTCTGAACTGAGTTTAGTCCCAAGGTGCAGCACACAGCGTTATAAAAACAGCTTTGTTCCTGTCGCCATCACTGAGCTCAATAAGATATGGTGACATAGCCCTTTATTTAACGATCTCATTTTTTTCCCATTTAGTTGCTCGATCTTTTATCATTACTTTCATTACTTTTATACTTTGTATTAGTGCTGTCAGGCGATTAAAAAAATTAATCTAATTAATTACAGGATTTGTAATTAATTAATCTAATTAATCGCATTTTAATCTTATGTCTGCTTAAGGTCCCAAAATAAAGAATTTGAATTCCAGGACATTAAAATTACATTAAAAGGCACTAAAAAAACATTTAAAAATAAGGTGGGAATATATGCAACACATTTTTAGGTACCCTGATGCAAAAGGAACACATGAAAAAAGTTTTACGGTTCTATCTTTATAAAATCTACACATTCCTGCACCTAAGATAAGCTGATTTAATTTTTAGGACATTTTTTGCTTTTGTCACATTTTTACTCGATGTTGACTCGATTTTTACTGCAACATGAACTTCTATACTTCTATGAGAACCAGGGCTAAAGGCTAGAAACTGTGAGGAACTGTGTACAAAACACTTTATTCAAGTCTTGAATCAAAGAAAAGTGAAGTATTTTCAGTTTAACATGCTCTGAACACACAAACTGTTGCTCATTGGTGCAGAGCAGCCTCAAGCTGAAACATGACACCAGGAAGACGGAGGGAAATTTTCAAAGAATTCTTTAGATTTAAATACAGGATATATATCAATCATTCAGGGCTTGTTTAAAGCAGTAAAGAGTGTAGAATTATCTGTTTTTTACAGAATTTAGCTAGAGCAAACAGTTGATTTTCTGCAGATTTTCAAAAAGGACGTGTGAATAAACGCGATGTGGGCGGCAGTCACAACTCACTCTCGCTTCCCTCCCTCCGGTTTAAAGCATGTTGCTGACATCAAGTGTGATACATTCAAGGACCCTCGGAAATTTGAAAATCTGACAAGAACACCTCTTTTTCCAAGTAGGACACACGGTTTGTAAATGCCAGACATTTAAAAACAAGTGCGTCTTTGAACGCCTCGCGGGTTTGGGATCCAGATTAATCAATTTTTATAACGCGTTAATTTGTGGTGTAATTAATTAATCAAAATGCGTTAAAATGACAGCCCTACTTTTTATAGTTATCTTTTTGAGGTTTTTATTGTGTATTATTGCATGTTGTTTTATTTATCTGATTTATTTATTTTATTGATCCATGCTACTGCATATATGTGGTGAAACACCGAGCACTTTATACTGTATGTCTTGTCACTCTGACCAAGGTTTGAAGCGTTGATTGTTTGTGTGTTAAAATGTGATCACTCTGTCTGCAAGATAGATCTACCTTGGGTATAAATAAAGTAAAGTTGAGTTGAAAGTTGAGTTGAGTTGATGGTAATGGTAATGGACCTGTACTTACATAGCGTTTTTGTAGTCTCTCGGACTGCTCAAAGCACTTTACCAATAAGAAATAAAATTTCAAACTGCTATTTTGGCTCCAATACAGCCGCGCCTCTCTGTGTGCAGTCACTGCTCTGTCTCTTACATTTTCCTACCCACCATCACCATCTGATTGGTCACACGCAGAGCCATTTTTGGAAAAATTGACTTATTGTAAAAAACGTTAGGTAGCAATTTATTTTTTAGACAGCTGCTGAGCCTGGGGGCTGTATAATAAAGACATGGTTTAAGGCACAAAGTTAAGTATTGGAGTTTGGATAATCCTAAATTTTGATGCCAATTTTACTACAAATGGATATCAGCCCCAAATATCAGTTATCAGCTTCCTTGACTTAGTCAATCAATCAGTATAAGCCCTGAAAAAAACATATCGGTCTATCTCTATCTTCAAACCAACAGAATGATCCGGTATTAGTTGAGTTTATAGCTTAGACCTTAATTAAAAAACACTGAAAGCACTTTGACCAAAGACAGAGCAAGTCCAAGGAACAGCCCAGGATCTGTCAGTGAGACTGAAGGTTACAGACAGTGGAGACTTCAGGAGTCAGTAAAGAGCATAAATAAGACGGCAAATCCTTTAGTACGGCCTGATAAAGAAAGACATACTAATGCTCCATTCTTCTGTTGTGTAAGGAAGACAAACCTACCTTTTCATACGAGTCAGAAATGTGTGCAAAATATCAGAACAGAGACACACAAACACAAGCAAAGCAGCATGGGATACTGAGTCCAGCATCTTCAGAGAGGCTGAGGTAGCATGCATGTACAAAAATATCACCAGTCAATTACAGATAAAAAAAACAAAACTCCTTGGATGAGTTTTTTTCCTGGTCAAAAATATAAAACAGACTTTGTTTTTGTAACGAAACCCAAACTTTACCATCAGGGTTTTTGTCAGACTCTGAATATGATACTCATCCACGAGAAAACCCAGGTATTTAAAATTTGGGAAAATTTTCATCACCTCATGGATCGGTTCATAATCTTAGTCTTGTTGGCATTGAGTTCACAAATATTCAACTGGACAACAGTAAAAGAAGCTGCAGATAGATGATTGTGTGCAATAGGGAAGATAGGATGGTGTTATCTGTATAGAAATGAAAACTAAAAATAAAAAAACATCTGCACTGCGGACTATCTAAAATTACATTTGTTTTTGTCATGAAAGGCTGATTTGCTATAAATCCAAAGAAAGTCTGCAGGAAGTGGAACTGAGATACAAAATTCATCAAGATCTGATCATGAAAATGAACATTCCTTTACAACTCCAGTCTTCCAGCTTTGGTTTATGTCATCGGTCAAAGGCAGGGTGTGCAGGATTTTCCTAAAGAACAAAATGTCAACTTTTACAGGAATAATCCTGCTCAATGGCCTCCTATGGGCAATCGCAACCACTGCGCACCCAGTGTTCAAGTACCACGGCATGTTGACACTAGTGAGTGGAAGACGCTATCCTTAGCGGCTACAACAGTGGACGTAAAGCTTGGCTCAACTTTCACTTGCTTTCGGGCACTTAAATTGCACCACGGGGCGAAGGGCAACGCAAGTTAGCTTTCTGCTGACCAGGTATGTGTCAAACTTGCATTAAGCAAACTTGCTTAGCTCGTTCTAATCAGCTCTCCCATGTAGAAATGAGATGCTAAAGGTGGTTGCTGCGCTGGTGAATGTGTTCAAATAGCTTTAGTCTGAAGCAGCAGAGCATGTGAGCAGAGTGGAGTGGCGATGATTTCCGCTCCTCCTTTGCCTGCCTCTTTCACTCGCTGCTTCAAGTCAAGAGCTCAACCAAGATAGCATCTCCACTCCACACCCACGCCAAAAAAAGATAAATGTGCCTGCACATTTTACTTATCCTTAATTGAAGCCTTAGACCCAAATAGGTAGAAGGTAATGAAATATTTGTACTCGGGTCCTGTACTTGAACAGATGGGCATGCATCAGAATCTTGCTGTGAGTGGAAATAAGCAAAAACCAAGCAGGACGATGCCCTGCTCAGTTTCCTAAAAATTCCTAAAAAATAATCCTTCTTTTTGCTATTTTCAAAATTCAGCAGCTCTGCTCCACTCACATGCTCTGAGATGCAGTGGGTGTGCGCTGCTGCTGGCATTGAGCCAAGGAGGAGGAGCCCAGTTTGAATGTTGTGTTTACAAACAAGTAATGAAAATTACTTGACCCTACCTACAGACCTTACCTTAGACAAACACAAGTTGAATGCTTGGTAAAGATAGTAAGATGCAAATTCTACCCCATGTTCCTGCAATAGGCTGGGGCTCCTCACTCATTTAACAAACTGAGGCATATCTAATGTTCTGCACAACACAGTTTGCATCCAAATTAAACCAAGAGGGCAAGGACTGTTTATTTCTGCTCATGGAGAAGTTTTAATGATGCACCACATGGAAAAACACGACAAACGATTAAAAGAATAACACAGGGAAGTGAAACAGGACTCACCTTTTGTTGTAGGAGCAGGAAAGGCAGCAATCGTCAAAGAACATGGAAGAAAAAAATCGACAGAGAAAGCAATTACAATCTGATATCTGGAGATTATGTCAGAGCAGGAACTGATGATAAGGGGGTTAGCATCACACCAACAAATGTTTTTTTCAAGGGGAAGTAGTGAAAAAACAGTCCATCAGTCAGAAAAACAGAGTTAGTCACAGAAGATGGTCGAAGGTTAACATCAGAATCTCACCCTGGATGCACAGGTAACAGAGAATAATTAGAGTGTTATCACAAACACCTGGATCAAAGAGAAAAGGGAGGATAGGTTTCATTTTGGTACAGACGCCCAGTGTTGAATCTATAGAGAGAGACTGTGATTGGTTAGTAGAAGCACACCCATCAACAGCAACCCTGTTAATCATGAGAACATCCCAGCAGTGCATCATGGGAATGAAATCAGTCACTGATTCAAATCAAGCCAATCCAGCTCAGGTTGAGCCCATGCGTTAGTCACTCACAAGAAGTCAAAACTGAGTCAGTCAGAAAGCCCAAACCAGGTGATGTGACAAATGTTTCCATGCAGGGGGAGGATGAGTGGATCTATCTATCCATCGTCTATTTGTGAATCTAATCTATGTCTAGTTTCTACTTTGTCCACGGCTGACTACAACCAACCTTCCATGATGGGGGCGACTGGAGGGACAGTGTCTGGTTCTTCCATGGAGTCACTGAAACTTGGAAAGAAGGGCTTGGCTGCAGGGTTAAGACCCGAAGCTCCCAAAGGGCCAGCTGCCGGAGGGGAGGATGGGCTGATGACAGGGGACGCTTGTGGAGACAACTTCTTTGCTCCTGGGGAGGTGGGAGTCTTACCAGAAGAGGATGGTGGTGATGAACGAGATTTCTTGGATTGTTTCTGGGCCGACTTTGCATCTTTCTGCTCTTTAGGTTGGGATTCCTGCGCTGTGGTTTTTGGAGAGCGGAGTGGAGCTGGGCTCGGGGTGTCAAAGGACAGACCCAGGCTGACAGGTTGACTGGAAGGGCTGGCATCACTGAAGTCGAACAGATCGCTGTCCCTGCTCACGTTGGAGTTGTTCAGGAGCCATGAAGCATCGGATGGTGAGAGTGGAGGAGCCGAGGCGAGCACCTCGCCCTCTTTGGAGACGCCTGGGCTTGGCTGGGATGCAGGGCTGAAAGCTGAGGTGTCTACTCCTGGTAGCACAGAGGACTCCTGGAGTGGACTGGTGTTGTCAAACATCCCGCTGTCAACCAGGTCACTGACCATGGCTTCATTCTCCTGAGAAAAGGTTGGAAAAACAGCCTGTCCACTGTTTCCCAGGCTGGCATTTTCAGTTTCCATGAGGAGGTCGAAGGAGTCATCGGGGTGCGGAGCCATGGTGAAGGAGCCCGGAGCTGCGGAGTCAGTTGTGGTGGAAGGCATGATGAACGGGGCGGCTGTTGGTTTCAGATCACTGTTCAGGACCAGAGGGCTGACGTTAGCCGATGTTGTAGAGAACAGGTCTTTGGATAAGGGGGTTGGGACCAGACCTTCTTCTGGGAAGACTTCCTTCTTCCAGCTGCTTGAGCTGGTATCCAGATCTGCAAAGGAGGCCTGAGCAGCACTCCCCAGATCCATCATGTCGTCCTCTGTGACCTGAGAGGTTGCTGCGGATGCAGGGACGAATGGTTCTGCCATCACTCCCCACTCCTGTGGGATCTTTTTCCTGCTCTTCCCCTTCTTTCCTCGTCCTCCACTCTTTCCAAGCTGCTCCTCCCATCCACCCTCTCCTTTCTCCCACCTTGGGCCTATCCTGTTGTAAAACTCCTCTGTATTTTCTCCTCCTGCTTGCACCTCGGGGTGACCCTTGCTCTCCAGGTGGTCATAAGACCCCTCATCTTTCTGTCGCCTTTTCTTCTTCTTCTTCTGTTTTCTGTCAGATCCTTCGCCCTCTTTCTCATCGCCTCCAGCATAGGCTGAGCTCTCTCGGGTAGGCCAACTGTCAGGTGGGTCATCTGGGCTGACGGCAAGATGGCTGGCATGGCTTCTGATCACTGTGGAGACGCTTGGGGTGAAAGGGAGGTCTGTTGGTAGGCAGCCGGCCTGGTCCTGCCAGCAGTCGCCTAATGCACCTTGTTTTGGGTGAAGAGGGAAGAGTTTAAGTTTGGAGGGGGGTTGATATATATGAATTGCTTCCCCTTTTCTAATAAATACAGAAAATAATAGAAATATGAAACAAAAACAACTTGTATTTCATTTAAAGAGCTCTACATCAGAGAAGTTTAGGGGTGAAAGTCATGAAATGATGAAATGGACTGGACACAGCAGCAGTGCTTCAGAGTCGCTGACTCACTGAAGCCTTACAGAACAGTTCAGAGTTGCAGTCCCGTCATAAAACTATTTGGCAACAAGGGAAATCTTTTTTGAAAAGAAAACAGAGACAGGAGTGTGTGAGATTTTGTTTGCATACCAGTGTTGCCTTATAAAAAATATAATACAAATAATTGAACAAATGTTTGAAATCAGATTGTTGGATTTAAATGGAATTAAATGTGATTTTGTGTAAATAAAGTACTGATGGTATCATGTAACAAACACCACAAAAAAAAAAAAAAAAAAAAAAAAAATCATGATGATATGGATCTGCTAAAGATGTGCTTTGAGTTTTTCTGTTGTTTTTCACTCACACACTCACTCACACTCACTCATTTTTCAGGCTCTCCTTCTTTGGAAATTACACACTGTCTCACCGTGTTTCTTCACTGTCTGACAGCTGATACAGTGGTGGCCCAAACCATTAGAGCGCTGTGAATATTTAAGAAGGTTTGGTTGTTTGTGTCGCATTGGCCATTAAAATACCTAAAAAATAGTTAAAATATTTACAAAGTCCTTATAATTTCATGATGCTCTCTACACAACAGAATGAGCAAGTTCTGAAAATGATGGACTGCTCCACAAGTCGGGACCTCAACCCCATCCAGCAGATTTAGTCGAGTTGTAAAATAAAGGATACAGATCTATTTTACATTCAAAGGAAAACCTTTGGCTTGAGTTGCAGAAAGCATGAGATAAAATTAGTGTTGAAGTTCTCAGAAAATATATTGACACTATGCTAGCAACGTGTGCTGTAACTGCTGTAAAAGGTGAACAAACCCAATATTTAAGCTAAAGGGGCTGTGAGGAGTTTGAAAGTGATCTTGAAGAAGTCTCTCTTCTAGATATATGCCATATTGTAATCCACACTTTAACATGAGATTGTCAGTGCCAATATTGTTGATTACTGGATATTCTAAATTGCTATTTCTTAGCCTCCAGTTTGGGTCGAGCAGGACCAAGCGATTTACGGCACGTCTGGGTCTCTATGACAACACCACACCGGCTGATGAAGTTTAGTAGAGAAAGGAAATAAAACACAGAGATCTGTGTTTCTCTCAGCTGAAAACGATTTCTGTGATTAATTTTGTAGTGATGGTGGACACTGGAGCCTAACTGTCAGACAGAAAAAGGACAGAAGAGCAAAAGAAAGATAAACAGGAGAGTGATATAGTCCAAGCTAAACGCTAATTAGCCTGTAGCTTGGACATACAGTGTATAAGAGATTATTTTGTACCCCTATACAGCACATTGGTCAACCAAGGTTGTTTTGAAACGTGCTCAGCAAATAAACTTTGACTTGACTTGACTTGTTGACTGGTTGAAACTATTGTCACTTATTGTGTGTCAGCAGCTGCTCTCTTGGTTGCACACAGCCTTCTCTGAAACAAAGTTTGATTGTGATTTGTAACAAAGAGCTACATGCCAGTCACAGAGAAAACAAATTGCTGTATGTCTCTCACCGTTGCTCTTAATTTACTGTATTGTGGTTTTCTTCTTAATTGGATTTATTAGTGGGATACACTGTGTCCTGCTATGGCATCACGCTGTTACCAAATTGACACAGCTATTGGCATCCTGCTCACATGTTGCCTACTAAAAGGAGGCGCGACTGGATGTAGAAACGCAAACATGACTAGGCTGAACCGATCCAACTTGTACCAAACTGTACTGATCTGTACCAGACTGCTTAGTGGAAAGGAAGTTTATAAGTTTTTGTTGGCCTTCTGGCCTAAATATGGTCAACTAGTGCATATGCATTGTCCCAAATTAACACAACCGAAGAAAAGAGTCTTAATAGTTACATAGAAAGGAGGTCAATTACAGGCAACATGCTGTAACTAAAACAGCTTGGTCCAGGGACACTGTGTGACAAAGCTCAGGCTGACAGAAAGTAATGAGAATGGACGGTAAAAAGCCCACTGAGACAAGGTTGCTCTACTTTGGCCCACTTAGTTTCTTATTTTCAGCTGTATACAGTCTCACACATATTTACAGAGGAAGAGCTGAAGTGGAGCAGCTGTCAGGCCCTCATAGCACAAGCTCTCTGGAGTGCTGTGTTTCTTATTAACAAACCGAGGACAGAGCTCTGCTGTCTATACTGTACATGCTGTAATTGTGAGGGTCAGAAAAAGACATTAACCAAATGGATCAGGATGCTTTGAATGCAGGAGTCACTGCCCCATTAGATAAAATATATATCAAACAGCGGCCATCTTGCTTATAGTTTGAAAAGTAAAACTTTATTATCAAAAAAATATATATCATCTATGCTTTTCTGGGCTTAGGGTGTCTGAGTTTACACACTTGATTTGGTTTTGTAATGTTAGTTGTAAACCAAACATGAGAATACCTAATGTTATAACAGAATGAGCAGAAAACCATTAAATTCATGCACAGAGATGACTCTAACTCCTGTACCGCTCCCATGTTTTCCCCCTTCTTTTAATTTTTAGCCAATACATTGAATTCGATTTGATTTTCTCCCCATTCTTTTTAAAAATACTATTGGCTTCTGGGAAGTGTAGTTCTTTTCACTTGTGTTAGAGTGAAGGTTAATAGACGGGTTTCTGTGCAACGTCATCGCGCGCAGCGATGTGCGCGTGCAGCCAGGGGGCAGAAAGTGAGGCACTTCGTTGACAGTAACATTAGAGGAGCAAAAATGACAAGGAGTTGCTGCGCCGTTAACTGCACCAACCGGCAAAAGGATGGGTGGAAGTTGTTCAATATTCCAAGAGGATCTCATCTTTTTGCGAAGAAC